>NC_057849.1:273517529-274169544 GCF_015237465.2 Chelonia mydas | reverse complement strand
TGTGAATATAGTTGATACCACACAATCAAGTAGGTGCAGTTCTTCTATTGTAGGTGAAGGGTCCGATCCTGTGGGGTGCAGTGACTGACTGCAAGGTACTGTGTGTCTACCCCAGGAGTGTTGAGTGCCAGTCAACTCCTACCAAATACGGTGGGAGGTGAAGGCACTCTGCACCCTTCAGGAGGTGCATTACTGCACAGGATAGTATCTAGTCAATCCTAAAACCCCTAACTCATTTTGCAATGGCTAATTATATTGAGCCGTTGATACTTTGAATGGAGAATTGCGTTCAAAGCCTAGCTGATTTGTTATCAGTATTTGTTTTCACACTATTAGTAATAGTCAGCTATGGACAGGTCTTTAATCCAGTTCAAGTCAATGTCAAAATCCCATTGGCTTCAGTGATGTTAGGATCTGGCCCTTGTTAAGGAGGCAGTTTCAGCAGTTCCACTTAGACCTTAAAAAGAAAAGTAACCCTCATATAATGTGGAAAGTGAAAATGTTGCCAAGACATCATCATTTGCATATGCATATATATAGACAAAACTGAATTGTCTTTGTGTAAGAAGCAAAGAAAATGTGTAAGAAAAAAGAGAGGAGATATAAATAATGAAACAGGAGTTCTGTTTTATAACGCATGCCAGCATCTTTCACTGTTTTGATCTGTGATTTCCTGCTGCAGTGCTTTCCATATTGTTTTAGTTCATTTTGAATGTACAGATTAAATTAGCTAGCTAAGATATTTCTATGGTCACAGTATCTGAGCACCTCACATTTTTAAATGGTGTAAGGTAGGGAAATACCATTTATCCCCATTTTACAGATGGGGAATTGGGAAGCTAAGTGACTTGTTCAAGGTCATACAAGAAGTTTTTTGGCAAAGAAGAAACTCAAACCAAGGTCTCCTAAGTCGTAGGGAAGTGCCCTAATAAGCGGACTTTGTAATCTGAAGCTGGTCAGTAGGGGTTAATTGTGCAGAGACCTGGCCAATGACATCACCCAAACTAATGCTGCACAGCATATCTTCTCTGTATTGTGCTAAGACAAGTTGAGTGCTTTTAAAAAATAATTAAAATAATGTTGCAGAACATAGCAGAAGGTAAATTTATGCATAGAAAACCTAATGGGTCAAATTTTCTCTAAAATAAAAATATACCCATCTTCTCAACCAGTAATAAGTTACATCCCTTTCTACTTAATATGCATCATTGTGGTTAGGCATTGAAGGAAATTAGGTACATTCTTCCTGTTTTGTCGCTTTCCTGGGTTTTTATTTTTGGTTGCAACCATATTTAAAATACTCTTAATGTGTTTTTTCCCCTCCCTGTGTTATGTAATAGAGTTACCCACATTATTCATTCTGTCTGTAATTCACTGAGCTTTTGGTTACCTGGTGGGATCCCTGCTTATTTAAGTATTCTGTACAAGCTGCTGAAAGGATTTCTGAAGGGGGAAAGCTAGGACTAAGTTACCTTGTTTTACTCTAGTGCGCATCAATCAAGGAAAAGTTCTTTTAATAAAATGTCTGAAGCTTGCTATTTGTAGAGAGAGAGAGCGCTCTTGCAAAAAGCGGAAGTATTTGAGCTTTTGTAACTGTTGTATTACCAATATGATTTGATCAATTAAAAATGCATATAACTCAACATGCAGTGATCACCTAGAGTTGTTTACATGTGGTTTAAATGATATTGTAAGTTAAGTCTACGTTATGTTAAAAGAACCATGGGATTGATGCAGCATAGATGACCAACTTTTTGGGTGCCTGACATTTTCGCTAGGTATCTTTTAAGGTGTCTTTTATCCCTTTTAATGATGTGTGCATAAATGGCCAGCTCAAAGGAACCATGAAATTGGGATTGTACCCTCTCCTTTACCCTCAGCCAACCATAATCATTCCCTGAACTTTTTTCCATACCAAACAACATAGGTCAACAACTCACTTGGTCCTCTTCAAAGGAAAGCTTTCATCTGAAAGGGAATCTGACTTTCTGTTCATTTTGTTTTCAGTGATGCCTTTTTGTGCCATATGTCTTAGTCAGGGCTGGCCCTAGACCAAATGGCACCACAGGTGAGGAGAGTCTTCAGGGCCTCTCTATTGTTAAATTTGTTAAATTTTTAATGTCTTATTTTTTTTATTGCATTTGTAGCGCATTTCACAACATAGATGCACGAGTTGTGTGCGTGATTTATCCCTGTCATATAAGATAATACATTTGCATGCTAGGATCTGTAAATCTGTATTTATTCATGCCATATATAAGCAAATACAAAAATTAGTTTCCTCTAAGCTTACAGAAACTTCTTAATTTTAACAATAACTGAAATGTACTAACATCAAGAAATTGAACTGTGCACCAATACTGGGTAGGCCAGTATTAAATAGTGTTACAATAGGTGACAGTCTCAGAATGTTAGCCCTAGTCCTTAAGCTCAAAAGGTTGTTTTTCTTGTCTTTGCCATCACTAACTGAAGCACAGTGTTAGAGAGATCCAAAGACTGGCCAATGGCATTTTCAAATGATAAAATAGCAGGCAATGTCAGTGTCTCATGGTTATTGTCAATCAAATACGTTTCAATGAGCCTGAGCTTTGAAAAACTGCACTCACCACTCGTGACAGCATGAGCAGAATCCTCAGAGCGATCCACACCTTAGGAAAAGTGTCCTTCAGCCATGCATCATGAACGAATTGGAGAACTTGGAGTGGAGCATGTTTCCCGTGTGGCAAAATGCGACTACTGTTGTCCAATTCGACATAGAGGTCTTCATCATTGATGTATGAACATTCCCCGTGTGTCAGCATACGGTGAAGGTCTGTATGATTGTTCAACAGTATTTTCCTGTCCACCAGCAGCTTACTAAGGTCATACAGAAACCTCCAGGTCTTTTCATGGTGCATCATTTGCCCAGACCTTTCTTTGATGGACAGAAGCTCATGCATGACATTGTCGTATTTTCCAAGGAGCTCTGCCAAACTGAGAAAACTACGCTTATTTTCAGTTAACAGCCAAATTATTATTTGCAAGGAAGAGGGTAATTGAGGTGTGACGCACTAACATGTTCCTCCAGTACTGAGTGTCTACATTAATAATGCACTGTTTTTTTACATTTGTTCAGCTTGAGCCTGGACTCAACCTCCATCCATTTGGAATAAGCCATAAAATGGCTGGGTGACTTTTTAAGGTTGTTTGAAGAAAAAAGAAAAGGAGTACTTGTGGCACCTTAGAGACTAACTAATTTATTTGAGCATGAGCTTTCGTGAGCTACAGCTCACTTCATCGGATGCATACTGTGGAAATTGCAGAATATCATTATTATATACACAGCATCAGCTAAGTTATGCCAGTAATTGTACCTGGAAAGCACAAGCAACAATTTGGCATTCTTGTCAAATATTTTCCAACAAAAACAACACTTTTCCAGTTGATTTTGAATAAATTAGCCAATGACGATTCAGTTTCTCACCATTCTTGAGCACTCTTTCGTAGTGTGACTTTGATAAGTGTCACTTCTGCTCATTTACTGGAAATGTCATAACCTCGATTTTGCTCAGTCCGTTTAAAATTGTACAGTCATTATTGACAGAGTTTAGGATCGCCAGCCATAAGGCAGGATCTGATGTATCGATTTGTGGTGTGCAGTTTTTCTCTCTGCTGTTTTTGTCATCATGCTAGGCTGATTCTTCTTTATCGTTTCTCTCCTTTTCATGTGAACCAGATTTTTCTTTGTCATTATTCTACTTTTCATGTGAGCCACATTCTTCTTTATTATCACACTCTGTCATTTTCCTCACATTTCCATTCCTTATCTTCAGGCAAATCTGTTAATTCCTTAGTTAATAGGACTTCTATCATTTACGCTTCACTCCTCAATTTCTTCTGCACAGGGATAATAGACCGGGCTTTAGGTAGTAGCAATGTCCTGTTTCAGATATTTTCCCATCAAATTTGCCCCTTGCTGCAAACTAGATTGCAATTGAGCTTTTCACTTCTTATATGGAGCTGCTGAAGTCTTCTCCGGGGGCATCATTTATTTTCTATGTGGGAAAACCAGATAAAATTTTGCTCTCCCTAATACTATGTTCCGCAGTCTTAGAAAGTAATCAAACATTATGTGATAAACATTCCAAAAGAAGTAACAGCATTTCTTTTATATTGTTGTGTAGATAGGAGTTAGATAGATATGTCATCTCATTAAATATGTCCTTTATTAGTCACTACTTACGTTCTTCAAGTCTTAAAACACAAGTACATTTTCACAATTACCCAATTAAGCAAGGTTCGCAATATCACAGCTGAGCTCTCACTTCACTTTGGTTCTTTCTTATATCTCACTGACTAACTGGCAACACCCCGCCCTTCATGTACCCACGGCGGCATGGCTGACAACATTCTAGGACTTCAAGGAAAATGTAGTTCAGAAAGTCTGGAAGGTTCCATGAGATTCTACGAAGGTTCAGAACATTCTAGGAGGTTTGTGAAAAATAAATCCACATATGGAATACCTGAAACATTTTACTTTAAACATTCTGTTTTCTCTTTTGTCGCTAACAACAAAAATTGCTCCTCGGGCGAGCGCCTGCCAGTAAATTTGGCCCTGCCCTCAGTCCTTTGCAGTGGTAACAATGGTGCTTCCAGAGAGCTGCTATGGTTGCTGACATGAAATTTGGAAGCCTACCAGAGATTCAGAAGTGCTGATTACTTGTGACCTAGCAGAAATAGTGGTACTCTTTTTGTAGCCAGCATCAGATGGGCAAGAAACTCTGAATGGAGAGCAGCGTCTTGGAAATGAGCTTCTGGTGAGTGGCCACAGAAGTCCCAAATGTGTTCAGATGTCCTTCAGATTGCAATCTCAAATAGGGTGTAAGGGGGCTTCGTAGGTGGGGGAGAAAGAGTAGTAGCTCCTTTAAGGGTCCCCTCAGACACTCCTTCTCCCAGATCCTGAGGAAGTGGAGGGATGCATTATTTAAGCTCATGGAGATGGCCAGAGGGGCTCAGGTAAGCCATTGGCATTGATGCACACCTGGGGGAGGGTAAATAAAGCCTGTCCTTCCATGCTGAACCCCATTAACACACTTAGGCAGCCAAGCTAACTGCTGGTGCCTCTTTATGGCAGGTGTCCAGTGCAGGGACTCCTTCCCTATGGGTTCTGGTTCCCTGATAAATTTGAGTAGGAAGTGGATTTTGGAGAAGAAAGCATCCTCTAAAGTAGCTGGGAAATGGGATTGGGTCACCTGATGTCTGGTACAGTGAAGAGAAAACCCTCTTTTCTCAGTTCCTTGACCCTCGTATGAGGGGAGGACTACGGGGTCCCAGCAACAGACTGGGGCCCAGCTGTAGAAGGATAGGTATTTTATGGCAGCCCTCCATCAGGTAGGAATGATTTAGGAAGGAATCATGACCTGCACTGTTGTTGCCAGATAATTCACAGTGAGTTAAGTTAATAAAGTCGTGTCCTAATTAAAGCACATCCCATGTATCTTGTCTTTCTTCCTGCATCTCATATGAACATAAGAACAGCCATACTGGGTCAGACCAGTAGTTCATCTATCTTGGTGTTCTGTCTTCCAACAGTGGCCAATGCCAGGCGCTTCAGAGGGAATGAACAAAACAGATAATCATTGAGTGATCCATCCCCTGTTGCCCATTTTCAGCTTCTGGCAAACAGTGGCTAGGGACACTCAGAGGATGATGGTGCATCCCTGCCATCCTGACTAATAGCCATTCATGGATCTATCCTCCAGGAACTTACCGAGTTCTTTTTTGAACCCTGTTATAGTGATGGCCTTCACAACATCTCCTGGCAAAGAGTTCCACAGGTTGACTGCATTGTATGAAGAACGACTTCCTTTTGTTTGTTTTAAACCTGCTGCCTATTAATTTCATTGGGTAACCCCAAGTTCTTGTGTTATGTGAAAGAGTAAAGAACATTTCCTTATTCACTTTGTCTACACCAGTCAAGATTTTGTAGACCTCTATCATATTCTTCCTTAGTTGTCTCTTTGAAGTTGAAAAATCCCAGTCCTTTTAATCTCTCTTCAGACAGTAGATGTTCCATACCCCAATCATTTTAACAGGTTTCAGAGTAGCAGCCATATTAGTCTGTATCCGTAAAAAGAAAAGGAGAACTTGTGGCACCTTAGGGGCTAACAAATTTGAGTATAAGCTTTCGTGAGCTACAGCTCACTTCATCGGATGCATTCAGTGGAAAATACAGTGGGGAGGTTTATATACACAGAGAACATGAAACAATGGGTGTTACCATACACACTGTAAGGAGAGTGATCAGGTAAGGTGAGCTATTGCCAGCAGGAGAGGAAAAAAACCCTTTTGTAGTGATAATCAAGGTGGGCCATTTCCAGCAGTTGACAAGAATGTGTGAGCAACAGTGGTGGTGCGGGGGGGGGGGGGGGGAATAAACATGGGGAAATAGTTTTACTTTGTGTAATGACACATCCACTCCCAGTCTTTATTCAAGCCTAATTTAATGGTGTCCAGTTTGCAAATTAATTCCAATTCAGCAATCTCTTGTTGGAGTCTGTTTTTGAAGTTTTTTTGTTGAAGAATTGCCATTTTTAGGTCTGTAATCGAGTGACCAGAGAGATTGAAGTGTTCTCTGACTGGTTTTTGAATGTTATAATTCTTGATGTCCGATTTGTGTCTATTTATTTTTTTACGTAGAGACTGTCCTATCTCGGGGCCTCTCCTTCTGCCCCTCCACCCCCACAAACATGATACAGTTCTGTGGTGACCTAGAATCCTATTTTCGACATCTCCGACTCAAGGAATATTTCCAACACACCTCTGAACAATATACTAACCCACAGAGACCTTCCTACCAACATTACAAAAAGAAGAATTCTGGGTGGACTCCTCCTGAAGGTCGAAACAACAGACTGGACTTCTACATAGAGTGCTTCCGCCGACGTGCACGGGCTGAAATTGTGGAAAAGTAGCATCACTTGCCCCATAACCTCAGCCATGCAGAACACAATGCCATCCACAGCCTCAGAAACAACTCTGACATCATAATCAAAAAGGCTGACAAAGGAGGTGCTGTTGTCATCATGAATAGGTCGGAATATGAACAACAGGCTGCTAGGCAGCTCGCCAACACCACTTTCTACAAGCCATTACCCTCTGATCCCACTGAGGGTTACCAAAAGAAACTACACCATTTGCTCAAGAAACTCCCTGAAAAAGCACAAGAGCAAATCCGCACAGACACACCCTTAGAACCCCGACCAGGGCCATTCTATCTGCTACCCAAGATCCATAAACCTGGAAATCCTGGACGCCCCATCATCTCAGGCATTGGCTCCCTGACAGCAGGATTATCTGGCTATGTCAACTCCCTCCTCAGGCCCTACGCTACCAGCACTCCCAGCTATCTTCGAGACATGACTGACTTCCTGAGGAAACTACAATCCATCAGTGATCTTCCTGAAAACACCATCCTAGCCACTGTGGATGTAGAAGCCCTCTACACCAACATTCCACTCAAAGATGGACTACAAGCCATCAGGAACAGTATCCCTGATAATGTCACGGCAAACCTGATGGCTGAACTTTGTGACTTTGTCCTCACCCATAACTATTGCACATTTGGGGACAATGTATTCAAATCAGCGGCACTGCTATGGGTACCCGCATGGCCCCACAGTATGCCAACATTTTTATGGCTGACTTAGAACAACGCTTCCTCAGCTCTCGTCCCCTAATGCCCCTAATCTATTTGCGCTACATTGATGACATCTTCATCATCTGGACCCATGGAAAAGAAGCCCTTGAGGAATTCCACCATGATTTCAACAATTTCCATCCCACCATCAACCTCAGCCTGGACAAGTCCACACAAGAGATCCACTTTCTGGACACTACGGTGCTAATAAGCGATGGTCACATAAACATAACCCTATATCAGAAACCTACTGATCGCTATACTTACCTACATGCTTCCAGCTTTCATCCAGACCACACCACACAATCCATTGTCTACAGCCAAGCTCTACAATACAACCGCATTTGCTCCAACTCCTCAGACAGAGACAAACGCATTTACAAGATCTCTATCAAGTGTTCTTACAACTACAGTACCCACCTGGGGAAGTGAAGAAACAGATTGACAGAGCCAGAAGAGTACCCAGAAGTCACCTACTACAGGACATGCCCAACAAAGAAAATAACAGAACGCCACTAGCCATCACCTTCAGCCCCCAACTAAAACCTCTCCAACACATCATCAAGGATCTACAACCTATCCTGAAGGACGACCCATCACTCTCTTGGGAGACAGGCCAGTCCTTGCTTACAGACAGCCCCCCAACCTGAGGCAAATACTCACCAGCAACCACAGAACAAAAACACTAACCCAGGAACCTATCCTTGCAACAAAGCCCGTTGCCAGCTGTGTCCACATATCTTTTCAGGGGACACCATCATAGGGCCTAATCACATCAGCCACACTATCAGAGGCTCGTTCACCTGCACATCTACCAATGTGATATATGCCATCATGTGCCAGCAGTGCCCCTCTGCCATGTACTTTGGCCAAACCGGACAGTCTCTACGCAAAAGAATAAATAGACACAAATCAGACATCAAGAATTATAACATTCAAAAACCAGTTGGAGAACACTTCAATCTCCAAATTTTTAGTGGCTACCTTATTGTGGCAGAGAGGGTTTAGAATGGCTACTATAAGTTTTGGGGACTTGGTGTCCTTTGATTTCTCCTTGTGGTTATTGGGGAGCCTTGGCAGGTGCAGGCCACTGAGAAAGTGCAGTCCAGGATTGTAGCATTTAATATCTGTCCCATTGACTGTACCAGTTTACACTTCCGAGAGTGCTGGATATTGGCTGATAGTGATGCGCTTTAATTAATTCTGTTCAGTGCAAGGCTCACGACAGATTTACTACCATCCTTGATTTGATTATGGATGAGGCCTGTGTCTTTGCATAAAAAGCCCTCAGGTGTTTAGGTTGAGATGTGTCCCAGTTATAGCTGAGTCATGCCTGGAGGGACAAATGCAAAGTCTCATTTACTTGTTCCAGCAGGTGTCTGTCACTTGAGGTCCTGAAGATGCTGGGCATCTGCGTAGTGCAATCTGAAATCTCCAGACAAGAGGAACATGGATCTAGAACACCAATCAGGGGAGGTGGTGGTACTGTTCCTGGAGTTGACTTTCTGCGAATGGCTTTTCTCTCTACAGATGTATTTGCAAGCAGTGATGGTGCAAGCTTTCTCAGAATCCAACCAATATTAATCATCTCTCCTCTAGATATTTACATGTTCAAAGTGCTATACAAATGTTAATTAATTTCCACAACGCTCCTATATGGTGCTGTAGGTGAGTGTGGCTAAATCCCTATCCATTATAGTGGAAATTTACCCACAAGGGTATAACCAACTGACAAAGAAGAACAGTCTACACTAAACTGTAAGCTTTTGTCCATTGCCCAGTTCACTGAGCCCAAATATTGCGGTACACAGAACAGTTGGTGATTGTGTATACTCTTAAGACTCCTTCTGTTCCTGTGCATAACCAGAGGGTAGAGTGTAATTATTGGTCCCAAATTTCCTAATTTTTTCAATTTAACATCTCCTAAGTGTTTATCACAAGTATATTGAGCCGGTGTATTGGTGTCCAGGCCCACACATTTGCACCTGTTATGTTCATGTTGGCATATTTAAAAAACAAACTATCAGTGACAGTAAATCTAGAGAAAAATAAGTGTCAGAGTTCAGGGTCAGATTTTTAAAAACTTTTAGCACCCACAATTGGGCCCATGTTTTCAGGACTCAGCATCCTGCAGCACTCAGTGTGACAGAGTTTTAAAAATACACAACTTCCAGTATACTGTGCTCTTTGAAATTCTGGTAATTTGTTGGAACTTTTATCAAATGTTTTGGCACCTAGACTCCATGTTAAGTCAAAACTTCAAAAAGGAACCTTGGTAGTGGTGCTTTGTGAGGAAACTGCATCACATCAGGCTAGCATTGCCCACTTCTATCATCACCAAGAGGAAAAATTACTTTCTCATAAATTACCCAAATAATCCGGGCAAGAAATCAGTCTGTAAAAAACACTAAACCAGCCACCAGTACATTACTCTTAAAAGCAGATATAGGGAGGTAAATAAAAACTGAATAGCCCTTTAGCCATACTATAAAGCCTTCAGATGTTAAGCAGGAGGTTGGGGAAAGGCAGAAAAACACACTGTTCTTCAAGCAAAAAGAAATCTCCAGTAAGTAGTTCAACCTGTCTTGCTTTAGTTCTAGAGAGTGAACACTATAAAACAAACACTTCAATATCTGATGAACATTAAAAAGTTACTCTACTTATAAAGCTGTCTTATCTGTACAATGTGTAATATTTGAAAATGCATTCAGCATTGTATAATGATTATTCCAGTTAATTTTTAATTAGTATGTCATTTTAGATATATAGTATGTTTTCTGATTTTTTTTTTTTTTTACTGGCATTACAATTAAAATACCAAACTATAATATCTTCCAAGCAAAATAGTCACGGTAGAGAAGTGCACATCAAATCACAGCAGTATTGCTCAAACAGCAATCCTTTAGCAATTTTATTAATGTAATAAGATTACTGGTAGATGACAGTGGAAGAACCAGTGGACTGATCAGATATGGCAATCACTGGTGGTTCTTCTGTGGCAGGGGTGGGCAAACTGCGGGCTGCATCCGGCCTTCCAAGCATTTTAATCCAGCTCTTGAACTCCTACTGCTGAGCAGGGTCTGGCGCTTGCTCCCCCTCCAGCACTCCAGCCAGGGAGCAGGGTCAGGGGCTGCTCCATGCGGCTCCCGGTAACAGTGGCATGGCCTCAATCCGGTGCTCCAGCTGGGTGTGACGGGTTCAGTCACAGAGACCCCCTTGCGACTGTCACTTGACGTGCTGAGTTTACCTCTGAGCCCGTTTTCCCTGCCACAACCCAAATGCAAAGGTTTTCTTCCTCCAGCCTTCAGGTGTTATCTTTTACAAGGATAGCAGGAACAGCATCTTTCAATGGAGTGCTTTTGGATTGGCATGGCCCCCCTCCAGCTCCTATGCGTAGGACTGCCAGGGGGCTTCACTCTGCATGCTGCCCCCACCCCAAGCGCCGCCCCTGCAGCTCCCCTTGGCTGGGAACTGCAGCCAAAAGGAGTTGCAGGGGCCGTGCATGTGGACGAGGCAGTGTGTGGAGCCTCCTGGCCACGCGTCTGCGCAAGAGCCGGAGATTGGACATGCCACTGCTTCCGGGAGCTGCTTGAGATAAGTGCCACCCAGAACCTGCAGCCCTGAGCCTCTCCCTGCACGCCAAGCCCCTCATCCCAAGCCCCGCCCCAGAGCCTGCACGCCCAGCCGGAATCTGCAGCCCTTCCCACACCCCGCCCCAGCCCTGATCCCCCTCCGGCCCTCCAAACTGCTTGGTCCCAGCCCAGAGCACCCTCCTACACCCCAAACTCCTCATCCGCACCCCCAGCCAGAGCCCTCACCTCCACCCCCACTCCACTGCCCCAGCCCGGAGCCCTCTCCCGCACCCTGAACTCCACATTTCTGGCCCCAACCTGAGCCCTCATCCCCTCCCACACCCCCATCCCAATTTTTTGAGCATTCATGGTCTGCCATACAATTTCTATTCCCAGATGTGGCCCTTGAGCCAAAAGGTTTGCCCACCCCTGTAGTATGGTATCTTGCTCTCATCAGTGCCCACCACTAACAGTCACTTTGGAAAGGTTGAGTTCCCCCAATAACTTTCTACTTTATTCCTTCCCTGAGAGGACACCTAACTTGAACAATGTCAATGTAGTTCACCTGGTACAAAGCCCTAATATAGAGACAGTGTACTGGTGCACTTTCTCCCAGGTAAACTGGGGTATGGGTTATCAGCAGAGTTGAACCTATGACCTTTGGCATAGACTTCTACCACATGAGCTAAAGGAGTCTTAGCTGGTTGTAGTATTTTCTGTCTTATCTAATATGTGGATTATATGTGAATGAGGAGGAGCAATATACTTATCCAGCATATTACATGTACATTGTTTTTACACTTTGTTTTTGTTATTTCTATATCCAAAACTTCACTGGATGTCTTCACTAGTTTGTGGTGCTAGGACATTGATGTCAGTGAGATCCAATTTTTGCTTTTGTATGTTCACACAATAGTGTAGGTCACTTGACGCATTTTAGCATATTCTTCTACCTTAATTTGGTCAGGTCTTGTCCTATTAAATACATCTTCAGATACACATACAAAGTTGAGATTTTAGAGGGAGAGCAGGTTAGTCATAATAACAAAGACCAAATATGGTTATGAAGCAATATTTTATGGCTTGACTTATATTTATTTGGCTTTGTTGTGGGGGGGGAAGTCACTGTTTTATTTACCAGGAAGAGGATTTTCATCACCTCAGTCACTTCTCTTCCTTCTCAGCTGATCTCTGACTCCCACATCCTCTTCCTCCTCTGTCACTAAAGCCCTTTCATCTATTTGAAGGGCATGAAGTGACGTCATTCTGTTGACTAAATGGAAGTTTACACTCCTGATTATTTTCTAAATATCTTCAAACAGGACAAAAAAAATAGGAAGGAACATTGTTGGCCCTACTTATTTTCAAAACTGTGTAGGCTCACTGATTAGAGTCTGAAGAGTGACGTTCTGGGACCCAGGTAGGCTAAATTTAGAATTGGTGCACACTGGAAGAAATATCTGTATTGTTTTTTTAATCAGAAACATATTGAAGCTACTGTAGTTCATTCAACAGATTCATTGATGCTAATGTGAACTGAAACCTTATTTTTAAAGAAATAATCATTTGTAAGAATTTCTAAAACAAGAGTGGATAGAGTTGATGTTTCCAGTGAGAAACTTTATATATTTCGAACTACTTAGTAGATTTGTCTTGGAATTTCACTTTTCAAACAGATCAGATTTTCTAGTGTGTGATATTTTTGTTTTTTAAGATATCCTAGGTTGTCTTAAATGATAAATGATTGAAATGGGCAAACACCGAAACCAAAATGAAAAAGCAGAAGGAGATGAGGAAAGTACTTTATAATTAATCTCATGTTAGAGGGGGTGGGGGGAAAGCAAAAGGATTTGGCTACTTACAGCCAAACATATCTGAAATGTTACAACTGTAATATATTTTAGAACTCAGAAACTATAATTCTACAAATTACAGCACTGAAAGCCACTGTGTGCAATTATAGTATTGAATGTTGTTGTGCATGAAGGGACCATTTAAATAGAAAAACATTACTTAATGTTAGATTCCTGCTGGAGACATAAGTATCCTTTTTGGTTTAGCTCAGTGTAGTTACCTTGCAATCAGCCAATAAAGCATCAGTCTTGTAAAGCAGTTCTTTGTAATAGATCAGGATATGTTTTTGAGGATGCCTGGAAACTTTTGAAATCTATTTACCTTTTGAATTTTCACTCTCACATTTGCCACTGTATCCCACTGGCTAAAACCTCACAGAATCCAGATCAATTATATTTGTTCTCCTGGATATTGGTGTCTAGCTGGTTTTTAGGAATCTTTCTCAAGAAGTCAGAGCATATAGGAAATTGGTTAGTGAGTCTAGTTGTTTACTCCCAGAAGATGCATCTAAAAATTCTTGAAGAAAAGATGCCAACTTTTTAAAATAAGTAATAAACAACTGGGTTCGGGGAGGGTGGGAGAGGTGATGGAAACTAAGATTCACTTGTCAGCAAAAATAATATTGAAGGTTAGGATGGGATTTCTGTTATAAGCCCTTTTTGGTGCCAACTTCTGTCCTCCTCTGTTTTCCAAAGGAAATGAAAGGATTGTGCAAATTTAACTTGTTTGTCACTAGTTAATTAAATATCCAAGGAGTCTGCTTGTCTGCTGCAAAGCTCTCCTTTTTGCTTAGCTCAAAATGGTTGCTGTTGGGTGCTGCTATCTCATGGAGACTTGATATTTGATCATTCTTGTTCTGTTGGATTACATAATATAAAGGCAAAAAGAACTGAAACATAATATAAAGGCATTCAGCCTAAAAATGTTCAGTGTTGCAGGCATATAAGACATAACTATGGTTAGAGTTAACCCACAGAATCTTTACAGGTGATGATGTGTGAACCACAAAGAGTACAGCTTTTGATTTGCAGAGCCCAGGTTGACTTTGCAGGTCTAACAGTTAGTTTAAAAGCAGAGGGTCCCCCCCTCCAGCACAGTTGATCTGCATTAAGAGACAATAAACCTAAAAATCCATTTAACAGTCACTTTTCCAGGAGGAAGCACTCTTTCAGTCCTAGATAAATATCGGATTAAATAGTTGTGACAATTTAGGGAACATGTCTGTGTCCAATTATGAATTACTCTTTGTTTTATGAAGAGCATTTATGATTGTTACCATCAGCATTACCATTATCAACATTGAATAGCTCTGACCTGTTAAAACAATGAGGTTGGAGACTTCTGCCCCCCCCCCCCCCCCCCCCCCCCCCCCCCCCGGTTCTCCTGCTGGTAATAGCTCACCTTACCTGTTCGCTCTCGTTACAGTGTGTATGGTAACACCCATTGTTTCATGTTCTCTGTGTATATAAATCTCCCCATTTTATTTTCCACTGAATGCATCTGATGAAGTGAGCTGTAGCTCATGAAGGCTTATATTCAAATAAATTTGTTTGTCTCGATGGTGCCACAAGTCCTCCTTTTCTTTTGGCAAATCTTCACCAGTAATCCCATATGGGGTGGCAGCAAGGAAAATTACATCAGGACAGCAACAAAGGTTTATTAAATTGCTCTTAAAAGTGACATGCTCTCTAAGCAAGGGGAGCCATTTCCCCACTGGAACTAGGAGATTCAGCAGAAGGAGTGGAAGCAGGAATGACCTGACTTCCCTTGAATTAAACCCAATGATTCGCAATAGGGGCAGAAGGTGAGACCAGACTAAAGGGGAATGCCTTCGGCAGTTTGTTGTTTTTTTTCCCCAAGAGCTCATGCTCTCTGAGTAAAGAGTGTGTTCTTAAGACGTTGCTTTGCAAAGCATATGTGTTCCTTACTTTAACACCATGTAATTCCCTGAAGAGTTAAATCAATGGCTCTCAAACTTTTGTACTGGTGACCCCTTTCACATAGCAAGCCTCTGAGTGCAACCCCCCCCCCAATCAATTAAACACTTTTTAATATATTTAACACCATTATAAATTCTGGAGGCAAAGTGGGGTTTGGGATGGAGGCTGACAGCTCATGACCCCCATGTAATAACCTAGTGACCCCCGAGGGGTCCCGAACCCCAGTTTGAGAACCCCTGCATTAAACTATAATCCAGACTGCCTATAGGCATGGTTGCTGGTGACAGTGTGCATAGGCTTCTGGTGAGGCTTGGGAGGTTCAGCACTGGTTTCAGGGCCTAGGGCAGTGGACAGAGAGGTGCCAGACAGGGAGTCTGCACCCTAGAAAAGTGCCTGAGGGGCCATAACTAGAGACAGTGTCTGGATTCTGCCTCGACCCAGCTGTTGGGCGCTGCTGTCTCATGGAGACTGGAAGCATGTGGCTGGAAGCATGTGGGTCCAAACAGACTGGCCAAGACTCCTGGTATGTGAGGGAGACTCCTGTTTACAAGTAAAATAATCCAGACTCCTGATTATGATTATCTCCTGCAACAGCAATACTCCTCTCCTGCTTGGCCCCAGAAACTCCCATTCCTTTCTGAGGAATCTGTTACTTTGGGCTGGGAGGGGAAAGTGGAGGGATCAGTGTGCTCCACGCTCTGTCTGTTGGGGGTGTGTGGGTGTGTGTGCGCGCGCGCACACGTAACCCACACACCTTCTGGGTGTGGTGTTCTGTCCCATCTAGTGGCACTGAGACTATTTAGAGAGAGAGATAAAATGAGTCTGCTCTACAGTCTTAGCTAACAGCCAGTTGGCTTTTAGCTCATGCTGTAGCAGCTCATGCACTAAGCTCCAGAGGTCCCCGGTTCGATCCCGCCCACCAATGACCGGGGTCTGTTGGTGTTACGCACAGGCATGGCCCATGCAGTTTGTGCCACCCCCGGGAGCGGCAGGCATGCACATGCACTGGCTGTTCAGGTGGTCTCACTTGCACTCTGCTGTGGGTGGGTGGGCAGGTGGATGTTGATGGGCTCCAAGATGGTGCTGGGAATCTCTATGCTGCTCTCAGATGAGACCATCACCGCTGTGCACATTCAGCAGAGATGCATCAGGGAGGTGAGTGCCATGTGCCTCTGCCCTGCTGAGGGGTCCAGGAAAGGCAGCGATGCCCACCTCCACGTGGTTATTGTGTGTCTATTCAGATAGGCTTTATGTGCAAATTAAGTACCACCACAAATCTCCCTGAAATTAATTTGAAAATGTTGGTCAGTATGGATTCAAATGTTGGGTCTAGTGCTGCAGATTGGTGATGGTTCACTAGGGAGGACCTGACTACTGCTGTTATGCTGTTAGAATAGCCTTGCCTGTTTTATTAACTGTAATAAATGAATAATTGAATCAATTAGAACAAACAGTTTCCTAATAACCTAGCTGCTTAAAGTTCCCCATTTTTTAGGAAATACTTTATACTGTAATTACTACTTCACCCTCTCAATTAATTGTGTTCAAACACACAAATATAATCATCTTTGATTTGTCTGGCAACTCCACATGTAGGGATTTATATTTATAACTCCTTCTGTGTTAAGCTGAAACATGTAAATCCTTGTCCATTAAGAGCATAGTTTTAAGTCTCTTGATTTTTAGTGCATTGTATCGTAATTTCTCTGATTTGGAATCCTTTGTATACTGGCATGTAGGTGGCTATATTTGAAGTAGTTTGTCTACTGTTATAAATGAGGTTTCTGGCATAGATGTAAACTAGTAATGCAACCTTACTAATGCAAATAACTGAGACTAGTTAGTTATTAAATAAAATCAAAACAAACACTCCCCTCCCCCACATCTTGCATTGTAAAATAAAGTGGTGAATCATAAAGATATCCCCTTTGCTTTGGGTACTGATCCCAGAAAGGTGGGAATTCAGTGAAGACCAGTATTTGAGATAATGGATTTTTTGCCCTAATCGTTATAATGGTCTAAACACAAAGTAAAAATCAATTTTTATCCTAAAAGCCAAATAATAATTTGCCTAAATATGAGCACCTAGGGTCAAATTTCCTCATATCTGTACAACCCTTTCCTCCAGTGGACTGAAAGGAGTAAGAAGATTAAGCCCTCCAAAATCATAAAAAAAAATAGAAACATAAACCCAAAAAGTTTAATTTATAATTAATAGTAAATGTTTTCTGAGAAGATAGTGCCAGTGATTTGCATAAGTTCTCATTAACGTGCATAATATATTTTCTTCAAGACCCATTAAACAAACGTTAGTCAGTTGAGTTTGAAAAACATAAGCATGAAACTTCAGTTTAGAAGTCATTATGCAGTATCTAAAATAAGTTCTGAATAATTACATAAACACATCCGAGAGACATCAACATCCTTCAGACAGAGAAGCCATGTAAATAAATACCTGGAGGAAGAGGTGGATTGTTTTTGCTGGCTTTAACTTAATTCCGTTAAGACAAAATATATGCAATGAAAAGGGAAGCTACAGTTGGGTATGTTGTAATCAGTTGCTCTGCAAGCTTATCCTCATACCTTCAATACCAAAAAACTAGTAAATCAGTATGTATAGTACTGGTTACTGTAGTTGCAAGCTTCACTTTATTTTTACTTTATTTTATTTTTGTACCCTCACAGAATAAAAAATCCAGATCCCATTCCCATTCTTGGTTAGTCCTTTGTATGCCACTCTGCTGATGTATATTTGTAGAAGTAAGTCCAATAGCAGTTGAGCTCAAGGAATGGGAGCAAGGGAGGGTTGTTACTTGAGAGGAAAATTAGGAGGGATTAGAAATTGGTAGTTTGGGGATTATGACAGTTACTACTTTGTTGTCAATTTGTTTGTCCTGTCTTCTAAAATTGTAAAGTCTTCAGGGCAGGGGGCCATCTTCCATTCTGTGTTTGCATAGTGACTTGCAGAATGGGGGCCACTTCCTGATTGGGACTACTGTGATACAAATAAATAATAATTTGTTTATATTCTGTTTTTTTCCCACCTGAAATTGACTTTGTAATCTTTGAGGAATACTATGTGACAAGACAGCTTTCATGGTAAAATGCACTGCCATTGGCAACAGAATAGAACAATAACTGTATCTTTGTATTTACCATCAGTAGCTTGGTTGAGTCAGATTTTTCATTGTTCCTCATTAGACAGAATACTCCTCTCCCTGAACCTGTCTGATTTCTTAGTGAAAGCCCTACTAATGGAGATTGTAATAGGAGAAACTAATGCTTCATTTTTCTTAATATGGAACTCCTCTATTTCTAAACAAACCTGGTGTTAATTAGAAGGCCTTGATCAATTTTATTGCTCTGAATCTGGGATTTAAATGCTGAGTTTTGCCTCTTAATAGGTTCTCTGATTTTTAGTGGGCTATCCATAAGATTAGTAGCATATGGTAGTCATTCGTGGACGTTTAAATTGACCTTTGTGGGAATGGGAATTGGTGATTTCAGTGTCCCCAGTCCGTTGTGGCATTTATTGTTTTTGATTAACCAGCACAGCTCTTTGCACCTTGGAGAAGGAAATGAGCAAGAGGTCTTGTGATTTCCAGTTATCACAGAGCACAATGCCCTCATGTACTTCTTTGTTCTGTGATAGTTATTGACGCTATCTCTCATCTTTTCGTAATATTGGACAGCTCCACATTTTAGTCATATATTCCCTTTGACATACTTAGAGACCTTTCTTTATCTTATTCTTGTAATTAAATAGTATCAGAAATGTTGCGTGACTCAGTCATAGAGAAAATGTACATAAAAACACCTCTTGATAACTTGGTGTTTCATGTTAAGGTAATTTTTTCCTTGGCTTCCCTTTTCGGTCCTTTGCATCCCACTTAAAAAAAGCTAATGTTCCACAGCAGAGTGTGGGTATGTTCTGTTAGCATTTGGCTGAATAGCTTCTTTTTGCTAAGTATGGGACGTCTGTAATTGATAGGTGGTCCTGACTCCAAACAGCTCAGGTAAACGCATAAGGCAAAGTTTGTCTAACATCTTTAACTCTTCACAGGAGCTTGGCTATGTGCCACCAAGTTTGACCTAATGGAATTGCTGATTTCAGGGTTACCTGGGGCCACAACCACAAATATGCACATCTCTGAGGTCATTGGACCCAATGTTTATTTTATATTTTTATAGCTATTGGAAATAAGTCACCTGACTTTGATTCATGTATAAACCTCTAGAACATCAGCCCACAGAAGTAAACTTTTAATTTAGGCTTTCATCTGTGTTGGCATGTGGCTTTAAAATAACAACTAAAACCAGCTTGTGTATCTAAGGCCTTGTCTACACTGAAGGGAAAAGTCAATCTAAGCTACGCAATTTGAGTTCCGTGAATAGCATAACTCAAATGGACATAGCTTGGATCTACTTACCGCGGGGTCCACACTATGTGATGTCGACAGGAGACATTCTCTCGTCGGCTCCCCTTACTTTTCTCGATCTGGTTGAGTACTGGAGTTGACAGGAGAGCGAGCTGCGGTTGATGTAGCAGGTTGCGGTCAATTTAGCGGGTCTTCACTAGACCCGCTAAATCGACCGCCGGTGCATCGCCTCATGTCGATTCCCTGGTAAGTGTAGACAGGCCCTCAGATCTCCATTTCAATTAACATAACAGTCGAGTGATGGTAAGTTACATATTCTAGTGATCTGAAATGTTGGAATTCAAGTCCGTTCTTTTATGCCTGGACCCTTCTGATTATTAGATTTAATGTATGGGGACTTCAAACTTTTAGAACCAACAGGTTTAATGATGAGCTAGTCTCCTGGTTTCTGGAGAACTACCAATGCCTGTCTCCATAATAGCCCCAGGGATTGCTTGTGCTGCCCAGTCTTATTTACTTCTGCAGGTTCTATCTTACAAGACTAGAATTTGGAAAATCTCATGTTCTGTTTCAGTGTAGAGAGTGCATAGCTGAATGGAAAATGATGGTGCTGCTTAGCACAACCAAGATTTTGGTTTGATAAACACTCCAAAATGGTTGCATACCGAATGCTGGTAAACCCATATGTCTTCAACACTTGTCAAACTTGTTCTCTTAGCAGTGGATCAAATTAATAGGCATGCAAATGACCATTCATACCACATTTTTAGTAGGTGAGATGTGGGATTGCTCCTGAGGATAACATCCTCTTGGGCTTGTGCATCAAAGTCTTATGTAGTTACTACGAGATGATGGAATTCACCCTTCGGTACCTTTTGCTGTATTGCAATATGCTAGGAGTCTGGGGAATTTATGGAAACATATACAGCTTTTTTATTATCGCAAACAACTAATTTTCTATGAGAGAAATCTGTAAAATTTCAAGCAACTATGTAGTGAGATTAATAGTGAGTTGCAGAAAGAGAACTAAGTCTTGCAGTGCAAAAGCTGTTTATTTCTTCTGTTGCTCCAAGTTGGTTTTAATATGAAGAAACACATCCTGCTGTTTTACACACCCTGACAGAGTGTAATTTTCTTCATTAAACTTTTGATGGCCTGTAATGCTGTGGGAGAGAGTGAAGAGAACTATTGAAGCCTCCACAGTGCAGCCTTCCTTGGCTCTGTAAGTAATAAGTTTGTGCTTCAGTTTAATATCAAGATTCATGGGGGAGCTTGATACCATTTAAACAAAAGTAGGGGATTGCTCTCCTCACACTTTAATTATGTGAATTAAATGCCTGTTTCTCTCTAGGGGGAAATAATCTCTCCAGTCAAGGTCAGATATTATATCCCATTGTCACTTCACTTTTAGCTCATGGGACAGTGGTTTTCCCTATGATCCTTGACTGCAATCAACGACTGCACCGAACCTTAAGCAGGGCCACTGTTGTCTGACGTGCCGGGGAAGGGGGTATACTGCTTTAAGGGAGGATGGAGAGGGTGATAGACACATGTCTATCTTGCCTAAAGGATTACCATTCTCTGATAGTAACCACCATTCTCTGATAGTAACCTAGGTAGGCCTAAATTTTTCAGACAATTCCAGTGGGTCCCTGTGTCTTTCTCTGTTACCCCAAACTACTATTTTGTTCTTGAGAGCATATTCCTTTTTAAGTCTTCCAGAGTTCTTTGACCTCATCATCTGTTTGCAGGCCTTTTCCTGTCCTGCTCCAAATCAGTTTTGTAGGTTACCTAGTGGGCATGGGGGGGGGGCAACATTTTCAAAGCTAATATTCCTGGCATTGTCCCTTAACATCTCTCAAGTGTTTGCAGTATGGCTAGTTTGGAAGCATGCTTTTCTTTCCTGCCTGTTTTTTCTCCTGTTGATTTAGACCAATATATCCATACAGAAAACACCCAAATAAAACTAGCAGATTATTAGAGAAGTTCCCAATCCACCATGTGTATAGCAGAACATCCCAGCGTGCTACTCTCCTGTATATTTGAAGACTTACACTGAATACATTTCTAAAGCTTTTGATAATTGTATAAGGCTTTGTTTGTATCATCCTATTTGTCCACTTCATGTGCAGGACTTACTGCTGCTGTTGTTGAGAGGACTAGCATCTTGATATAGCTTAGCCTTTTGTGGCACTGTGATACTTCAACTGCCAGAGAAAGATACAGTAGTCTTGGTGTGCTGCTGTTGTGAAAGGTGGATATACTTTAATGTAGCACTAGGGAGCTGAGCAAAAGGGTTAGCAAACGGGTCTGGCTTTTAGTAGAATTGCAAAAGGAGCTTCATGTTTCAGCTAGATACTCCTTAGGAAAAAATGAATTTGCTGAGAAGTAGCTGTTAATTTTTGTACAGCATCCGAGTTACTACCAGAGAGAAGGTGATAACTGCAAACTGAAGGCTGGCTCTGAGTTGTGGATAGGCAAAAGGGAGGCTAGAGTTTCAGCTTCTTAAAACCATGTTGCAACAGGTTTTATGTTAGGACAGCATATTAAACTAAGGTAGGATGTTACAGGAAGATTAATGCTTTATTTCTGTTTCTATGGTTTTGGACAGGTGTAAACTTGGGGAGAGGAAGATGAGTAGAGAGATAATGCTTTAAGAGCAACATTTGTAGACATGTGAATTTATAATATGGAGTATTCACCAAATTTGTCTAGTCTCTAAGTTTATACTACAGTGGGGCAAAGACTGATTCCAAAACACACAGCAACAGCAACAAAGCCTCATGCCTAAAGATGAAAGAGATGAACATGAAGAACTTTCAAACTAACAAACCTGGGCAACTGAACTTGTGCACAACAAATCTATCCCGAACTAGGTGAATTTAGAACACCCCTGTGGTTATGTAACCAGTACAGAAATATATATCCAGTCAATTGCTCCAGCATGGAATCAGATAGGCTTGTTTCAGAAATCTGCTACTGTCTCAGATCAGTGCTAATTCATCTCAACTTTGTGCAGTTGCAGTGTTATGGACATTAAATAGGGTTGTCAGGTGTTCGTTTTTTGACCAGAACGTCCGGTTTTCGACCGGAACACCCGGTTGAAAAGGGACCCTGGTGGCTCTGGTCAGCACTGCTGACCGGGCTGTTAAAAGTCCGGTAGGCGGTGCAGTGGGGGCCCTTAGTGCTGGCTCTGCAGCTCCCAATGGCTGGGAACCGCAACCAATGGGAGCTGCGGGGGTGGCGCCTGTGGGTGCAAGGGGAGTGCATGGAGCCTCTCTGGCCGCCCATGCGCCTCGGGGCTACGCTGCAGGGAACACTCAGCTGCTTCCTGAGAGCCATGGTAAGCGCCTCCGGGACCCTGAACCCCCTCCCATACCCTAACCCTCTGCCACAGGCCAGAGCCCCCTCCTGCACCCCAAACCTCTCATCCCTGGCCCCACCCCAGAGCCTGCACTCCCAGCTGGAGTCCTCATGCCCCCACTGCACCCCAATTCCCTGCTCCAGCCCCGAGCCCTCTCCCGCAGCCAGAACCCCTCATTTTGGGCTCCACCCCAGAGCCTACACCCCTAGTCGGAGCCCTCAGCCCCTCCTGTACTCCAACCTCCTGCCCCAGCCCAGTGAAAGTGAGTGAGGGTGTGGGGGAGTGAACAACAGAGGGAGTGGGGATGGTGTGAGCTGGGGCGGGGCCTCAAGAAGGGGCAGGGGACTGGGCAGGGGTGTTCAGTTTTGTGCAATTAGAAAGTTGGCAACCCTACCAGTAAGGTTGATTTGAGGTACGATTTCTGCTAATAGCATTCAAGGTGAACTGAAACTGTCTTTCTTTTGTTCACCATCTACCTCCTAAAAGCTGTTCTAAAAATATATGAAGGAATAATTGCAGATTGTCCTGTTTTATGCTTGGAAATCTAAAAATTCTGCTGAAAGACTGAACACTTGCTCCAGGTAAAACAAACTCCCATGGTGTCACAGGATTGACCCCTAAAGTTTGGCTGTAGTTGTATTTTAGCTTATCCCTTCCATAAATTCGCAGTGCCAGATTCTGATCTCTGTGACGTTAATATAAATCAGGGATTATTACAATGTTAATCTGGATTTGCACCAACATAATTGAAATCAGAATGTAGCCTTATGTGGTCTGATAACCTTTTTTCATGGCATGGCTTTTAATCTAATCTTCATTTATGACAGCATCCAATAAAAGCCTTTTGAATGCCCTCCAATGAAAACTTACAGGCTAAATATTTACTTTTATATTTATTTTCTAACTTTTACACACTAGTTAAGAATGACCCTACTTTTAAATGCTTCAATACTACTTGGTGTGTAGAATTTTTTCATAGAGCAATTTAAACCTAAGCTAAACTGAAAAGTTTTAATTTTTTAAAAAAACTTATTCCTTATTTCATCACACTAAACTGGCTTTGTTTTCCATACTTGAGTTTCATTCCTTGAGGTTTTCCCTGTTTCCACAGACTATTCCATTGGAAGTACAGAATGGTTTGTGTGCAGTTTAACTTTGGGTCTGAGGCCTTAATCATCAGTAAGAATTCCTTTGCCCTCTTTTCTCCCTTGTCTTACTGGAAATAGCTACTCACAGTATACTCCCCTGTATCTCTCTACAAGAAAAATTAGAAATTTGGATTATGAAGATTGGGCAGTGGTGATTTTGAAGATTGGTATCAGCTGGTTGTCTGGTTCACTAAACACTTTTTGACTTCTGTATTATGTGACTTGGAATGTTTGAAGACTATGGCTGCCTAGCGCTCACATTAGATGCAGTAATATGGGAAAATCACCATAATTAACATCCCTTGAAAATATTAAAATAAAAAAAACCCATAAACCTTTTTAAGCCCTTAAAAGAAAAGCATTTTGGTATCCTAGCAAATATTTTCAAGGGGAAGGGAGCAACTACCAAAAAGAGAAAGAGGGAAGTAATTTTCTGCATGTTGCCTATAAAAATTTTCCAGCTACGGAGAGGGGGGCAGTTGTCTCATTATTGTTACCACTACCTCCTACATTTGTTTATTTAACCACCCAGGTAAGTCTTTTCTTAAATTCAGATTGTAAGCTCTTGGGTAAAGACTGTGCTTTATATTGCTATAAATATAAAGGTCACACAGGCGATAAACAAAAATTCACAGAAGCTCGTGACCTGTCCATGACTTTTACTAAAAATATCCATGACAAAATGGGTAGGGAGAGACGGGTCCAGCACGCAATGGTTCTGGGATCACCGCTGCCTGCAGGCAGCTGGGAAGTGGTGGGGGCTCCACCTTGGAGCTCCAGAGTCCCCATGCCACTTCAGTCCCCTTGCCGCTTGTGGCGGCTGAGAACTCTGAGATCCCCCCACCACACACAACGGCTGGGAGCTGTGCGGTCCCAGCTGACAGCTCCAGGCCTGCTGCTTCAGGGCTGAAGTCATGGAAGTCTCTGGAAGTCATAGATTCCATGACTTCTGCGACCTCCATGACAAAATCATAGCCTTAATGATAATTTCACTTGAGCAATATGAACTGGTGTATTTTTGTACATAGACCAGGTCTTCCAGATGCAAGCTAACCAAATATAAGCCAGGTTTAAATTAACGTAAGAGAGTGCAACTTTGTGTGTGCAGAGGTTTTACTACATTGGTTTAAATTAACATCTTCACTTGAACAGTGCAACTTTGTGTGTAGACAGGCCTTGATAATGAAGGTTTTTTTGGGGCAAATAAATACAAGGTTTGAGGAAAGGAAATTTATTTTCTGTAAGTAAGCACTTTTTATTCTCTTTGAGCTAAGGTAAGTAGACTGTTTCTGTGTCCTTGTTGTGCTTTGAGAAGTTTCCTCTATACTAATTTCTACCTCTGTACGCTCCCATGTATGTCTCACTGGAATAAAATCCAGGTTTTAGTATCTTTGGGATGTCTGTGGACCAGCCTATTTTAAGCTTTAACTTTAAAGTTAAACTCTTACTGAGTGGCAGAGGCCAGTATTTAGAAACAGTTATTTGCAATAGTCAAATGTTCTGGAATTTATTTGCAGCAAAGTATTTTGTTTAACTGCATGACTTTTTGTACAAACAAGGTTACTAAAATTAGGTTTTCAAAATTAGTGACTGACACAAATCTATATAAGAGAAACTCCTTTCTCTTCAAAAAACCAACCGCTCTCACAGTATACTCAAAAGAACAGAAACGTGTGAATGAGTGATTATTGCTGCATGAATAGCACAGCAAACCTAAACTGTCTCAGCTAATCCTCGGATTTATTTACTGTTTCAAGCTGGGATGTTTTATGTAGGTATAGTCAGCTTGTAAAACAAGGAATTTCTTCAAGCCCATTTTATAAATCTAGATAAAGTCAAATTTTTTCTTGTCTGCATCGCTTTAATTGCTATAGCTATTACATTTTGGAGCCTTGAAATGCCTCATATTTTCTTTAGTATTTTCCGTTCTGAGTTCCTGTATTTAGATGTAGTAAAGTTATTTATTTTATTTTATTTTATTTTTAAGAGGGAAAATAGGGAAGAGAAATAGTGTAGTGTCATGTTCTACCGTAGCACAGTAAATCTAATAAGGCCTGCTTGGCCCACTTTCATCAACTAAAATAGATTTGAAAGGTCAGCGGAGGTTCTAACTATGAATTCTGGCCATGTATCAGGAGCTGGCATTAAATTTTATATCAAAATCTTGAGCTATTTCCAAACTACTGGCTGGCCTGCAAAATGCTGCAAAAGAATAACCTAAGTGCTCATCATGCAAGAGCTTGATATCTCAGCAGAACAGAATTAGCCATAAAGTATTGTTTGGGGTAAACACCATGATGAACTGATGGAGAGAGGAGCACAACACATTTTTCTGGTTTAAGATTTAAATATCTGTTTCAACGAGGTTTCTTCAGAGAAAGATTGTGCACAGTAAGTGATTGTGTCTGCTCCCTGAGTTTCTCTAAGACACGAGCCATTCTTCTTATCCTACATTTATCTGCTACGTCCTGAGAACGGATTGTCAATACCTAACATCAGAAGATATTTAGTTCTCCACTACTCAAAATTCATTCCCCTCCACCCCCAATCTCTGGATACTAAAGCAGTGCTGGGCTATGCTATGCAGCAGCCTTAATTAGGGCTTCAGATTTCATGTAGTCTTGTGTGGGTGTGTTTTGAAGATGGTTTTGGTACCTAAAACAGAGGATATTTGAGGCACATCAAAGGTTACTACTAAGGCACGATGCTCTTCAATATATGGAAGCAGACTCAGAAATGAAATTTAGGATAGAGTGTACCTGAGCTTTTAGAAAGCCTTTGACAAGGTCCCTCACCAAAGGCTCTTAAACAAAGTAAGCAGTCACAGGATAAGAAGGAAGGTCCTCTCATGGATCAGTAAATGGCTAAAAGATAGGAAACAAAGGGTAGGAATAAATGGACAGTTTTCACAGCAGAGAGAGGTAAATAGTGGTTTCCTCCCGCGGACCAGTGCTGTTAAACATATTCATAAATGATCTGGAAAAGGGGGTGAACAGTGAGGAGGCAAAGTTTGCAGACAATACAAAGTTACTCAAGATAGTTAAGTTCGAAGCAGATTCTGAAGACTTACAAAGGGATCTCACTTAAGTGGGTGATTGGGCAGGAAAATGATAGATGAAATGCAGTGTTGATAAATTCAAAGTAATACACATTGGAAAACATAATCCTTGCTAAACATTCTAAATGATGGGGTCTAAATTGGCTGTTACCACTCAAGAAAGATCTTGGAGTCATTGTGGATAGTTCTCTGAAAACATCTCCTCGATGTGCAGCAGCAGTCAAGAAAGCGAACAGAATGTTAAGAACCATTAGAAAAGGGATAGATAATAAGACAGGAAATATCATAATGCCAGTATATAAATTCATGGTGTGTCCACAACTTGAATACTGTATGCAGTTCTGGTTGCCCCATCTAAAAAAAAAGATATATTAGAGTTGGAAAAAGTATAGAGAAGAGCAACAAAAATGATTAGGGGTATGGAACAGTTTTCGTATGAGGAGAGATTAAAAAGACTGGGACTGTTCAACCTGGAAAAGAAATGACTAAGGGGGAATACGATAGAGGTCTATAAACTCATAAATAGTGTGGAGAAAGTGAATAATGAAATGCTATTTACCCCTACATGTGAATGGGTCTCCCAATGAAATGAATAGGCAGCAGGTTTAAAACAAAACATAAGAAAGTACTTTGTCACACAACACATAGTCAACCTGTGGAACTTGTTGCCAGGGAGTGTTGTGAGGGCCAAAAGTATAACTGGGTTCAAAAAATAATTAAACAAGTTCGGGTAGGATAGGTCCATCAATGGCTATTAGCCAAGATGGTCAGGGACCCAATCCTGAGTGTCTTAAAAATCTGACTGCTAGAAGCTGGAACTGGATGGCAGTGGGTAGATCATTCAGTAAATTGCCCTGTTCAGTTCACTCCCTCTGAAGCATCTGGCATGGCCTCTGTGGGAAGACAGAATACTGAGCTAGATGGACCATTGGTATGATCCAGAATGCTCATTCTTATGTTCATAAGATTATTTTCTTATGGTATGATGGAAGAGAAGGAAATGTCTGAACACTTCAAAATTAGCTATTGAAAGGATCATATTTGAAGAGGACAATATTTTATATAGTATCTCAACCTTCTTGTAACCATGACATTTTTAACCTTTAGTTATTTAAAGCTTTCAAAGCCTTTTAGTCAATAAGAAAATCAATAAACTGCAGCACACTTCTTTAGTGAAATCCAGCTAGTGCCCAACAGCATTCCAGTGTTGTACACTACTGTTTCTGTCACTCCTAAGCCACTCTTCCTTGTTTGGAATAATGCAGAGAGAATTCTTCATTCAAAAAGTTATTTGGGGTTTAGGAACTGGCAATTAATGGGCTACTGGTTGCCATCTTGCATAGCGGTAATAAAAAAAAATCAAAGCACAGTTTCTAAATTCTCAAGTCCATTGTGTTTGACTGTAATTTTCACTAATTTCAACTTTTTTTTTTTTTCACATTCTGGAAATGTTATGTCACTCTGAAAGATAATTCTCTTCAAGGGTATTCTGGAATTTGTAAAATGTTGAAAGGATACAGTACCTTATACTGTGGTATTAGACATCACAAGGGGTTATGGCACATTTGTGAAGTTGTAACCTTTCTCTATGCATTTTGTTCTTGTCTTTGTATTAATGTTTTGATAGTCCTTGTGAATGTGTGAAGCTAAATCTAGCTCCCTTCACTCTTACAAAGCTATGATTCATGTACGTCCCAGTTCAGGAAACGCCTTCCGCATAGAGCTGTGTGGAAAAACTGATTTATTGGTTTGCTGGCAGTTCCAGAAAATAAAATAAAATTTGCGTTTGGGTCAAAGTGAAACTGATTTTTTAAAAAAAAAAAAATATTCAGTAGTGAATCAAAGTTGGAAAAATGTATTTCAGGTCAAACAAAAGGTTTTGTTTGACTCCCCCAAAAGATTTTTTTTTTTTTTTTGGCTGGGAGACTTTCAATAAAAGCAAAGGAAATGAAGAGTTAGATTCACAAAGGAGGAAGTGGTGATGTTCTCCCCTTTTACAGCCAGTGGTTAGGGCACTCATATAGGAGGAGGGACACTCAGGTTTCAATCCTTGCTCTGGAGCAGGGATTTGAACACACATCTCACCTGGAATTGAGGAGTGCCAAGCTATTGGCTCTTCTGGGATGGATGCCTCTCCTATTGAAGCTGTTTCACTCTGTGTAAATAATATTCATTGGCACAGGACTGAAACCTGGGTGTCTCCCCTTCTCAGGTGAGTTCCCTCAGCACTGGGTCACAGTCTTTTTCCCAGTGGCTCTGGCCCAATGACTGTTAGAGAAAATTATAGGGTATAATCCCTGAGACATGGAGTATAAGATGAGCAGCAGCATCACCACCACCTCCTTCTCAACCACCACCCATTTTGTGAATGGTACCCAAATCTAGTCTGAAAAAATTAAAATATATTATTTCAGAAATATCAAAATGAATTGTTTTGACATGGATTTTTTTTCATAGAATGAAACAATTAGCTGAAATAGACACAAATTCACAAAATGTTTCAGTTGACCTGACTCTGCATTTTTTTGGTAACAGCTTTCAGATTAAAAATTTGCCCACCTCAATTTAAGCTTGTGGTTATGCGCTTTGCTGATCTGTGGCTGTTTCTGAGTAGGAATGACCTTAAAGGCCCGATACATGTTGTTTTTTTTCAGTTACTTCACTAAGATAACGGGGTTTGCTATGGAACTACTGTTACTGATGGTCCAGGACTTATCAATACTATAATCATTTTTTATATCTTATTCCAGGGCCCATATACCAGCAACATATTCAGTGCATAGTTCTTTCTTGCTGTGTTACATTACACAAGATAAATGATTTCCCTCTTCAGTGTGACATGGGTAAATCTGTTTATACTCATATAAAAGATCCATCGTATTGGCAGAAGTTTACTAGGCACAGTATAAAGAAGTAGGCTTGATACTGACTTTATTTTTCTATATTGCAGCTTTTTCCTTTTAATCAGATACATGTATATCTCTGTGAGAAAGGTGAGGTTTAGTACATACACCCCACGTCAGTATCTCCAATTGGCTAGGTTAGGCGGCTCCCTGCTTATTGTGCTGGCTTTTGTGGATCTCAGTCTAAGGGTCCTATCAGTCCCCATGCATTGTATAGGGAGTCTAGGTGCCTAACTCAGGCTTTGTGAATCAGTGTTGTTCCTGTAATTTTCTAGGTGCCTAAAGGTTAGGTATTGTATCACAATGCCTAACTTCTTTTGAGCATTCAGGACTAAATCCTTAGTGCTTTTAGGTACTTAAACATTTGAATGACTTAAGTTTTAATGTGTTGATGCTGGGCTAAACTGTTAAGACATTATATGCACTTGGAAAAATTTTCTGACTTTGCAAAGTATCAATAACTCTTGCTAGTGGTTTTAGTGGCAGAGGTCTGACTTACAGTATTCCAAAAGGATCTCAGGAATAAAGAAATGGAGCTTTACCAGTACAGCATGTTGCTAGACTTCTGTCTTTTGACGTGAGCCCAAGTGGGACAACAGACTCTTGCATGTATTTAGGTGTTCTCCTTTTGGTAAAAATATGTTCTGTACTTCAAATACTGATGTTCATTTTAAACATGTGGGGACCATTAGCAATGTTAAAGCTGGACACATGGTTTAATGTGTTATATCATTTTAAAACGTCACATCTGGTTTTTTACCCTGATGATAACACCTGGATCAGTTTAGCACTAGCCTATACATTTAGGACATATATAGCTGTTAATTTCAAAAACATCTGTTGATTTTTGTGAGTGTGAACTATTGCATCTTTCACATTCTTGGAGTTTGTTGAAACAGTCTTGCTTGAGTCATGTTTGTGCTCCTAAGTGTGCACAGATACAGGCAAATAAATATTCTATAGCTGGTGCTAGAGATTTTTTTTGTTTCGATGGGGAGATAGGAATTGTTTTGCCATCAGAGCTTTTGTCTTTATCAGACTTCCATTTTCAGATGTGTTGATGGCTGACTATAAGAATTTTTTTTTCAAAACCAATCCATTTTGATACTATGAGTAAGACATCCCATTCTCCTGGGACGTCTGAAATGGGCAGGCATTAAAAATTGAAGAAAGTAGGTTCTCTGAACAAGTCGGCAAATCTTGTCTGTGGCTGGCTGAAAGTAAAAATGCCAGTTGTGTTGGAGCTTTGAAAAACAACTTCCCCTGTGACCTGCTGCCTTTTAGAGAGAGCAGAGTTTACAGTTCTTCTTCAGAGCTGTGAATGCCTTTGGAATTTCTTTTTTATGTCCATTAGCAAGATTGGACCAATCTGCAGGCTATAACCCAAAGGAAAACTATTAGTTACGAGAGGGGGAGAAGACAGTGCTAATGTGGCATTTTGTAGTTTCTTTTATCCCAGCGTCTCTCCCAGAGCCAACAATTAATACTACTTCTATCTGTGCAGAACTCAGAATATTGCGAGTGCAAGAGCCATTATAGGGAACATGTCAGCAGTGTTTTCCAAGGTGTTAAGAGCTGCTCTTAAAATTGCTCTTGAATTGGTTACTCAGTGAGGGGAGCAAAATTAACAGTTATTTCTTTGCTTCTTAATTTAATACAAGTAACAATTAATTTTTGAATAGCAAAACAAACAAATGAAAAAACTTGCTTGTTAGTCTCCTTTAGGGTTTTTTATTTGGGGGAAAACGATAAGCTATTTAATGCGGACTATACATGCACAGCTGTAAGTATAGGGGAAGTGGTATAGTGAATGTCTTTCCAGTTCAGTCCTGCAGTGGTTATCTTAGGTGCTGTAGTTTTTGTCCATCTCCAAGGAGTTTGAAGTAACAATTCCCAGGAGTGCCTTTTTGGCACATGCTATAATATTTATTTGTTTGTGCCCTATTGACTTAAAATGGGAATTAATTAGAATATTTAGAAAGAAGAATAAATCTCTAGAATTGTGTTTCTCCTTTCTTCTTACCCATTTTTGAATTTAGGGGACAAGTGTTTTCAGGCCTCTGAGTGAGGATTATTATCTCTTCCTTTACTCAGGTCTGTTCATTTCCCCCCCTCTTTCTTTTGCTGGCCTCTTCTTGCTAGTGAGTTCCTGTTATGATCCCTCACTTTTTAATCACTTGCACCTTTTAATAGGAGTTTAAGAGAAGCAGCTTTCTCTGAGAATATCATCAATGCCATTCCATAAAATAATTATACCTGTAGCGTAAGACCACAGACTTTCAACTCTTTCTTCAGCTGTGTTCAGGTTTAAGTTATCATCTGTAAGTGCCTCATTTCTAATGGGTAGACGGTTTAGGTAACCCTAACCCTACCATCACTGGGGTCTGGATTGCCTTACTGAATGATTATTAAGTTTGAGCCACAGATTGTTCTGAATTGTGCAGTTGAAATAAATCTGGTAAACTTCCAGAATGGTCAGGCAAGATCAACCGATGAACAAGTACATGTTCTTGGTTTAAGGAATTGCCTCTTGAAACCTTACTAAGCTATTATGATGTAAACTGATAATTTTCTTTCCTAGGATTGAGAGTCCACAAGTCTGTTTCATGGTAGCACAGAAAGTCAGTGCCACTTTGTGGTACCTTTTTTTTTAATACTTCAGCCTAGTTTAAAATTCACATTTCTTTCCCATTTTCCATTCTCCTTTTAGAGAGTGGTATTGGAGAATACTTTCTCAATGAGCTCTGGGGATTATGTACTCTATGAATGTTTGTGTAGTATGGTCTATCTTCAGACAGCAATAGTGAAACTTCCTATTCCTTGCTTTTTAAAAGTTGACGTTTGCAATATGCCTTAGTACTGCCTGGTTCTTCTGATGTTTTTATGAAAATTGTATTCCTGCATCCTTTTGTGCAATGAATGACAAAAATGTTGGCCAAGAATGTTTTTTATTAGATTGCATAATATGAAACAGTGGTAGCTGAATGCTAGCCAGCGGCCTATGGGAGACTGCCTCTTCGCTGCAGGACACTTAACTTTTGTTTAATTGTGTTTCCTCACACTCCAGAGCATGATCAGAGTCCTCTTTACTTATAAACTGTTCAGAAAAAAATAATCAGAGGGAATGAATTTGTCAGTACTGTAGATTTTGGAGCAGAGAGGAGATAGACTGTGATATGACTTAAACCATCAAGTAAATGCTATGGAACCAGCAAGTTCTGTGTTGTTTTTTTTTTTAAATGAAATTTACTGGATAATGCTAGAATATGCTATCTCGCGTGCATGCACTGCAGCTCTCCTGAAACTTCAGAGATGTCAGGTGGATTTTATACCTAAGCCGAATGTGATACATAAGTGTGGTACATAAAATATTAAATCAAGGCTTGCAGATCAAGAGCTCTAAACTGGAAAGGGTTAGAGTTATGACAGATTTGTTGCTAGGTCTGTAAAGAATACTTGAGTGACAGTGGTTTTAGACTGCACGTGCTTCTTTGCAAATATGAGACAGGTATAGTTAGCTTCTGGAGGGAAGGAGAATATGGATGATGTGTCTAGTCACGAAGGGAAGTCTTTACAAGAAGTACGAATTTGTACCCTACTTCACTCCTTATTAAATGTAGCTGATCTATTGGGGAAGTACTGTGTTGTACGTTATGTTATTCCTGTGTATTAATGGTCATCATCATTTAATGACTCTGATATTTAAAACAGTTACTTATATGGTTTTTGTAATGGTGTTTATCATTGTTCTTAGAAAAGTGGCCAAAACCACACACATACACATTCTGCCTGAGTTAGGGCAGTGGCAGATGCACTGCCATTTTATCCTTTGGGGTTTCTGCCTCGGAGAATATATTTAACTTTTAAAGGGGATTCCATACTACGTCAGTGTATCTTTCAGTCACTCTTAGCCATGCTCTCTGGGAGGCTGATTTATCTGTGCCAGTGCTGCCATCCCCGTATAATCTATATGTCAGCTGAGGCCTTGAACTTTGTTATCCCAAAAAACAGTTGTAATTCTGTGCAGTATCTAGCCCTAAACCTGCTCCAGTCTCATGTGAATTTCTGTTCCTTTGTGGGTTGCTCTCAAATCTGTTATCGCCAATTGTGAAATCACAAACAGAGGATCTGTTCAGATTTCCGAAAGAGCAGGAGCAGATAAAAGCTTTAAAAACAAAAATTATCCCCTCAAAATAAAAGAAGTCCTCTACTAGTCGTAGTGAAATGAAAGTGTTTGTGGGGTTGGGAAAACAAACACAGGCAACCTGATTCATGGTAGAAGCAGAACTCAAAATGAAAAATGTAAACTGTTTAAGAGGCATGATCAGATCTTTAAAGGATTTATGGCGACCTCTTCATAACCTCCATACGTGCAGAGACAAAAGGACATGCAGACACTAAGCATGTCTAAAGGCATTAGAGGAATGTGCTTTAGACAATGAAACTGCTGAGCTACATGGCATTTAGAGTATTTGCATGGAGTTGCTACAGTTTAGCATATAAGCATTTTTTATTAAAGAAATGTCACTCTTACACAAAGTCCCTTAAAATAATGGGATAAAAAATAAGATGGCCTATATGAGACTCTTGAGACCACTTTTTATATTTTTGCTGCTAAAGTGTCTCTTATATCCTTTCTAGTGCAGGAAAGGACTTCAGCTTCAACATTTACTTTCAGATCTGAATTTCAGGCCTTTCCTCGTCCCTGTCTAAATTTAAAGACTTGATTTTGGCCCATCTCTCTAGTGCGTGTGCATGTGTGTCCATGTGGAAGGAGTGAGTATGGAAAAACATATTGTTCTATCTCTGTGTTCCATGTTGTTGAAGAAGAACCTTCATGTCATAGTGTTCTAGTAACTCTTTTCTCAACATATTGGGTAGAATCCTGGCCCCTTTGAATTCAGTGGGAATTGTCCATCAACTTCGCAGAGTCATAGATTGTAAAACCAGATGGGACCTTTGTGATCATCTGACCTCCTGCATAACACAGTGTCAAGGTTCCTCCCCCACTCTGAACTCTAGGGTACAGATGTGGGGACCTACATGAAAAACCTCCTAAGCTTATCTTTACCAGCTTAGGTCAAAACTTCCCCAAGGTACAAAATATTCCACCCTTTGTCCTTGGATTGGCCGCTACCACCACCAAACAAATACTGGTTACTGGGGGAGAGCTGTTTGGACACGTCTTTCCCCCCAAAATACTTCCCAAAACCTTGCATCCCACTTTCTGGACAAGGTTTGGTAAAAAGCCTCAGCAATTTGTCTAGGTGACTAGAGACCCAGACCCTTGGATCCTAAGAACAATGAACAATCCTCCCAACACTTGCACCCCCCCCCCTTTCCTGGGAAATGTTGGATTAAAAAGCCTCACCAATTTGCATAGGTGACCACAGACCCAAACCCTTGGATCTGAGAACAATGAAAAAGCATTCCGTTTTCTTACAAGAAGACTTTTAATAGAAATAGAAGTAAATAGAAGTAAAGAAATCACCTCTGTAAAATCAGGATGGTAGATACCTTACAGGGTAATTAGGTTCAAAACATAGAGAATCCCTCTAGGCAAAACCTTAAGTTACAAAAAAGACACACAGACAGAAATAGTCATTCTATTCAGCACAATTCTTTTCTCAGCCATTTAAAGAAATCATAATCTAACGCATACCTAGCTAGATTACTTACTAAAAGTTCCAAGACTCCATTCCTGTTCTATCCCCGGCAAAAGCAGCATACCAACAGACACTCAGACCCTTTGTTTCTCTCCCTCCTCCCAGCTTTTGAAAGTATCTTGTCTCCTCATTGGTCATTTTGGTCAGGTGCCAGCGAGGTTACCTTTAGCTTCTTAACCCTTTATAGGTGAGAGGAGCTTTCCCCTGGCCAGGAGGGATTTCAAAGGGGTTTACCCTTCCCTTTATTTTTATGACACACAGGCCATAGGACTTCCCTGAATTAAATCTGGTTTGAACTAAAGCATATCTTTTTAGAAAAAAATCCAATCTTGATTTAAAAGTTTCTTGTGATGGAGAATCCACCACAGTCCTTAATAAGTTGTTCCAGTGATTAATTACTCTCGCTGTTAAAAATGTATGCCTTATTTCCAGTCTGAATTTGTCTAGCTTCAACTTCCAACAAAAAAAATCTTGTTTTACCTTTGTCTGCAAGACTGAAGATACCTCTTATCAAATTTCTGCTCTTTGGTACTTACAGACTGTGATCAAGTCACCCCTTAAGTTTCTCTTTGTTAAGCTAAATAGATTGAGCTCCCTTAGGCTCTCATTGTAAGGCATAAAGAAAAGGAGTACTTGTGGCACCTTAGAGACTAACCAATTTATTTGAGCATAAGCTTTCGTGAGCTACAGCTAAGGGATGTTTTCCAATTCTTTAATAATTCTCTTGGTTCTTCTTTGAATGCTCTCCAATTAATCAACATCCTTCTTGAACTGTAGACTAGAACTGGACACATTACTCCAGTAGCGGTCACATCTGTGCCAAATAGAGGTTTTATAACCTGTCTACTCCTTCTTGATATTCCCCTGTTTATACTTCCAAGCACCTCACTAGATCTTTAGGCCACAGCATCACACTGGGAGCTCATGGTCAGTTGATTATTCACCATGACCCCCAAGTCTTTTTCAGGGTCACTGCTTCCCAGAATAGAGTTCTCCATCCTGTTAACTGTGGCCATTAAATAAGACTACAGTGGAACTAGGATTCCATCCCTTCTCTTTAGAGAGCAGGACACTCTAAAAATGGGTTTTTACAAATTGTGAAGCATGTCAGTGAAGTAAAAGGCATATCCATCTGCTCCTTTGCTCTGGGGTGTTCTCTAACTGTGTCCTGTCACTGGAAAGAACTGTGAAGTGATTTTTCAGTTCACTGGTGCACATGTTTTCCACAATATATTGCAGCCTCTTGGTGAAAATAAATGTGATTTGGCAAACGAATTGCATTAGCTGTGGCCTCTTCGTGCCATGTGATGTTTTTGGTAAATGTGTGGGGTTATCTGTTCTATAAATTTGGTCCCAGTTGGGAAGGTAGTCCCTGACACAGATGTTTCTATAACTAGCAAATCTGAACTCAGAGACTATCACTGACTATATTTGTACAACTCCTAGTACAATGGAGCTTCGACCTGATTGGATTCTAGGTGCTACTGTAATATAAATGTTTAGTAATAATAATAATAGTGTCCATTCTGTGTTTAATAGTTAGAACAAGTCATCTTGAAACAAGAATTTTATAAAAATTGCTTCACATATGGGGGCAAGCTATTATTTGCACACTGGCCATCTATTTAAGCTGGGTGGGTCTAACACCTTCTCCCATATTGTGATTTGTAAATACAGATTATAGGATTGGTAAGAATAAATAGTTTTGCAAATGTTATGGTGGACAGGTTTCTACTGAGCTGAATGTAGACATGCAGACTGCGAATGGATAAAACTAAGCCCTTAAACTAAGTTTCACTTTTATGGTAAGGTAGCCACAGCATAGAATTCATAGAGTACTACATCTTAAAATGTAAAATATAAATCTTATAAATTTAAGATATTCGAAGAAAAGGTGGAATTGTATCCTTAACATACTCTGTATTCTGGCCACACCTACGGCATTCTCTGAGAATTCTATGTCAGGCAAAATATATACAGGAAAGACTATGAACGGGCCAATGTAGAAGCACAAAATATGCATACATTTAGTGACTTCATTATTGTAGTTATTGTTCATCCATGACAGTAAGAATCATTCTCACATCTAAATTAAAATTTGAGTATGAAAGGCCAGCTGGGGTTTTAATTCTGAATTGCTCGAGGATCAGTTGTTTCAACAATGTTTGTCAGTTTTTCATATTTCTTTTACATTTTAATTATAACCCATCAAATCTTAAGTGATTGCTCATGGGTTAGACTCAGATGAATGTCATCGAAGGGTGTTTTATTTAATGGCTTCAGCATAACATCTGTTTCTAATGTTTTAAAAGCCAATTTATATGGAAATTTATTTTAGAAAAAGTCAATAGATACAGACACTTTTAACACCTCTTGTGTTCTAGTAAAATTTCAGACCTCAAAGTAAAATAGCATTGACATAATGCCATTTTCTTGCTTGCACAACATAAAGAATAACTAAACAAGGACCTGTTTTCATTGCCGTAGCAATATGATTGTATCTTCTCAGTTGTGTCTTTCTGACTGTTTGATTCATTTCTTTGTTTTTATTTTTTAATAGCCGAGCTATCAAGACAAACCAGGATCTTCTGCCAGAAACCCCCTGGACCCACATATTCTACAACGATTTTTGGGGAACCCTCCTCACCCACAGCGGGAGTCACAAGTCCTACCGACCTCTCTGCACGCTCTCCTTTCGCATTAACCATGCCATTGGAGGCATGGAGCCTTGGAGCTACCACCTTGTAAATGTCCTGTTACACGCTGCAGTCACCGGGCTTTTCACAAACTTCTCCAGAATCTTGTTTGGGGATGGATATTGGACCTTAATCGCAGGCCTGCTGTTTGCGTCTCATCCCATCCACACTGAAGCAGTGGCAGGAATTGTGGGGAGGGCTGATGTTGGAGCCTGCTTTTTTTTTCTGCTCTCTTTGATGTGTTACGTTAAACATTGCTCTACAAGAAGCTACTCAGCCAGCACTTGGGGCTGGATCTTGGGGACAGGACTCTGTGCTGGCTGCAGCATGTTGTGGAAGGAGCAAGGAGTGACTGTTCTAGCAGTTTCAGCAGTTTATGACGTCTTTGTGTTTCACAGGCTGAAAATGCACCAGATCATTCCTTCTATATATAAAGTAAGTAACTCTCTGCCTGCCTTAGTTATTTGTTTTATAAAGCAGCAATCACTAAATTAATCAGATACCAACTTTATCTTCAGGTATGGCTTAGCAGGGATGCCAGCCCTCTGTGAAAAAGCACAGATGCCTTATACTGAAAGTATAATTAAAACCATTCAGTAATTTTTTTTTTTTTTTTTTGGTATTAGTGCCTGGCATTTAAACCATGTGGTATTACCCATCTTTTCATGCTGGAGATGTATTTCATTCATTTGCTCCCATCTCTTCCAGTCTTTCCACTCTGTTTACCATCTAGCTCTTGGTATTTAGCTCCTTTTCCCATGCTGTTATCTCCTTGTATCTTGCCAATTCAGCTTACTGTGGTTGAGTATGCAAGTGCATCAGCTGATATAAATCTACAAGCCTCCCTGAAGTAAAGACAGAGCACTTAGTGTTCAGGTTCAACAGAAATGCACAGGACCTGAATTTAGGGCTCTGGCATATTTTTCCCCCTAGTAGGAGCTGCCATGCAGATGTATTACAACCTCCTCCAGAAGAAATATTTCTCAGAATGGAACTAGTGGCTAACAAGCAAAACTGAGAAGTCTTCTCTGTTGTTTGCATTAGAGCAGTGCCTAGAAGTCCCATCTGAGACCAGGGCTCCATTGTGCTTTGCGCTGTACAGAGTAAGAGAAAAACTGACCAAAATTTTTCTGATGAATCAATTTCCCATTGGAAAATGCAGATTTGAAAATATCGAAACGTTTCATGGGAACATATCAGTTTCACTATTTTTGATGGTAAATTATCAAAATGTTTAGTTCAATGAGGTCAAAGCACTTTGTTTTGACATCTGATATTATAAAAGTCTAAATGAAGCCCTTCACCTTTATTGAAATGAATTACTTTGGAAATTTCGTTTTGTGGGAAATTTTGAAATTTCAACTTTTTGCTCCAATTCAAGACTAAAAGAAATTCTGAAATGCTTGAATTTCCCACAGAATGGACATTCCAAGTTTCAGTCAGCTCACTTTAAGAGACAAGTCCCAGCCTTGATGAGTTTATGATGACAGGGCAGACAGAAGGTGGGACCTAGCAGTCTTCTGCTAAACTGGTGTGAAGTGTCAACTTACATTAAACACTTTGTTTACTCGGGTGTTTGTCTGAGAATGTAAGAACGCTTCTGAGCACAGTTGCCAACTTTCATGTGGTAAATAAGCACACCGACTTTCACAATAAGCCAAAAATCAAGCTAATCCCATTTCAAAACAAGGCCAAAACAAGTCAATCCCTAAGAACCCCAACACTCTGTGACTAGATCCCTCCAGCGTGCAGTCTGAGACTGTGGTGGGCCCGCTGTGTACCCCGACACTCTCCCCCCACCTTACCCCTGCTTGCCAAGAGCTGATCAAAAAAAAGAAGCAACAAGCTACAAGCCAAAAACTAGCAAACAAGCAACTCACAAGCCAACAAGAAGCCCAATTTCTGTGTTTTTTTCCGTGGGTTTGGCATGTCTGCTTCTGAGAGCCAATGAACAAATAGCATGAGTATACTAAATAGTGACTTCTGTGAAAAGAAAGTGTGTACGTGTATTTAACTGCAATTTGCATTTTAAAGTTATATGGTGGGAATTTTCACATGTTTGGTACATAATTCTGTAGTCATGTTTGAAAATGTCACTCATTATCCACAGAAGAAAATGAGGGATAAAACTCTATTTTTATTCCTACTGTGTACATATTTCCTAATATGTCAAATTTGAAATATATTTTGTTGGTGTTCCTATCTAAACTAAACCACAAACCCTTTTCTCTTCTTATGATCAAAATCCTCTCATGAATCCTTCTCCCAATTCTGTCTTCACACCTGGACTGAAGGCAAGCTGTTGATTTTGATTCCATGGAATAACTAAAATTAGGAGAGTCATGAGGAGTCAAGATGGAAACAAACACAGTTTTAGGCAGGGGATTTGCTGCTCAATTCTATCCCATCCACTTCAGCTTTGTATCTGTGTAATTTATTTCCTTTCCCTGAGTGGAGGATTTCATATCTACCGTAGAGTATCAAGTCTTCGTATTTTTCGTTTGTTTGTTAAATTTATGTTGTTTTTTTTGGCAAATAACACTGAGGCTGTTGTTTTTGTTTTTGAAGATTTACACCACATGCACAGGGAACATGGCTCATGGCGGCACTTCTCAGGAGAGCAGAAGGCCAGGGCTGGGTTGCTGCTATGTACAGGGCTTTGTCAGGAGCACACGAGGAAATTAATCTGGATTATGAGACATGAGACATCTGAATCCAATCCTTCTTAAAACCTGTGTGTTCGGGGACAGGACCACCATCCACATTCATCATCCTGTGTGTTGGATGGGATGCCCCTTCAACAGCCTTGCTCTTAAGAGCCGACTCTTGTACCTATAGAGTGTGAGAGTTGTGATGTCCTTACCACGCAGGTGCAAATTAAGAGAAAACACTCTGATGCATTGCCAAACTTGCTCAGTCAGCATCTGAATTATCATATGAAATAAATCTATAAAACTAGATAAATATAGATTTGACTTTGAGGTGTCCAATGTGATGATAGTAATAGAACTATTGACTTTCTGTAAATATGGTTAAGTTGTCACAGTCCCTAAAACCTATTCTTCCTTCATCGTCTGCGATCCCTGATGCCCGGACTTCTTTGATGTTTGGTTCTCTCTTCCTGTGTACTTGCTTCTGTTTTGGTGGTATTAGCAAATTCAGTCACAGATTAATTTAGACTAAAACTCCAGGCAAAGGCATGAAGCAGCGGTACTGGTTGTAGGGAGACCCTTGGGTATTTTGTGTTTCAAAAAAGCCTCTGGACAACACACACATATCCTGAACTGGGCGGCAACCATTAGGCAGTACCACTGTTGGAAAGTTAAATGCTTCTTGATTTCAAATCTCAAAGTGGAATGCAATTTGGGTTAAAGTGATCATGAAAAGATGGATTTCACAAGGAAAGGAAAGGAAGGTGAGAAGCAGAATAAGGACAATGCACTTTAGAAAAGCACATCTTAACAAACTTAGAAAATTGGTTGGTTAGTAAGGTCCCATGGAAAGAAAATCTAAGGGATAATGGAGTTCAGGAGAACTGGCAGCTTCTCAATGAGAATATTAAATACACAACTGCAAAACTGCAAACTAGCTCAGTTCAGAGGAAGGATAGGAAGAATGGTAAGAGGCCAATGAACTTCCATCAGGAGCTCTTTAATGACCTGAAAATCAAAAAGAAACCCTAAAAAAAAAAAAAAAAGTGGAAACATGGACAAATTGCTAAGGAGGAGTACCAAAGTATAGCACAAGCATGAAGGGACAAAATCAGAAAGGCAAAGACACAAAATGAGTAGCACCGAGCAAGGGCCATAAAAAGCAATGACAAAGGGTTCTTTGAATACATTAGGTGCAAGAGAAAGACAAAGGAAAATGTAGGTCCTCTACTCAGCTTGGAAAGAGAGCTAATCACTGATGACCTCTAAAAAAGGCTTAGCTGTTTAATACCTATTTTGCTTGTTTTCTTTAAAAAGGTAAATTGTGACCAAATACTTAACACAATTAATATTAACAATGAGGGAGAAGGAACAAGTCAAAAGAGGGAAAGAACAGGTTAAAGAATATTTAGGTAAGTCAGATGTATTCAAGTTAGCAGGCCCTGATGAAATTCATTCCAGGGTATTTAAGGAACTAGCTGAAGCAATCTTGGAACTGTAAGCAATTATTTTTGAGAACTCATGGCGGATTGGTGAGGTCCCAGATGACTGGAGATAGGCAAACATATTTTTTTAAAAGAGGAACAAAAAGGACATCCAATATCTGGACAGGTACTGGAACAAATTTATTAAGCAATCAATTTGTAAGTTCTTAGAAGATAATAGGGTTATAAGGAATAGCCAGCATGGATTTGTCAGGAGCAAGTCATGCCAAACCAACCTAAATTACTTCTTGGACAGGGTTATGGGCCTAGTGGACAAGGGGGAAGCAGAAGATGTTTTAGATCTTGATTTTTAGTAAGGCTTTTGGCACATGACATTATCAGATGCAAACTTGGGAAATGTGGCCTTGATGAAATTACAATAAGGTGCATCCCCAACTGGTTGAAAGACCATAAGATAACTTTAAGAGTAGTTATCAATGGATCAGTGTCAAACTGGGAGGGCTTATCTAGTGTGGTCCCTTAGGGGGTCAGTCATAGGTCCAGTACTATTAAATGTTTTTCATTAATGATTTGGATAATGGAGTGAAGAGTATGCTTATAAAATTTACATATAACACCACACTGGAAGAGGTTGCAAGCACTTTGAGGACATGATTAGAATTCATAATGACCTTGACAAATTTAGAGAATTGGTCTGAAATCAGTAAGATGAAATTCAGTAGAGACAAATGCAAAATATTACACTTAGGAAGGAAAAATCAAATGCACAAATACAAAATGGAGAATAACTGGCTAGGTGGTGGTGATGCAGTAAAGGATCTGCGGGTTATAGTGAATCAGAAACTGAATATGAACCAAGAATATGATGCAGTTTCAAAAAAAGACTGTCATTCTGGAGTTGATTAACAGGAGTGTTATATGTAAGACACGGGAGGTAGTTGTCCTGCTCTATTTGCACTGGTGAGGTCTCAGCTGGATTGTGTCCAATTCTGGGCACCACACTTTAGGAAAGATGTGGACAAATTGGAGACAGTTCAGAGGAGTGCAATAATAAATCTGACCTTTGAAGGAAGATTTAAAAAAACTAGGTATGTTCAGTCTTGAGAAAAGAAGACTAGAAGGGACCTAATACATCTTCAAATATGTTAATTGCAGTTAAATTGTTCTCCATGTGCACTGAAGGTAGAACAAGAAGTAATGAGCTTGATCTGTAGCAGGGGAGATTTAGGTTAGATACTAGGAAAAACTTTCTAACTATAAGAAGCTCTGGAATAGATTTCTAGAGGAGATTGTGGAATCTTCCTCACTGAAGGTTTTTAATTATTTTTAATAATTTGGACAAGTTTCTGTCAGGGATGATTTAGATGTACATGGTCCTGCCTCAGCTCAGGGGTCTGGACAAGATGGCCGGTTGAGGTCCCTACCAGCCATACATTACTGTGATTCTGTGATTGTGAAGAAGTAGAACCAACTGTCCATACTACTACTTGGAAGCTCCCCAGAGAGAGCACAGTTTGATAACTATTGTTTGATTTTATTTCCAATTTGTTTGGCATTTCTGGACTCATATATAGAATGTATTTATTTATTGATAGTTTGCAGTAACCATATTGAGGTAATGTCAAAACTCTCCCATATAAGTCCCAAACCAAAACTTTCCTACAGATCTCTCATGCATTTCTAAGTGTTAAAGAAAAAAAAAGTCTAACTATGTATTTTTCTGGATCCCATCACTATGAAACACTCAGATACTCTAATCTTGAATGAATTTAACTTGGCTGCGTCTCCAAGAGAAAAGGTAAATAAGGAGCTGAAACATGGAGAGAATAAGTAACTTGCTCAGGATCACATGAGCCGTCAGTGGGAAAACCTGAAACGGACTTTCGGTCTCCTGAGTCTCCATCCCATGCTTTAAACAACAAGACCATCCTTTAGGTCACAGAACTGGAAGTCAGGAGATCTGGCTTCTTTTCCCTTTGCCTGGAACTTCTTATGACTTTGGTTAAGCCAACGAATCTTCATGCCTCAGTTTCCCCAGCAGTAAAAATGTGGAAAGTACTTCCTTATTTGACATTGGTGCTGATTAGAAATCCATGGCTTCAACGGAGCACAGATATTATTCTGAGTGCCATAGGAATGTCTATACATAAATAAAAATAAAGTAAAATCAAACCATTTGAATGCTGTGTTTAAAAAAAAAATGCACCTCTTCTTTCTCTAATATTCTCATGTACTTCTTTAGGCAGCTCTGCTTTGTGTCCCTCTCCTCAGGCAGAGTGCTGCTTGAGCAGCAGCTTCCTCAGCACCAGAGAAACTTCCTTTCAGCCACCTAAACTCCCAAGTGGGCTCCTCAACAACTAATATCCCAGTTTCTCCAGAGAGGCTTAAATTAGGGACATTTTCTATTTACCTTTCAGGGGTTTAATTTCTTTTTTATAAATAGCTTGCATTTTATAAGAATACATTGTCATGGAAGATAAATGGCATGTCACAGATACTGGGCTTGAGTAGCAGCTGCCTTTTATCTTCTGGAAGCTGCCAGTCTCTTCAGCTGTTGTTTGATAGCCTGTCTGTACTCTTCTGCTTGCCAGTTCTGGAGCAGTGGCTTCACTTCTACTGAAGGCCAGCAGGGCCCTCTAGTTCTGGTTCCTGAGTACTGTGTGGGGGTTAGGGTATGTCTACATTGCATGGCAGGGGGCTGATTGCAGTATGTGTGGATATACCTGAGCTAGCTTTAATTTATCTAGCTCAGGTGGTGATAGCAGTGGAGCTCTGGTTTCAGCATGACCGAGCTGCCTGAAAGAAAAGGAGTACTTGTGGCACCTTAGAGACTAACCAATTTATTTGAGCATGAGCTTTCATGAGCTATAGCTCACTTCATCGGATGCATACTGTGGAAACTGCAGAAGATATTATATGCACAGAGACCATGAAACAATACCTCCTCCCACCCCACTCTCCTGCTGGTAATAGCTTATCTAAAGTGATCATCAAGTTGGGCCATCTCCAGCACAAATCCAGGTTTTCTCACCCTCCGCCCCCCCCCCCCCCCCCCAAACCCACTCCCCCGCCGGCAACAGCCCATCCAAAGTGACCACCCTCCCCACAACGTGCACGACAATCAAGGTGGGCCACCTCCCACACAAATTCATTTATTTGAGCATGAGCCCTCGTGAGCCACAGCCCACCCCATCGGACGCACACCGTGGAAACTGCAGAAGACACCATATGCACAGAGACCATGAAACAATACCTCCTCCCACCCCACTCTCCTGCTGGTAATAGCTTATCTAAAGTGATCATCAAGCTGGGCCATTTCCAGCACAAATCCAGGTTTTCTCACCCTCCGCCCCCCCCCCCCCACACACAAACTCACTCGAGCTGCCTGAGTAACTACCCAGGGTTCCAGGCAAGCTTGTACAGCCCATGCTGAAGCTATGCAGCCATGTCTTCACTGCTGCCATTACCTGAGCTAGCTAGACCAAAGCTAGCATGGGTACCTCTACACGAGCTACAGTCATCCCCACCCCCCACCCCCCCATTGAAAGGTAGGCATATCCCTAGAAGAGTGAAATTTAATTCCCCTCTGCAAGGGAGAAATTATTGCAATTTAGAGAAGAAAATGTAAAGTTAAAGGAAGACAGAGTGATAGATTTAAAAGCCAAGTTAAAGCAGACAAGTCACCTTTATCTAAAGGTCTGCTGTGCTGTGCTCACTCTAATATTACACAGCTCAGACCTGCATAGCAGTATTAGAAGCCATTTCTCAACCTTTTTGTATTTCAGAGTGCACTTTGGGCCTTACCATTAACCCTGTGATGAGATTGAAATACTGCTCCCCTGGAGGGCTGGAAATAATTTTCTAGACATGCTGCAAAGTCCTGTTGGTTGGCTATTTCGGAATAGCTGAGGCAGTTGGATGTGGGGCTTGTTGTGGGTTCTGATTTGTAATATGTTTGCTGACCAGATGTTGGCATCGAGGGATGGGGGAGGGAGGGAAAGGCAAGAAAGTTGCTGCTGTTTTGGTTTCAAATTATTTTTGTGTGTATCTTCTAAAGTAATATCAAGGATGACTATAGCCCAGGATAAGTGTTCTTAACGTAAAGAAAAGGAGTACTTGTGGCACCTTAGAGACTAACAAATTTATTTGAGCATAAGCTTTCGTGAGCTACAGGTCACACGAAAGCTTATGCTCAAATAAATTTGTTAGTCTCTAAGGTGCCACAAGTACTCCTTTTCTTTTTGCGAATACAGACTAACACGGCTGCTAGTCTGAAACCTGTTAACATGAAATTCTGGCCCCACTGACATCAAAGGCAAAGCTTCTATTGACATCAGTGGAGCCAGGATTTTACCCCTTTTCTTTTTGATATATTGGACACAGTGTCCAACCATAAGCTGTCGTATGGGTTGTGACAAAACTGAGTCAGACAAACAAAAATGGGAAAAGTTTGAGATTTCTCACTAATCTCTGAATTATGGATTTATTTTTAACTTATTTATTTTACCTCTTGGTTTACCATTGTTATGAGCTCTGGACAATATTCTCTAGGCAAGGATTGAAAATATCCCAGAGTCATCACTTTCTGTACAATCCAAGTTTTTATTGAGTTATTTATTTTAAAGTTTCTAACTCTTGTGATTGAGAAGCTAACTATCCACATATGAATGAAGTGTGGCCAAAATAGGGATTCAGGCTGCAGACAGACCACTTCAGTGTCTCTGCTGCTGCTCACAGCTTTCCCAGGCTAGAATATAGTGAAAACAGACCAATATCTCGTCAGTTCTTCGCAGTTGCTGCTCAGAACACAGTGGACATCATAGAAGTAGTGGGTCAATTTCATTGTGCTATGCTATTTGGGAAACTGTGTATGCAATGAAAGGAAAGAGGAGGGAAGCTGAAGAAAACAGGAAACAGACATTGAAGAGGACAATTCAGGAAAAGTTACGTTGTTATATACACATTAGAGGGAAAACATGTAGAATGAAGCTGGAAATGGAAAGAAAGTGGTTGTATGAGATGGGCAACTTAAAAATGTGTTAAACTAAAATGGTGACTAACAATACACACAGTATGTGATATTATTAAGCCAATATATTGTCAGTGATGGGGTGGAAGGAATAGAGTGGAAGGAAGGCCTGGTGCTTAGAGTGTTAGTCTGGGACTTAGGAGACCTGGGTTGAATTATTGCTCTGCCACTAGCTTCCTGTGTAGCCCTAGGCAAGTCACTTAGTCTGTCTGTGCCTCAGTTCCCCATCTGTAAAATAGGGGATAGTAGCACCTCTTGACCCCACAGGAGTGTTGAGAATAAATGCATTAAAAGCTGTCAGGTGCTCAGATATTATGGTATTGGGGGCCTTTAAAAGTGCCTAAAATAGATAGGGAATGTGGCATTGGGAGGTGTCAGCACAGGTGTTTTTCACATTAGTTTTAGTCCTTGGACTAGTTGGTGTCAGGTAAATATTCCAAGCCTGGTCCCAGGTAAAAGTGGCATTGCTCTATGGCAGAACAGCTATAACCTGTACGCTGGGCATACTCCTGTTATCGTGATTGTGTGACTAGCTGTACTGCTGATTTGACATAACAAATACATTGCAACATTACCCTGTGAATTTACTGGAACGCCAAGACTTCAAAACACTGCTGTGGTGTGGTAGCTGCAAAGCAGGACCACCAGCAAAGCAGATAAAGTACTGTCTCTTACTTAGCATCTATTTGTATACATTTACAGTTTAAGTGTACAGTGAATTTTTTTCCCCTATAGCTGTCTATTAAAATCTAAATTCTGCTCTCTGACACACAGGAATGGATCTCATTGGTTTCCATGGGAGATGCATGTACACAGTAATGGGTAGAATTTGGCCCTAAGTGTTTCCCTTTCTTGTGCCAAATGTTGTTGCATCCCAGTCTGGATGTGACATGCAGGTCCCTTTGGCTAGCTGAAAAGTCTGTCTGAAGCGCAGTTTGACTTGGTTAGCTGTATTATGACTAACCACTCATTGCCTGGTTTCTTCTTCAAATGCAGTCTAAGAGCATGTTTACAGTTAAATCCAGCATCTCTTGATGGAAGTGTACTTTGCCACAGCTGTAAATGAATCTGTGAAAGTAAGAACAGTCAAAAAATTGACTGAGTGGGGACAATTCGTCAATTTGTTTCATGTAAGTATGGAAGACGGGTGGTGGCTTGTTTCATTCCCAACATTTTTAGACCTTAAGCCTTTCACTCTAAGTCAAGTAGAATGCAGATTGATTGATTTGTCATGTATCCTATGTATCAAATGATTCTACATGTCAGCAGCTAGACCTGCATAAGTTAAACCACCTCAAAATATGAAAAAAACCCAATACGGGAGAGAGCTGTGATGAAGCTTGTAATTATATAAACTATGCAAATGCACAGAGGTCTTATTCTTTTGTACTTGCAATCCCCAGCCTGAGAGCAGGGCCATTAATCAACTTTGCAGTATGCAGTCTTCTGTCCAATTAGTAGTATAAAGCTAATTTAAGCCCTTGTACGCTGCCTTTTTTCTTTTTTCTTTTCTTTTCTTTTCTTTTCTTTTCTTTTCTTTTCTTTTCTTTTCTTTTCTTTTCTTTTCTAGGTAGCGAATGGAGCAAGGCAGTTTTAGTAGCTAAAAAGAGGGGGAGAAAGCAGTAATGTTCTCGGTTGGACCATAAAATAATATAACAAAATATGTATCACTTAGAGCCTTATATATACAGATACTAACTAATCTAAATGTGCATCACATGTGTATTCCAATGCTTCAGTATGGTAATATTTTTCTAGATCAACATATTGTTAATACGGGGGACTGGTATATTGAACTAAGGAAACTTCTCTTCCCCATCTCTCGTTTGATTAAAAATCCTCCTGGGAGGTCTGTCTCACATATGGAATTAGTTACTGGTTTCTACAGATTGATATGAACCACAAATGGAATCATAGGATGCATTATATAACCTTTTGTGCTGTTACCCTCATTGCTATAGTGTTTCTTTCCTTTTTTTTTTTAAAAATGGAGGCTTACATTCTATTTAAGGTAACAATGCAAACTTACTGCTCCATGAATGACATGGTTAACTGCCAAATAGAACATTACTCACACTTATGGTCAGGAGCAATCTTTGTTGTGGTTGGTGTGCTCCATGTTCAATTGAAATGGAGCTTTCTGTGCATTAGATAAAACCTAATGATTTTTCAGAAGGCTTGAACCTGAAAAACAGAACCATATTTTGTGGTTGAGTATGCTACAGTCAGCATTCTTATTTTACTGTTTAAAATAGCTGCATTTTGAAGGACATTGAAATTAGCTTCAGGACTCAATCTCAGAGTAAAACACCCCCTGTGATTTAAACTTGCAGTTTATTTTTCTCTTTTGAGGAGATTCAAACCACAGTCGTTAAAAAGGTCAACCTTCGGGTTTTTTTGGGGTGAGGAGGGTAAGTTCCCCTGTCTGGCTTCTGTCATTTTGCATCACTGCCTTGGCATCATTTAAAATCTAGCCTTTACTGATCTGAAGAAATAATAAAAAAAATTCCTCAGATTTAATAAAATATGTGACTCAGTCCTTGTTTCTGCAGATTTCATGTTGGTGGACTCTTGGGCTTGCTTTGATCCCATTACAGGATAATGACGTACTGTATTATATATTTAGAACACATGCTTTTCATAGTGAAAATCAGTTCGAAACTATCCCCATTACATGCAGTGAATGACTTTTAGTTGTAAAATATCGCCTGACCTCTTGCCAGATCTTTTCATCTAAATAAAAACTGCACATGGAAGTCAATAAACTGTGATACACAAGCTTTGTGTGCTACGTAGGCTTTTGTGTTTACGGAAGTAAACAAAAGATTCGGAGCACTACTGTCAACTGGGGATTTATTTAGTCCCTTGATATGCCTTGTATTCAGAGCTAGTCATCTGGGTATTAATTTTTCCAGAAGTTATAAACCTGTACAAAACTCTGAACGTGCTGAAACAAATACATTCTATACACTGCATGCATTTTGTGATGCTGCAGCCCTGCTCCTAACTCTCCACTCCTTTGGGTGGCAGCAGCAGGGGACCTGCAATCTCCTCTCACTCATGTGAATAGATGCTTCTTTGTCCTCTTCACTTCCAAGTGGCTGGTACTGCTGTTCCCCAAAGCTCCCAGACTCCCTTCTTCAGACCCTGAGTGAGAACAGGAGGATTGGGACCTATTGGCCTACTTTTGAGAGCTGCTGATCTCCTGCAGCTCCCTTTTGATTTCAGTGGGACTTGCAGGTGCTCAATGCTTTTGAAAATCAGACCGTATTCAGTACCTATTGTGTTATGTGGGGAGCTTTCAAATGTTGACACAGTTACAGGTATGGCAGAAACAAATCTCTCAATGCCAATTTTTAATAACACAGTGTGGATTTTTAAAAGAAGATTAAGCTCTCACAGTGCAAAATTGTAAGGTTTTTTTTGGATAAAGTTTTTTTCTTTAATACCAAAGTCTTAGTACATTTGCTGTAGTTGCTGCTGAGTTGTGCATTGCTTTGTCCTCTCACTTGCAAGTTCAAACTAATATTTTGGAAGTGGGGGAAAAAGGAAATGACTCCTTTGGTAAACTAATAATCAAATCTATAACGAGAGACGTATTTTTGATCTGAGCAGAGGATGTGTAGAAGCAAATTTCAGTTTAACAGAGTGGTCAGCTGCTGGATGATGGTTGTTCCTATCTCTGGCGTTAAAGAAGTTTTGTACTGTGTGTCTTAAGATGCAAAACTGTGGAGACGGGGTAGGCAACCTATGGCACATGTGCCAAAGGCGGCACATGAGTTGATTTTCAGTGGCACTCACACTGCCTGGGTCCTGGTCACCGGTCTGGGGGGCTCTGCATTTTAATTTAATTTTAAATGAAGCTTCTTAAACTTATTCTTATTTACTTTACACACAACAATAGTTTAGTTATATATTATAGACTTATAGAAAGAGACCTTCTAAAAACGTTAAAATGTATTACTGGCACGCAAAACCTTAAATTAGAGTGAATAAATGAAGACTCCGCACACCGCTTCTGAAAGGTTGCTGACCCCTGCTATGGAGTGTTCTCTCACTCCTGCCATTGGCTAGGGATCTCTTTTGAAGCATGGGGTGAGAATATACTTTCAGGGGATTTGTACAGTTGATGTTAATTCTTATTTTTCATTCTGAGGTTATATACCAATTACCAATATCAAGAACAGTGTGGCTTTTTTTTTTTCAGTCTTGTTTAACGTGTAGGGTATTGGTGGGCTGGCTACTTGTCACAGGAATTCAAATAAACTTGGCTTTCTTCATAATAAAGTGTATGTAACATTTTAAAAATGCTGTCATATAATATTTTGGTCATTGCAGAACTCCGAATAGCAGTACTAATGGGGTAATATGACTTCAGTAGCTTTTGGTATTCACCTGATGCTTGAAAAATATTTAACAATTCAAGTAGCAAGTGTTTATCACTAAACTTATTGTAACATTAAACAGCTATGTTTCAGCATGTTTTAAGAACATTTTAGATGGCAATTACTCTCTAAGTAAATACTATATTTGCATAATGGAAAAGGGCTTTTAAACGCCTTAGAATTTTCAGATCTGGGCATTTCCTTGTGCAAAATGTTTTTAATTAAATATTATTTACATTTTGTGTGTTTGTGAAGGGAATCTCAGGCCACTAGGTGTTTCATAATGAAAGTGGGAGAGGTCAGATGGGTAGCTATGTACTTTTAGAGGGACATAAAACCATATTTAACTTTTACAGACATACTGCTGTCAAGGTTTAAATTCTAAATTTGTTCATGAACTAGAAAAGTCACCCAGGGGACCAGTCCTCTTGCTATGGATCACAAAAGAAAACAGCATGGGATTAAGAGTGTAATGGGTTAAAGTTACCCCTGGTATAACTCCCCTTAAGTAAGTGGAGTTGTGTCAGAGATAAATTCGGTGCTGTGTGTGTAAGATTCTGTCCTAATATTTTGCCTAAAATGCATATACTTCTCTTCATAAATGATTCTACTGTTTGTATTACATGCTAAGTAGCAAATCATGGATTTTTATGCCTATCCCCTCCATCCAAAAGAAGCCCATTTTTAGCAATATTTTCAAACACGAATGCCTAACTTTAAAATCCTAACGTTGTATTTAGGGACATAAGTGGCCTGTTTATAAGAAGTGCTGAGTAGAGCCAATCAAAATATTTCGACTAAACATTTGTCTATTGAAAAATGCCACTTTTGTCAAAACTAAAATATTTTGTGGAAATATATCTGGTCCTGGATGGGCTAGCTGGACAAGAGACTGATTCTGTAGCCTGGTGTAGTGGTTGGGGCTCCGGTTTAGGAACGTAGAAGATGCAGATTCAAGTGCCTATTTTGAATCAAACAGGGACTTGAACCTAAGTCTCACAGATTCCTAGTCTAGGGTCCTAACCACACCAGGCCCTAGAATCTCTCATATTTCATGAAAATTTTTACAAGGTCTCTTTGACATTCTACATCAAAATGAAAACAAATTGTGAAACCGTGAAAAGTTATTTTCCAGCCAGCCTGAACGCTGAATACTCACATCTCCCTCTGGATTGGACCCCTTGCACCATTGTAAATTAAAGATAACTAAAGAGGCCAGGTATAGTTTGTGTCTTCCTGAGGCCAGTGTAGTTGGCAATAGAATCAGAAGAACAAAAAAGCAGGTATACGTAAGCAATCTGGTCTCTAGTATATGTATGGCACTTCGGTCAAATGAGACCTGAATAAAACTCAAGTGAATGGGGTACAGTGTTCTGCTGATCTTTCTGTGGATCCTTCTGATCCACCCAGAATACCACATCTTGGATGGATGATCTTCTTTTTCTGCCTTGTGTGCTTCTGCCATCAACTTTACCCAGAAACGTGCTAGATGGGACATTGCCTGCTGAAACTTTTAAAATGTGCAATGCCATTCAAACCTTTCTTTTAATAAGATCTCTGACTAAAGAACGTTTGCTGCGTTCTAATACTTTTTAGTTGATTACGTGATATATCCAGGATATTTTCAGAATTCTTCTATCACACCATAATTCAAAGGCTTGTAGTTTCTTTATTGTTGATAGTTGGATTGTCCATGTTTCACATCCATAATTTAACACAGACCGATTTTAAGTTAAGAATCAGAATTTAGTCTTCAGGTTTATGTTCCTTCTCATGAGATGTTTATTCTTCCAGAATATGTGTTTCACTCTTACTATTCTGATGTTGATTTCAGTATCTGATCTTCCATCCTCTGTAATGAAGGTTCCTAAGTAGCAATAATTTCTCACTTGCTGTATGGCTGAGCTGTTCACTGGAATCTTGCATGTTTTTCCCAGGATCCTGGCATACTATCATTTTTTGTCCTGTCCACATGTAACTCCAGACAATATTCTTTGCCATATTCATATATGATCTCCACTGACTTCATCAGACCTTCTTCTGAACCAGCCCAACAGCACTGTCCTCTGAATAGCGAATGTTATTCACCCATTTCCCATTCATCATCTTAATATTTTTCTTCTGTTTCTTCAATTAATTTAATGAAACACTTGCTATAAATTCTGAATAAAGTTGGTGACATTATACAACCTTGTCTCCATCCTCTCTTGATCTCTGTTAGATTTTCATTTTCATATCACATTATAATTGTTTTATTACTTGGAGTTCTTATCCATCAATCCCTACGGTGCTTAATATGTTGAGCAATTTGGAGTGGTAGATTCTTGCAAATGCTTTTTGAAAGTCAATGAAATGCAAGTATACTGATTTCCCTATTTCAACTGATCTTTCTGATATGACCTTCAAGTTCATAATGGCGTTTATTATGCCCTTTCCGTGTTTGAAGCCATATTGATGTTTCCTTATTTCCTTATCAGTCTTTCCTGGTATTTGGTCTTGAACAGCTCACAAAAGGATCTGAGGCATGAGATACCAGGCTGATGGTTCTGTTGTCTTTATAGTCCATAGCATTGTTCCTTTTTGGGGATTTGGATAAACAGTGAGTTTGTAACATCTTCTGGAAATTCTTCTGTTTCAAACATATTCTTCATTACCTCTGACAGGGCTTCCAAGTCTTCATCCCCTATGCTTTTTAACAATTCAGCTGGTATTCTATCACATCACAGAGCCGTGATTTCTTCGTCCATTTTTGGTGGGCTGGCTTGATTAGTATCCAGTGCAGGTTTTTCAGGCCTATCATCACCATATAGTTCCTTGATATATTCTCACCATCTTTAGGGTCTGTTGAATACTCTCAATTTTTTTCCTTAAGGGTTGTATTGATCATGTTTCTTCTGCAATTGAAAGCCCTTATCTTTTGATTCATCGCACTTTGTTATCTTTATCCAGTTCAATTTCTTGCATTTCTCATTCAGCCATTCTGACTTTGTTAATCTGCATTAATTGTTTATTTTATTTCATCGTTGATATTCCTTTTTTTTCCCGGTTGTCAGTCTTTGTGCTCTTTACTTTCCTTCTTTTGACCGTCAGAGCAATAATTTAATCTGTTACCCAGGGGTTTTTCTTAGGTAGTAACTTCTTCCGTACATATTTATCTGCAGCTTTTTCGATAGCCTCTTACAGATGTTCCCAAATCACTTGGTCTTTGTTTTCATTAATGATCCACAACACTTCTTCTTGGTAGTGACTTGTATCTTATGATTCTTCAGCACTTCAAGGTTCCATCTCTCTGTAACTTTTACAGTTTGATATTCAGTCTCATCAATATCAATCAATGATCTGATCCACAATCCTCACTTGGCATAACCTTAACCTTCCAAACACTGTTTCTATTCCTATTATTGAACATGATAAAAATCAATTTGGTTTTTATACATTCCCCCTGGTGATTCTCATGTGTGCCTTGTGCTTCTCTTTTGTTCAGAATAAGTATTGCAGATAATGAGGTAATGTTGATTGCAGAATTATATGAATCTTTCTCTTCTGTCATTTCTTTCAACAAGGCCAAATGGGCCAACTGCCAAACAGATTATTTCCTTTCCTACTTTTGCATTCCAGTCTCCCATAAGAATTACCACTCTTTTTCTTTCCGCCACTAATTTCTATTGCCTCCTCAGTGTTTTCTTAGACTTTTTTTTTTAATATCCTCGTCAGAATCTACAGTTGTTGGAGCACAAACTTGAATAATAATTTTATCTATTGGACTTGCTTTTTTCACTATTATCATTACATGTCAGATGATAGATTCTTTTGTCAGTCCTTCCAGCTATAGTTCTATCTACTAAAATTGCCACTCCTTCCCTATTTTGACATCTACCTGTATATGAATAACTCTGTATTCTTTGCTGCTTGGAAGACTTGTGACAAAGTCCAGAACATCTCACTTTGTCCCGTTATTGTAAAGTCTAGCTTTATCATTTCTCTGCACATGTTGTTGGCTCGCTTCCCGGACTGCAAATTCCATATGTCCGGCCATGTGGGGTATCAGTTTGCACTAAGGGTAAATCAGATTGCATGTCAGTTGAGTAATACTAGGTTGGGTTATCATGGTATAACTTTGAAGCTAATACTCCATAAGGGCTCCAAGACTCAAGTGCAGCCCGATTTTTTTTCGGATTGGAACCCTAGCCTTTAGCCAAAAGGTTTAACCCACAAGGCAGCAAGGATTTTGGCAGGCATTATTTTTCCCCAAAGTACGTTGAATGATCTGTGGTGCTGATTCCTATCATCAGAGCATTGTGACAGTTAGCAAAATTCTTCCATTAACTCCAATTAGAGTTTATGGTGCTCAGAACATTTGAAACACAGGCCACTGATTTAAGTGCCTAACTTCAGGCAGTGAAGTTTCAGTATGTTGATGTTTGATTTTTAGTTAAGATTAAGATTGTTAAGATTATGACATAATCAGAGTCCAAATTATGGCTGGTATTCCATCTATAATGCATGCAGCTCTGCCTTTTTTACATAATTACATGTTCTACAGATGGATTGCATAAAGAGTTGTGGGAACTAACTTTGAAGGATGGGGGGTAATGGGGAGCATGTCCAAACCTCAGACCATGAGGGCATGATCCAGGATCTTTCAAAAGTTTGGCCATCAGCAATATTGGGTTTTGGTATTTTTGAATTTCCTGGCTTTTGGTCATTTTGTTTTCCAGCTGTAATGTTAAATGATTACATGTACACTCTTTGCTGCTTGGCAATTCTAAACATTTAACCTATCTGGACAGTTGTATTTTTTTTCTTTATAATATTACAGCTGTGTGTTGGCTTTGCACTGAACCAGTGAATTATGATCTAAGGTGGCAGGCATTAATTGAATGAACATAACAGTATTTAACACATCCACTTTTATTTCTTTTCCCAGCGGCAGTCTGAGTTGAGTAAGGGGAGGAAGGGAAATATACCTGCAGACCTGAAGCTGACTACTTTTTTCTGGGTCAATTGTCAAGAGGGAATTTTCTCAGCTTATCACCTTATGTCCTTTTAAAACAAACAAACCCCCTGGTGCTTCTATAGGCAAGCAGTACAGATGGAGAAGACAAACAGTCTCTGTATTTTTGTTCTCAGGCTTATAGGAAACTAATTAAAAATGCATTTGGGAAAATGGTGGTAAATAAAACTTGCCAGAAGGGTACATATTTTCACTGAATTTGTTCACTTTGTGCTCCTAAATGTCAGAGAGAGCTTATGTACTTGTTGTGATTAAAATTGTAAGGCTGGTATAGACATGTGCAGTCCACCTATAAGCCTGTGGGCTTGATTGTATTGTGCAAAAGGAAGAGCTTCAGTGACACCAAAGATCTTGCTTTTCTCATCCCTATAAAATATGAAAATAGATTTCCACAATAACAAACCCTTATGATGCCCACAGTATAGATTCCCACAATAACAAACCCCCTTAGACGTAAGTGGAAAGGAATATTGATGTAATAAAGGAACCAAGCAGAGGAAAAGGTCTGTGTAAATTCTCTCCCACCTTGAAAAAACAAGACTCCTTTTCTTTTCTTTTTTTTTTTCTTCTTTACCCTGTATGTGTGTTAATCTCTGGCCTCCTGTGCTATTGCAGAGCACAACAATGAGACATGCATCAGGAGCAATGTCATTTTGTTCGCAGGGACTGTATTTTTAAATGTTGATATAGATTATAGCTCCATCTGACTTGGAGATTCTTCTCTTAAAAGGCATTATTAAAAGTGGCAAAACACCACCAGAGAACAGCTCTTGTGAGTTTTAAAATAGTAGTAATGCCGCTTTCAATCTTCTCGTAAGTACAGTGTTTGCTTCTTTGGACTACTTTATCTCTCTAATCTGGTTTTTTATAACTAGAAATCTAGGGGAAACTCAGCATTAGGAATTTTGTCTTTTACTGCTTAATTCATTCATGATGCACAGATGTGTTTAGTACTTACTCAGTTCGTTATTGTTGTTGTTTTACATTACAGCAGCACCTGCAGACCCCCAAAAGTTTGGGATCCATTGTGCTCAGTGCTGCACAAACACACACAAACAAAGCATGTATGTGTACACACATACACATCACATCCTTTTTCCAAAGAGCTTGCAATCTAAGATGACCAGTGCAACATGAAGGGTCATGAGAAAGGGATAAAACTTGTACATTATACTTGTCTTCTAAATTACAATTCCTCTTATTATGAATTGAGGTCTAACTGTTCCCATCTGCTCTTCAAGCTGGTATAGTTCCCTGATCTATGTAAACAAACAGAGAGGGTAGTGCAGACTGATTGACATTAGTATTGCCAACCCCAAGCACTCCAAATTCATAAGTCAGGCCCCCCAAAATCATGAGATTGGCTGAAAAAAAAAATCAATTTTTAAAAATAATAATGTTGAGCTCTTTGTTTTATTTGTCTTCTGGTTTTTGAGCCTTTAGAGCAAATGGGATTTTAAACTTTATAATCCACCCGTATAAGGGCTATACACATCTTTTATTCAAAAGTTGAACTTCTCATGTAATGTTGAACTTGTCTCCAGGGGCTGTATTGTGAAGAAAAACACCCAATATTGTAAGACTTAGGATAAAATTGTACAAGCTGGCAACACTGTTGACCCACATTTCTTCACCTAAAACAAACCAAACAACCACAATCCTCTTTTAACCAACACATTGGAATCTTTTCCAAAGCTCCTAATTTCCTAATCAGTTGATTGTCCTGTCAGTTCAGTGCTGGCTGCTGTGAGGATCCTGCATGCCATGCCTCTTAAATCCCTCACCTTATGGCACAGAAATATAGACACCTGCACTGTTGGTCTAAAATAACTCTTTCTACAAAAGAATCACCCTGTTAAGAGTGAAAAGATCAGCATGGCTGCAAGGATGTGCTCGTCAGCAGTCTGAGACTGCTGTATAGCAGCAGAAAGGTTGGCATGTCCTTACTCTCTGAATTTAGTCTCCAAGGCTCTGCAGTACCCAGATGGCTCTCTATGCTCTGCTGGACTGATTATAACTCCTGCTATTAAGTGACATAATGTATCTAGATACAGGTGTCAGTGTAGTTTCTGCACTAATACATGTCAGGTTCATACTGTGACTGCAGATCTGCTTCCAGTAAATAAGCAATGTACCCATGTAGCAGATAAATTAGTATGCCTCATTTTTTTTGGTTACGTCCTGGCTTCCAACTTCAAGAAAGTTAGTAAGAAGTGAGAAGGGTATTCCGAAGTAGCTGTAATGTATGTATGTTAATGAAAACTTTGGTATATTCCTGAGTGTTTGACTTATGCTTCAAGTATCAGGGGGTAGCCATGTTAGCCTGTATCCACAAAAACAACATGGAGTCCGGTGGCACCTTAAAGACTAACAGATTTATTTGGGCATAAGCTTTCGTGGGTAAAAAAACCACTTCTTCAGATGCATGGAGTGAAAATTACAGATGCAGGTATTATTATACTGGCACATGAAGAGAAGGGAGTTACCTCAAAAGTGGAGAACCAGTGCTGACAAGGCCAATTCGATCAGGGTGGATGTAATCCACTCCCAACAATAGATGAGGAGGTGTCAATTCCAGGAGAGACAAAGCTGCTTTTGTAATGAGCCAGCCATTCCCAGTCCTTATTCAGGCCCAAATTAATGGTGTTCAATTTGCAAATGAATTTTAGTTCTGCTGCTTCTCTTTGAAGTCTGTTTCTGAAGTTTTTTTGTTCAAGTATAGCTACTTTCAAATCTGTTATAGAATGTCCAGGAAGATTGAAGTGTTCTCACACTGGCTTTTGTATGTTACCATTCCCGATGTCTGATTTGTGTCCATTTATTCTTTTACGTAGGGACTGTCCGGTTTGGTCAATGTACATGGCAGAGGGGCATTGCTGGCACATGATGGCATATATAACATTAGTAGACATGCAGGTGAATGAGCCTCTGATGGTGTGGCCGATGTGGTTGGGTCCTCTGATGGTGTCACAAGAGTAGATATGGGGACAGAGTAGGCAACGAGGTTTGCTACAGGGATTGGTTCCTGGGTTAGTGTTTCTGTGGTGTGGTGTGTAGTTGCTGGTGAGTATTTGCTTCAGGTTGGGGTGCTGTCTGTAAGCGAGGACTGGCCTGCCTCCCAAGGTCTGTGAGAGTCAGGGATTGTTTTCCAGGATAGGTTATAGATCATTGATAATGTGCTGGAGAGATTTTAGCTGGGGGCTGTACGTGATGGCCAGTGGTGTTCTGTTATTTTTCTTGTTGGGCCTGTCCTGTAGTAGGTGATTTCTGGATAGCCGTCTTAAAGATGCCGGCATATTGTGGGACAACTTATACCTTCAAGTCAGTGGCACTGCTGTGGGTACCCGCATGGCCCCACAATATGCCAGCATCTTTAAGACGCAAATATCTGGAATGGTAACAGGGTCTAGCTGATCGCCATACTTGGGGTCGGGAAGGAATTTTCCTCCAGGGCAGATTGGAAGAGGCCCTGGAGGTTTTTCACCTTCCTCTGTAGCATGGGGCACGGGTCACTTGCTGGAGGATTCGCTGCTCCTTGAAGTCTTTAAACCACGATTTGAGGACTTCAATAGCTCAGACATAGGTGAGAGGTTTTTCACAGGAGTGGGTGGGTGAAATTCTGTGGCCTGCGTTGTGCAGGAGCTCAGACTAGATGATCATAATGGTCCCTTCTGACCTTAGTATCTATAAATCTATGAACACATAAAAGCCAGTGGGAGAACACTTCAATCTTCCTGGACATTCTATAACAGATTTGAAAGTAGCTATGCTTGAACAAAATAACTTCAGAAACAGACTTCAAAGAGAAACAGCAGAACTAAAATTCATTTGCAAATTTAACACCATTAATTTGGGCTTGTATAGGGACTGGGAGTAGCTGACCCATTACAGAAGCAGCTTTGCCTCTCCTGGAATTGACACATCCTCATCTATTGTTGGGAGTGGACTACATCCACCCTGATCGAATCGGCCCTGTCAACACTGGTTCTCCACTTGTGAGGTAACTCTCTTCTCTTCATGTGTCAGTATATTTATGTCTGCATCTGTAACTTTCACTCCATGCATCTGAAGAAAAGTTTTTACCCATGAAAGCTTATGCTCAAATAAATCTGTTAGTCTTTAAGGTGCCACCGGACTCCTTGTCACTTATGCTTTTAGTTTCAGATATATCTGTCTGTAGTAAAGCTGCTACTTTTATTTTTGTTTTTAAATTAAAAAAAAAATCTGTCTACATATGATCAAGAAAAACTCTTATGGGGAAGAGAATTGGAATACATCACTAAACCTAGCCAGTGACTGGTATTATAAAGTCTGAGGAAGATAGGGGCACTGCAGCAATAATTAAAAAAAATGAAGAAGCCTTTTATACTGATTGAAAAGTTGAGCATATGATTTGAAAGCCAGAAATTTGGGAACCTATCCAGGATAACCATTGCAATATTAATCAGAAGAGCAATGTAAATCTCCGATTACAGTAGCTGTTGAACCTGCCCCCTTCCCCAATTGTATGCAGTCTTTGTGCATGTCCTTATAAGCTTTGACAGTTTAATGAAAAATGAAACATGTGAAACTCTTATTTGATATGTGACCTTGCATTCTGTGGCACTAGGTGGTTAGCAACCAACGTACTGCCTCAAAGGGATAATACATTCATGTCTTAATGTATTTGTTTGTTTTACTTGTGGCAAGACAGACCGTTTCAAACCCTACGAGGGAATTTTTTTTAGTCAATTTGTCCATCAGAAGGAATGTACTATGCTACTTCATCCTCTGGGCTTTGGTACGTTATTTTCATTAAATGTCACATTATGGTGATACACAAACCATTTGAAATGAACAAATTTGGTCAAAAGAGACATTAATTTAAAATATTATTGCTTCTGTGAAATGCACATCACTGCTGGATTAACCCAAAATCCATCTTGCTTTACATCAGTTGACCTCTACTTCCAAGTCTGCCCACTTGAGAATGTATAGGAAAACACCACAGAAATGGGGCCTTACAATAAATCTTGAGGCTATTATTTAACCACACAGTTTTGTGATTTCGAGGAAATCATTGGATTGCATAGCTTTTCACTGAATGCTTCTGGGAAACTCAATTTTCTGTACATTCAAACAGAAATACATAAAGATTTTATTTATTTATATTTATATATATATATATATAAAGCTATATTTTCCCCACTTATTCTTTGTGCTGGTAATGTTGGCGGCTGGAGAAGCGAAGTGCATCACATTTTCTATTTATAATTGCAAGTTACATGAAGTACTAGGAAAATATAGACTACTCTTGAAAACCTAATCAAATGTACTGTAAACATCTAGCAGACTTAATCACAATTTCAGCAATTTTTGCTTAAATGCTGTGTTCCTCTTCTCCAGTGGACCTTCAGGCTGAAGGCTTTTCTAATGAGGGACCCCATTTTCTAAATGTTGTCCTGCTGTGAAGGAAAATATTCTGTATTGGAACCAATGATGCTCTTCCTATATAAGAACTCAGTTCCATTTAAATCCAAGTCTGACCAGATGAATATCAAACTTCTTTAATTAAGGAGACAACACTTGGCTGTAAGTGAAAAGAGTTTGTAGGCTCATCTTGTTACTTCTTGGCTAAAGTTTGCATCACAAAATATGCTTCAGTAATTATTTGGTCTCTGTTCTTAGTGTTTAGTACAGGAATCAATGAACACTAAAGGAAGAATATCTGGAGGAAAGCAAAAATAACTTGCAAAAAAGGGTAGGCTGATTAAACAAGTGTTATATTTAAACTGTCATTGCAGCAACAATGAAGGGTCTTTGTCTTCTGACATGAAATGCATGCTCTTCAATGTCCACTCTTAAGGTCGGAAAACTACTGATCATAGTTTTCAAGTAATTGGATAAGTAGAAGGGAGAACATGAGTGTATTTTAGGTAATTTTTTCCTTACATTTAAAGGGGGAGACTTTTTCAGCTGTAGTAGTTACAGGAAAATAAATAAAACAAACCTGGACTGTTACTCTCTAAAGTTTTGACTAGGAAATGTGACTTCCTCACTAGTCTGAGTTAATCAACTTCCACATTAAATACAGTGGTTGGGAGACCTTGAGAACTTCCTTTTTCCCATTTACTGATACATCAGGCTATACATTGTTGTTACTCTTACTAGATAGCATATCCTTATTTAGATCTGAGAAAGATGTTTGATTTATGTATGTTATAAAATGAGATTTATAACATTTGTGTTTTAACTTTTCTTTCTTCTCTTAAAAACTGTGATGTCTTCCAAAGCATGCATAGAAAATTATTTGGATGATGCTCGTATTGAAATGATTGATTTGGATCCAAAAGGTATACCTCTGAATCACAGCTACTTAACTACCATAGCCTATTTAGATGTTCCTGACAGACAATTCAGTTTTGACATGTCACAAGAGAAAATACAGGGTCTTTCTGGGGCTGCTAGGATGGGAAATAACAATGTGTGTGAATGTCTAGAGTAGAGGGTCCATGAAGCACATTTTTCTGCCCAATAGAAGACTTTTTCTCTTGAAGTTAACCAACACTTTCAATAATAATAATATTGTAATTGGAAACTAATTTTAATGGGCTAGAGGGGCATGTTAAGTTCCAGGGGAAAAAACCTGCACTGGAAACACAAAATGGAATAAGCAAAGAATACACAGTCAGATAAGACTTGTAAAGGAAAGATAAGGCCGTGACAAGCAGGATTAATTAGTGGGTGCCCAAGAGTTTGTCTGTTGAGAAGGCCTCTTACAAACCTAAGAAGGGAGAAAGAAATACTGGAAAGACAGCAAAAAAGGGCATGAAATGTAAGGATTCAAAAATATCTGAGATACTGAACTCTACTAGTATGATGTCAGTCTGTTTGCATTTGGAAAGGAAGATGTCTGTCTGTATCTGTATGAGTTTTTTCATGAAGTTGATTTCCACTCCATACGGCTAAATTCAGTGCCTTGCATAATGACAGGTTTCAGAGTAGCAGCCGTGGCTGCTTCTCTGAACTCTACTAATATCCCTGTAACAAGAATAATAAAGTAAACAAATTTGGACAATCAGGAAATGAGGAAGAACAAATAATTCCATCTGAACCTGATTGCTTTTTGTTGGGGTAGAATTACAGCATTAGGGGATGAAAGGAAAGTTGTAGTCAGTTAGTTACTTTGTTTAATTTTGAACACATTTGAAGATTTTGGGTTTAAATGTTAAATTCCAGCTCAGAGGTTGGGTTTATGTTCACCTGGGAGAGGCAGCGGCACCACAGGCCCACACGTGCTCACACAGAGAGTAGACCAGGCCATCCACTTGAAACCTGGCTAAATGACAAAAGAAGCACAATGATAAATGGCATTGTATCCAGTCGGGGCAGATACAAAGAGGGATACCATAAAGAGTGGTGCTGGGTCTGGCCTTTTAAATAATTCTGTTAATGATTTATAAGAAGGAAATAAAATGGTTAATGGAATTCATAGAACATTTTGAAATGGGGGGCATTGCAGATGCCAACAGGGACAGAGAATAATAACAATAAAAAAAAAAAAAGCAGCTCTCATACTGACAAAAATCATCTTTGGGGGCCTTTTGAAACTCGTTTGCTGATGACAAAGATGAAGTATCTGGATGGCTTCCTGCTGTCTTTTTATTTCAATCCAGGATTCTAAGAGAGGGGCTTTCTTGGTTTTGTCCAGTAAACTCAAAACCCGCAGTGCCTCTCTGCACCTTGCATATCTGCTTCATATTTTGTTTTGCCATGTGTTTAGTGCAGTCTATTGTATACAAATGAAACCAAAAATTGAAAGGGTACCAAAAACAAATGAAGACCATATCAAATTGCAAAGCAACGTGAAAAATATAGCAGTTTTGGCTGCTGGCAAGAGCTGTTCAGTGTTAATGAACATATAGATTTACAATATGAAATAGAAAATAAATAGTATATATAAAATGTGAGAACACCAAGTAACCTTACCTAGCGCAGCTCAAGTGACTTTTCATCTGATCTCTTTAATGCTGTTATATTACTACTTTTATGTTAACCAAATGCTATTTGCAGGTATGTATGGCACTAGGATTGAGAGGTTAAGGAAGTAGTTCACGTGAGGTTCTTTAATTTATGATCCATAATACAACCATTTTAGAACTACTGACCTAGATGGATTAGAAACACAGGTGGAAAGTAACAAAATGAGATTCCTCTTGGAAAAATGCCAGCAAATATAGTGCATCGGGGGAAATACAAAACATATGTTCAATGGAAGGGAAGAATTTAGGGAAGCAATAATGTTGAAAGAGGAATACCCTTAGGGATGATAGTGGACAGTGAATTAGACATGAATTTACAATGTGATATAGTAGCAAAAATGTCCATTACAAATATGTGTTCCATATACTGAATCATTTTGTTATGGAGCAAGGAGGTGCTAAATCCTTATTGTATGGCTCTTGTACCACTAGACCAGGAATATTATATTCACTCCTGGGAAAGTTGCAGAAAAACTGTAGGGAGACCAGAAAAGAGCAACAAAAATGATCATGGGCCAGAGGGATTAATTTGATAAAGACTGACAAAGAGCTGAAAGTGTGTACAGTAGATTCCATTTGTTAAGTTATTGGTTCCCCTCAAAGAGTTGCTATTATCCAGAAGTTGCCAATAAGTGGAAGGCACTGTTTTTAGGAAGATACATAGAAATAGGAATATGGAACAGTGATACATTGTACAGGACAGTGGTTATGAAATTGTTTAACTTTCAGTTGAATACAATGTACTAAAGAAGAAAAACCAGTGTGACACACTGTAATGGATACACTGCATAGTGTACCACTATGATTAGAGCAAATTTAGGAAATCTCAGCTTGCTATGTGTCTCAGACTACAGCAGCACACAATTCTATGAAGAAAAAGCATTTTAAAAGCAGCAAAGAAAACTTTTATAATACACCTATATTGAAATGTCTCTGTATGGTGAACAGTACTAAGAGCTCCTCATGAATCCTACAGAGTAAAGCAGCATAAGATCCCCCCCCCCCCCCAAATTGTTTAAAATGTTTAAAAGACAAAAAAAAACTTAAGAACAAAATTTCTCCAGTGTTGTCTGTTTTTTAGTTTGCCTCCATATGTAAATCCTTCTCAATTTTGCACACAGTCCCATAACTGTTTTCAAAGCCACAATTCTGGAATAGCCTGTGGAAAATGTCCACTGCACGAACTGTTCTGTAAGGAAAGGTTCAATGCACCATCCTCTTGTGACTCACCAGCCTGTAAGTGTTTTACAGCCACTACTATCTCCAGAAGTTCAGCATCAGAGAGTTCACCCTAAGTCTCCAAATGACTGTCAAACTCAACAATGGTCTCAAATTCCTCTGCTGTTAGATTTTCATGAAATTGAAACATTGGCCAACACATCAGTGTTCATAAGGCCAGCATTTGTTGATGAAAACCCTCCCTTTCTGAAGTAGTTTGAAACAGTCTTTGAGAACAGCAGCCCATACCTCCTTAGTGAGATGAAGTGCATCAATCTAAATTGTGCTTTTGGTAACATCCACTGCTTGTAGGTGTGACTCAGCATCCAGAGAGGGGTTGGTGTGTGCATTAAGATGAGCATGATCTTTGACGTTTTTGGTCACACCCATGTCCACTGGCTGCATGACTGAAGTTGTGTTTGAAGTCTGGCTGTCAAATGATTAAAAAAACACACTTAATTGTGAGATTAAAAAATAGTCTATTAATTGCTGTTTTAATTGCACTGTTAAACAATAATAGAATTCCAATTTAAATTTATTATAAATATTTTGGATGTTTTTCTACATTTTCATATACAGTATATGGATTTCAGCTGCAACATACAATACAAAGTATACAGTGCTCACTTTATATTATTTTTATGACAAATATTTGCACTGTAAAAAAGATAAACAAAAGATATAGTATTTTTCAATTCACCTCATACAGGTATTGTTATGCAATCTCTTTATTGTGAAAGTGCAACTTAAAAATGTAGATTTTGTTTTGTTGTCGAGTGGAGTTATGTAAAAAAAATACTTTAGAGCCTACAAATTGAAATATGAAGGGGATATGAATGTTTAGCATTTCTGGCACGTAAATACCTTGCAACACCAGCTACAACAGTGCCATGCGAACACCAGTTCTCACTTTCAGGTGACATTATAAATAAGAAACAAACAGCATTATCTCCCATAAATGTAAACAAACTTGTTTGTCTTAGGGATTGGCTGAACAAGAAGTAGGACTGAGTGCACTTATATGAGGTGAATTGAATGGAGAGCAATCGTATCTCCTTTCAACCTTTATTTTGCTAGACTAAACAACCCAATGTGTTTTAGTCCCCTCTTGTGTTTCCCTGATCATCCCAGTAGCCTTTCTCTGCACCTGTTCCGGGTTTACATTTTGCTTTCTTAAAAATGGGCGACCAGAAACATACGCAGGATTCCAAATGAGGTCTTACCAGTTGTCAGTTACTTGGCATTAATACTTTCTATCTCTACTGGAAATTCTTCACCTGATACTTTATTAGAAGAATACTCTCTTACAGTACAAACTTAAAACAGCCATTTCCACCTGAACTCCTGACGTTTCGTTTAAAACAACAAAACATGAAGTGGAGCATCTTCTGGAGTATTATAGGATGTGACTGCTTTTGTTCACTATTTTTGACATGAATGGCGACGTAAGAATGAAAATTCCAGAAAGTTGTCCAAATATTTAATAGCCTTTGACATTTCAGTATTGGGAAAATATAGTATGAAAAGTAGACTTTCAAATTGGCCATGTGCCCCTACTGAGTCTGATAAACGATGAGATGCTTTGCTGATTAAACTGAATGCTTTGTGTGTCTTGTCTCATGGAGCAATGGAAACTTTTGGTACAAAGAACCATTTGAAAAAAAAAACCACACACTCAATCCATCACATTTTTATTGTTGCCTATTATTTAGCTAAATGTTATAGCAGCAACTGATTGGCAAAGTGTAGGCATCTCTAAGTGACACCAGACTTTGGAGTTTCTAGAGTAAGATGCAGAGCATCTTTCAGCGTATTTTAACATCTTCACTATGTGTCTCTGGAAAAATGCTAGCCTTCAGGAGGATGAACTGCCACTCTCTTCCTGCCTTATCTCCTCTTTCCTCCCCCCACCCCCAGTTAAGGGTCTTCATAAAATTATATGGGGAAAGCAGAACTTGCATTGGGAAAACTGGGAATTCCTCCTTCCCTTCCCCACACCTTGCACACTTCAAAAGGAAAATATTGTCCTTCCAAAAGAATAAATTTGTGTTGCATTTTTAATGATCTGTCTCCTGACAGGTATTTTTATGTACTGCAGTTTGTATGAAACCACTTAAAACCATACTTGTCAGTCAAAAGGTAAAAGGGCTAATGATAGTCATTTGATCAGTATATTGATAAAGCAGTCTTCGTACCCCAGTGCTTTTCAGTTACAAAGCAATAATAAAACTACTTGATACCCACATCACTAAGATGGCTTAGGAAAAAGCTAATGTAAAAAGATGAGGCTTAAATGTTAATGGTGTCAGCTTAAGACTTAACTGGACAGATGTCTGCTAGAAGCACATTCCAGTCTTGAACCAATAAAAGTACAATCTCTTCTGTCCAGTATTTTCAGGTAGTACCTGAATAACTGCCAGAAGTGTGGTATAATAGATTGTAGAGCCCACTTGGGGAACATATCGGTGGATAAGGGTCACACAACTATGGATGAGGGGTGAAAACAGAAGGCAGTGAAAGGGACCAATGCATTTTTGAAATTGTAGTGCATAGTAGCCAGCAATGAGACTCATGAACTGGGAGTGGTGTGGAAAAAGACCTCTAGGTGGTGATCATGGCAGTTTCAGCAGCATGGATATTTTGGCTAAACTTCAGCCAAAGTCAAACAAAGGTTTAATAAAATATTTGCAGGTATGCAAATAACTTAAACTAGGAAAAAGTAGGTAAAACTTAAACTTGTGTAAAATTAGCTACATAAAAAACTTAAATTTTAAGTTTTGCACCTTAAAAATGGAAATGATGCAAAATTGGTGCTCAAGAAATCTCTGCCCGTTACAATAGTACAGTAGGTTAGGCCACTAGTTTTTTTCTTCTTCGTATATTTGAGTTCAAATCTCATTTTATGTTATGAATAAAAATTAATTTAATGGTCTGTTCTTGCTACTACTAATTTGGGTATTATACATCATAACCTTACAAATTTTAGTATGATCAGTTGTCTTGGGACACTAAACTCAATTAAAATAAGAAAATATTGGTAATAAATCCCCCCTAGAAGTAACTTGAATAAACAGAGCATGACTCCCAAGAAAAATTGTTTCTAGAGTTTACAACTCTAAAAATTGTGTGGGAAGAAATTTAGTTTATAGCACACTATAGCACATCTTTTTTTTTTTAAGAAGAAATGTAAAATAAGTTTGGTGTTCTTAAATTAAAAGTGTAAAATTACCAACTTAACTGGCTTTTGGCTGTGTGATGCCATAAACTAGGGGTTTTTATTATTTTTTATATTGCTAAAAGTCCCTTCCCTTTTCACACCAATTATCCATAGATTGGGGCATAGTCTTACATGTTCATGCTTCCAGAACAATGGCACACAGAAATCTCCGAGTACACTCTAGACTGCCGTTGGGATTTTAAAATAGGATTTTCAGACAGTCAGTTTTCCCCCCCTTTCTTACCCTCTCTATGTGAGACATACTTCTTAATGGGGCACAGTACCAGCTCATTTGAATACCTCCCTGCACACACAAAAACTTAGATTCACAATGGATCACCTTCCTGAGAAGACAGGTTTTCTTCTCTGAACCTTCTTACAGTACTCTGTAAGGGACCAGATGAACAAGAGTTGTTAACATAGTAATGCAGTGGGCTAGAAGACACTACTCTCCCTGACCATATCAAAGAATGGGAGACTTCTCCAGAGCATTAGACCCTAATCTTGCACATGATGAATTTTGCTGATGCAAAATCATAGAACCAGGTGGCTCTTTCAAAAATTGGTTTTCAGGAGTGTTCATTATGTACACTAATTATTTTCAGCTAAAACCAAAAAGAGACCAATGTTTTAATGGTCTAAAAAATTCACTCTGTGCTCTGCTGACTTTGTTGGACATTTTAGATCTGTAATATGCAAATACATTCTAATAGATTCTGTATTAATATCTACACAGATGTCTGGCAAGGAGCTTTTAAGGGGTGAATGTCAAGAATGATGCACAACTGATTCTGTTTCCTACACTGCTTTTAGTAGTCAATACAGTGGTGAGAACAAGAGAGCAAATAAATGAACCATGGTTCAACAAGATGTGCACTAAATATCTCCATTAGACCATCTTGGTTTTTTATAGCTCATCGCTTACCCATTTGTTTTGTCTGCTTTGGTTACAAAAATTTTAGAGCTGGGACCATATCTTCTTGTTTTGTTTGTGTGTGCCTGGGTCACTGAAGAATGCTATACAAGTAAAACTAGCTACGTTTTAACATAAATTGAGTTGGGGCAAAGTGCTATCGAATTATTTCAGCTCTTCTCTAGTTAGCAGCTAAAGTCTTAAAAATATTACTGTACCCATTTTAAACATTTATTAATCAGTAGCCGCAAGTGATCATTCTTTTTTATTTATAGTGCTAGAGTCCTCTTTGAGGAATGAACCTAACTAGTATATCTAGTCATCTTTCCCCATGCCTATCTAAATGTTTATCTTGAGGAAGTCTTTCATGTTTTTTCAGTCCTGGAAGTCTGAACTGCTGTTTGACCACTCAGCCAATTATCTCAATTAATCACTTGTCACTAGTCTGATCAAGATTAGGTTTGTAGGCTTTCTAAAACTGTTGATAGAGCTTCTTAAAGCTGGTAACATTATTTGTTTAAAATTTCTTTGAAGAAAAATGGCCTCTGATTTGGAAATTTTAATTCTTTAAGTTCTAGGTTTCTGACGAAAAACCCTCCGTTTTTTTTGTTTTTTGAAACTCAAAACAACAAAAACTTTTAAAATCTGGGTTGATGCTTTTTGCAGGAAATCATTATTGAAATGTTTTACTATTTTCCAAGATGTTTTATTAGGGAGGCACAATATGTTAGGCTTATAAAATGATATAACATGTTATTGCAAATATGCTGTAGTCATAACAGGGAGTAGCATGTACATTTTACTAGTTAGTGAACATTTGTGTATTTTGGATGGCAGTCTGAACTTTGGCACAAAAATCTGGCAATCTCTCTACTTTGGACTCTCGGGAATACCAATTAGCATCATATGTTACTCAAATATATCCTTCAATAGAAGTTTATCAGTATATTAATTTCTCAGTCACTGTGCATTTAGAAGGAGTAAGGTGTCTGTGCCTCAGTTCCTCCCTATCTATCAAATAAGGATAATAGTTCTTCCTTGGAAGGAAAGATGATTTTATGGTTAGGACACTGGATTAGGACTCAAGAAGTCAGGGGTCACTTCTAGCCCTGAGATAGATTCCCTGTGTGACCTTGGCAAGTCACTTTTTGTACCTCAGTTCTCCATCTGTAAAATGGGGATAATACTTCCCTGTCTGTAGAATGGGGGGAGAGGATTTGTCCAGAGAGATTGTTTTCCAGTGGTCATGTAAGCATAAATTTATTAGTGTTTGAAATGCACCAATATTGCAGCCACAGGACCTACAGGATATAGGATACAACCTATATCAATTTCTAGTGTGAGAAGTGGAAAGAAGCAGGACTGCCAGTGAATGGAAATGTAGTATAAAATCTTGCATTTGGCAGGAATGGTCGGGCAGTTGTTCAGGGGGAATAGGAATTGTGCACCTTGTATAGTTTTCAAGATTCTAGCAATTGGAAAAACCTTTAAATTAGACCTTGAATAGGAGGTTTTCCAAGTGAGTTTTAAAGGAAAGAAAGAACATATGGAATATCAACCTTTAAATGTTTAAGAATCTGCGTCAAGAACACAGTCCAGCAGTTTTTTAATACAACTGCCAACTAAATATAAGAGATGCACCTCTCCCTCTTGGTTTTATAATGGATGTTAAATTTATTGAACTTCAATCAGCATTGTCAAGAAATCAAGGTAAAGGAGAAGGTTGCAGGCTAGTGGATACATGATTTATAGTACATACCCACAAATATATCCTTGTAAAAAGTGCAGCTACCTCTGAGTCATTAGTAAAGTTTAGTGAGAAAACAACAGTGGTGTTAACATATAGATTTCACAATTTATGGAAGAGATTAAATAAATTATTAAATGATAATGGGGTCACTGCCTTCATGCATGGTCTGCAGGGCCAGATGTCATGGTAGCATCTATACCCATTTTATGTCAATAACACTATTAACATGTCCTGAAGTTGGTACAGACAGTTTACTGCTGCAAAGTTAGTTTGGCACAAGAGAGTATTTCTCTTAACTATAGTGTCATTTCCTGGCTGTACAGTCTTTGTTACCAACCTGTACAGTCTTGGGCCTCTTACAAGTAATGTTTACCCATTACACCAGATGTGTGATTCATTAGGCGCTGAACTGAACTCTTCACAGTTCTGTAACGAAGGGTTTTTATAAAATAGCATGACTGTTGGTCACTTGGGACAAAGCCAGATTCATATGAGGTGCCTGAAGCAAAAGGTTAGATTCCATTGATTTACTCAGCACCTCCCCTGCTGGCTCCCCCGAGTGCACTCAATACAAGTTGTACACCTGATAAAGCACTACCCACCATTTCCCAGCAGGATCACGAGTGCTGAAAGCAAGTCGGTAAATGATTGACAGCTTGATGATAGTACCTCGTCTGGACCATGTGGTTAAACAAAACAGAACGCCCATTGGACACGAACTTCTAGGAACTAAAACAATTATTGTAATCTATAGGACAATCTACATGTCTCATCTAATGAGCTTGCCTACTGGAGAAGAGAGGTGGGCACATGGTATCTTTAGGGGTATGAGCATAATTAGCACACACCAGTGATTTGCAATGAAGACCATTTCAGGTCAGAAGATTACTCTAAAGTATTACTGGGAGCTGTTTGTTAAACTTTTCTAGGCTTTCACACTGGGCTCACGGGAAGTGCTTGTTATATGATGCTGAAACAAAGGGAGAAAGAATTGTGCACATTAACAGAAGAATATTTAACCTATAAAATAACGGGAGAAAATAAAAGGTGAACAATTACTAAAGACGCAACCGTTACCAACGTGACAGCAACTTTTTGGATGTAGAAAAAATGCAGTGTAATTTATCATGTATTTTGTGGAATACTTGCTTAGAAATAACACTTAAAGTAGGAAAGCCTTATGATGATCGTCTGTTACTTTGTAATCCCTCTCTAGGCCCCCATCTTCCATCCTGATGACCGTGATGTTCTCCTCATTATCTTCCAACATCCACATAGTTTCTTTCCACTCCATTCAGTATATGGCCATTAAGATCATCATCCCACTGCATCACTCTAATGGCCCTTGGAATCCATCCACTGGCTCATTCTTCAAGAATAAACTTCTTGTCATTATCTTGAAGGCTCTATATAACCATAGGTGTAGTTTGACTTCTATATTCGGGGGAGCAGCTCCAGTCAGGCCAATGGGACTGCGTGTATGTGTGGACTAATTCCATGCCTGCCTACAGGAGCACCATTTCAGATTCGGGGGGGAGATGGCGGGAGAGCACAACTTTAACTGTGATTCCAGGGGCTATTTAGGCAACTGACAACTCTAGTATTTTTTCAGATAATAACTTAGAAATATCTGATAGGTGCATTGTATCTAATTCCTATATCAAGAAAGAAAATGAAATAAATATTAGACCCACTGAGCTCTAATACTAACATGTTCTGACATCTTGTGGCAAGTCACTTATGGGACACTGGTTAGATTTACAATTGTAATGATAGTCGTACTCAGATACTCTTACTAAAGTCAGAAGGAACCATCGTGATCATCTAGTCTGACCTCCTGCATGTTGCAGGCCACAGAACCTCACCCACCCACTCCTATAATAGATCCATAACCTCTGGCTGAGTTACTGAAGTCCTCAAATCATGATTTAAAGACTTCACGTTAAAGAGAATCCACCATTTACACTAGTTTAAACCTCCAAGTGATCCCATGCCACAGAGGAAGGCGAACACCCCCAAAATCTCAGCCAATTTGACCCAGGGGAAAATTCCTTCCCGACCCCAAATATGGCCATCAGTTAGACCCTGAGCTTGTGGGAAAGAGTCCCGGGAGTCCCGGGGGATGGGGGAGCGCATCAGGGGGAGAGAAGCCGGGGGGGGGGGGGTGGATAGGGGGCGGCGATCAGGCCACACCTGGCTGTCTGGGGAGTCACAGCCTCCCCTAACCAGCACTCCATACAATTTTGAAAACCTGATGTGGCCCTTGGTGCAAGAAGTTTGCCCACCCCTGTGTCATACCAACCCCTCCATAAACTTTGGGGATCCACGTTGATGCTTAACTTAAATAACTCCTCTCCATCCCTGGTATTTATTCCTCTGATGTATTTATACAGAGCAATCATATCTCCTCTCAGCCTTCTATTGTACACTAAACAAGCCAAGCTCTTTGAGTCTCTTCTCATAAGACAAGTTTTCTGTTCCCTCAGACCATCCTAGTAGCCATTCTCTGTACCTGGTTCAGTTTGAATTCATCTTTCTTAAGCATGGGAGACCAGAATTTCACACAGTATTCAAGATGAAGTCTCACCATTGCCTTGTGTAATGTTACTAACACTTTCCTGTCTCTACTGGAAATATCTCACCTGATACATCCAAGGACTACATTAGCCTTTTTCACAGCTGCATCACATTGACGGCTCATAGTCATCCTGTGATCAACCAGTCCATTCAGGTCTTTCTCCTCCATTGTCACTTCCAACTGATATGTCCCCAGCTTGTAGCAAAGATGGGACTTTTCAGCTTGGAAAGGACATGACTAAGGGCGGATATGATCATGACTGGTGTGGAGAAAGTAAATAAGGAAGTGTTATTTACTCATAACACAAAAACTAGGGGTCACCAAGTGAAATTAATAGACAGCAGGTTTAAAACAGGAAATATTTCTTCACACAACACACAGTCAACCTGTGGAACTCTTTGCCGGAGGATGTTGTGAAGGCCAAGAACTAGATAAATTAATGGAGGATAGGTCCATCAATGGCTATTAGCCAGGATAGACAGGGATGGTGTCCCTAGCTTTTGTTTGCCAGAACCTGGGAATGGGCAACGGGATGGATCACTTGATGATTACCTGTTCTGTTCATCCCTTCTGGGGCACCTGGTACTGGCCACTGTCAGAAGACAGGATACCGGGCTAGATGGACCTTTGGTCTGACCCAATAGGGCTGTTCTTATGTTCTTATGTTAAAAATTCTTCTTGTTAGTCCCTAAGTGCATGACCTTGCACTTTGCACTATTACATGTCATCCCATTTCTATTACTCCAGTTTACAAGGTCATCCAGATCTTCTTGTATGGTATTCTGGTCCTCCTGGGTATTGGCAATATCTCCCAACTTTGTTTGTTAGCACACTCCCACTTTTTGTGCTAAGGTCAGTAATAAAAATGTTAAATAAGTTTGGTCCCAAGATTGAGAAACTCCACTATTAACTTTCCTCCCGCCCGACAGTTCACCTTTCAGTATGACCTGTTGTAGTCTCCCTTTCAGCCAGTTCCTTGTCCACCTTTCCATTCTCATATTAATCTCCAATTTAACTAATACTTTCTCATGTGGAACTGTATCAAATGCCTTACTGACATCCAGGTAGATTAGATCTACTGCATTTCCTTTGTCTAAAAAGTCAGTTATCTTCTCAAAGAAAGATATTAGTAACTTTGGTACCACCTCTTGAATTAAACAAATGAAACAATTTTAGAAAAATATAAAATGACTTTCTACCATTTAGGCTACTTAGCTTACCACAAGTACTCCTTTTCTTTTTGCGGATTCTGACTAACAGGGCTGCTACTCTGAAACCTTACCTTTTACAGTTCGCCAAGCTTAGAAGAGATCATTTAACTTTAGGAAACATCCTAACAGCCCTTTCTTATCTTAATCACCTGTTAATCACTCTGCTTATAAACAAAATTCTGTGGTGCAAGCCGGAACAGCACTCTCCTGTCTCCTCTGCAGAACTCATTGCATTGCACACTCAAGCTGTCTGCCTGAGGCTGACAGTTTGCCCCATGCTCCTCACCCCTCCCCAACTCATCCTATGTGTATAATTCTGTCTCTCCCTACCTGTGTTCCCTTCTCTTAATACATCACTCCTCTCACTGAAGGGTGCCAGAGTCTTCCCAAAAGGAAGTCTACACAAAAGGAACCAGCCAAGCCAGAAGCTGGAGCAGTGCCAGGGAGCCCATCCACTGCCCAGGGTGGGGCCGAAAGCAGCCCCCTGCCCATGTCCCTGCCCCCAGGTCCCCTGCTCAGGGTAGGTGGAGAGACCCAGGCTCCCTACAGCTGACCTGGCTCCGCCTGGGGGGCGGGGCGGGGGAGGCAGGGCCTTGGAGCTACAGTCTGGCTATGGTACGAACCAGGCAGACAGCTGTGGGAAGCCGCAGAGGACCCTCCACCAGGAGCAGCCCCTGACCTGTGTCCCCGCCCCCCGGTCCCTACCGCCCGGGGCAGGTGGAAGGTCCATGGCTCCCCACAGCTGTCTGCATGGCTGTTGCCAGGGCTGGGTTGCGACTCCAAGGTCTCACTCTCCAGCCAGAGCCAGGTTGGGGAGAGCTGCGTGGGGAGCCAGCATGGAGTCACGGACCCTCCACCTGCCCTGGGCGGGAAGTTACTGTGGGGAAAGACAAGGGGGTTGTGGAAGGACAGTAGGACAGGAGAGTTAAATGTGTTCAACTTTGTTGTGAGATTTGTTTTATTAAGTAGCTTTGTGACTAGTGCAATGTGTGCTTATCCTCAGTGATGGCTTCACTTTTATATTGTATCCTTTTCCTTCACCCTTCATCTATTTACTTTCGTTTCAGCTGGCAAGCTCTTTGTGTAAGGGAGTGTCTTGTTCTTCTGTTTTTGAAAACACCTGGCACATTTTGAGTGCTTCCGCAATCTAAATAATAACACAGTGTAGATTGTTTAGAGAGAAGAGATTCATAGTTCCAGATATATAGCTAAAGAAATGTTACTCTTGGGAGTTAAAGTGGTATGGCTTGGCATGCATTTGCGGAGTATCCAAGATACATATACGTGGTAAGGAGGTTTAAATGGTAAGCTTTCAAGTCTGAAATTTTTAAAGCAAGGTCGTTATGTTGTTGAAACAGGTTGCAGAGGATTTAAAAGTATATTGCTAAGTCCAAAGAAACCATTTTTACTAGCATCTACTTCTGTCTAGGGGAAAAGGGTTGGAACATCAGGTTTTCTTTGTTTTAGCTATAGAACATTGATTAAAGTAAGTTCAGAATGAGACTGTTAGATTTTTGTGAAGTATTAACTTGGTCACAATGGGCTGATCTGGGCTGCAAGTGACTTTATTATCTGAAAACTCATTCTGTGAGGAGGGAAACATGATTTTTAAGAGGTTTATAGAACACCACCCAGCATCTTCTGCTCTCCCCCCTCTCCCCCCCCCCCCCCAAAAAAAAAAGTTTTCTTCAGACACTCATGCAGATTCCTTTTCTCCTGAAATCAATAATCCTTACTTTTATTTTTTTAAAAAATAAATAAACTGGAACAGTATCCCCTTCTTGCTCTCCTTTTCTACTGTCCTCCCCTCGCAACCTTTTCCCTTCAATAGGTTACACTGCACAAAAGAACTGAACAGAACAGCTACAAAGTGCCACTCAGTATGTATTACTTTAAAGGCCAATACTTAAACAGTAGAGTGGCTCAGAACAGATCAAAAACTCACTCGGACTAGAAAGGGCTTCCAGGTTATATGTTTGATACTCCTCTCTTCAACATACATGTAACTGAAGAGGACAAGCTCAAATATTTCAAAAGCAACTTAATACATTTTGAATCTTATATTGATATTGAATCTTACAAGATATTACCAAAGAGCTGTTCATACATCACAGGCAACTATTTAGAAACTCCAGTATGCACTACTTGTCAGTTTTGTTAAAGCAGTGATGTTTTCATGAAAACAGAATCTCTGTGTGGTGATGCGAGTTACCTTGAGAGTTAGCTAGATGGCACTGGAACACACTTGTGTTGCTTTTTTTAAAGAGACTGTTGTTTGGAATACAGTCCTTGCTGGCTAGAAGTTCAGGAATAAAGAATCTGTTAAATGTTTCTCTTTTCTAACCACGTGCAAACACTTCTCTTTTCTAACCATATACAAACAATGAGCGTGCCCTGCTTTTTTCAAACTAATGTTTCTGATGATGCAAGCATCTCCAATTCCACCATTTATGATATTAGAGAATAATAAAATGGGATAAATAACGCTGGAACTTTTATAAACTCTTAATCTGTTTTTTTACTCTAAAATTCCATAATTTTGGCACTCCTTTCTCCCCTCACTGACTGTCAATGAGTCTGTGACCCACGGTTCTATGGCACAGCTGTAGTGGGACAGTGTGCTTAGCACTACTGACTTTTGATCCATACGCCACACAAATAGCAACTGTGGGATAACAGAAGAACAAATCATAATGCAAACCATTTAATATACCAGCAATACTAGCTGCAGCATCAGTATTAAAGTTAGACTTCCCAGCCTTGGTTCCTGTTAATGAGCACTTCGCAGCACTGGCAAGTTAAGAGTAGGACACTGCTCACAAGTTGCTGCAGGAGCAAATTGTGCATTAAAAAGCAAAACTCAGAACACCTTCTCCTCCTACCCCCACATACAAAATACCCAACCAACCAAGAACCTTATTCTTTGCAGAATCATTGAACTCTCAGGCATCACGCACTAGTCCACTGTCATCCAAGCTGACCGAAATGTCTTCTCACTAGATGCATTTCCCTCCTCACCTGGTTGCTGCTGGCACTCTCATCCAGCAGCATAACCATTGTTTTCCAGAGCTAATCCTTTGATGCATCCAAGCTTTCACAAACTGCCGCCATTTGCATTGACTCCAGGTTTTCTTTAGTCACGATGTTTTAAAACATATGGTTGGAAAAGCATGGATGGGATTTAGTCATTGTCATCATCTTATCCCAGAAGGAAATTTTAAAAAGAAACTACAGAAGCCCTCCTCCTTGTCCTGGAAGGGAAACCGAAGCAATCCAAGTCTCTTTACACACTGTCAAAACTCAGACCTGGCAGTGGAGCAGCTGAACTGCTTCCAGCAGTGTTAAAAACTGAACTGATCTCTGCGTTTTAACTAGTCTAGCTTGAATTGCAGGGAAACTAACAAGCCTCAGCTGTTCCTGAGCTCAGTCTTTTAATTCTTGTTTCCCCATCATGGAGCCAAAGGTTTTCCCAACTTAGCCACACTCTTGGACCATTCTAGGCCTTTAACAGATGATAGTGCACAGAGCTTTTGCCATCATGAGTCATATCTTTAACTTTGAGCTTAAGCTGCTGTAATGTGCTAGACATGGGGCTATGTCTTAAATCCACTTGGAAAATAAATTTAGTGCAAAAAGTGGTGGTGCACTCACCAAGTTGAGTTTCTTGCTGTGCATGCAGAACATCAGTCCTCTGTGATTTGCAATGTCTGCCTGTAAGTTTCTGGGTGGTGTTTAAGGTGTCATTTTTGACCTAGACAATTCTAAATGTATCAGGACCTGATTATCTGAGAGGCTGTTTTTCTCCTTGTCTGCTGCATCTGTGCTTGACCTGGAGCCCTCTTGCCTGAATAGAGAATGAGTTACTGGAAGGATTCTTTCTGTGAGGGGCCTATGACTTTGAATTCACTCACTCTCTTTTCTCTCCTCCTTACACAGTTCACAGCAGTGTTCCCAATTCTCACCATTTTATCACAAGTCTCATAATACTTACAGTTCATATTAAAGCTCCAGTTCCTGGAGTCCTGTGTTTGTGAGAAACTCAGCTTTCATTTAAAATAAAAAATATTTTTTCAGCCCTTCGGGTTATAGAGAAAGGTTTGAAAATGTAAACTTTAAAAGCTCAAAACCTAGAAGGCAAATAAAAAGGACTTAAAATGTATTTTAAAATTCTCTTGGTTTTTAAACTAGTTTTGTGAGGTGTGTGCAGTCTGACTCATTGCAATACTGAGAACTTGTCAACATAAACTGAAGGTTTTTTGTTTTTTTTCTGAAGGAGGGGAGAGATTAATTTGGGAGATGGTATATTGCAGGTGCATTTTGAGCTGGATCAGTGGCTACAGTAGAGATCCTTTGTATTCTCACTTCTGGGTTCAGGAAATTGCTGTGTTTTACTTCTGTGTATGTATTTTTAATATATATGAAAGGTACATAGAGCCTTTGGACAGGCATTTATTTTTTTTTCTAGAAATCAAAATAAAAGACCAGAATAAGAGTGCAGATAAATATCTAGTAATATTAATTTTTATAAGTATCTAAAATAGCTGGCTTCCAGAGAGCACAAATGCCGATGCAGAGAGATCTCTTGGCCATTTTCGTTTTCCTGTTGGGGCTTCCCTGATGTGTGAGTCAATGAATAGTGAGTGCTGAAATTTTTAATGACTGGAAGAGAAGATTATCTCCCTTCAGGCCAATTGCTGGCAACCTTAGCAGTCTCATTCCAACCCTTTATTTTTATCATCATTATTATTATTTTAATCCTCATATGACTTTTAACTATTTCAATAACTTCTTCCTTTTCTAAATTAGGACATGATGAGCCACAGCCACATGAAGTTCTAAAAAAATGCTTGCCTCATGATGATCTGGCAAGTACATATATAATAAAAGAATATTTGTTTCAAAGGTTACCTGAATTTTCCCCCTTAAGTTAGGTAAGTGAAGAGAGATGTGCTTACTTCTTCAAATGGCAAAGTTAAGAGGGGCATCAATGATATGAAGCCTGTTGTATTTCTCCTCCCCCCCCCCCACCCCCACTCCATAGGTCTCCCAAAGTCATGTCTGACTGGTTCTTGTTCTACTGTGAGGCCTCAGGTTACACCATACTACAATGTCACGGCTACCAGGTCACGTCTTTGCGGAGCCTACAACTACAGACCCCCCCAAAAACAACAACAACAACAAACCCTGTTTAGAACTGATTATGTGGAAAATACTCCACTTTAGCTGGAACCAACACCCATATGGGGATGTGCATAGTTAACACAGTTGCAGAATGATTTCAAGGGCTGGGTCTTCAGATACCCTGAGAGTCTGTGAGCATGGAGGTTTCCAGCTGCCAGAAGATGCTGTGTGCATTTTAGGGAATACTTAGCTATATTTTTCTTCGCAAGGTGAAGGTGAAGGGCAGAACAACAAATATCCTGAAATCCAGCGGAATAGGCACACCACCATCTGGCGGATAGAGGCTTGGGGACTCTCAGTCCCTTGCTTCTTTGAAAAATCTTACTTTAATTACTGTCCCAAGCCTACCCCACCCCTTCCTGTTCTTGGTTCTGTCTTCCCCTTCCTTTCCTCACCCAGCTCTCCACACATACCTCCACATACATAGAGGGCTCTCCCACTTCCTGTATTGGGACTGACCACTGCTTGTATGCCCTAGACCCAATGTGCCTAGACCCTCTGTGGTCTAGTGTGGTCTAGTATTCTTTTCCTGTTGAATTGGCACTTTCCACTGGGAGCTGAAGGAGAGAGGTGGCTGGCAGTAAGGGGATCTAAGCACATAAATGCTACAGCTGTTTGTACTGGGCTGAGATTACTGGGTCTAATGTAAAGGAGGGGCAGTCCTAGCCAAACTAAAATTGTTGGCAGCCACTGTGAGTATGAGAAGTCTGCATGGGAAAACATTAAAATGCTGGAAAAAAAAAAAATAGATTCACAAACCATGAAGGTTGCCTTTCTGGTTTTCATTCTCTTACTTAGACTGTTTGATCTCTTCTTTTTCTTTATTACCACTGATATTTTTTTAAGTGCTCAATTTTTATTTCTCTTTTCCCTGGGGGGAGGGAGGGATAAAAACAATTCCACCTTGTCTTTTCTCTCATCCCACCACAACATTCTTATTCTTCTGTCCCGGCGTCTCCCCCTTCCTGTAGTTCTGTTTTTTGTCATCCTCTTCCTCTTTTTCTATATTATCCACCTCTCCACTGCTTCTGAGCTTCCCTCCCAGTTCCAAGACCTCCTGTCACTATAGCAATGAAGCATCTCTGAAATTCTCACTGATATCAAGAGAGGGAGAATTCCAGGCTTATATCTGACATTTTTGTGTGTAGTAGTAAAGTAAAAAGGAAAGGAGTACTTGTGGCACCTTAGAGACTAACCAATTTATTTGAGCATAAGCTTTCGTGAGCTACAGCTCACTTCATCGGATGCATCCGATGAAGTGAGCTGTAGCTCACGAAAGCTTATGCTCAAATAAATTGGTTAGTCTCTAAGGTGCCACAAGTACTCCTTTTCTTTTTGCGAATACAGACTAACACGGCTGTTACTCTGAAAGTAGTAAAGTAGTCACAATAGGGTTACTGGGTTACCCAGGGTATTATGGCATGGAATCTATCAAGCACCACCCTTCTTTTACTTCTTGTTTTAGTCAGTGGGAGTCCCTGCTTCCCTCAAACTCTGTTGTGATGCAGTTAAATAAATCAGCAAATTGCCAGCCTGCAGTCTTATTTCTGTTGCACTGAGCTGTTCATTTATAAAACAGGTGTGGAAAATTTCTGTAATACAAGAGTTTTGGTGGAAGCACAATATGCTAAAATGGGTGCAAATTCAGAGTGCAGTTGAAAAACACCCTGAATATTTAGCCCAGGTCTACTACTATACTCCTTTCTAATCTGCATACTGTTATGAGTTGAAGATTAACTGTAGTTGTGGGTGACAACTGGGAGAGGCCTTTCTATAGCCTTGCTGACAGCTGTAACCTACCATTCTCTATCAGCTAAAATTGTGTTCGCTATTCTCATGAATCATCCTCTCCAGGTTTTCCTTTTTTCCTCCAGTAAGAACTATTAAGGCTCCCCCATCATCTTGCTCAATGAGATGCTGGCAAATAAAGTGACTGATGATTAACATTCCAACCTGACTGCTTCCTTAGCATCCATCATGCCTTGAAAGATTAATAGTTGAAATTGTCAAGGAAATGCTACAGCCCTGCTTTAACTAGAGTTCCTGCATAGCTGTGTTAAGGGATAAATTAAAGTTTTGGAATAATAATCACCATTTACTATTTATATTTAAGTGATACCTGGAGACCCCACACAAAAGCATTCCTCTGTTTTCCTAGATGCTGTACAGATATAAAGGAAGACGCAGTTCCTGCCCCAAAGAGGTGACGTTGTAATTTAAGGCAAACAAAATGGAATAAGTGGCTGTATCAAACTGTAGGTGGAAATGGGAATGGGGAAGGATGAGGATAGCTGGTTGTAAACGTACTTAAGCAAGCCTACATGTACAACAGCTGTGTGTTTGGAGACTGTCTCCTGTGGACATCACTATAAAAGGGATCATTATTATTATTCACTCATTTATTTGTGTTCTAGGCACCAAGAGAGATCAGGGCCCCATTGTGTACTGCACAAGCACATGAGAAACACTCCCTGCCTTGAAGAACTTAAAATCTAAGTTTGAGGGGAAACAGAAGCACCGAGAAGGGGAAGTGGCTTTCCCAAAGTCACAGAGCGGGTCAGTGAGAGACCTGTTATAGAAGCCATGGCTCCTGCATCTCAGTCCAGTGTCCTTTCCACTGGGTCACACTGTTAGCAGGGATTTGGAGGAGGATAGTTAGTAGTGCCTTTTGGACTAGCTTGAGAAGGACATTCTTAGGATAAAAGAAGTGGCATGGAAGAAGTCACAAAGGCTCTTGTGGGAAAAATGGACAACCGTGCGGCAGAAGGGGCAGGCTGTGTTGACAGAGGATGAGGTGACTTGAGATATAAGAGTAAAAACAGAGGTGTAGTGTTGTGAAAAGCCCGTGCAGGCGAAGACTTTATGTGGTAGAAAAGAAAGAGCCTGTGAAGGGATTTGGAAAGGAATGTGAACAGATCACAATAAAGGGGAAGGAAGATAAATGGAGTGAAAAGCAGCAGTGATAACAATTTTACTTTCCAGCATAGCGGAGAGTTGATCAGAAAGGAAAGGGAAAGAAGCTATGCAAGGCCCCAGTCCTCCAACTTGTTGGAAGTAGGCAAATGTTCTGTGATTTAATTGGGGCTCCTTCTCCATAGAGCAGATTGCAGGATTGGGGCCAAAGTTAGGTGCTGTCCCTCTTGAAACCCTGCGTGCCTGATATTAACCAGGGAGCTAAAGTTTATAAGGAATTAAGAGAGTTGGCTCCAAGAAGTCTCTTCTTGCAAGATTAATGAGTTTGGTCTATTAGTCCACTAATAACATGAACATCTTTCAGAAAGTCTGGATTAATAAGAGATACAGTTTATGTAAAACATGTTTCAGGGCATGAAATAGCCTTAAAAATGCCATTGTCCAATGTTGAAATATTACTAGTTAACAATAAATCATAGAATCATAGAATATCAGGGTTGGAAGGGACCTCAGGAGGTCATCTAGTCCAACCCCCTGCTCAAAGCAGGACCAATCCCCAATCAAATCATCCCAGCCAAGGCTTTGTCAAGCCTGACCTTAAAAACTTCCAAGGAAGGAGATTCTACCACCTCCCTAGGTAACGCATTCCAGTGTTTCACCACCCTCCTAGTGAAAAAGTTTTTCCTAATATCCAACCTAAACCTCCCCCACTGCAACTTGAGACCATTACTCCTTGTCCTGTCCTCTTCTACCACTGAGAATAGTCTAGAACCATCCTCTCTGGAACCACCTCTCAGGTAGTTGAAAGCAGCTATCAAATCCCCCCTCATTCTTCTCTTCCGCAGACTAAACAATCCCAGTTCCCTCAGCCTCTCCTCATAAGTCATGTGTTCCAGACCCCTAATCATTTTTGTTGCCCTTCGCTGGACTCTCTCCAATTTCTCCACATCCTTCTTGTAGTGTGGGGCCCAAAACTGGACACAGTACTCCAGATGAGGCCTCACCAATGTCGAATAGAGGGGAACGATCACGTCCCTTGATCTGCTGGCTATGCCCCTACTTATACATCCCAAAATGCCATTGGCCTTCTTGGCAACAAGGGCACACTGCTGACTCATATCCAGCTTCTCGTCCACTGTAACCCCTAGGTCCTTTTCCGCAGAACTGCTGCCTAGGCTCTGTCCCTAGTCTGTAGCAGTGCATGGGATTCTTCCGTCCTAAGTTCAGGACTCTGCACTTGTCCTCGTTGAACCTCATCAGATTTCTTTTGGCCCAATCCTCCAATTTGTCTAGGTCCCTCTGTATCCTATCCCTGCCCTCCAGCGTATCTACCACTCCTCCCAGTTTAGTATCATCCGCAAATTTGCTGAGAGTGCAATCCACACCATCCTCCAGATCATTTATGAAGATATTGAACAAAACCGGCCCCAGGACCGACCCCTGGGGCACTCCACTTGACACCGGCTGCCAACTAGACATGGAGCCATTGATCACTACCCGTTGAGCCCGACAATCTAGCCAACTTTCTACCCACCTTATAGTGCATTCATCCAGCCCATACTTCTTTAACTTGCTGACAAGAATACTGTGGGAGACTGTGTCAAAAGCTTTGCTAAAGTCAAGAAACAATACATCCACTGCTTTCCCTTCATCCACAGAATCAGTAATCTCATCATAGAAGGCGATTAGATTAGTCAGGCATGACCTTCCCTTGGTGAATTCATGCTGACTGTTCCTGATCACTTTCCTCTCGTGTAAGTGCTTCAGGATTGATTCCTTGAGGACCTGCTCCATGATTTTTCCGGGGACTGAGGTGAGGCTGACTGGCCTGTAGTTCCCAGGATCCTCCTTCTTCCCTTTTTTAAAGATTAGCACTACATTAGCCTTAGCACTACATTTCCAGTCATCCGGGACTTCCCCTGTTCGCCACGAGTTTTCAAAGATAATGGCCAATGGCTCTGCAATCACATCCGCCAATTCCTTTAGCACTCTCCGCCAATTCCTTTAGCACTCTCGGATGCAACTCGTCCGGCCCCATGGACTTGTGCACGTCCAGCTTTTCTAAATAGTCCCTAACCACCTCTTTCTCCACAGAGGGCTGGCCATCTACTCCCCATGTTGCGATGCCCAGCTCAGCAGTCTGGGAGCTGTCCTTGTTAGTGAAGACAGAGGCAAAAAAAATCATTAGTGATCACTAAGGCTATGTAAACAAAAATTCACAGCCAGGGCTCCCTACCCGGCTCTGCGTCCTTGCAGCTCGTAGGTGCCGGAGGGGCACAAGCGCCGGCTGCCAGAACTCACATTGGCCAGGAACCGCAGCCAATGGTGGCTGCAGGGGCAGGGCCTGTGGGCAGCGCGTGGTGCAGAGCCACCCACCTAGGAGCTGGAGGGCCATTCCAATAGGAACCCCACACCCCAACCTCCTGCCCCTAGCCCTGAGCCCCCCACACACACCCAAACTGCTGCTGCTGGCCCAGGGGCTGCCCGGCTCGGGCAGCCCTTGAGCCAGCACCAGCTGCTGCAGAAGTCACAAAGGTCATGAAAAGCCACGGAATCTGTGGCTTCTGTGACCTCCGTGACAGACTCGCAGCCTTAGTGATCACACATCAAAGGAAAGTAATGCAATTAATCATAGAATCATAGAACTGGAAGGGACCTCGAGAGGCCACCCAAGGCAGGACTAAGTATTATCTAGAGTAGACCATCCCTGACAGGTGTTTGTCCAACCTGCTCTTAAAAATCCCCAGTGATGGAGATTCCACCACCTTCCTAGGCAATTTATTCCAGTGCTTAACCCCTCTGACAGGAAGTTTTTCCTAATGTCCAACCTAAACCTCCCTTGCTGCAATTTAAGCCCATTGCTTCTTGTCCTATCCTCAGAGGTGAAGAAAAACAATTTTTCTCCGTCCTTATTGTAACAACCTTTTATGTACTTGAAAACTGTTATCGTCCCTTCTCAGTCTTTTCTTCTCCAGACTAAACAAACTCGTTTTTTTCCAATCTTCCCTCATAGGTCATGTTTTCTAGACCTTTATTCATTTTTGTTTGTCTTCTCTGGATTTTCTCCAATATGTCCACATTTTTCCTGAAATGTGGTGCCCAGAACTGGACACAATACTCCAGTCGAGGCCTAATCAGCGTGGAGTAGAGCGGTAGAATTACTTCTTGTGTCTTGCTTACAGTACTCCTGCTAATACATCCCAGAATATCTGCTTTTTTTTCTTTTTTTTGCAACAGTGTTACACTGTTGACTCATGACCCCCAGATCCCTTTCTGCAGTACTCCTTCCTAGGCAGTCATTTCCTGTTTTGTATGTGTGCAACTGATTGTTCCTTCCTAAATGGAGTACTTTGCATTTGTCCTTATTGAATTTCATCCTGTTTACTTTAGACCATTTCTCCAGTTTGTCCAGATCATTTTGAATTTTAATCCTATCCTCCAAAGCACTTGCAACCCCTCCCAGCTTGGTATCATCTGTAAACTTTATAAGTGTACTCTCTATGCCATTATCTAAATCATTGATGAAGATATTGAACAGAACCAGACCCAGAACTGATCCCTCCGGGACCCCACTTGTTATGCCCTTCCAGCATGATTGTGAACCATTGATAACTACTCTCTAGGAACGATTTTCCAACCAGTTATGAACTCACCTTATAGTAGCTCCATCTAGGTTATATTTCCCTAATTTGTTTATGAGAAGGTCATGTGAGACAGTATCAAAAGCCTTACTAAAGTCAAGATATACCACATCTACTGCTTCCCCCCCAATCTGCAAGGCTTGTTACCCTGTCAGAGAAAGCTATCAGGTTGGTTTGACACGATTTGTTCTTGACAAATCCATGCTGACTGTTATTTATTACCTTATTATCTTCTAGGTGTTTACAAATTGATTGCTTAATTATTTGCTCCATTATCTTTCCGGATACAGAAGTTAAGCTGACTGGTCTGTAATTCCATGGGTTGTCCTTATTTCCCTTTTTATAGCTGGGCACTATATTTGCCCTTTTCCAGTCTTCTGGAATGTCTCTTGTCTTCCATGACTTTTCAAAGATAATTGCTAATGGCTGAGGTATCTCCTCAGTCAGCTCCTTGAGTATGCTAGGTTACATTTCATCAGGCCCTGGTGATTTGAAGACATTTAACTTATCTAAGTCATTTTTGACTTGTTCTTTTCCTATTTTAGACTCTGATCCTACCTCATTTTCACTTGCATTCACTATTTTAGCTGTCCCATCGCCACCAACCTTCTTGGTGAAAACCGAAACAAATAAGTCATTAAGCACCTCTGCCATTTCCATATTTTCTGTAATTGTCTTCCCCCCTCATTGAATAATGGGCCTACTCTGTCCTTGGTCTTCCTCTTGCTTCTAATGTATTTGTAGAATGTTTTCTTGTTTTCTTTTATGTCCCTAGCTAGTTTGATCTCGTTTTGTGCCTTGGCTTTTCTAATTTTGTCCCTACATACCTATGTTATTTGTTTATATTCATCCTTTGTAATTTGACCAAGTTTCCACTTTTTCTAGGACTTTTTTTGAGTTTTAGATCATTGACAATCTCCTGGTTAAGCCTGGATGGTCTCTTGCCATACTACCTATCTTTCCTACACAGTGAGATAGTTTGCTTTTGTGCCCATAATAATGTCTCTTTGAAAAACTGGCAACTTTCTTCAATGGTTTTTCCCCTTAGACTTGCTTCCCCTAGAAGCTTTCTCCACCTTCTGAAATAAAAAATTGTCCCCAATACATTCCAAGAACTTGTTAGATAATCTGTGCCCCGCTGCGTTATTTTCCCAACAGATGTATGGGTAGTTGGAAGTCTCCCATCACCACCAATTCCTGTGCTTTGGATGATTTTGTTAGTTGTTTAAAAAAAGCCTCATCCACCTCTTCTTTCTGGTTTGGTGGTCTGTAGTAGACCCCTACCATGACATTACCCTTGTTTTTTACCCCTTTTATCCTTACCCAGATACTTTCAACAAGTCTGTCTCTTATTTCTATCTCAACCTCATTCCAAGTGTATACATTTTTTATATATAAGGCATCACCTCCTCCCTTTTTTCCCTGCCTATCCTTCCTGAACAAGCTGTATCCTTCTATACCAATATTGCAGTCATGAGTATTCTCCCACCAAGTCTCCGTGATACTAACTATGTCATAGTTGTGTTTATTTACTAGCATTTCGACGACTTCTTGCTTATTCCCTTGCAAATCGACCTGGGTTTATGGACAATAGATCCTGTCAAACTAACTTGCTATCTTTTATTTATGACATTGCAGGTTTGGTTGATAAAAGTAATAGTGCTGATGTAATATACTTAGACTTCTGTAAAGCGTTCGATTTGGTACCATATGGCATTTTGATTAGAAAACTAGAACAATATAAAATTAACATGGCATACATTAAATGGATCAAAAACTAGATGATAGGTCTCTAAATGTAAATGAGAGATTGTTATTGAATGGTTGTATTTCCAGGGGGGATTGGTTTTTGGCCGTACACTATTTTAAACATTTTTTCAATGACCTGGAGGAAAACATAAAACCGTCACTGATAAAGTTCATAGATGATACAAAATTTGGAGGACTGGTGAATAATGAAGAGGACAGGTCACTGATTCAGAGCGATCTTTATGGCTTGATAATCTGGGAGCAAGCAAACAATATGCGTTTAAATATGGCTAAATGTAAATGTATACATCTGGGAGCAAAGAATGCAGGCCATACTTACAGGATGGGGGACTCTATCCTGGGAAGAAGTGTGTCTGATAAAGATTTGTGGGTTGTGGTGAACGTGAGCTCCCAATGTGGTGCTGTAGCCAAAAGCAGTCTTGGGATGTATAAGCAGGGAAGGGAATCTCAAGTAGGAACAGAGAGGTTATTTTACCACTATATTTGGCACTGGTGCGACTGCTGCTACTGTCCAGTTCTGGTGTCACATTTAAGAAGGATATTGAAAAATTTGAGAGGCATTAGAGAAGACCTACGAGAATGTTTAAAGGATTAGAAAACATGCCTTATAATGATAGACTCAGAGAGCTCAGTGTGTTCAACTTAAGTTATTTACATTGGGAACAAATATTTAATAATAGGCTGTTCAATCTAGCAGAGAAAGGTATAACATGATCCAATGGCTGAAAGTTGAATTTAGACAAATTCAGACTGGAAATAAGGTATACCATTTTATCAGGGAGGGTAATGAGCCATTGAGAGAACTTATTGAGTGTTATGGTGGAATCTCCATCACTGACCGTTTTTACACCAAGAATGGAAAATTTTCTAAAAGATGTGCTCTAGGAATTATTTTGGGGAAGTACTATCACCTGTGTTACCCAGGGAATCAGAGCAGATGATCATAATTGCCCATTCTTGCCTTGGAATCTATAAGTCTATTAATATTTCAATATACATAACTATTGTCACCTTTATTTTGGTGGAGGCACTCAGATGAGGAAGAAGGGACGTGTATGTGCATTAATACAGTTAATCATAGAATATCAAGGTTGGAAGGGACCTCAGGAGGTCATGTAGTCCAACCCCCTGCTCAAAGCAGGACCAGGCCCCAATTTTTGCCCCAGATCCCTAAATGGCCCCCTCAAGGATTGAACTCACAACCCTGGGTTTAGCAGGCCAAGTTGGTTGTAGGAAAGCAGGGTACATCCACACAGGGATAATAGCCCCATGGCATGACTGTGGCTGGCCTGGTTAGCTGACTTGGACTCACGGGACTTGGGTTGAGGGGTTAAAAAAATTCCTGTGTAGACACTTCGGCTGGAGCTCAGTCTCTGGGACCCTCCAGTCTCACAAGGTCCAAAAGCTGAGGGATCAGCTTGACCTCAAATGTCTACATAGCAATTTTTCAGTCTGTGAGCTTGAGCACCGCGGGCCTGAGTCAGCTGGCCCTATCCCCATGTAGACATACCCATAAATGTCAAGGTGATATAATCTGAATTTACCAGTTGAGGAGTACAGTAGAATCTCAGAATTACGAACACCAGAGTTATGAACTGACCGGTCAATCACACACCTCGTTTGGACTTAGAAGTATGCAATCAGGCAGAAGTAGAGACCAAAAAAAAAAAAAAAAAAAAAATAGGGCTATCAAGCCATGGGGAAAAAAATTGCAATTAATCGCATGATTAAAAAAATTAATCACAATTAATCGCACAATTAATTGCACTGTTAATAATATAATACCATTTATTTAAATATTTTTGGATGTTTTCTACGTTTTCAAATGTATTGATTTCAATTACAACATGGAATACAAAGTGTACAGTGCTCACTTTATATTTATTTTTTGATTATAAATGTTTGCACTGTAAAAAAAAAAAAAAAAAAAAAGTATTTTTCAGTTCCCCTAATACAAGTACTGTAGTGCAATCTCTTTATCATGAAAGTTGAACTCACAAATACAGAATTATGTGTAAAAAACTGCATTCAAAAATAAAACAGTGTAAAATTTCGGAGCCTGCAAGTCCACTCAGTCCTACTTCTTGTTCAGCCAATCACTCAGACAAACAAGTTTGTTTACATTTGCAGGAGATAATGCTGCCTGATTTTTGTTTACAATGTCACCTGAAAGCGAGAACAGGCGTTCTCATGGCACTGTTGTAGCTGACATTGCAAGATATTTAGTGCCATATGCGCTAAAGATTCATATGTCCCTCCATGCTTCAGTCACAATTCCAGAGGATATGCGTTCATGCTGATGATGAGTTGTGCTTGATAACAATCCAAAGCAGTGCGGACCGATGTGTGTTCTTTTTCATTATCTGCGTCAAATGCCATCAGCAAAAGGTTGATTTTCATTTTTGGTGGTTTGGGTTCTGTAGTTTCTACATCGGAGTGTTGCTCTTTTAAGACTTATGAAAGCATGTTCCACACCTCGTCCCTCTCAGATTTTGGAAGGCACTTCAGATTCTTAAACCTTGGGTCAAGTGCTGTAGCTATCTTTAGAAATCTCACATTGGTACCTTTGCATTTTGTGAAATCTACATTGAAAGTGTTCTTAAAATGAACAACATGTCCTGGGTCATCATCAGAGACTGCTAAAACATGAAATATATGGCAGAATGCAGGTAAAACAGAGCAGGGAACATACAATTCTTCCCCAAGGAGTTCAGTCACAAATTCAATTAACAGATTATTTTTTTAACAAGCCTCATCAGCATGGAACCATGTCCTCTGGAATGGTGGCCAAAGCATGAACGGGCAAACAAATGTTTAGCATATCTGGCACATAAATACCTTTCAGTGCTGGCTACAAAAGTGCCATGCAAATGCCTGTTCTCACTTTCTAGTGACATTGTAAATAAGAGGGCAGCATTATCTCCTGTAAATGTAAACAACTTTGTTTGTCTTAGCGATTGGCTGAAGAAGAAGTAGGATTTGTAGGCTCTGAAGTTTTACATTGTTTTGTTTTTTGAGTGCAGTTATGTAACAAAAAATCTACATTTGTAAGTTGTACTTCCATGGCAAAGATTGCACTACAGTACATGTATGTGCTGAATTGAAAAATACTATTTCTTCCGTTTATTATCTTTACAGTGCAAATATTATAAAAAATAATATACACTTTGATTTCAATTATAACACAATACAATATATATGAAAACATAGAAGAACATCCCAAATATTTAATAAATTGAAATTGGTAGTCTATTGTTTAACAGTGCAATTAATACTATGATTAATCGTGATTAATTTTTAAAATCGCGATTAAGTTTTTGCGTTAATCGCGTGAGTTAACTGTGATTAATTAACATCCCTAAAAAGAAAAAGCAAATACAGTAGCGTGTGAAACATAAACTACTAAAAAAAGGGAAAGCAGCTTTTTTGCTCTGTATAGTAAAGTTTCAAAGCTGTATTAAGTCAATGTTCAGTTGTAAACTTTTGAAAGAAGAACCCCAATGTTTTGTTCAGAGTTACGAGTGTTTCAGAGTTACAAATAACCTGCATTCCCAAGATGTTTGTAACTCTGAGGTTCTACTGTACTGTGTAATTTAGAGGCTAGTGAAGATAGACTTGTTGTGGTGACACTGCAGACCCTGACACAATATCTTGCTCGCTCCTCCCACCCATTATTAGCAAACCAAATTCAAAAAATCAGAAAACTAGAACTCATGAGCTGTATTTTCAACATGTGATGCAAATAAGTGCCCTATCCCATGGAAGTGTATTATGGTATCTGTGCCATTAATATCATGTGGTAAAAAGAGCAGGAAGTTGCCAGGGGACTATTCTGAAGGTGGAGTTTGTTCATGTGGGACTTTGTATTTTGTGTGTGGAGTAATGTTACTTCCCATTGTTGTGTCGTTGTCCTTTTGCCAGTCACCATCCTGCCTCAGAGCACAATTTGCTTTGTTTATACTTTGCGGTGCCTGAACTTGGGCAACCCAGTTCACTTGCTTTGTTCTTCTGAATTATGTAAACCTGCTAGTCTATACCAATCTCTGTTTTATATTAGAAGCACTTATTAAAAATGAATAAACAAAAAGCCCACATCAGGAATACTTTGAGGGCAATTAAAGGATTTTTGTTTCTGATGTTTTTACTCAGTGATGTGAGTGTCTGTGTAATATAATATATCCTCTTCTAAGTCCTGTCTTTTTGAAGGTCTGTAAGCAATCCCACACTCATTAAACAGCTTTCTATTATGATAACTTGGAGAGGAGACTGCCATACCTCAGCCTTCCCACTGACTGAAGTCTCATTAAGAAATTGTCTCTTTGTTTTCAAAATGCTGAGCTCCCAAGCTCAACTCCTTAATGAGACTGGAATGTATTTCATAATGGCTGGTTTGTTGCACCAAAGCCACACAGAAGGTAGCAGTTTAATTCACTGATGCTAGAAACACTTTTGCAATGCAATAGGCCTGCTAAGGGGAGATGGATAGAGAGGAATCTCTTTCTTTTTCCAAATTCAATTACTTTTGTACCACCTTTAATTTCTCCTTCTGTTAGATTTTTTTTCCCCCCTTCAGGTGTGAAGAAAACTATATACTGTATTAAATTCAAAAGTATTTGGATAATGTAACTGAAGATTAAAAAACCAAAACTTTATTTTCTCTAAAAGATTACTTTCTTCACATTTCCTTCATAAAGGCTGGATTGTTTCACAACTAAACTAATTTGACTACAGTGCATTACCTGGTGGGAAGTGTTAAACCTCTTATTTTAAGTTAAACAAGATTACTGTGAAAGCTGGCATTCAAGTAGCTGTTAGTGTAATGGGTTAGGGGCTCCAGTACCCGCTTGCAGTTCCAGTAATTGAAATCTTTAGGTACTTCAGCTTCTAATAGTTTAGAAGTAGCTTGCCATCAATATGCACGAGATTGCTAACTGCTTGATTTCCTCACATTAACTTAATGAAGAAGAATGAGTCCCCATGCCAACTATAACACCATGAAATGGAGGAAGTCTTGCTATCCATTCTCTTTACTTACTGTTTCCCATTCTAGTCCTGCATTACTGAAGTCAATAGGAGCTTTGCCACTAACTTGGGCTGTGGATCAGACCCTAATAATGCATTTTATGTTTTTAAAAGTATTTAGTGCTGTATTAGCCTCATAGGAAAATGAACTATATTAGAGGTAAGTTGAAAGCAATCTTGCAGAATTTATACTTCGTGGGTAAAATGGCAAAAGTAAACAGGACCACCTGGTGTGGAATGTATTATTTTTCCTAACTTGCTGCTCAAATTTCTTATGAATTTTCAGTGGTGGCTAAACATTTTTATGTTTTATGCATTTTTACGATGGTATATCTTTGCAGCATTCTTTGTACAATTGTTAGGCATTCATTATTTATGTAGCTGGCAAATGATGTTTGCTGAGAAATGTCTAATTTGTTCTTTCCATTCTTTTTCTAATAGGTTTTCATTTCGATTTCTAATTTAGTACAATAAATGGGGAATAAATAAAAACACAGAAATTAGCATAGGACATAGCAAGTCCTCTCTTTTTCAAATTAGTCTTTGAGCATTGCTGATTCCATAAGAAATAACTTGATATAACAAAAAGGGGAACAAATGAAATACTGTTATTAAAATGTTAATTTCCCCAGTTCTTCTCGTCTGAGGTTCACAGTAGTGCTGGTCAAGGTTTCCAAAGAATGCCCTTTCTCTTTCTTCCTTAAGCTTTGAACATTTATTTGCTGCTCTCTTTAATCTGGTACGTTTGAAATATTCAAACATATATCACCAGCATTATACTACAATGCTTTATATAGTTATCTGATTAGCTACAGGTGTGTTATGCTACACCATAGGCATGACTGGGGTGGATGACAAGTAGGCTTTTAGTTGTGCTTCAGAAAATTTGTTTTTGACTTGGGAGAATGGTAGGACTTCCTCATAGTGTATTTAGAAACCCAGGTTTCATCAGTGTTGGAGACCTTCTACTGCTATTTGCATGGTTTCTGATTTACTTTTAATCTGTTGCAGGGAGTGACTTCTGACCTTTTGGAATGTAATTCCTCGTTTGTTTGCAAATGACTGATCTAGAGACTTGCTCCTGACGCTTGCTGATTGTTATGATGCCCCTAGCTAGTTCAGTCTTACTTTGGCTCTCACCATATGTAGAAATGTGACATTGTAACATGGGCCAATCAAAAGCTTTCAGAGATCACATCTAGGTCATGTCAGCGAATTATTAGGCTTTACTGACTTGCAATGAGCACTATAAATACCTCTTGGATATGTGGCCAGCAGGTGATACACTTTCTTGGTTGTATGACAATGGGAAATTTGCTCCTACTTCCAAAGGTACTGGTTTATGTCATCACAATAGTCCAATAATGAGCCAAGTGCTGTTTTTCTTATGCTCCAGAATTCACACCTGGATCGATCAGTCTTCAGCTGTCATTAAGACTGCGCCCATCACAACATGTCCGCCATTCTTCTCGCACTCTTGCCTTTCTTCTCCACGTTCGTCCGAAACATTTAACAATGTTATCTTCCCATCTTCTTGGAGGCTGACCGGATGGTCTTTTCTGTTCTTGTGGGTACCACTCAGTAATGATTGCGGTCCACCTATTGTCCGTGAGCCGTGCTGTGTGGCCCGCCCATCGCATCTTGTTATGTCTGCTTTCCACAACAATATCTTTCACCCCACTGCATTCTCTGATTATTTCATTTGGGATGTGATTCAGAAGGGAAATTCTCAACATAGCTTGTTCCATTGCCCTTTCAGCTACTGACTCCCTCTTCGTCAGTGCCCACGTTTCACTGCCATACAGCATGGCTGGCAGCATTGTTGAATTGAACATATTTGTATGTGTGGTCTTGTCGATTTTTCCCTTGAGGATGTCCTTGATGGAATTAAAAGCACACTATCCTGCCCGAATCCTACGCGAGAGTTCTCCGTTCAGGTCTTGGTGCATATTAACTTCTTGGCCCAAATATATATATTGTTCCACTTCTTTGATTTCTTCTTCGGTTACCGTTATTCAGGCTTTTCGTAAGACATCTGATCACATGTATTTCGTTTTGCAGCGGTTCATTTTCAGGCCGACCTGACTCCTTTTCTTGTCGAGCCTTCGTAGCATGCTCTGCAGGTGGTTGGTGCTTTCGGCAATTAGTACGATGTCCGTGAATCTGAGATGGGATAATCGTTCTCCAGTTATGTTGACACCACTCCTCCAATTGGTCTTGTTCATAACAATTTTGAGGCAGGTGGTAAATAGTTTCAGTGAAATCGTATCTCCTTGCTTTACGCCTTTCTTGATTGGGATGCGGAGGGGAGCTTCGAGGACAGTAATGTCTGTTGAAGGAAGTGAATACTGGATGTACAACAAATGGATGTACTGCGTGTTAATGCCCTGCTCTGCAAGCACCTTTAATATTGCGTTAAACTCTACGCTATCGAAGGCCTTTTCATAGTCGACGAAAGCAATGCACAGTGGGAGTTTGTATTCCCTCATGCTTTCTAAGGGTAAATATATGGTCGATCGTGCTGAAATTTTTTTGAAATCCTGTCTGCTGTCTCCGCTGTTGTTCGTTATCACCTTTGTGAAGAGCTTGTAGATGTGAGAGAGCAGGCATATAGGGTGGTAGTTCTTAAGATTTTCTCGATCGCCCTTCTTGTGCAGCAGGATGGTATTGGACTCCTTCCAGCTTGATGATATTTTTCCTTCTTCAAGATATCGACTAAATCTTAAAGCTAGGGCCTTTCAAAGTTTTTCGCCTCCTGCAGAAATAATTTCTGACGTTATTCCATCTTTGCCTGGAGCTTTCCCCTTCTTCGTCTGCTGTAGTGCACTTCGGACTTCACTGACGATTATTGGGGGGACGCGTTCTTCTGACTCTTGGAGCGTTGGGAGAGAGACGTTGATTTTTGATTTGAACAGTTCTGTATAGAAGTCCTTGCAGACCTCCTCCATCCCTGCTCTGTCGATTACTGTCTCTCTGTCCTTGTTCTTCAATGCTGTTATGCTCAATCTATACTGCATCAGTTCCCGCTTGCATGTCCTGAGGCTCTTGCATGATTCAGCTGTTTTGAGGAGCTTTTCTTTCCGGAAGTTCTCAAAATTGTCCTTCAGTTTTTGCCATATAAGCTTGCACAGAATGGCGTACTCGAGGTTGTTATCCGATCTCTTTTTCATGTTTCTCCGCTTCTCCAACAAGCTTTTCATGTCATTCAAGATTCTTCCCTTCACTTTCTTCAGCTTTTCAATTTCAGCTGCTTTTATAGCGAAGATACTATAATCCTCACCACACTTTTCTGTCTGGCTCCAGTCAAACCCAGAAATCGCTTTCTTCAGCTTTGCTTCATCGAATGTTTTCGGCGCTGTTTCCTGTTTGCCATCTGTAACGCTGCTTTTTCCACTGCTTCGTCGAAAATCAACTTTGCTCTAAGCAGCCGATGATTACTACCAATGTTGAAAGGCTGCACCACAGAGACGTCTTGAACGATGCACCTTTTATTGACTAAAATATAGTTGATTTCATTCTTGCTCTTATTGTTTGGCGTGATCCACATCCACCTTCTTGCGATCTTCTTTTTGTCCCAGGTGTTTGCCACGTACAGTTCTTTCGTTTCTGCCATCACTGCCAGCCTTTCTTCTCTTTCATTCCTTTCGCCGTTGCCGTATCTCCCTATGAACTTTTTGCCAGCTTTCCCTCGCCCGACCTCGGCATTGAAATCTCCTATCGTGACAGTGTAAGTGGACTTTTGCGCAAGGGCTCTTTTCAGCTCTCGGTAGAATTCTTCCACTTCTTCATCCTCACTTGCACTTGTGGGAGTGTAGGCCTAGATGACCTGGAGGGTAGCTTTTGACTCCATTTGAAGATGCAGCACACCAATACGTGATGATATTAGATGGCATGATATGACACACAGTGAGGGTTGTCCTTTTCCATGTTGGCTGGGATGTAGAAGCTCTTTACACCAATATTCCACATGAGGATGGACTACAAGCTGTCAAGAACAATATCGCTGATGAGGCCACGGCAAACCTGGTGGCTGAGCTTTATGATTTTGTCCTCATCTACAACCATTTCAGATTTGAGGACAACTTATACCTTCAAGTCTGTGACACTGCCATAGGTATCTGCATGGCCCTACAGTATGCCAACATTTTTATGGCTGACTTAGAACAATGCTTCCTCAGCTCTCGTGCCCTAGTGCCCCTCCTCTACTTGCACTACATTGATGACATCATCATCATATGGACCCACAGGAAGGGGGCCGTTGAAGAATTCCACCTGGATTTCAACAACTTCTACCCCACCATCAACCTCAGCCTGGACCAGTCCACACAAGAGATCCACTTCCTGGACACTACAGTGCAAATAAGTGATGGTCACATAAACACCACCCTATACTGGAAACCTACTGACTGCTATACTTACCTACATGCCTCCAGCTTCCATCCAGGACATATCACACAATCCATTGTCTACAGCCACGGCCTGAGATACAACCGAATTTGCTCCAATCCCTGAGACAGAGAAAAACACCTACAAGAGCTTTATCAAGCATTCTTAAAACTACAGTACCACCTGGGGAAGTGAGGAAACAGATTGACAGAGCGAGACGGCTACCCAGAAATCACCTACTACAGGACAGGCCCAACAAGGAAAATAACAGAAAACCACTGGCCATCACGTACAGCCCCCAGCTAAAACCTCTCCAGCACATTATCAACAATCTATAACCTATCCTGGAAAACAATCCCTGACTCTCACAGACCTTGGGAGGCAGGCCAGTCCTCGCTTACAGACAGCACCCCAACCTGAAGCAAATACTCACCAGCAACTACACACCACACCACAGAAACACTAACCCAGGAACCAATCCCTGTAGCAAACCTCGTTGCCTACTCTGTCCCCATATCTACTCTTGTGACACCATCAGAGGACCCAACCACATCGGCCACACCATCAGAGGCTCATTCACCTGCATGTCTACTAATGTTATATATGCCATCATGTGCCAGCAATGCCCCTCTGCCATGTACATTGACCAAACCGGACAGTCCCTACATAAAAGAATAAATGGACACAAATCAGACATCGGGAATGGTAACATACAAAAGCCAGTGTGAGAACACTTCAATCTTCCTGGACATTCTATAACAGATTTGAAAGTAGCTATACTTGAACAAAAAAACTTCAGAAACAGACTTCAAAGAGAAACAGCAGAACTAAAATTCATTTGCAAATTGAACACCATTAATTTGGGCCTGAATAAGGACTGGGAATGGCTGGCTCATTACAAAAGCAGCTTTGTCTCTCCTGGAATTGACACCTCCTCATCTATTGTTGGGAGTGGACTACATCCACCCTGATCGAATTGGCCTTGTCAGCACTGGTTCTCCACTTTTGAGGTAACTCCCTTCTCTTCATGTGCCAGTATAATAATGCCTGCATCTGTAATTTTCACTCCATGCATCTGAAGAAGTGTTTTTTTACCCACGAAAGCTTATGCCCAAATAAATCTGTTAGTCTTTAAGGTGCCACTGGACTCCTTGTTGTTTTTGTGGATACAGACTAACATGGCTACCCCCTGGTACTTGGCACAGTGGTGTGATGCTGATTTACTACAATGGAGCTATACCGATTTATACCAGCTGAAAAAGTATATTATTTTTACAACAACCAGAAATGTGCATTTCACATGAGACATTGCAAGACATGGTTCCTGCTCTAAAGCACCTTCATTCTAAATTTTTGACGTAACAAAATGTGTATGGGTGATTTGTGGGAAGGGATGGGGCAAAAAGAGGTGTGGATTGCAATAATGCAATTACTTGATCAAATTAGGAACTCACACCTCTTGGTGGTTCTGCCAATTTGCTGTTCTTGTTAAATATAGAAAGATAAAGAAAAGAGATGAATATCATTAACTCATTCATTTTGGATGTCACAGAAGAGTTTCCAGGAAGATCAAAGTAGGGAGTGCATTTTATGCATAGGAAGTGGCATAAAAAAGTGTCAGAGATAATCAGTGGAGAAGGGGATAAATGGGGTTTTAAGTCAAATATCATTAGTGAGTGGAAGAGGGAGGGCATCACAAGCTAACAAAAAAGGTCAAAAGAGCATAGGAATGGATTTTTGTCATTTAAATTTGATAGGCTGGAGAAGAGGGGAGGCATTGGAGAGATTCCAAGTGTAGTGGTGTGGTTGGATAGAGGAGCTAGGAAGGTGTTTTTAACAGTCACTCTTTGGATTAGCTGGAGGGAAGCAATATGAGTGTCAGTAAGGCAAAATAACAAGAGATTGCAGAAATCAAAAAGGAAATGTTCAGGGCACGGATGAGAGTTATATCTGTCAGGGCAGAAAAGATGTGAATGTTTCTACAAAGCATGTATTTGTTTTTGGTAAAGGAGTGAAAGAGGTTTCTGCAATCAAAACCACTAAAAATGCCTCTGGATAGCAGGCAGAGGAGACATTAAACCTGATCTAAATCAGTGTTCATTTTCTTTTCCCAGATGAAAATGACTGGTTAGAGGATTTATGAGGGTGTCAAAATTTATGGCAGATGGGCTGGATTAGGACTCAGAAATACTGTAATCCAAATCTTTACTGCCAAGTATTACAGAGATCTCCTTCTGCTGGGCTACACTTAATACACAGTCAGAAGGAGCAAGCACTGTGGAGACTGAGAAGGATGAGTTGCTAGTGGAACTGCTTAGTCTGGCAGAGGTAGTTGAAAAACCTGAATTTCATTTTCTGCAAAAAAAACTTCTAGGAGGAAGCTATTTATTTATTTTCGGGAAAATGCATCAACAGAATTTCCTGATCACCTACAGAAAATAGTTTGGAAAATGCTGATAAAACTTTGGTTTGGGTCAAAAAGTTTTAGATTGCAAATTTCTGACCAGCGCTGACTGTTTTATCGTGAAGAGGAAAGGCCCTAGTGTGTCCCAGAAGCCAAGTCAGATGGTTCATGGAAGTAAAAGTTTCTCATCTGAACGAACAATGGGATAAAATTGGTGGACACTTCTAATTTGTGGGATGGAAGGTTAAAGTCTTTTAGTGCTGAAACTTAGTACAGCATTGTAAATCTGCAGTAGTGCCACTGAAGTCAATGACAGTTATGGTAGATGTCTGTGGGATAACCCCAGCTACCAGTATGATACATATGTGATGTTGCTAAAAAGTCTGCCAACTTCTGAGAAGATCCAGGTCTGGAGTAGCACAGCAAAATAGTCTCTGGAAAGGAGTTCAGAAAGAATCATAGAATAACAGAGTTGGAAGGGACCTCTGGAGGCCATCTAGTCCAACCCCCTGTCCAGAGCAGGACCAATCCCAACTAAATCATCCCAGCCAGGGCTTTGTCAAGCCTGACCTTAAAAACTTCTAAGGAAGGAGATTCCACCACCTCCCTAGGTAATGCATTCCAGTGTTTCACCACCCTCCTAGTGAAAAAGTTTTTCCTAATATCCAACCTAAACCTCCCCCACTGCAACTTGAGACCATTACTCCTTGTCCTGTCATCTGCTATCTCTGAGAATAGTCTAGATCCATCCTCTTTGGATCCACCTTTCAGGTAGTTAAAAGCAGCTATCAAATCCCCCCTCATTCTTCTCTTCCGTAGACTAAACAATCCCAGTTCCCTCAGCCTCTCCTCATAAGTCATGTGTTCCAGTCCCCTAATCATTTTTGTTGCCCTTCGCTGGACTCTCTCCAATTTCTCCACATCCTTCTTGTAGTGTGGGGCCCAAAACTGGACACAGTACTCCAGATGAGGCCTCACCAATGTCGAATAGCGGGAACGATCACGTCCCTCGATCTGCTGGCAATGCCCCTACTTATACACCCCAAAATGCCATTGGCCTTCTTGGCAACAAGGGCACACTGTTGACTCATATCCAGCTTCTCATCCACTGTCACCCCTAGGTCCTTCTCTGCAGAACTGCTGCCTAGCCATTCGGTCCCTAGTCTGTAGCGGTGCTTTGGATTCTTCCGTCCTAAGTGCAGGACTCTGCACTTGTCCTTGTTCAACTTCATCGGATTTCTTTTGGCCCAGTCCTCCAATTTGTCTAGGTCCCTCTGTATCCTATTTCTACCCTCCAGCGTATCTACCACTCCTCCCAGTTTAGTGTCATCCGCAAACTTGCTGAGGGTGCAATCCACACCATCCTCCAGATCATTAATGAAGATATTGAACAAAACCGGCCCCAGGACCGACCCTTGGGGCACTCCGCTAGATACCGGCTGCCAACTAGACATGGAGCCATTGATCACTATCATCTGTCTCTGATGCAGTAATGAGATGCCTTTTAAGTATAATTGTTTTCCCCCATCCCTATTCTTCAGTTTTCTGATTTCTCCTTATTTTAATTTTCCTTTCTCTTCCTTCAGTTTGTCTCATTTTGCCCTGTCATTCTTCCCGCAAAACAGCTACGAAAAACAGTAACATGATGGTTATACAAGAATCCAGTCTAATTTATTTCTTCATTTGCCTTTTATACAAAATTATTTTTTCCTTCAAAATATGAGGCAAGATGGAGAAAATGTAGATTATCTGACCTTTAAAACACAGCCACATTACTATTTGTTCACTGTTACTAAAGTTGTAAGAGTACAATTGTAACACAAGCAGTTTGCAATCTGTATGTATGGCACTGTTTAATATTCATAGTGTTGGATGGAATGTTCCTTGGCTTAAATGTCCATCCCCTCCCCCCCCCCTTTTAATTTTAACTTTTTACATTAGTCTGGATTATTATACATAAACCACTTAGTTTTCTCCTTTTTCAGTAAAGTGTTTCTTTCTCTACTTCATCTCTTGTTCCACCCAATCCAACCTCTGCAATTCCTGTGAGTTCTATCTACCTTCCCATTATTAATTCTACCATACTATTGATCTTTCCTTCCCTTGTCCCTTCTGTTGTCTCTTCTCAAACACTTCCCTGTACTAAAGACTTCCTTTTTTCTGTCATTTAAAAAACCTTCTTTATTTTTAAATGTTATCAAGTAGATTTAATGTACAGTAATAAACCAAACAAATATACTAATATACTTCAGTGCAGAGAGCCTATCCCAAAGCCCTAGGTATCACTTAAGCCAGGGGTTCCCAAATTGGTTCGTGGCTTGTTCAGGGTAAGCCCCTGGTGGGCCGTGAGACGCTTTGTTTACTTGAGCGTCCGCAGGCATGGCCGTTTGCAGCTCCCAGTGGCTGCGGTTTGCTGTTCCCGGCCAATGGGAGCTGCCAGAAGCAGCGCGGGCCAGGAATGGCGAACTGCAGCCAGTGGGAGCTGCAAGCGGCCGTACCTGCGGATGCTCAGGTAAACAAAGTGTCTCACGGCCCGCCAGGGGCTTACCCTGAACAAGCTGCGAACCAAGTTTGGGAATCCTTGACTTAAGTATAAATGTACTGTATAGTGGATGTATACAGTTTGTGGGGGCCTAAGTCCTGAGGTAAATAGTGCCCTAAATTCATGACAAAATAGTAGAAATAGTAGTAGTTTGTTTTTGTATAGTGATTGGCTTTACAGGTGTTACTAATAGTAATCAGGTTTATTTGTGGTAATGTCTAAGGGCCAACCAAGAATGGGGCCCCATTGTACTAGGCACTGCACACACACACTAAGAGCTAACTAGACAAGACAGACATGATGGGGAAGGCAGTAGAACACACAAATAGAGTGAACAACGTGATGGTAGACAGGATGTTAGTTCAGTGACTTTTTTATTTGTGGATTTGTGTAGGAGGGAATAAGATAAACTGGGGGGAAAGGGATAAGAAAGGGTTAGGGGGACAGGGCAGGGGAGAAGAGGGTAAGAGGCGCAAGTGTGGAATGAAGCTGAGGTGAAGAGAGGGTTAGAGCAAACAGTCTATCAGCACAGGGCAGAGAAAGTCCAGTCAAAACTATAAAAAGTTCTCAATAGACTTTAAAGGTTAGAAGGGATCATCATGATCATCTAGTCTGACCTCCAGCGCATGCAGGCCACAGAACCTCACCCACCCACTCCTCTAATAGACCGATAAACTCTGGCTGAGTTACTGAAGTCTTCAAATAATTATTTAAAGACTAACTTACAAAGGGAATCCACCATTTACTTTAGTTTAAACCAGCAAGTGATCCGGAGCTCATGCCGCAGAAGAAGGCAACCTCCCTGCCCCCTGCCAAGGTGTCTGCCAATCTGACTCAGGGGGAAATTCCATACCGACTCCAAATATGGTGATCAGTTGATCTTTGATCATGTTGGCAAGACCCATCAGCCAGACACCTCGGAAAGAATTCTGTGTGGTAACTCAGAGCCCTCCCCATTTAATGCCCCATCTCCAGTCGTTGGGGATTTTTGCTACTAGCAGTCTGAGATGGGCCACATGCCGATGTAGCATTCATGCAAGGTTCATGCACTTGGCAACATTCAGAGCACACCCGGAGTGTTGTGTAGGAGCAGTGCACACACGGCTCCTCTCAAGGGCATGAACCTTGGAATCTCGCCCAGATGACATGAACCATGGGAAGCCTCCCAGGACTGGGCTCAAGGCCTGAGAGCAAGGAATGCGGTAGATAGAAATTGGTAAATAAGAATATTATACAAAGCCAGTGTATTCCTTTTATCTGTTGGAGTATGTAATGCGCGGGGGGAGAGAGAGAAATAAAGGAGAGGGTGGAAAAGCTGACAGGCAGACCAGCCCGTCGGCAGACCAGCCTGCTTGCTTGCTTAAAGCTTGTCCTGTCTTGTATTTGAACCGCAACATGCCATTGTACGCAATCTTATCATACCATCCCCTCCATAAACTCATCAAGCTCAGTCTTGAAGCCAGTTGGGTTTTTTGCCCCCACTCCCCTTGGAGGGCTGTTCATGAACTTCATTATTCTGATGGTTAAAAACCTTCATCTAATTTCATTCCTAAACTTGTTGGTGGCCAGATTATATCCATTTGTTCTTGTGTCAACATCAGCGCTTAACTCCAATAACTCCTCTCCCTCCCTGGTATTTATCCCTGTGATGTATTTATAGAGAGCAATCATATCTTCCCCTCAGCCTTCATTTGGTTAGGCTAAACAAGCCAAGCTCCTTGAGTCTCGTCTCGTAAGGTACGTTTTCCATTCCTCTGATCATCCTAGTAGCCCTTCTCTGCACCTGTCCCAGTTTGAATTAATCTTTCTTAAACATGAGAGACCAGAATTGCACATGGTTCAGGATGAGGTCTGAGTGTCCAAAAGTCCCTGCTTTGGCTACTTCTGCTCCTACCTGCTGGAGTCGGTGGCTGACTCCTCTGCAGTTTTTCCCCAACGCTAAAAGGTGGTAGTTGTGGCAGGAGGGAGGCATGTGGCTCTCTCTCCCCCCCATATGGGGGGTGTCCCTGCACAATTCTGGGTTGGGGGGGTGCCTGGAGGGAGAGATGGCCCTCTTAGTAGGAGACATTGCACTAACAGCATATAGTTATCCTAAAACTAATCACAGCATAGTTTAGGTTAGGGCTGTCAAGCGATTTATCGAGCTATTAAAAAAAGTAACCATGATTAATCACACTGTTAAATAACCATGAATACCATTTATTTTAAATATTTTGTTTACTACATTTTCAAATATATTAATTTCAATTACAACATAGAATACAAAGTGTGCAGTGCTCACTTTATATTTTTCAGTTTACAAGTATCTGCACTGTAAAAAAAAATTGTATTTTTAATTCACCTCATATAAGTACTTTAGTGCAATGTTTTTATCAAGAAAGTTGAACTTACAAAAGTAGAATTATGTAAAAAAACCTGCATTCAAAAATAAAACAATGTAAAACTTCAGAGCCTACAAGTCCACTCAGTCCTACTTCTTGCTCAGCCAATCACTCAGACAAACAAGGTTGGTTACAATTTGCAAGAGGTAATGCTGTCTGCTTCTTGTTTACAATGTCACCTGAAAGTGAGAACATGCGTTCTTCTTCGAGTGGTGTCCCTGTGGGTGCTCCACTCTAGGTGTCGGTACGTCCCTGCGCCGGAGATCGGAGATTTCTCGCAGCAGTACTTGGTTGGGGGAAGGGCGGGCACAGGAGTCGTCTCGTGCAACTGTTGTCACCTCCTGGAGCGCGCGCTCCCCCGACCATCCCTCAGTTCCTTCTCAACCATCCTCAGCTGCAGACAGAGCTCCACGGCAGTGCTCTCTTTGATACTTTCTAGGGGTTGGGGGGGAGTTTCAAGTTACATAGGAACTTCTTTTTAGTCTATACTTAGTTACATCGTTTAGTTACTCTTAGTGTATACATAGTTATTCTTAGAGGTCCCCTCCCCCCCCCAAAAAAAAGAGAGAGAAGAAGAAAGAAGACTTTCTCTCCTTTACTCCCCGTTTGGGAACAGTTTCTACAGTTTACCATTACAGTTAACCCTTATCTCTCGAGACGTGGGATAACTGCCGTCATGCTGGGCTCCGCAGGATTTAAAAAGTGTGACTCCTGCCGTGAACTGATGCCAGTCTCTGACGGCCACACATTCTGCATTCGCTGTCTGGGAGAAACTCATATCTCCCAGAAATGCATACATTGCACCAACTTAACAACAAGGGCAAGATGTGACAGGGATCTCTGCTTGAAAATGCTTCTGCTGGAGAAGTCCCTCCAACCTCTGCAAGAGACGTCCTCTGGGGAGTTTCATAAACAGAGATCCCTGAGCTCTTATAAGGCTCCGACTTCCAAAACTGTCAGGAAGTGAGCCTTGACCTCTCCAGCAAGAGTGTCTCAGACAAAGAGAGCTTCCCCAGTGAGGTCTTTACCCTCAGTTCTCCACTCATCCAGAGTGAGCACTTACGAGGCACCCGGCTCCTCCGGCACCATCCCTCAGGGGACCCCTGCTGAGCCCCAACGCATGGCACCGGAGTTGAGATGTCAAGTCTCCTCCACGGCACCGAGTACCCCAGTGCAGAGCATGGCACAGGCAGTGGCACCGCGACCAATGCTGCCGCCACCGACACCGACTTAAGACTTGCTGCCGCCTAACAAGCTGAATCCAGCACCGGTCGGCGCTCCAACGGTCAACCGCAACCCCAAGGGGGGACCAGCGCAACTCCTGCATCCTGCTGACATAGCAGTTTCTTTGGCACCGCAGTCACCACTGCTCAGCACTAAACACTCCCCGAGCTACATAGCATGATACCATCCTTCATCTCATGCACCACTCTCTATGCATACTAGCGAGGAAGGAGACGTGCAGGACAATGGCTTCTCCTCTCAACGTTCATCCCCATCACAGAGGAGACCTACATGGAATGCTGTGAAGCCTATGCCTCATCCCTCCAAGCATTCACAGCCCTAGTATGCACTGCACAGCACTGGCCTTACCCATTAACACCTTACCCCATGCAATGGCCACAATGGGGTCCTTGGCCCACATACCAGAACCCCTATTCTGGTCCCCTTTCCCCAACAACAAGAGGTTCTAGAGTACACCCATCATTACCACATAGAGAAACCTCTGACCCCCCCTGAGACAGAGATAGAAGAGGAAGAGATACTATCTCAGGCAGACCTGGATGATTCACCACCTACCCCACATTCATCTTCTGCACCAGACAAAGTGGTGACGCCATCTACCCCACGACACCAGATGACCTGAAACAGTTCCAAGAACTCTTCAAAAGAGTAGCAAACAGGCAAGAAATTGCCTTACATGAGGTGCAGGAGAATCGTAAGTTGTTAAAAATCTTACAACTGGCATCATCGACCAGATTGGCCTTCCCGCTGATACCACTGATCCCACGGGTCATCTGCAAGATACGACCCAACAGAGCATATATGATTCTCATTGTCCCCACATGGCCCAGATAGACTTAGTTTCCATACCTCTCATGTCTAGCAGTCTGTGCCCCACAGCCGTTGCCTTTCTGGACGGACCTCCTGTCCCAGAAAAAGGGTCTGATGCTCCATCCAGACCCAGCGAAACTCCATCTCAAAGCGTGACTCCTCTCTGGTTCCAACATGGGGAATTGACCTGTTCAGAGAAAGTAAAACAGGTATTACTAAATAGCCGTCGCCTCACCACTAGAAATACTTACCACCACAGGTGGAGAAAATTCTCCCTTTGGTGTCAGCAAAAACAGCTGGATGCAACCAAGGCGCCTCTATCTATGATCCTAGACTACCTACTAGAACTGAAGGAAATGGGGTTAGCTATAAGCTCTATTAAAGTACACCTCGCTGCCATTACAGCCCTCCACGCACAGATAGAAGGGGCTTCAATATTCGCTCACCCGATTACACGGCGCTTTCTAGCAGGTATACAGAACATGTACCCAGAAGTATGCCAACCTGCACCACCATGGGATCTCAATATTGTGCTCAAATGTCTCACAAGACCACCTTTCAAATCTCTAGTAACCTGCTCGCTCCTTCATATGTCAATGAAGGTTGCATTTCTAGTGGCAGTCACGTCTGCCAGACATGTCAGTGAAATAGCAGCACTGATGGCTGAACCACCGTACACTGTATTTACCAAAGACAAAATTATGTTACGTCCTCACCCAAAATTCTTGCCCAAAGTGGCTAAAATTTTCATATTAACCAAACCATACACTTACCTGCCTTCTATCCCAAGCCACATAACGACTCTCGAGAAGCAACGTTGCACATGCTAGATGTCAGATGGGCCGTAGCCTTCTACTTGGACAGAACTAAACCATGCCGCAAGTCACCAAGACTATTCATCTCTACAGTATTGACCCAGAGACTCTCCAAATGGGTCTCTACCTGTATTCAAACTTGCTACCACCTGCATCACAAAGAACCCCCCATGGACATCAGATCCCACTCAATGTGAGCCATGGCGACATCAATTGCACTCTTGAACAATGTTCCCTTAATAGATATTTGTAGAGCTGCAACCTGGTCATCAGAGCACACTTTTGCAAAGCATTATGCTATCACCCAAGGTCTTGTCTCAGACTCTGTTGTTGGCCTTACAGTACTCTCATCACAAACTTATACATAACTCCGAACCCCTTCCACTCCTGGTGGGGTACTGCTCTACCAGCACCTAGATTGGGCACCCACAGGGACACCACTCAAAGAAGAAGTTACTCACCTTGTGCAGTAATGATGGTTCTTGGAGATATGTGTCCCTGTGGGTACTCCACTACCCACTCTCCTCCCCTCTACTTCAGAGTTCATACAGCCGAGCTCTGTGGTAGAGAAGGAATGGAGGGACGGTCGGGGGAGCACGCTACAGGAGGTGCCAATGGCCGCACGAGACAACTCCTGTGTGCGCCCTTCCCCTGACTGAGTATTGCTGCGAGAAATCTCCAATCTCTGGCGCAGGGACGCACCGGCACCTAGAGTGGAGCACCCACAGGGACACACATCTCAAAGAACCATAGTTACTGCACAAGGTGAGTAACTTCTTCTTCACATGGCACTCTTGTAGCTGGTGTTGCAAGATATTTACATGCCAGATGCGCTAAAGATTCATATGACCCTTCATGTTTCAACCACCATTCCAGAGGACATGCTGATGATGGGTTCTGCCTGATAACGATCCAAAGCAGTGTGGACTGATGCATGTTCATTTACATCATCTGAGCCAGATGCCACCAGCAAAAGGTTGATATTCTTTTTTGGTGGTTTGAGTTCTGTAGTTTCCGCATTGAAGTGTTGCTTTTTAAGACTTCTAAAAACATGCTCCACCCGTTGTCCTTCTCAGATTTTGGACAGCACTTCAGATTCTTAAACCTTGGGTTGAGTGCTGTAGCTGGTTTTTTTAGAAATCTCATATCGGTACCTTCTCTGCGTTTTGTCAAATCTGCTATGAAAGTGTTCTTAAAATGAACATGTTATAGCAGTCTCGGATGATGACCCAGCACATTAAATATATGCAGAATGCAGGTAAAACAGAGCAGGAGACATACAATTCTTCCCCAAGGAGTTTGGTCACATATTCAATTAACACATTATTTTTTTAATGTGTATCATCAGCATGGAAGCATGTCTTCTGGAATAGTGGCTAAAGCATAGAAGGGGCATACAAATGTTTAGCGTATCTGGCATGCAAATACCTTTCAACGCCGGCTACAAAAGTTCCATGCAAATGCCTGTTCTCACTTTCAGGTGACATTGTAAATAAGAAGCAGGCAGCAGTATCTCCAGCAAATGTAAACAAACTAGTTTGTCTGAGTGATTGCCTGAACAAGAAGTAGGACTGAGTGGACTTGCAGGCGCTAAAGTTTTACACTGTTTTGGTTTTGAATGCAGTTATGTAAAAAAAAAAATCTGCATTTGTAAGTTACACTTTCATGATAAAGAGATTGCACTTCAGTACTTGTATGAGGTGAATTGAAAAAATACTATTTCTTTTGTTTATCATTTTTACAGTGCAAATATTTGTAATAAAAATAGTATTAAGTGAGTACTGTGCACTTTGTATTCTGTGTTGTAATTAAAATCAATATTGAAAATGAAGAAAAACATCAAAAATATTTAATACATTTCAATTGGTATTCTATTGTTATAAATGCGATTAATTGCAATTAATTTTTTTGAGTAAATTGCGTGAGTTAACTGCGATTAATTGACGGCCCTAGTTTAGATGTAAAGGTTACTTAAAAAATAGAGTTTAGAGGAAGGGAGAGTTTTTGCACTCTTGCCGTTTTGTGATGTATGAATAAGACCTGAAAGTTTTTTTTGGAGATGGTGGGGGTGGTTCTGCTTCTCTTATCTTAAATATAAAGAATTTCAAACCTACTTTTCACTGGTTTGTTGGGGGGGGGGTCTCAGAAATTTGGACTTAACTGAAGGGGGTCAGTTGTGGGACTTAAGGGAGATTTCCCCTCAGTTGTTTTAGTTAAATAGGTATTAAGAAAACAAACAATACAACAAAGCAGTCCCAAAAATCTGAGAGAGCTCATTTTCCCCCTCAATCAAGTTTCACTAGCTTAGTACTTGGGATGTCTTAATCTTGCTAGTTCTTTAGTCTTCAGTATAGACATGACCGGAATTTCTAATTCAAAAATAAGCAGCACACCCTCCTCTCCCAGCCTCTTCTTTTTTTTAAAAAAAAAAATGCAAAGCCTTGCAGTCCTCCTTTATACTTCATAAGAGAGCAAAAAGGGCACAAACCCAATTTACTTTCCTCTTTTGTAGGTCACTTTAAGAATTGAGAGTTGGCTGTGCACACAGTCCGTAGAAAAAGAGTTCCAACATATCTGAGCCTAAGGAGGAAAAGTATGCGGTTTTACAGAGGGAAATGATAGTGGATGAACGGACAAATCAGAAGCTGAACACCCAATTACAAGTGAGGGGCATAAATGAAAGCACCACCCTATAAATGCAACAAAGCTGGGATTTGAAAAGCTTTGTTAATAAAATATAGACTCAATTTTCAGTTCTAGTGATAACCAGTCCAGCCACCTAAATAAAAGCATAACATGAGTGCGAAGAGGATAACATTCTGCTACTCATTTGATGTGTTATCTAGATGGCAGATAAAAAGTAGGCTGTTACAGTAGGCTAGCCTGGGAATAAATAAATCATAAAGTGTAGACCTATATTTTGGTCTCTGCTGAACTTGCTGATTTCTAGAGAGATTAAATAGATAAAATCTAATATATCCAGGATGGACAGGGAAATATATGGACTCAAAAGAGACTTTGGAATTCGTCAGAGTTGAAGCAGTATTTTTAAGTGGAAGTAACTGATCTCAAATACAGGAACTAGTATGGTATAAAATAATCCGTTTATTCCCTGCTAAAGCCTCCATTTCCTCCCTGGGTGAATTTATCTACATTACATGAAATATTCTTGGATAGGCATTCTTGGATAGGCAACCTAAATAAATCTTTAAAAAGAAATAAAAATCTGCATGTGATTAACAGATACGTGATGATGATGATGATGATCAAAACCATGTCATATAAGAAGGGGTCCAGTAGCCTGTAGATATACAGAAACTGTAAACAATAGGCCCCAAACTAAGCCCTGCAAATACCTATGGTTCATGAGATCAAGGGAACGTTTCCCCAGAAAGAACAAGAGTGAACTATTTGAAAGATGTAAGACCATGTGAAATCCTGAATACCAAACAGCCAGGGCACAACAAGGGTATGAATACATAGCATTAAATACGGAGAGTACGTTCTAACAAAATTAAAATGACACTATTATAGTCATGGAAAATGACATCAAAATCCCTACAGAACATCTGGAATTATTTAGCTAACAAGAAGTTCCTTAACAAAGACTCCGAATTAGAGCAGTGTGAACAACAGATTTTTTTGGTTCAGTGACCAACCCAAAAATGTAATAAATAAACAGTTTGTTTTGGATTGATTTAAAATGAAAAAGCTTCTGAATTTTTTGTCACCTAAAAAAGTAAAATCACATTTTGGGTTGAATGCAGTGTTATGTCTTTCCTGAAATGAAATGCTTTGTTTCATTTTTTGAGGTTTTTACTTTCTAAAATGAAATAAAGTAAAATTCAGAACAAATTTTGAATCAGAATTGAAATGTTTCATTTCACAGATGTCAAAATGAAACATTTTGACTTTTACTTTGGGGAGTTTTTGACTGAAACAATTTGGCAAATTTGACACAAATTTGTAAAATATTTGTCAATCCAAATCTGCAATTTTGAAGTACAGATTAGTCTGAAAATTTTTGCCTAGCTAGCTCTGGTTATAAATAGATCACTGTTCTATTTTTAATTTTTAAAATTCATTTATTTTATCTGTGTTGGATACCCTAAGAGCTCCATCTTGTTTTCTGAGGCAATAGTACTCTTACCCCATACACTTCATGGAGCTCACATTTCTAAGCAGTGAAGTGGACAGTTCCAAATGACCTTTCAGTAAATCAGTTTCCACTGAATCATCAGCCCTAAACACAAACTGATATGTGTCAAACTAGTAATGTGTCTGTTATATTGGTTCTGTGCCACAGTAACTCCATTGAAGAAGACAGAATTGCACCAGCATAAAATCAACATAAAGTAGAGCGTCACCTAAAGATATGGCAAAATCTGGCTGATAACATACTCGGGTGGGTTCAGGAATGGGGAAGAGATGAATCATTCAAACCCATTCACCTTTTACAACACTGATTTGAATGCTGTGCGCCTCATCTAGCGGCTGTTAGGCGTAAGTTGGTGACTTCAGTTCAGTTCCTAAAACACAGGTGTCCACGTTTCAAACAACGTCATCGCAAAGTGACTCCGTTTGTAGCAGTCTCAGTTGAGACACCAAATATGAAATCTGAGACTCTCGTATCCTTGCAAACTCCCTTCACTTTTTCCAGATGAAGTACACTGGGGAAACTTGCACTGGATAAACTTCCAATTTCCAGTGCTGTTGGGACAGCACCTTTCACAAGCTGTAAATTCAATTATTATCAATAATGAGGACAGCACAGTAAATATGTAGCCACAAACAGGAGCAAAGAATGAGTAAAAATAAATAAATAAATAAATAAATAAACTTGAATCCCACAGAATATTTCTCCAGGGTAGGATAATCAAAGTATAACACAACGACTCGGGGGGGTCACTGGTAATAGGGATTGAACTCACCACCTCTGGATCTAGAAGTATGAGCCTCTACTGACTGAGTTAAAAACATCCAGCTCTTGATAGTTTACAGGCTGTAGCAGACTCTCAAATCTCTGTGATTCATATGCTAAAAAGGCACAGAGAGCCCCATGGTGCATGTGTGGGAAACTAAAGCACACTAAAAATAATCCCAACTCTGATATGTCATGTTCTTTTTGTACTTTACAAAGTGGTTTCAACACTCATCATTATGAATTAAAGTCTGTGATGTTAATTTTTATTGATGAATCTTTCTTTATTTTTGGTTTCAGAGGAAGAATTTGTCCCTTTTCTTCAGCATTGGTTTATTGACTTTCTGGGGGACTGCACTGCTGGGTGTCCGCTTGTACTGGATGGGCAACAAGCCACCAAGTTTTTCCAACTCTGACAACCCAGCAGCTGACTCAGACAGTTTTCTTACACGCACTCTGACCTTTTTTTACTTACCGACCAAGAACCTCTGGCTGTTGCTGTGCCCGGACACCCTCAGCTTTGATTGGTCTATGGATGCTGTGCCTCTTCTTAAAACAGCCAGTGACTGGCGGAATCTACACACTGTGGCCTTCTATGCTGGACTCCTCCTCCTTGCCTACTCTAGCTTGAAGAGTTCCAGCAATAAGAGAGAATGCAATGGGAAAACTGTAATGAATGGCAAGCAGAATACTAATGGGCATAGCTGCCACTCAGACATGGAGTACAAGAGTTTGGAGCTGAAGTCCAGCTTTGCCTCAAAAGAAGAGAATGGCATAAAAAAACATGTAATCCAGAGACCTCAGCTTCCTTCAACGGAGAACATTGTACTTCTGTCTCTGTCTTTGTTAATAGTGCCCTTTGTTCCTGCCACAAACCTATTTTTCTATGTAGGCTTTGTAATAGCAGAGCGTGTACTCTATATTCCTAGTATGGGCTTCTGCCTGCTGATTACAGTGGGTGCCAGGTCCCTTTATGTCAAAGCCCAAAAGCGCTTTCTGAAGAACTTGATTTTTTATGCCACTGCTGCATTAATTCTTTTCTATGGATTCAAGACTGTTGTCAGGAATGGGGACTGGCAGAATGAGGAGATGCTGTATAGGTCAGGGATAAAAGTAAACCCAGCTAAAGGTAATACACTTACCATGGTGAATGTTTTGTTCCTGCCTGTCTGTGACTATCTTTTCTTTCTAGGTTTATCAGCTATGTTTAGAGAAGATACATTTCAGAAATGTATATTAGGTGCAGTAATGCACACATTGGTACAGGAAAAAGAAGGCAAAGCAGGAATCATTTTGATTAGGTATCACAGATTTGATATTAACATGGAGAAAATTGGGGGAAAAACAAGGTAAGAAGATACTTTATTTAATAATCTGTGTTCTGTTTTTTGGAATTAAAGATGAAACATTGGCATTACAGACTCTGCCCAGTAATTTCCATTACCTGGTATCTGTTCTCCCTGATAGACCTCCTTTAGTGACTTTGCTATTGGACATGAACAGGAAATATGAGAAATAATCAAAGAGAACTTGAGGGAAGCTCTGCTTTTAAATTTCAAATGATGTAGGTAACACTGATATCACATAACAAAGCTGGGTTTGGGTTATTCAAACCGACAGGTGACTGTAGCCCATATTTCCAAGCACTATGCAGGGTTTTAGCCAAACAGGCATACCTTAATGTGTTAATGCATTAACGGCATTATGTGAGAGACAAGGTGGGTGAGGTAACATCTTTTATTAGGCCAACTTCCGTTGGTGAGAGAGAGAAGCTTTCAAGCTTACAGACAGTTCTTCTTCAGCTCTGCGTAAGCTCAAAACCTTGTGTCTCTGACCTAAAGAAGTTTGTCCAATATATTACTTCACCCATCTTGTCTCTCTAATATCTTGGACCAACACGACTACAACGATACTGCGTTAAAGCATGTGTCAGGTATTTGAAGTGTCACGGGGCGCAGACTCACCGGTGGCGCCTCCTGCTTGTTGTCCTTGGGAATTAGCGTTCCAGCCTCCGGAGTGCCCTCTTCAGGCCGGTGTCTCGCCTTACTGCTGGTTCCTGTGTCCCTTCCAGGACCCCAGTGCCCCTTTCACTGGGTGCTGCCTCCTGGCAGTACCCCACAGTTCTGGGTCTCCCCCTCCCAGGGGAACCCCCCCACCCACTATCCCTACCTCGCCTCAGTCGTAGGCTCCTGCCAGTCACCAGTTAGCTCCCGCGCCCTGGGGCAGACTGCAGTATGAGCCACTCATCACAGGCAAGGTTGGGTTTGGACCTGCTGCCTCTGCCTACCAGTGGCTGCCCATGCAACCCCCGTACCTAATAGATCTTACCAGGCCTGCAGCCTGGGGCTTTCCCAGGCCGGAGCTCCCAGGCTCCCTTGGCCTTTCCCCAGCCCTGCTCCAAACTAGGTCCTCTATTCAGGTCTCTGCAGCCAGGTCCCTCCCTTTCAGAGCTAGAGTGAGAGTCTTGTGGGTCTCTGGCCCACAGCCTTCCCCAATCAGTCCTGCTGCCTTCCTTCTACAACAGCCCTCTCCCAGGGCTATCTGAAACCCCTCTGGGCCCGAGCGGGTGTCCACCCTGCTACATGAAGCAATAGAAAAGTACCTCACATTAAGCCTGCTTTCTTTACAGGCCAATGGACTTAGAAGGGGTCTATTGATTGATTTTTATGTGTGTTATGAAAAAAACTAAACAGCATTTTAACTTTTTTCACTTAGTAGTGTCCTAGAGTACTCTGCTCAACAGCTCATCACATGATGCTGAATCAGTAGTTGATGCTGGCCAACCTGTGCTTTGGGTAAGAGCAGGGGTGGGCAAACTTTTTGGCCTGAGGGCCACATCGGGTTTCCAAAATTGTATGGAGGGCCGGTTAGGGGAGGCTGTGCCTCCCCAAACAGCCAGGAATGGCCCGGCCCCCAACCCCTATCCAACCCCCCCTGCTTCTTGCCCCTGATGGCACCCCCCACCCCCCCCCGGGACTCCTGCCCCATCCAACCACCCATTCTCCCTGTCCCCTGACCACCCCTGGAACCCCTGCCCCTGACTGCCCCCCCCGCCCCCCCCGCCGCCCCATCTAACCCCCCCTCTCCTTCCTGACTGCCTCCCTGGGACCCCTGTGCCCATTCAACCCCCCCTGTTCCCCGTCCCCGCCTGCCCCGACCCCTATCCACACCCCCCGCCCCTTGATCACCCCCTCAAACTCCGTTGCCCTCTGTCCAATCCCCCCTGCCTCCTTACCGCGCTGCCTAGAGCACTGGCGGTTGGCGGCGTGACAGCCAAGCCACCCAGCTGGAGCCAGCCACACCACCGCGCAGCACAGAGCACTGGGTCAGGCTGGGCTCTGCAGCTGCGCTGCCCCGCCCCAGGAGCTCGCAGCCCCACCGCCCAGAGCATTGCACCAGCAGAGCAGTGAGCTGAGGTGCGGGGGACGGGGGACAGCAGGGAAGGGGCCGGGCAGGAGGGTCCCGCGTGCCGGATATGGCCCGTGGGCCTTAGTTTGCCCACCTCTGGGTAAGATAAGAGTGCAATGCTACAGTCTAGCTACTATGATAATAAATGGTAAATGCAGATGTCAGTGTAAGCTGAAAGTCAAGGCGAGAGAATAAAAGCAGTATGACTTACAGATAATATGCCTTACAAAACAGTATTTAAGTTACTTGTCATTTGTAGGCCTAATTTTCTAATGTTTTCTTCATATTTCTGTAGCCTGGGAGTAAAATATATAAAGTTATACAGTAAGTGACTTTGTGTTAACAGTGTCAATGACAAGCACATCCCATTTTCTAACTTTATTTTGCAAAACTGATTCATAGATGCAACAGACATTGAAGAAAAATAAAGTAGGTGAATGGCCAGATAGTAAATAATCCTCATTGCAGTGCACATACATTCCAGTGTTCTGGTTGTCAATATAAGATACACAGCAAAGATTAGTCTTCCTTGAAAAGAAAAGGCTACGCCCTTATTTGACAAGGTGATTTCCGATGCTCTTATATCTCACTGTTAGTTCTGTCCATAATGGAGGTTCCCTGAAGGTCAGTGATTGTGTAGTAGCTATCCCTTAGTCTTGGACTAGTTTCTCTGATGGGGTTTTCCTTGCCACTCTTAAATGCTGCTCCAGTGAGAAACTTGGTTGGTAGAGCTGGTGCTAGAAATGGTGCGTTAGGCAGTTCCCGAAGACAAACTATGCTAATTTTATTATTCACCTTTATACTGGGGGATAGATATTTAGAGTATGTCTATACTACAGCTGGTGGCTTGCCTCCTGGCCTGGATAGGCAGACTTATGCTAGATCTGCTCAAGCTAGAGCACAAAAATAGCAGTGTGGACGTTTCAGCGTGGACAGCGGCTCAAAGTAACTGCCTGAGTCCAAGCCCTCCCAAACCCTTTGATCCGAGCTCAGGTGGCTAGCCTGAGCTTCCACAAGACCCACGCTGCTTTTTTTAGGCGCTATCTTGAGCATGAGTTTGTCTGTTCAGGCCAGGACTTATCCTCTGAGATTTAAGCCAATATGACTACCTGGTTTCTAACCTTACAAGCAGACTGCATTTTCACATATTTTAGAAGATGTTAGGAGACAGTTCACCAATTTAGTAATATAGACATGGTGGAACTGATTGGAAATCTCCCTAAAATAGCCATGTACTGAATATTTACTAGTCCATATGTGTCATAAATCACATCATTTGTGAAAACTCCCCGAAACTATGCCATATTGCCCAAGCTCTGTTCATTGTACTGGAAAATTCCTAGACTATCCCAGTCTTGGAGTATTCTAATTTATTTGATATTTCTTATGCTATTCAGGCAATCAAGACTGGGCTGGACTGCCAACTTAAAGAAATCAACAATCCAAACTTCTTCCCATTATTTAATGACTAACAAAAAATATAATTTATTATTGCATGTCCCGTGATATTTTTTTAAAAAAACCATTAGGACAAAATATTATATTCAAATTGAAAGAGACAAACAAATGTGGTGGTAGTGATAGGGGAGTCCCTTCTTTCTCTCCTGGCTGCTGGAAAGAAGATACCACTTAATCTCCTTTCCCATAGTCAGACCATCACTGTCCCTCTTCTCCCTCAACTCCAGTAGCTTTGGTTTGCAAAGAAATATTTTTCTAGGACGTTCTACCATCTTTCCCCTTCTGCCTTTGTATAGATCACCTGAACACTGTCTTGTATCTCAGGCTAATAAGGGAACAGGAATCACTAAAAAGACTATTCCTGAAAGGACTGACAAAATAGGCGGAGGCCTGCAAAGAGAGCTTTTGCTGCAGACTGATGTTACTAAAGCCGTTCCCTCTTCTGCCATCATGGGGTTTTGAGACAAAGTCTTTCAGTCTGCCCCTTTTGCCCCACCATTAAAGAGAAAAGAGAATGTGAGTGACATTCTGCGTGACCTCTTCCCACCCTCTCTGGCACTCCTTTTCTCCATGGGTTCTGGTTGCAAGCAAAGCAAGTAGAATTCTATCTCGGGGTAGAGTGGGTGTGAAAGCTCCCACTCTTCCAGGCTGCAGCAAACTTACCATGATTTACCGTTGTTTCATACTGTTCTTGTCAATCATGGACAGTATGAAAAAGGCAGTTAAAGGCCTGGCCCACTCTTCTACTTCCCTCCCCAGCCCCCCCCCCCCCCCAAAAAAAAAAAATGCCCCAGAAGAATCAGGTGATTGGAATCTTTTAAGGCTGCCTCAAAGCCATCACACACACAGGCCGTTCTGTTTGACCCAGTGTACAGCAGGTATCTGCCAGTCATTAGCTGATGGAATTGAAGTGTGGTTTTGGGATTCCATATCTGCATCAGTTAGCATGTTTGTTCATTTGCCGTTTTGATAGAAGCAGTGGCTTTTTCATAACTAGTGTTTTAAATAACTCCAAGATGAGCTGAGTCTTGCCTCATTTTTGTTTGTCAGGACTCGGGAGGAAAATGGACAGGATTGATTTTTGTAGTTTATGGATTCTGAAATGGCTGCATAAATGTCGACTAGAGGGAGGGATGGGGAGAACTGTCTCTCTGTGACTACCTTCAACTTAATGAGCAATTTAACTATTAAGCAGTGGTTCCCCCTCACTTGAATGAAGCTTTTTTTTTTCCTTTCTAAGTTTTAAAAATTCTGACCGTATTTGCCAGTTCTGAAAGTTGACAGTCACTGTCTCTCTGTGTACCAATTACTCTGAATTTAATAGAAAATTATAATTATACACAAAATAATTGTGCTCCTAGTGTCTTAGTGTTATCCCTGGTTTTACTATATAGTCCCAATAGCTGGCTTCATGCAGCAGATTTTTTCTCTGTGGAATGTTATCATTTTGAACTTTAGAGAATAGCTCAACTAATTTGGATGTTCAGATATGACTTCTGATGAAGTAGATAACCTCAAAATAGCAAATAAATAATTTAAAACTATAATTGAAAGAGGGTTGGGTATTTACCATAATGCGGATCGATTCTTTATTTGGCTATGTTCACTGATTTTGCTGCCGTTTTTAGCTTTATACCTGTAAATTATTGTTGATGCAACTCCTTAACTTCTTAGAGCTGGTTGACCAAACTGATGATATGGAATGCACTTAAGCTAGTGCTTAAAGTTAAGCACGTGAATAAATCCCATTGATGTCAATGGAACAATGTGCTCAAATCCCACTGGATTCAATGGGACTTCAGTGTATGCTTCAGTTCTTTCCTGAATCAGGGCTTCAGAACATCCTTGATTTAGAACTAGTGTTACTCTTTACATGCACTGCCACTGCCTGGCATATCAGTTCTTATGTTATTCTGTGGAATCAGTAAGTTAGGAGCACAGCCAGCAACAGGGCCACTATGTGTTAGCTCTAACTGGTGTGTGAAAAGTTATTGGGCGCTGAAAGTCTAAGCCTAACTATGCTTTGTCCCCCTCTTTCCAGTCTTGATCTTCAGAGGTTGTCTTGTGATTCCAACAGGTAGTAAGAAAACTTTCTAGAATAGAAAACTGAAAGAGTTAAAGAAGTTTCCTTCTCTGGACAGCATAGTCTTTTTCCAGCAGGATGAATCACTTGTCATTATATTCATGCCTGTAGGAAGATTTTAAAACTAGTCCAGTTATTTTTGGATTTTGCATTTGCCATCCTTTGCTAAAATAGTATACAGCTTTGGTCATTTCTGACCTATTTCTAACTTTCTTCACAACTGTGGTGGGTTTATTTTAGAAGATTGCCTGCTATGGCTTTGAGCTGGTAAGGAGCAGCTGTATAAAATATATATGAATGTCAAGATCTGAGTGAAAAGCAGATCAGTGGCATAGCTAAGTACAGTGGTTGTTGTATGATCATTTAATGGTTTGTGTTTTTTGTTTTTACATTTGCAGGAAAACATGGTACTTGCATGATTGTATATATATTTTAAAAGTCTACTTGTGGTTTAATTAACTTACTACTAACATCTCTGTTTTACCTGAAGGAATTCATAGAATCTTACTTTAGGATTCAGTTTATTTTGCATCATTTGTTTACTTTTTGCCTCCCTCTGTTTGAACAATGAAAGCCTATGAACCTTGCTCCATTTTTTTAAATAGCAAGTTTCATTTTATGGTTATCCAGGTGTTGCACAATCTGTAACATTAAATTCGTCTCTAGTTTCCCATTACAAATGCAGTGGGAGAATGTCTTTGTTTAAAAATTGTTTTAGTAGGTATTATGAACAAAAAAAAAAACCACCTCACAGACAAATGTCTGTTTATATTTTGAGACCTATAAATACTTAACGTGATTCCAGCAAAATTAAAGTTTGAGCTCCAATGTGAATTGACAGAGTATCTATTCTTTCTGCAAACCTGGTGCCTGTAATAAGTATTTTGTATGCCGTGGCTCCAATGGCGGTGAACACTTTGATAGAAGTGAATACCATAAGTTGTTTCCATCTGATCTGACAGCCTGTTCTGATTGGCCTTATCTGTGTAGGAAAATGACCAGTGGCTGACAATTTTTGTCATCAGTGGGCTCCTTCCCTCGTCCCTACCCATTCAGTGGGCACTGAAAATGTAACAACTGATAGGGTAAATAGGACACAACAGTTTCCAGCACCTTTGTAGTAAACAATGTGGTCTCAGTCATGGGTACTGCAAAGCAGCCAGGCTTACTGCGAGGGGAAAGGGTGGAACAAACTGAGATTGTGACAACAGTTAAACCTCTTCCCTGCTAGTCAATTGAGGAAAAGGAGGAGGCCCACTGATGACAATAGTTTTCAGCAATGTATCTTTCTCCTGGTATAGACAGAGCCACTGTTAACAATTGAAACTTTGCCAACAGTGGGCTAGGAATCTCTTGAAACAGCTCTATGGCTTTGTTTTCAATAGCTAAGGGTCCTGCACATTCCACTGTTGCTCCATGAAGAACAAGCCTTGTTGCATACCACACATTCTGTTTGCATTCCCAGTGAATTGCAGCATAATGTAGTATGTTTGAGTTGGCAACCAAACGGCACTTTTGTATCATGGGCATTTGGAATATACTTTGCCCATTTTGTACATATTAATATTGCACCATTTAACATTCTTCATATGTGTCACTCACTATTAAAAATGTTAACTTCTCTGTCAACCTCAGCATCAGCAGTTTTGTCGTGTTCCTCTGATATTTCCTTTATACTCACCAATAATGACAGCACTTTAAAGATATGTTTACACTTATGGCAACGTGTAGAGTACAGACAAAGCACGTCAACCTAGCATGGGTATAAATAGCAGTGAGGCGCTCCTTAGGCAAGTAGAGTGCAGACAAACCGAACCTTTGGGTATGTACCTTTCCTCACCACAGGGAGCTGCTGGAGACTTTCCCTGCTGCAGGGAAAGGCTCTGGTTGTGGTGAGGCAGAGTGGAAAGGCTAAGGTAGCTCCCTGCTGCCACAGTCTTTCCCACTGGAGGTAAAAGCTCCAGCAGTGGGGAAAGCCCCTGGCTGAGGGGAAGCTGGGGGAGTGGCTCCCCTCTGCCAAAGCCTTTCCCTGCAGCCTCCACACTGCGAGAGCCTTTCGCTGCCATGTGTAGCTACACACAGCAGCATGGACACAGCCTGCCTTTTACTGTGGTGTGTAGCTACACATACCCTGCATGCCTCTACAAGCGTAGACAAGGCCTAAGACTAGTACAGATTATTTGAATACTACTAATGTGGGCAGGAGCGGCAGGTTTGTGTAATTTTTGGTGGTGCCCAGAACGGGTCCAAGTCCCACCCCCTCACAAACATGCCTAAGGCTCTGGGACGGAGTTTGGGTGCAGGGGGTGTTTGGGGTGCAGGCTCTGGGAGGAAGTTTGGGTGTGGGAGGGGTGCAGGCTCTGGGACAGAGTTTGGGGGCTGGGGCAGAGGATTGGGGTGCAGGAGGGGATGCAGGGTGCTGGCTCTGGGAGGGAGTTTGGGTGCTGGATGCGGGCTCAGGGCTGGGATGGGGTTTGGGGTGCAGGCTCTGGGAGGAAGTTTGGGTGTGGGAGGGCTGCAGGCTCTGGGAGGGGGTTTCGAGTGCTGGGTGCTGGCTCTGGGAGGGGGTTTGGGTGCGGGTGCAGGCTCTGGGCTGGGACAGAGGGTTGGGGTGCGGGAAGAGGTGTGGGGCATGGGGCTGAGGAGCCTGGAGAGCAGCAGGCAGGCTGCCCTGGAGTTGAGGCCAGGGCCCAGAGAGGAGGACTCCCCCCAGTCCTCTCCCCACTGGCAGCAGCAAGCTCCGGGGGAGAGGGTGTCCCCCCCCCCCCCAGCACGACACTCACCCAAGCCCCCCCAGGCTGCTGCTCAGGAGGTCCAGCTAGGATAAGCCCCTGCTCCCTCCTCCTTCCCCCCCCCCCCGCCCTTGCAGTCACCTGCCAAGGAAGGGGAGTTGTCATGCATCCCCCTTCCCACCTCTGGTGCAGCAGCTGCCTCAGCCTGCCCCCCCGGCACTGCTCCCTTGTAGCTGGTCGCAGCGGGGAGCTGCAGGGGGCAGCTGCCTGCTGCCCAGGGCAGGCAGGGATGCTCCGGGGAGGCATGCATGGTGGCAGGAGGGGCTGGGGGATGCTCTGGGGGAGGTGTACGGGGGTGGCAGGCGGGGCTGGGGGAGAGACCTGGCCCTGAACATTGGTGGAGCCAGGCCCCCCGGGGCCCTGAATTTGCTGGAGCCCAGGCACATGGGCCCATACAACTCACCACCCCTGAATGTGAGTACTGAGGAATGCTTCCCATTAAAATTAAGGCTTAATACAGAGTGTCATTTTGGGTCATTGACTACCACACATGTATGGAATAAGAGATAACACCACTTAGTAATTTTACATACCTTAATGTTTAGTATATTTTCCCTTTTAAGACAGAGGGGTGGTCTGAGCCTAGTCCTGCGAGCCAGGGACTCCTGATTGCTAATCTTCATTTTGCCACTGCCTCCCTTTATGCCCTTGGGTGAGTCAGTTAACTTCTCAGTTTCCAATTCTCCTCCTCTAAAATTACAAAAATATTTACCTATATTATTATTGTTATATGCAGTATCTCATAGTGGAGTTGAGACTTAATTCAGTATTATATAAAAACAGTACTTAATGGCTAAGTATTGTTAATAATGTACAGTGGTCAGTCTTACACTATGCCTTAGATAAACAGAAAAGTCTACCTCATCATTAATAGAGATATTTATTCTTTGTATTATGGTAGTGCCTGGAGACCCAATCAGGATTGAAGCCCTGTTGAGCTAAATGATCTATAAACATGGCCCCTTGCACCAGAGTGCTTACAATATAAACAAACAAATCGAGTGACAATCAAAAGGTAGGAGACAGGGACAAAACATAAAAGTACAGTGGCCATCATGATTTTAGACATGTTTCTTTGCTTTATAAAAAATATAAATATAGGTGGAACAGTATAGAAAAGCTTATATTTAAGGTTGCCTAACACTTTCCATCATAGCCTACTCTTTCCAGTGGCTTATAACTCTCAATATTTACCTTTAAGGATGAACTTTTCCTTGCTTTATCTCTAACTGAGGTTTTGTTTTTTAAAGTTTGGTCAAAAATTATTCAGTTATTTTGAGCATAAAGTTAGTGGTGGTGGAGGGAGAAAACATATTGGTCAGTGTTACAAAATGTTTCCAACAACTGGTAATATATCCTCCCCTACAGTAACTGCTGGATAGGAAATACTGCCCATACTAAAGTTAACTTATTTACAGAGCTGCCCGGGGTGGGGTGGGGGGGCAAGTGGGGCAATTTGCCCCGGGCCCCGCAGGGGCCCCCACAAGAAGGTCTAAGGTCTGAGACAGGGAAGGGGCCAGTAGCCTGGCGGGGGAGCGGGGCAGTGGCCGCTCTCCCACTGAGCACAAGAGGCGCCTTTTTAATTTTTTGGTGCCTTTTTAATTTTTACTCACCCGACGGCGGTACGGGTCTTCGGCAGCATTTCGGCGGCGGGTCCTTCAGGTCCGAAGAGCCGGAGCGAGTGAAGGACCCGCTGCCAAGTACAAACGGCTGGCACCCTTTTTTATGTCCGCTCCCCCGTTTGCGCCACCTGGCTACACCGCTGGAAGGGGCCCCTGAAATTGCTTTGCTCCAGGCCCCCTGAATCCTCTGGGCGGCCCTGCTTATTTATCTAAGGCAAAGATTTAAGGGGGAATCGCTGTATATTTTTAACAAGATAACTTACAGCCTGAGTTATACGGGAGGTTAGATTAGATTATCATAATAGTCTCTTCTGGCCTTAGAATGTATGAATTAATAACAGCCATGCATGGCTACATCAATCTTCACTCTTCTAATAATATGAATTGTATAGGAAATTACTGAGGTAAATGTATCTATTTATCTAAGGCGAATTTGGCGAGTTTGAAAGAGCAGATTCTATAAAGAATACTTAAATTAGAGTTCTTGAAATCAATTGAAAAGTCTTTGCCTATCCATCAACCACAGAGGGCAGAACTGCTTTAAAAAGAGAAAGCTCTGCCCAGTAAGTCTGAACCATCAAATTATCTGAAGGTTAAATAAAATTGCTACCTTCAGAAAATAGTTCAGGGCTCTATAAGTGGACACGGCCACTGCCATGAATAGTTGACGGGTATGGAGGGGATGTGACCACTAGCAAGTTATTTGTGGGAGAGCTGTAGGCACCCAGTGTAGTTGAGCATCCTACACATAGCCCAGCCTCAGTAAAACAGTCTGGATATGTTAATTATGTTGGAAAGCGGAAGGGAAGTGGCTTGCTCTTCACTTCAAAAAGCTAAATTTATTCCCCAATGTTAGTGTTCTCTTCTGAGTTCTCATACTGTCGTTACTTTTGAAACCTAAGTCACTGTTGGATCTCTGTTTCTCTTTCAAAAGGACACTAGAAAGCCTAATATTCATCCTTTATGAATTTATAAGGCTGGGAAAGAGTATATATATTTTTCCTCTGGGTAAGGACCAACTTCACTTCCAATCAGTGAATTGTAAAGAGGAAGAAAAAATGTTTCATTAATCATCACATATAGTTAAATGCTTAGGTTTCTTTGCATGTCCTCATGAATTAAAAAGATTGCTTTGTGAGCCGCTGCCACTTATTTGTGGAATACAAGAGTCATTCAGAGGTAGCTGTAGCATTTTTGGTGGTGCTAGTTCCCCTTGAATTCCAATCCTAAACACCTGTTGAATGCAATCACCCCAATACAGAGGCAGGTTGATGGTTTTCGGAAGGGGTAGAAAGATGGTTCTTTATAAACCCCCAATTTAACAGATCCAAAATGGGTGCTTAAAGTTAGGTACTTAGATCCATATTTAAGTATCCTATATAGCTGTCCCCCCCCCCTCCCCCCCCCCACCCGAGGTGATGAATTATTAGTAGTGGAAGGAAAAATAAGACCATTCTGATTTGTTCTTCATCTGAATATATTTAAACAAGTATGTTAAAGCTAGTCATTTCAAGAGTGTCCATTATGGTACCTTTTTCTATTACCTATGAGAAAGCTTTTCTTTACTTACTGATACTCAGTATGCAATGAATGTCTGCATTTTTCCATTCTGGACTTCAAGTGGGACTCATTCTCATGTACACAAAGGACCCTTTCTACTGCTCTGATGGTGCAAATGGTTTGTAAAATGGATATAACAGTAATTTGCACCCACTGCCAGAGTGTGTAAAGGGAGATTAGCACAAATAATAATCAGACCCCATGTCTTCAAGGGTATGTCTACACTTAACAGAATTTTTGCACTGTAAGTTTCATCGGTGATAGGGAACCAGTGAAAGTAAAGCGCTGGTTCGTATTCCTCAGGCATCAGAGAGTGTTTACACTACCAGCACTTCCATCGCCAATGAGAGCAGTGCTGTACGGCAGCTATCACACAGTGCAGCTCTCTCGATAGGTCTTGTAGGAAGGGTGGGGTGAGTGGAAGGCATTCGGGGTTCCTGCTCAGTGACCCATGCTGCCCTGCCCTGCCCTGGTTTCTTCGGTGGCATTTTTTTTTTAAACCCTCCTGCTGTCTGGCTGCTTTCCCCGCCATGTCTACAAACAAAGGGAAAGGGAGCTTCAAACTTCCTGGGGCTTACAAGGGGAGGGGCGGATGTCCGTGCGTCTGAGCAGCGGAGGTGCTGGCCAGAGTGGTCGCTTTTGGAACTGTGGGATATCCTCCGGAGGCCAAAGGGTGTTTACACTGCTAGAACGTGTCTTCACTTTCACAGCAGCATAGAAAGAACAGCGGTAATAGCTGTATGCCTCTCGTGAAGGTGGTTTTCTTTCTGCGGTAAAAATTCTGAGTTTCACTGCAAAAAGTCATTAACAAGCGTAGATGCTCCTGCGGTTTTAGCGCAAAAAAGGGACTTTTTGCACTTTAAATGGTAAGTGTAGAAATACCCTAAGTCAGAGGTTTTCAAAGCCGGTCCGCCGCTTGTTCAGGGAAAGCCCCTGGTGCGCTGGACCGGTTTGTTTACCTGCTGCGTCTGTAGGTTTGGCCGATCACAGCTCCCACTGGCTGCGGTTCACCTCTCCAGGCCAATGGGGGTTGTGGGAAGGGCGGCCAGCACATCCCTTGGCCCATGCTGCTTCCCGCAGCCCCCATTGGCCTGGAGCGGCAAACCGCAGCCAGTGGGAGCTGCCCTCGGCCGAACCTGCAAAAAGTCCCGGTCTTGTGCGCCAAGGGCTTTCCCTGAACAAGCGGCGGACCGGCTTTGAGAACCACTGCCCTAAGTGACTTTCCATTTGCCCTTCTTTCTATCTCAATAAGTCACTAACTCCTCCTTTTCCACCCACCATGGTGGAAATAAATGAAAGGATGACTTATGTGATTGCAGTATTTGTCTATAATGGGTCTCCGAAATTTTTATTTTAAATTCTTTATAAAGTTACAAAATGAGGAGTGATACAGGGGCAGAATTTTCAGTCTTCCACATCTATAGCTATACTGTGAATATGAAGAAGCCCTTTAGCTTAATCAGCTTTCTGTTTAACTGGATGCTCTTACAAGGAACACTTTTCTTCTAGCTCTCTGAGTACAGGTCTGCTAGACTGGAGCTGTCATTTCTTTTCATTTTCACAATTCACTCTAGGCAAAAAGTCTAGGTAGATCATTTATGACATTTTCCTTTGGCAGAGTTCTTCTTTCCTTTTTAGTTGAAACACTGGACATCTGTTGACCGAAACCAACCAAGTTATCTCACAGGATACATCTTTTTCTAATGTGAAATGATGAACAAACCTCTATATATCAGCTATTTTCTAGTAGTACCTACTGCACAGTTAAAAGGTTTGCCTTTTTAAATAAATATTGGCTTGGGAGCGATTGTCTGTATATAACATGGGAATACCACTAAAACAAGTCAGATCTTCTTAAAAGACAATCAGACGTTTAAATTGTCCTCACTGTACCCCAGAGGACAGAGGCAAGGCCATTGTCCTCACAGTACTCAGAATACACAGTGTACGGTACTGAGGGTCTGTGTCTTTCACGATGGGGATTTAATTGAAAAAAGGACCATGCAGAAGAGCTGAACAGATTTTTGTGTATCCCAGTTGTTCAGGAGGTTTTTCCTTTGTTGATACCCAATGGAAACCCTCTTAACAATGTGAGGCTACACATATGAATATATACACTATTGTGTGATTAAGGCTACAGTGAGGAGGCCTTAACACACAATAGTGTATATATTCATATGATTAGTTCCGTTAAAACCAGTGGGACTACTTAAGTGAGTGAGTACTCTAGGATGAGTAAAGGCTCCACAGTCTGAGCTGAAATGAGCAAAGTGGTGAGGCCTAAAAGTAATCCAATTTTGTAAGACATTCAAGGCCTATACTCAGTTTGATTGGGCTGATAGAACTGCCTTGCAGAAACACCAGAAAGTCAACTTTTTTTTCCAGCCTAATGTGATACAACAAGAGAAGTGGGAGTATTAAGCACTCATGGTGAACACAGTGAGAAATGTCTATGAATGAATGGAAAAACGATACATCTGATTACAAACCTTGGAGACAAGGCTAAATCAGTCTTTCAGAATTCTTCACTTGCTTCAGCAACCATGCTGACACAGCAGTGGATGGCTCTCTGCTGCATATATTCCTCCGTTCCTCTGGGTCATCATTCCCAAAGTTGTCTTCTAGATCAGCAATGAAGGGCTGAACAAACAATATAAATGGCGGAATTAGTGGGGAAAAAATAAGTTATGGATGCTGGGAGGATGATGAGTCACCAGTATTAGAGTGGATTTGAGCATTAGTGGATGTTTGCTTATATGAAAAATCAGTATATAACATGAAAAAGTTATGAGTGTACAGCAACTATTCATTTATCACGTTAAGTAGTAAGAAACGGAATGTTTTTGTTGGCAAGTAACCGACATGTGCTGGTGAGTAATTGATGTTATGGATACTTTTACAATACATTTTGACAAATGTTATTTGCATTTGGAATTCTGTGGAAAACAGAAATACCTAGGACAAACAAAAATGTTCTGTGTTACATTTGTGAAGTAGATTTTGTGAAAAATATTAAACCCCCAAAGTAATCACCTTTAGCACTTATGTATCCATTTTCATATTCAAAGTGCTTTACAAACATTATCTAATTAATCTTCAGAACACCTTTATGAGGTATCATTGGTAAGGGTGATGTACAATTATTTTAAATGTGGAACAGTAATTACTCTCTTTTCCAGATTGACTCAGTTCAAGACTTTATACATTTCTGTTGAGAACCTTTTTTGACCTTTCTGTTCATACAAGTGGTTTTCTCTCTGGAACTAAATAATTAACTAATAAACTGTGAGTGCTTAAAATCAGGGCTTGAAAAATCCATTCTCCTTTATCAAGTAGTAAGGTATCCTTGAAAGGAAAGGGCCATCAGCTTCTGAAGAAGCTAACCTTTCATTTAAAAGAAGAAAAAAAATATCTTACCTGTATGGCTATGAATATAACCTTCTAAATGTGAACAGTGTAACTAGTGCAGTGTTCTCTCCTTTCTGCAAAGAGAACTCCTCCTTGGGTCCCAGCACCTATGTGACACCACATTGAACTCCATGGACCTTGAGGATAGTCACCTTCCCTTGTGGTTTTTCCTATAGGGTGGGAGCCTCAATCTAAAGACACACTGACCTAGGCTATGTCTACACAGCACAGCACCTGTGGCAGCATGTAGCCTATCTGTAGCTACATGCTGCAGTGAAAAGATAGTTGTGTTGACACTATGGTGTTTAGCCACACACTGCAGTGAAAGGCTTTCGCAGGGGTCAGGGGAGGCAGCTCTCCCTGTGATGGGGAAAGGCTCTGGCGGCTCCCTGGTGCAGGAATCTTTCCCTGCAGTGGGGAAAAGCTCTGGCAGCAGGGAACCATTGGAGCCTTTCCCCGCTGCCTTCCCCCAGGACACGACACACTTAAAAAGAGCAGTGTAGACAAGGAGGCACTGCTTGGGAGAGTAGAGAGCCATGCAGAGTACATACCTGAGTGTATACCCATAGGGTTCAGGCCTTTCTTTACTCTGCCCACCTAAGCAGTGCTACACTGTCATTGCTATTCATACCCATGCTGTGGGGGCATGTAGCGTACACCCCACCGCCCCGAAAGGAGTGTGCAGTGTAGATGTGCCTCTAGTGTAGTTGTTTGTGCTCAGAACTTTAACAAGCTACAACAGAGGGAAGACTCCCCAGAAACTTGTGAGCTTTTACTACTGCTTTTCATAATGCACACTACCCCAACCCCATCTGAGCGAGGGGGATGCTCATCCAACAGCTGTTAGGGCTACATAGGTATCTAGGCAGATAACAGCAGAGGTGCAGGCACTGCTGTGATTCATCTCGCTGAAATAAAGGACTAAGCTATAACTAGACTAGCTTTTTTGGACCTCATGTTACAGTACTATCTGTGCCTGTCACTGATATTGCTTTAACCTTCTCTCATCTATTTCAAAAAGACTGCTCATCTCCACCCCATTACAGGTCATAATTATAATTTGTATATATTTGGGTGTATAATCAGTACTTATTTCCACTGTGTGTATTTCAGTAATATCCAGAGGCCTCATTCTGCTGGGCACTGTACAAACACATAGCAAGAACCAACCCCTAACCAAAACAGCTAATCAAAATAGCAAAAAACAAAGGATGTGAAGAGAAACAAGAGGTACAGACAGTTCAAGTGACTTACTCAAGGTCACATAACAGATTAGTAGCAAAACTGGGAATACCAGTCTAGTGCCTTATCTGTAAACCGATTTTAACTGAAAAAATCCTAGGTTTTATAAAAAGTAGTAATATTTTTTTCTGATTTTTCACCCTACTTTTGTATCATTCAAATATATAAAAAATAACTTGTTTTATTAGGAAAATACAATACATTGCATGAGAGAGATATTACAAGAATACATTAGTCTGTGTGTATATGCAAAGCTGCCTGTTGAAGTAAGGCTATGTATTAGTCTAGAGGATACACACAGTAAACAAAACAGGCATTCACACAAGCTCTGAAATGTACTGATGGATATCATGCCCACCACATACACATTTCACGCTGTTAGCCGATAACAGTTGAAAGATTTGACACACTAAAATGGGAAGAAAACAAAAATCTATATCAGAATATGTGTCAGAACACAAGGAAGTATTAGAAGTCTAAAAAAAAAACAGGAGAAAAGAATGATGATGACTGTATGTGCTGCAAAGGTGTGGCTCAATTATTAAATGTAAATATTTATAGGGAAATAGTTCTAAGTCTACAACAGTAAACTGTTTATTCAAATGAAAAGTTTTATTTGGGGATTAGATGTATTGTTAAACTCAAAGGTGGCACTGTGTTTTGAGTTCTGCTTTAGTTCTGCACCAAATCACGTTAAATTTCATTCATCAAAGCATTAATCTATTGAATATTTTCCACCCTGTCCTTCCATCCACCAAAATAAACCCTGATATTTACCCACAAACATTAATAGTTTTTTTCACTGATTTTCATCTGTTTTTATTGTAGTAATAAACTGATAAATTCCCAGGAAAAATAAAATAAAATAAAAACTGAAAATGAAGGGCCCTACTTATGTTAGACTGCACTCACATTACAAGAGTGTATGTTCACTCTATTGTGGAATAATTGAAATGTACAGCTGAGAAAAAAGTGAAGCTTTCTGCACTGGCTACAGACTGATGTACCTTTATTGATGCCTACTGTACTGTCAGCTTTATTCTACTAACTTAAATTTCATTATAGCCTTCAAAATAAGTTTCTGCTGGTATTCTAATGGACTATATAAGGTGAAGTATATTTTTCCAACCTCTTAATAGACAATTTCAGAGAGGTAGTAAAGTGGACATTTTGGTTCATTTTAAATATCATGAAATATTCAGTCAAGAAAAATATTGAGGATGAATGGAAAAATATAACCAAAGCTTCTTATAACTTTTCATATTTGCTGCTGCCTGCTTCAGGGAGGTGAAAATCGTACCATTGTACCTTACCTGTCACGTTTTTCATTGTGGTGATACTGCCACAGGCTGCAAAGTGCTAGTGTAACACTGACAGGCCTCGATTGTTGGTGGGCAGGATCAAATCGGCGACCTGTGGAGCTTAGTGCATGAGCTAAAAGCCAATCTGCTGTTAGCTAAGGCTGCAGAGCAGGCTCAGTCTCTCTCTCTAAATGGTCTTGGTGCCACTAGATGGGACAGAACACCACATCCAGGCGGTGTGTAGGTTCCATACTTCCCCTAAATGAGGAAGTGTGTCCCGAGCTTCAGAGACTTCCCAGTTGAAATCCTGGACGAACCCCCACTTTTAACGCCGACAGACCCCATTTGTCAGCGGGCAGCATTAAACCAGGGACCACCTGAGCTTAGTGCATGAGCCTCTACAGTATGAGCTAAAAGCCAACTGGCTCTTAGCGAAGGCTGTCGAGCAGACTCATTTTAGTGGTCTAGGTGCCACTAGATGGGACGGAACACCACACCCAGATGGTGTGTGGGTTACACTAGCATGTACATTTATAATTTATATCTTATTTATTACTACTGTACAACTATAATTTGCAGTGTGAAAAGGTGTTAAGGATACATGGTAAAAAAGTGACATACACTGGAATTTTAGACTGACATGCTCTAGTAATTCAGTGCACGTAAGTCAATAGCAAAGGAGAATTTTTTTTTTTTTAGTTTTTTTGTATTTTATGCTTTAAAATTTTCTAAATGAATTTAGTACTCATCTAAGATGCAGGGTTGACATCCCTATAAACTGTACTTTTAGAACAGACATACCATGGGCAGGGCCAGTGTGAGCTTCCCCCTGCTATCTTGCCAATATGTCCCAACACTAACCTGGATTGGTCAGCCAGCAGTCATGCACTATATGTTGATCACTGATGTCTCTGTGTTGAAACAAACAACTGTTTGTTTCTAACAGTTATGATAGAAAGCTTTTTAAACTGTTGACTCCATTCTACTAAGAACTGGATGGAGACCACTCATTTCAGAAAAGCCACTGACTAAACCAGTGAATGGTGCCAACTCTTGGTCACTACCAGCTGGGGTGAGATTTGAACCCAAGAGAATCTCCCATTTCCCAATTCATCCCAAAGCATCTAATTAACAAACCAATATGCAAACCATACCAAGCAATAATGCGATCACCTCTGGAGCTAGAAAGGTTGACTGTTTAATAGTTCTTAGCAGCAATACTTTGGGACAGGAAGAAGAGCACATACAGTTGAAACTACAGGGTGAATTTTGTTCAGTTTCCATGCACCAGGGTTAAAAGGTGCCATGCTTTCTTACAAAACCTGCCATGAGGTTTCTAAAATTCTCAAGTGCCTAGGGCATGAGAAAAAATACAGTATATCTAAAAGATAATACCTGCAGCTACAATGTTCTTCTATACCATTTTTCTGCATCAGTTCAGATTTGACTTGAAAGAGTGCCACCTACTGAATCAACATTAGCATAGATTCTTTCGGTGTAGTTGCATCCTTTAAGATGTGAAATGATAGATTTTGTATCATGTTGCAAATATATCCTTTTTGCTTTTATTCTCTTACATAACGGGTTCAGAATACAGTAAAACCACGAACTTTGGAACTCCTAAAATGTAAAAGTCCACTCTGGTAGAGAAAGTACACCTTGGCCAACCTTAGATAATTTGTTAGTGCATGTTGTGCAGAGTAATTTAATCTCCAAAATGTATATATCTCAAATTTACCAAGGGCTAGTTTATAGTTCAGTCTTGGAAAGAAAAGCAAATGTAAAATCTATTTTGACAGCATTGTAAAAACCTGAAACAGAGGTATCTGTATAGGAAAAGAAAAAAAAAATGCATTAAACTATTTCAACAATCGCCTATGCCATGTAACCACTAGCAACAGAGATAACAGCTTCTTGAAGTTTTTTTTTTTTTTTTAAATCATTCAAGTGGGATTATACACCACAAGGGCAGTACACCTCATATGAATACAGCTGGTTGGGAATTTTTCAACAAAACTGTCTTTGGAAATTGCTGGTTCATCAAAAGTGAAACTCTTTTGTGTAAATTTGCCAGTGTTGATCAAACTTTTGCGAAAGAAGACTCCCCACCGCAATGACTGTTCTGAGGTGGGTTTTATTTGGCCCACAAAGTGCAATATGCTGTCATCTCTGAAATTTCTTATAAAAATGCAAAGTCCACAATGGCATTGTATTTACTTCATTTCTTAAAGACTGGTAAGGAGAGCTGGTGGTATGGAAGGATCATAGAGAATAAGAGCGGGAGAGAATGTAACCCCAAACAGTAACTATTAATTTTACAAATTAAAAGCAAGTCAAAAAGGTACAAAACTGGAACATCTGTTTAGAAATGTTCTTGTGCCAATGTAATTTTTTCCCCATGAAGCAGAGTTCTTGGTTTGATGGACTGCTGAGAGGATGATCTATTACAAACTTCTACTGCTGTTCTTTAATTAGTTTGGTTACTTTTGGAGTAGTTTATCAGTGTCATCCAAGCAGGAATCTAGGTCACGTTTTTGTCATCTTCATCAATTTCTGCACTGAAACATATTTTATGAATGACTCCTGTATCCATAAGGTCAGAATAACACAGAATAAAATATTAGTAAATTATGCACATGCATATAGTTGATTGCTTTTAATGTTAAGTTTCTCAGTGCTAGACATTATCAATGTACAAATATTTTTGTATCCCTTCTGATTATCAAAATGTAGAATATGGCCTGTGGTTTAATGCATTCTGAAAAGCAGTATTTTCTCAGCTGTATTACTTGCCAGCAAGTTCAAGAAGTATGGGCTGGATGAATGGACTATAAGGTTGATAGAAAGATGGCTAGATCGTCGGGCTCAACGGGTAGTGATCAGTGGCTCCATGTCTAGTTGGCAGCTGGTATCAAGTGTAGTGCCCCAAGGGTTGGTCCTGGGGCCAGTTTTGTTCGATATCTTCATTAACGATCTGGAGGATGGCATGGATTGCACCCTCAGCAAGTTTGCAGATGACACTAAACTGAGAGGAGAGGTAGATACACTGGAGGGTAGGGATAGGATACAGAGGGACCTAGACAAATTAGAGGATTGGGCCAAAAGAAATCTGATGAGGTTCAACAAGGATAAGTGCAGAGTCCTGCACTTAGGATGGAAGAATCCCATGCACTGCTACAGGCTAGGGACCAAGCGGCTAGACAGCAGTTCTGCAGAACAGGACCTAGGGGTTACAGTGGACGAGAAACTGGATATGAATCAACAATATGCCCTTGTTGCCAAGAAGGCTAACGGCATTTTGGGCTGTATAAGTAGGAGCATTGCCAGCAGATCGAGGGACATGATCATTCTCCTCTATTTGGCATTCGTGAGGCTTCATCTGGAGTATTGTGTCCAGTTTTGGGCCCCACACTACAAGAAGGATGTGGAAAAATTGGAGTCCAGTGGAGGGCAACAAAAAGGATTAGTGGGCTGGAGCACATGATTTATGAGGAGAGGCTAAGGGAACTGGGATTATTTAGTCCGCAGAAGAGAAGAACGAGGGGGGATTTGATAGCTGCTTCAACTACCTGAAAGGGGGTTCCAAAGAGGATGAATCTAGGCTGTTCTCAGTGATACCACATAACAGAACAAGGAGTAGGTTGGATATTAGGAAAAACTTTTTCACTAGGCGGGTTGTGAAGCACTGGAATGGGTTACCTAGGGGGGTGGTGGAATCTTCTTCCTGAGAGGTTTTTAAGATCAGGCTTGACAAAGCCCTGGCTGGGGTGATTTAGTTGGGGATAGGTCCTGCTTTGAGCAGGGGGTTGGACTAGATGACCTCCTGAGGTCCCTTCCAAACCTGATATTCTATGATTACCACAAGCACAACACCAAACTTCTTCATTTTTACATCCTAAGTTTTGTTTTTTTTCCCCCCTCCTCCTTTCTGTAGAAGTAGTTTGATGACAGATTCTGATTTGTGCCAAGAAGCTATAAATTCTAAAAAGATTTCAGGAAGAAATAGTCAACTTTACCTTTATCTCAGCTGTTCTAATGCAGGTTTACTTGCGAATGAATCCTCATTTCTGACTGTTGGTTAGCTCCTTTGTCATGAATATTTTCTAAGAATCTTTTTTAATAAGACAACTGAACCTAGATCAGCTGGTCTAAATTTATTATTTTGTAGAGTGCTTTTCTCTGAAATTTTAATTTTCTTCCTTGGTTATTCTCATTTTGCTGGAGTAATAATGCAAATGTAACCGGCAATACAGAAGAAGGAAAAAAGGTTTGTTCATAGGAATATATTTAACTTGCATTTGAATTATGCAAGCAAGAAAGAAATGAAAATCAAAATCCAGTTCTGTGATTTATTTTGTAAAATATGCTTCTTGAATTCTGGCTGATTAGTTACAGCTAAAACAAATTTTGCCATCATATAGTCTTTCCAGAGAAAACCAGAGTAATTGACATGTATAGGCCTTTCTCAGAGTAGTTAGCCCTTTATCCTTGAGTTTGAAGGGACTTCTACTCAAATGCAAAGTTACACGTTCCTAAATTTTCAGGATTAGTTCTTAACTTGGTATATATTTTCATCTTTTCAAAATGAAATTTCCTATGTTTGTTTTTCAGTCTGAGAGCAATTTTAAAAAATAAAAGAGAAAATTTGACCAAAATCATACCTCCAGTTTAATGTATGAAGAGAACTGAAAAATCCTTTTGGTGTTTTTAAAGGCACAGTTGTAGCATATGAGCTATTTGGGGTCAACACTAAGCAAGTTTGTTATGAACTTTGTTGCTAGGTTACACATAGTCATTTTGTCTATTTAAAATCTGTTTTGATTTGGCCAAATTATATGCATTTTTAAAAATTGTATTCCCTTTGGGGGCACTGTTTTTCTAAATGCTTTTTATACAACCTGGCAATGGTTTATTGGCTCAGAATGCATGCAGATGTAAGTTGAATGGAAATTCTTGTTCAAAATATTATTTCTGAAACTTCTTTTGGCGTGTGTCAGTGTGTGTTGAACATGATCTGAAAATATCTGTATGCAGTGAGGCAGAACTTTAAATACTCTGTGTGAAGATGTGTATGATACATGACTGTAACTGCCCCTTTTATGTGCATGCATTATGAAATAGTCTTAATAGCATGTTAATATGCTATTTTTTCTACAAGATGCTACCTGTTTCAATGCAGGGCTCCAGTGAGGGGTTGGTCCACAGTGAATGGAGAAGGGGACCATACACTGAAGAATTAGTTTAAAAAAGTAAATATTTAAAGAGTTTCCTCATTCTCTGCACACCAGTCAGTCCCTGCACTGAACAAGGAAAGGCTCCTATGGCAAAATGTCATTTTGTAATTAAAGACTGAATTATAACATATACGCACTTCAGCACTTCCTGAATTTTGAGTGTTTTACTGTGCAATCCTAATTTTCCTTTATTATTTTGCATGGAAAAAATTATAAATGTTACTAGAATAAAGTTCATTTACCAATTTAAAACTTCAGAGTCATTAATCCAATTGCCTTCATGTTTAATATGATGACTCTTCCTCTTTGAATTCTAGCCATGTGCAAAGTTTGAAGTTGAATGCCAAAAAGATGTTCGGAGCCACAGAGAAATGTGTGTGTAATCACATGTATGTGTATAATTAATTAACTTTTGTTTCTCAACCTTGCATACTCAAATAGTTTAACTGATTTTCTTACAACTTCGCAAAAACTATTGTGCTGACACAAAGCATAAAAAGTTGGGTGAATACAAATGTGGTTTAGCATGTAAATACCCTAACAATTGTTAGTGGGTTATACTAGTTACCTGAACGTTATGCTTTGCTATACCTCCGTTGCGTTTGCAGTTCCTTAGACATATAGGGAGTGAAAATTTCTAAGGGAATTGTTGTCACTCTTTTCCATATCATGGCCTCTCTTCCATCTAGTCTAAGGGTTTGTCTACACTACCCACCAGATCAGCGGGCAGCGATTGATCCAGCGGGGGTCGATTTATCGCATCTAGTATAGATGCGATAAATCGACCTCTAAGTGCTCTCCTGTTGACTCCAGTACTCCACCAGAATGAGAAGCGCAAGCGGAGTTGACGGGAAAGCATCAGCTGTTAACTTACCGCTGTGAAGACACGGTGGTAAGTAGATCGAAGTACGTTGACTTCAGCTACCCTATTCACGTAACTGGAGTTGCATATCTTAGATCGACCCGGCGCGGTACTGTAGACTAGCCCTAAACCTCCTTCCCTGACCATTTGCTAACATAGGATGTGTCGGTCCTCACTGATACCTGTTCACAACCCTCTGGGAGTCTGACTTCCAGGAATAAGGACCCATGTCCTAAGGCATCATCTCTGTTACTTAAATGTACAGGATGAGCCACCAGATCATGTTCAACTAGTTCTGTATGTAAAATGCAGTAAACATTTATAGGAAAAAATACCATATTCGTATTTCATTGCAAAAGTAAAATAAAAACTGGGCCTCCAATCCCCATTTGTGTTGCTTGTGAGATTCACTTTTCCTCGGTCCCACCGTTGCCCCACTCCATCATGTTATTTTAACTTGATGATAGCATGTAATGATAGTTCTTCAGCAGCAAATAATGAAAAAGACAAAGTGCGCTAAGTATAAAAATAAAACAATTGTCAAGCAGAGACCCAGATTTTGACCTATGTTAAAAACCTGGGGATTCTAAATCTGTATGCTTTAATATGCATATTGGCTTGCTTAAAAAGCAATAAATTGCTCTCTGCTCCTGTTCAAGTAGTACAATGGGGCACACTCAAAGGAACTGTTTAGTGCCTGTGCAATATTGGGCTCCTATTTCCCCTTCAGCAGAGTTAATGTTGGTTTCAGTATTAGCCAATTTTAAAGCCCTTATACAAAGAAGCTTTAACAGTGGAACTTGCATACATTTATTAGATGAATTATTGCCCTCTGTATAGGGACAGTTGTTAGGATAGTTTGGCAGAAGATCATTCTATTTGGCAGGATGTTGTTTGCCTCATAATCTAATGGTAAGTTAGTCTATTACTCTGCTATGGGAGAATTAGGGGAGGAAAATCTAGATACCATTTATGTAGGACCTACAACTTCTGTAATGCAGAGCCAAGCATCAGAGACAGTATATTAACAAGTCTTGTTCTCTGTGTTCTGCTGACATCTGTAATGTTGGTATATAGTAAAGCAATAAACCAGTCAGAGCCACAAATGGCTTATACTTCTATAATGTTTATCAGGTGTAAAAAGACATGTCCTGTAGGGAACTAAATTGTACTATCAGGCTTCTGAAATATATACATAGAGTAAAAACCAAAACTTAAGGGAGAATAGGGGGAATATTTTAGCACATACGTTTTGTTAGAGGCTGATGGTGCATTTGCAGCTTTAGCAGTTCTAGTTACTTAGGAGATAAGATTTGTTGTGTTAATGCTCTTTAAATGAAATTCTAAGCTAAAACGAAATAACACATGAAGGCGAGAGTCTCCCTTCTCATAGAAATACCCATTTTTGTTTTGGCACCTGTATAAAAAGCTATATATGTGCAATTGGGGAGACAGCAATTGTGGTTTTGTTTTCATGGATGCCTTTAGATTTTCTTCCTTCAGTGGTTCACAGCAGTGATGTTATGCACACTGCTGCTAAGTTTAATCTGCTGAGAGGAAAATGCTGTGTTTGCTGCTGTTTTCATCTTTGGCTGGGTACTTTTGCAGCAGACCTCAACAGCTTGACATCAATGTACTTTATTTAAAAAAAAAGTATCTGCAATAATTACTAGTTTCTTTATTTATGCTATGTGAAAACTGTATTGCAATATTGGCTATGGAAGGTGCCTACAGTACCAGAATTAGCTGCACTACTTAGGTTTCAGAGGTGCTAAGTAAAATATTGTTGGGGGGAAGGGGGCACACTTCCAGATGACTGTCTGCAGAGCTTCAAATACAATTTACTTCAAAATATTTTACGATGGGATATAAAAGCCCATTGTATAGTGTAAAATTTTGTGAGGTAAAGAACCACATGTTCCTCTCAACTAGAAAATACTTTTTACCAATTTGTGTAGTGTGTTTGAATCATATTGCATGCCTCTGATCTTGTTAGTTGCCTAATCTTCACTTCAATTGCTGTGTCATTTATCAGCTTTCATATTCTAGGGAGTTCTGTGTTTGGGGAGATTTTTTGTGGCTTTAGAGTAGATCGGTATACAACAAGCTTCAACCATGAAGGCCCCCTGGCCATACACATAAACTGGGAGGGCTATTATTTAAGATGATTTCATATAAAATGTCCCTTACCCTTTAGTAGAGCAAGCCCTTTTAGTAAAGATTTTTTTATTTTTTATAATTTATTTTTAAACATCGTCTCTCTTCAAATGTAACAATTATACCGAATTTATGAAGATTGTTGCTATTGAACTTAAGTCTCCCAGTAAGATGAAATGATAGAGTAACAGAAAAAAATTCTTACACACACGCACACATGCACGCACACAAAGATTCTCTGTGGGTTTTCTCTCGCTATGGAACTTTCTGATGTTCAAATACTATGGTACGTATAATTCAATTGTAACTGTTTCTGAATACTGCTTTCTCCTCTTGGCAGCATGGGGTAACCTTGGAAATGTTCTCAAGAGCCAGAGCAAGATTTCTGAAGCTGAAAGCGCCTATAGAAATGCCTTGTACTACCGCAGCAACATGGCTGATATGCTTTATAATTTGTAAGTATGCATGGCTTTTCCTGGGTTGGTTCATCCATGAAACCTGCTGTGAGTGGGGCTGTTGATTTAGTTGTTGGAAATGGAGATGATGTTAGCTGTTGCTTTTTTGTAATCCTTTTAATTAATCATGTTCCTTAAACTATGGGTGGAGAGGCCCACTTTTTGTTTTCATCCGTATTATCAGATATTCATGTGTTGCTGCTCTGGTTTGAAGGGAGCAAGTATAGAAACTGTGGATCCATGTAGTCTAAACACGTGGATCTGGTCTGAAGATAAATATACACATCTGTGTGCTCACTGGAAATCCATTGAGCAAAGTTCCGATATTCAAGGCAGTAATGCCAGCATCATATCCACATTTCTGATCTCCACTAAAATATAAACACATTGATCCACATTTGTGGGGTCTTTTGTTTGTTTGGGTTTTCTTTTCTTTTGTTTTTTTAAATATTGCTATGAGGTCAAGATCTGGACATTGTCTAGTATAAACCAACTATATCGGGTCAGACTCTGAGGAGTCTGCCTTGGCAAAGTAGCTTCGTATTTTTTTTGTCCCTAAATGACTGATATGGATAGCAGCACATACATGCAGAAAGGTCCCTTACTCCAATTTGTATGTGTTGGTAAGTGTGTGGGAGAATAAATAAAATGAAAAGCAAAATGACAGCAATATGGCAGAGAGGTTATTTCTGACTCATTAATCCTTTTAGATAATAAACAGCCTCGCCATAGTACTAACTTATTAGGTAGCATCTTGAGCAACTGAAGTGTGATCATACTGTGTAATGTGACACTGAAAATATGGCTTTGTAGGGGTTCAATGTATCTCGTACTTGCAGCTCAAATTTGCTTAGTACCCAAGGATACTTTTTTCTTTAAAAACTGCCAACGCATCCTGCTATCTCAAAGTCAAGCTGAATATTGTCTTGTGAGTCATCACCTACAATACTGAAGGTCAGCTATTCAGTTTCACTGTGTCTGAGGTAGATCAGAATCCAGCTAATGCCATTGACTACATTTCATGAACAGGACTAAAAAAAAAAAATAGTAATAACTTTTTTAAATCAGAAAAGTAGGTAGGTGAGAACAAGAATACACAGACGCAAATCTGAATAAGGAGGTCCTTTTTGTACATAAGCTTTGTTCTGACTATAACTGTACTTTAAAAAAAAACATTTACAAAGCTCAGTAATCTCATTCCCACAAAATTCTAGTCCATTGATTCACTAAAAGTAAACTTGCCAATTGCCAGGATAAATACAATGGAAACTTAGCTCCACTTTTTCAAAATAGGTTAGTTAGGTCCTTGTATTGCTACAATTTATGTACCAAAATTAAGCATGATTTTCTTTTCACTGGCTGTAATGTAATGTGGGTGGAGTAAAGGTTGCACAAGAGTTCTCAAAGGGTCATTTTCAGATGCTTGTACCTTTGTCTAGTATATGCCTTTTTGGCTGAAGCTTAGCACATTTGTTCTCAGCAAAAACAAGATTTTTTTTTTTTTTTGATACAGGGAAAGAGTTTGAGCAAACATAGTTCACCCATTTTTAAGGAGAAGCAAATGGAAGAAAATAGACCAATTTCTTATCACTTAAGAAATACCTCCTGCATTTGAGCAGGAGAAATTTGGCAAGGATGATGGTCCCGAAGTTGCAGACGTACCTTTTGGTGGTTGGGTGAAAATTGGTTTTGCTTTGATTGAATTATGATTTTTACACCCATATTTGTGCATGTGTGCTCTCCTTCTTATTCAATTGACGCTCTTCCAGCACAACACTGGTAGTGAACTACATGCATATGTGAGTTGAATAGAGATTTCCAGTAAGTAGATAGTTTCTTGGTATTCCATTGAGTTGACGTGTATGTAAGAAAGTGAACTGAAATTTCAGTTTGAATATGTAGGACTGTGCAAGTAGAAGAAGGAAGTGCTCATCTGGAGCGCAGCCTTCTTTCATACAGTGCCTATATGTGTATGTGCCAGGCCACTAAGGCCAATAAGTGAAGATTCTACTGCTGTTTAGCATATAGTTACACACGAGGGAATCCCTTTTTGTCTTTATTTTTTTCAAAAAACAAAAAAACCTATGCAATTCCAAATAAAAATAACTTTAATGAAAAGTTAAGATTGCAGAGGGAAGCATTAAAGTAGAATATAAAGCATGAATATTACTGGAGAATGTTAATTCTCTCCCCTTTAGTGTGTGTGTTATGGTAATCTTTGGTTACATAGTCTCATAATCTAATTTGTTGGACATCCACTTCATTCAGTGTCAAGCTGGACCATGAATGAGGCACGGGTTCACAAACTGAACAATGAGGTTAAGCATAAATACTGAACAGCAGCCTCATCCCCTGAGTACATTCTGGTCATGAAATTAGGCAGGAGCTTTATAGGGGAAATACTCTGTAGTTCCGTAATTGAAGGCTTTTGAGTACTTCCCTTTACAATCATAACGTTCTTTTAATGTAGTTTTTGATAGAGTTAAACTACAACCTGACCATTTCAGATTTCCAGTGGATTATGAATGGAGGGAGTAGATTCAATAAATTAAGTAGAACACCTTGATGGTGTGCGTCTATTTAAAATTATTTCATTTAAAACATATTGCATAACCTGGCAATTATCCTTTTATAGGATAAAACCCAAGAAATTTAGAAAACCGGCTTTCTAATAAAATACTGTATTCTTGAGGCATAAAAGATAAAAACTTGCAGCTTCTGAAACTGTTATGTCAAAATATTGTCATAGGCAGTAGAAGTTTTGCAATCCACTGGGCAGAACAGAAAGAAACCTCTAATTTCTAAAGCCTGTAATATTTCAGTATTTCTTACACAAATTTACAAAACAGTAAACTGAATTTCCAGGTAGCAGCAGAAACACCTTTTATTAGATGAATATTATAGCCCGTGTCTTGGTAAATACCACTGCATGAGGCATCGTACTTAAGAGAAATTTGTTCCTCACTAATTTAGAGCTTATAGTAATTATATCATCCTCATTCAAAGCCTTGCCTAATTCTGAGCATGTCATTTGCTGTATGGAGTCTGCAATTGATTGAACAGCATAGTTATATAACCCTTGAAGAATTTCTAAACTGTTAATGAACAGCTGACTACTTACTTTGAACATATAACAACATACTCTCTTTTATTACTACTTTTATGGAATTATATGGGAGTGAGCATGGAGAAAGGTGGGGAAATTAGTAGCTGCTACCAGTCACATAGGTTGCAGAGCCCCAATTATTTCAATTAGTGAACTGAGCTTGCCAAATTTCAGTTTACAGGTTGGATATCTTCACTGTCCTACCCCCCACTATATGATTCTTCATATTACTAAGACTACATTAGGTTGTGAGCGCTCAGCTTTTACAGCTGTAACCCCTGTCTCTTCCCTGGGTTACGCGGGAGCAGGCAACACTCACCTGTGTACCTGGGCATCTGATGTTGTTGACATTAAAAAGAAATCCTGAGTACCCCAGTGGTCATGTTGGATAAGCGGGAATCCTCTATCCACCCCTCTGTTGCAGTCCCTTTACTCCTAAAGGAAGTTAAAATTGGCGGTGCCTCCACCTGGCTGGCCCCTGTACACACTCAATGGTGTGCCTTGGGAACCTCCAGGAATAAACCCCTTCAAATAGTAATAATAATAATAATAACCTGCGGCATGGGTATAACTCAAATACCAAATATATAGGTATACATCCGATATACTTAAATTAGAGCTAACACTCCTTTACTTAACAATTTAGGAAACAGGGTATAACAGACTAAGATTAAATGTCAATACTAATTTAAATCCATAGGGGCAGTTGAATAAAATCAATTAACCAATATAGGATACAGTAATAAACAAAACTTCTGTAACTGGCATTTACACTGCCACCATTCACCCCACCTCGCAGTGAACACTCCTGTGGATTACTTGCATGGGCACGCTTGAAGATCTGCAGTTGGAGACAGCACTCTGTTGGGTCCCGTGTATCAGCCCAGCCAAGGCAACAAGCTGCACAACCCCTCTGAAATTGGAGCTGGCTCCACCAAATGTCAGCAGCTCTGGGTCCTGGTTCGATGGGAAGATCATTCTGCCTCTCCTCAGACTCAGTCTCTCTGCTGTGCCCCTTCCCTTGCAAGTACTTTCCCAAACAAGACTGGTGGCTACTCACAGTTCTTTCACTGCAGGTTCACCTCAGTCAGCTCTAGGCACAGCAATAATCTCTGCCCTGGCTCCAGTGAAACCAGCAACAGCCTCTGAGGCTCTCTGCTCGATCAAAGCCCCTTCAGGCTCTCAGCAGCAGTTTCTGGCGTCTTAGCAGCAGCTCCTTGTATGGACAGAGTTCCACAGCACGAATCTCACTCCTTTTCCCAAAAATGGAGTCCATCACCTGCTCTCCCTGCATGAGGAAGTCTCTCCCCCTTTCCCCAAGGCATCGTGGGAGTTGTAGTTTCTTAGGCTAGGTTGCAGCACACTGGGTTTTCCCTTGGAACACTCCCCCAAAAGTTCAGCGGCCCCTCTAGTAAAGGGTGCCTACACAGCCATAGGAAGCAAATGTTTTTAGGGAGGGTTTTTATAAGAAAAATATATGTGAAAAATTGACTATAGGGTCAAATCCGGACCCCACTGAAGTAAATGGGAGTGTTTCCAGAGACTTCAGTGGGACCAGGATTTCATCCATAGGTATTTTGGCATGAGTAGAGAATATATTACAATATAATACTTAATGAGGAGTGTTAACTTTCTAAAACACAAACCAAATACTCATCCTGAGAGAACCTCATATTTAACTTTTTCAATAAATCTTAGAGATAAATTATCTACTGACTTATGTGTTGTATGCAGCCACATTGATTTCAGATGGATTGCTTGGGGTGTAAATCAGCACAGAATTTAGCCCTTTTTTATAAACCAAGAATTTGTGATTAATTTTAACATTGGAATTACCAAGATAGTACTACAGGAAAAAATACTATTGTTTCTTCTCCCAGACAGAATAATATTCGGTAGAGCTAAGAGAAGAAACTAATTCTTCCTGGCTTTCCAGTCTTAGTTTTATTAATACAGTTTAAACCTCATGTTTTTTTCTGTTTGAATTTGCTACTCATTACTTCCCAAAGCAGAATTGCATTACAGACTACAAGAAAGTTTTGTCTATGTAATTTCATTTGTGTCAGAGTTGAGTCATGGTTAGGGTGCTCTGTAGGCATTTGTACTAGTAATTAGATATCAGCTTGAATATTTCAGCAGGTTTTCAATATATTCAGAAAGTCTGACTTCTAAAACCTCTGTAAAGTAGAAGTAGGTAATGAGTATTTAAATGCTGAGCCTTTTCAGTGAAGCTTATGCCAATGAAACAGAAACATTACGTAAAGTACCATCAGTGAAGTCCTGGCCCCATTAGAGTCAATGATAAAACTCCCATTGACTTCAGTGGAGACATGTCTTAAAAGATCTAGGAGAACAATTTATTATACAAACAATAGTTTGTTTTGTGTATTTTCTAGGTATCATTCTAAAAACTGAATTCTATAGGTTTTTAATTTCTCCTAATATTTGCTATTGCTATTCCTCTCTACCCCAACATCTTTTGGTTTTCAAATTTCTAAATTTTCTGTTGGGAAATAAGACTACTCTACCCAAGTAGTAATGAAATTTTAGTTTCTTCTAAATTCTTATTACAGAAGCATTTTACATACCATCTATAACTCTTTACTTCTACATGTATAGTCTCCGCTCAAATTTGTGTGTGCCAAAATCTTCCTATCTTCCAGTGTTTGATTTCAAAAAAAGAAAACTTTGAAAAAATGACAGGACTTAGTAAGGGAAGTGGACTGGACTGAAGGACTCAAGGATCTGAATATGGAGGAAGCTTGGAAAAATATCTGAAAATATCTGAATCCTGCATCCCAAGCAAGCGGGGGGTGGCAGAAATCATAGCAAACCAAAGTAGAACAAACATATCAAACAGGTTTTTGAGAGAAAGTAGAAACCCTATAAGGAATGGAAGAAGGGATGTATCAGTAAGGAAAGCTACCTCTTGAAGGTCAGAAAGTGTAGGGGAAAAGTGAGAACTGCCAAGCAGAGTTGGACCTTGCAAACGAAATTAAAACCAATAGTAAAAGGTTCTTTAGCTGTATAAATAAATAGACAAGTAAAGAAGAAGTGGGGCAGGTAAACTCTGAGGATGGAGTAGAGATTGACGGTAATCTAGGCATGCCCCAACAACCAAACAAACACTTTGCCTTAGTTTTTAATAAGGGTAATGAGAAGTGGCAGGATGTCTAATAGGAACAAGGATCTGGAAATAGAAATGACCACATCCAAGGAAACGAGGCCAAACTCAAACAGCTCAATGGGCCCAAATTGGGGGGCCTGGGTAGTCTCCATCCAAGAATATTAAAGGAACTAGCACATGATATTGCAAGCCCAATAGCAAGGATTTTTATTGAATCTCAAAACGTGGGGGCTGTATCATATCACTGGAGTATTGCAACTATGGTACCAGTATTTAAGAAAGGGTGAAAAAGATCAGGAAATTAAAAGACTGTTCGTTTGACCTCAGTTGTAAGCAGGTCTTAGAACAAATTTTGAAAGAGAGAGTGGTTAAGGACAAAGAGGTAAATGGTAATTGGAATAAAATACAATATGGTTTTCCGAAAGATAGATCATGCTAGACCAAATTGATCTCTTTCTTGAAGAAGATAACTGATTTTCTAGACAAAGGAAATGCAGTAGAGCTAATCTATCTGGATTCCAGAAAAGCATTTGGGACAGCTCCACATTAAAAGTTATCAGTTAAATTAGAGAAAATGGGGATTAATACGAGAATCCAAAAGATGAGTAAGGAACTGGTTAAAGGGGAGATTGCAGTTGGCCATGCTAAAAGGTGAACTGTCAGACTGAAGGGAGGTTACTAGTGGAGTTCCTCAGGGATCAGTCTTGGAACCAACCTAATGTAATGTTTTCATTAGTGACCTTGGCACAAAAAGTGAGTGTGCCCTAATAAAATCTGTGGATGGGATGGGACAAAGTTGGGAGGTATTGCCAATATGGAGGAGGACTAGAATATCATACAAGAAGATATGGATGACCTTGAAAACTGGAGTAACAGAAAAGCGTTAAAATTTATTAGTGAATTTAGGGACTAACAAGAATTTTTGCTATAATCTGGGGACATATCAGTTGGAGACGACAGAGGAGGAGAAAGACCTGGGCGTATTGTCGATCACAAGATAGCTATGAGCCGCCACTGTGATACAGCCATGAAAAAGGCTAATGCAATTCTAGGAAGTATTACCATTCTACAAGGCATTGGTGAGACTCCAGAATACTGTGTGCAATTCTGGTCTCCCACATTTAAGAAAGACAAATTCAAACTGGAAGAGGTGCAGAGAAGGGCTATTAGGATGGTCGGAGGAATGGAGAACCTACCTTATGAGAAAAGATGTAAGGGCATATTTAGTCTATCAAAATGAAGGCTATGGGGAGATACAGTTGCGCTCTATAAATACATGAGAGGGACAGAGAGGATTTAAGGACCAATGTTGGCACAAGAACAAATGGCTATAAACTGACCATCAACAAGTTTAGGCTCGAAATTAGATGAAGGTTTCTAACCATTAGAGGATTGAATTTCTGGAACAGCCTTCCAAGGGAATAGTAGGGGCAAAAAAACCTAACTGGTTTTAAGATTGAGCTTGATAAGTTTATGAAGGTAATAGTATGAGTTGGCCTACAATGGCATATGGCCAATCTGCCACTGCTATTAGCAAATATCTCCAATGACCAAGATGGGACACTAGAGAGGGAGGGCTCTGAGTTTCTACAGAGAATTCTTTCCTAGGTGTCTGGCTAGTGGATCTTGCTGACATGCTCAGAGTCTAACAGATCACATATTTGGGATCAGGAAGAAATTTCCCCCGAGGTCAGATTGGAAGACACCCTGGAATTTTTTTGCCTGTCTCTGCAGCATGGTGCACAGGTCACTTGCTGGTTTAATTTGAAGTCTTTAAACCATGATATGAGGAAGTCAGTAATTCAGTCAAAGGCTATGGGCCTACTACAGGAGTGGTTGGGTGAGGTTCAGTGTCCTGCAATGTGTAGGTTGTCAGACTAGATGATCACAATGGTCCCTTCTGGCCCATCTAAAGTGTGTGAGTCTGTGTGTTAGTTTAGTGAAATATTCTAGGATTATCCACTCGCTGTATTTTTTGAAAAAGACGGTCTTAAAATACTGCTGTGGGAGCCCTCTATGCTGCACTTCAACAGTTGAAAAGCACTGAAAGCCACCTAACCTACTAATCAATGCTGAACTGTATTTGAACCTGTATTGTATAGAGTTGGCACACTCACAGCGTATCCTCATGGAAACTAGATTCAGGGCTGTTTTTTCCTCTTGATAACACAAGTTCTCATGATTCAGGATGTGGGATAATAAGTTTAAATGTAGAAAAGGCTGTCACACTGACAAATTCCTCTTTTAAAAAAAATCAGATTTTTTTCAACACTGAGTGCAAACCTGTTAATAACCTATTTGGAATGGAACAGTGCTTTGCCTGCCAGCTCTTCATGTGTAGAAAACCACAATTTAAACGTGTCTCTTAAAGTAATCACAGAAGTTGTCTATATAAAGTCTCATTGCATTAAGACATTAGCTCTCACTTATATGGAAGAGCAACACTGTATTGCTGCAATATATAATACTGTTCCAGTGGCCTTTCATGAGACCTATATGTTTTTCTCTACTGTATGGGACAGTAATTTTCACAAGTAACCCTGAGAAGCAGAACATATTTAAGGACCTAACCATTCAGCTACAAGTTTCAGTCTTTGAAATGAAAGCTACTGTTTAACAGTACCTGCTCTGGAACTTTAGCCACAGTCTATTTAAACTTAATTTACCAAATTCCTCCCTCAGTGTGTGTCCTATCCAGCGCACAAGTTATGTGGTCTGCTGGGGCACATAAACTGCTCACATATCAGCTCTCTTTATTCAGGGAAAGGTCAGCCCAAAAGCACCAAAAATCAATACGACCATCCACAGCACTAGGAGGAGTAAAAAAGGGCAAAAAGAGTAAAAAGCTTCAGCTTCAGCAGGGTGGAGGCCCGCTCCTTAGTTTCTGCCCTGTGCCCCAGTGAGTCTAATGCCAGCCCTGTCTGCCACCTTTTTGTCCACTTATCTGCACTGCCCAAGTGAACATCAGACAAGTAGCATTTGCCCTACATGGCTGAAGTCACAATGTGGAGGGGAGAGAGGAGGCTTTACTCAGTGTATGCCAGAGTGGGCTCTGTGAAAATCTAACTCTCTGAGTAGTCCAATTTGAAATCAGTGGAACTACATATAAACAATGGAGATACAATGGAACAAGAGTAAAGGTGGAAGAATCAGGCTGCACCAAATAAGTGTCTTATATTAACAAGCAAACAGGCTCCAAATAAGTGTCTTAGAATAGCAATCCGTATACAAGAGAGATCAAACTCGTTTGGTAATGTATCAGATACAGTTAGACTGAAAAGTGTAATGAGTATTCCACAAACGTGCATTTATCTCACTCACAGATGCTCTGCCTTTATTTTGTACTTGATCAGATTCTGCCCACTATGCTCACAAGGAGGAGTAGCTTGCTCCTTGAACAGTGCCACTGACTTTAATGGAATTACTCAAGGATTAACTACTATGCAACTTGAGTGAAGGTGGCAGAATGTTGACACGCTGTTTTGCATTTTAAATTATTTCCTAATGCTGAAAAAAGAGTGATGTACCATTTAATGTTAACGACTTTAGGTTAAAACAAAGCAAAAATTAAAAGCAAACAATACAATGCAAAACAAACAAAGGCTTCTAACCTGAATTTTATACTGCAAGGTCAAGCAAAGTAGGGGAAGTTTTCTGTTAACGTTGACAGCTTAAAGATCCATGAGCGATGTCATTTTGTGTGTGTGTTTGTGGAAATAGTCTGCTACACATGTGTACTTTGGTAAGCAGTCTGATACTGTGAACATATTAATTAAGCGCTCCAGCATAGCTGTATTTAGTGTTGACAGTGCATCTCCATGCATGAATTATCACTTGAGGAGCACGTACAGAATAAAGGAAAATTTAACTCCTAAATAACTCCAAGGGGGAAATGACAAAATTTACTAATTATTCCGACAGTTCTCATCAGGTAGCCTCTCATTCTGGATAATTTATTAAAGTTTCCCACAAATATAAGCCTCATTTAAAAAAAAGTTGAATTGTCCATTCAATTTAGACAATTAACTGAAGAAATCAAAAGTGGATTTGAAAGGGATGCATTGTCACAATACATTCAAATAACTTTCATTTCCTTTTTTATTATTATTGGTTTGGTTTGGTTTTACTTAACAGTGGTTGGAAGTTAGTAAAAGGGCCAAAAGTCTTTTGTGTGTCTGTCTTACTGCATTCACTTGGAATGCTTGAACTTGTTCTACTTCATCCAGCAGATTTCAAGTACTTTAATTTCTATGCTCTCAAAGGCAAGTTTGCGTTATGAAGAATGAAGTTTTTCTTTCCCTAGGGAAGTAAAAAGAATGGATGCAAATCTAATGCCTGCAAATTGTGCTGTTCTAGCACTGGCTCACAATCTGCTTGATACTTTGTACTGCAGCTGCTATCTCCCCGCGCATCTTCTCCCACAAGGTTATGACTGGTGTACAAAGGCTTGATCCACTTGTATCCTGGCCATCTGAGAAACTGCCTTTCTTTCTGTCATCTGTCCCGGCTGCTGAGGGAATATTAGTTAGTGGTAGCGATGAATGAACTAATGTGCAGTTTATTCTGGATATGGTCTTTAATTCAAGAACTTTCTTCCTCCCACTAGAAATTTACTGACTTAGAGCAAAGGTGCCTCTCTTTCCTCAGGCATTTGTTATAAATGGTGCAGAGGAAGTGGTTGTGTGGGAGCACATTTAAGAAGGGAAATTAGTTGATGGTTGGGGAAATTATCTCCCCCTCTCCCGCACCTTCCACTTCTAAAAGGAAAAGTTGGGAGGGGGAATGATGAGTGGAACTATCTCTGTATTTGTTAAACCTCACGCATGGGTCCTGTACTCTTCAGAGGGGATATTTTTAAATACCTGCGATGAAATAAAGCATACTAAGTATCCAATCATAATATCAAGCTGATTTCCCCCCTACCAAGTCAAATCAGAATGGACAAAGTCTCCTATATTTAATGGGTTTCCCCTCTGAAAATGAAGAAACAACCTCCCCTCCACAATAAAACAGTGTTTAAATAATTCATAAAAAATTAAATAGTCAACCCAGTGTTAATCCTTTAGAGGCTTGGTAATTCGTGGGTATATAGGAATTGGCTGTTTTCAAAGGAGTTTGAGTAGCCACTGTAAAAGGAATAATGGACTCAACTTCTACTTCCGCTATTGCTGGTTTCTGACCTCTTCTCAGGCCAGGAACCAGGGGAGGGGAGGTGGGTTGCATCGTGTGCTGAGGTCAGGGACAGGAAAGAAGTGGCTTGATACCAGTCTTCCACATGAGGCAAGTATACTTATTCTCCTGGTTTTAAAAACACTATAAGCCTCAAAGAGGGTGTGGTCTTCGATTGGTGCAGAGCTGAAGGATTCTAGCCTCAGCCTCATGGATCTCAGTTTTTCCACATGATGTCTCTGCCCAGGCTCTGTACAGTGGTCTAGGTCCCCTTCTTCCCATGACTATGGAAGCTTAGTCATACTCAATGGCTGAAGAGTGCTGTTGCTTCCCAGCATCATACTTCATCACAAACATGGCTAATTTCTTAGGAAGGAAAAACTAATAATTCTCAAATTTGTTGTAGTTCTGTTCCCAGCTCTGCCACTAATGTACTTCCTTGGCAAGTCCCTTCGTACCTACCTATCTCACAGGTAGGAATGTTAGGAGGTTTAATTAATCATGGTTTTAAACTGCTTTGAGATACTCTAAAGGAAAATGTTAAATACCCATTGGAACCTTAATCACTGTGTAACAAAAACTTCAATTTAAATATATTAACCAACCTGAAGAGAGAGGATTTCACAATTATTAATTCAAATTGCAGAAATCCGTAGTCACCTGAGTCTTGAAATAATAAGAAGGAACAACTAGAAGATTAGCTCAGCGGATCCAGATACACTTAAAATTAGTGCCTTATTTCTAGTCTGAATTTGTTCAGCTTCAGCTTCCAGCCATTGGTTCTTGTTATGATAGCTCCTGTGTGTAAGACATTTATAATTTATAACTGATATGTTCTTTAACAGGAAACCATCAGCCCTGTGAATTAATAACTGTAATATATAGGCAGCAAAATGTTTGGTTATCAAAAAAAAATTAGCAAGCATAACATAATACTTGAGCGTTTATATTGTTCCATCAAATTTTTCTTTGGGTATGTCTACACTAAAAAGGTAAATTGACCTATATTAGGTCAACAGCCATTGCAATAATTACTGCTGTGGTTTATGTCCACACTACCCTCCTTGGGTCGGGTGGTGCGCATCCTCACCAGGAGCACTTCCACCAACTTAAGGGGGGCAGCATGGGGAGCTGAGTGCCTGGTCTACCCCACAAGCTCTCAGACTCCCAGTGGGCTGCCTCCCCCGTCCACTCCCCATTCCCCACTGGGAGCGGGTGGAAAGCTGCACAGGGCTTCTCCCCTACCGTTCCTCACCAGGAATGTGGGGGGAAGCCAACAGCCAATTGACAAGTCAGCCAATAGCCAATATAAGTAATGCAGTCTACGCAGACACTGTGTCGCACTAACAACACCAACATAAGCCTTACGCCTTTCATAGAGGTGGGGCTATTATGTCGGTGTAGTAGGGCACTTACATCGGTGGGAGGAAGGCTGTAATGTAGACACTGACATAATTAGACCAATGTAAGTTGCTTTACGTCGACCTAACTATGTAGTGCAGACCAGCTCTTAAACAAATAGGTCTTCTCTGGCTTTTCCAAATTACCACAATTATTAAAGATCCATTATTCATTTTCCATGTCTTGTCTGCAACTCAGCAACAATTATTTGACAATCATCCTGCAACTCAAATAGGGCCTTAAGTAGTGTCAATTTATACTTCCTTAGAAGTAAACAAAACATATACCTGCTACTATTGGGAGCAGCTGCATGGAAGAAGGTACTCAGTGGAGGTCGTTCCAGCCCAGTGGTGAATTAAGCTCCATAGCCCCTTTTATTCCCCATGCCCTCCCACCACACAGTGGAAAGACTGGAGAGCCATGGGCCCATCTGCCTCCTAAAGGGAGCTTTTCGTGGACCTGAGTTTTGAGATGCAGAGCGGTGGTAACATCTGCACAGCTATCCAGAATCCTGCACTGGTTCCATTGCCAAGGGAGCAGCCATATAGTAGCAGAGGCAGAAACAGGATTTGTGCCTTAATATAACAGCTGTCCATTCATTCGCATAATGATGTAATGGAATACTGGAGCTGCACGCATTCTGAATAATAGGAGCAACTCCCACATTCAAGCATCTCCCACATCTAGCAGAGATGTTATGCTCAAAATACTATGTTGCACAACTTTGCTCAAATAATTTTAGGAGCTGGAGAGATGATGAGGTAGTGATTAGGATCTTGATCTGGGAGACCCTGGTTCACTTCCCTGATCTATCACAGGCTTCCTGTGTGATCTTTGGTAAAGTCACTTAGTTCCCTATTGGTAAAATATGGATAACAGCACTTCCCTGTTTCATAGGGGTATTGTGACGATAAATCCATTAATGTCTATGAAGCACTCGGATACAATGGTGATGAGCACCTTATAAATTCCACAAGGAAATAAACAATACTGCCTTCAGAGTAGGGCTTTAATAATCTGCAGTGAATAAGGCCTGGGCCACATATTGAACAATGAGGATAAAACAAAATATTCTATATTCATTCTGCAAGCACTATCCATCTTGTGCCCTAAATGAGGCAGGAGTGCTGTGCAAAAATTAGTGTGTGATCATGTCACTGAACTGTATCATAAAGCATAATCACAAGAGGGTCAAATTAAGGTTCTCCTTCGAGTAATTGTCCATATGCATGGTCCAGCTGTTGGTGTGCATGTGCCCCGGTGCTCAGGACCAGAGACTTTTTGGCCAGTAGTATTCGTAAGGCGTGCCTGTCCCCAGATGCTCCTTGTGCTCTCCACTGAGGGCATATAAGGGCAGGGAATGCCTACCTCCATCAGTTTCGTCTCAACCACCTCCTGCATTGTGACAGATCATTGGTGGTCCAGCGTATACATCAGCCTCCTAGAACTCAAGGAGAGTCTGCAAGGTTTTTATCAGCAACATCAAGAATCAGCACATAATAATGGTGGAAATAATGCAAATAATGATGGAAAATACAACCACCATGTTCTACAACAATCAAAGAGGAGCAAGATCTTCTTGCTGTATCAAGAAGCAGTCAGATTGTGGAACTGGTCACTCTGACATCAAACTTCCCTCTCAGCTGTCAACATACCTGCCCTGCAGACCTCCCTAGCAGACAATCTGAACAGACATATCTCATTGAATCACAAAAGGGAGATCAAGGACCACATTCTTCATCACTTTCAATGAATGGGGCCACCCCCTTATAGAATTGTTTGTGACTTATTTTGCCTCAGGAGAAGTTCGAGCCCAGGTGCCCTGTCTGATGCTTTTCTTGTCCCATGGATGAGGGACCTTTTATATGCTTTCCCTCACATTCCTCTAATTCCCAGAGTACTTTGCAAGGTCAGACAAGACTCCACCAAACATATTGATAGCCCCAGCCTGGCCAAGAGAGTTTTTGTTCCCAGATGTCCTAAGGCTGTCCAAGGCCCAACCCTGACACTGGACTTGCTGTCATAGTTCAAAGGGAAGGTGCTGCACCCAGACCTCAGGTCTCTGCACCTCACAGCCTGGCTGCTGGATGGATGTCTAGCCTAGAAGTTTCTCCAGTCAGGGATATTTTGGTCAAAGCAGGAAAGACTCCACCAGACACACCTCGTGAAATGAATGAGATTCTCCCACAGATCTTGGCTGAGGTCACTCCTCCCTCATGAAGCACCTATACCAGTAATGTAGGAGTGCCTGCTAGAGCTGAAATAATCTAATCTCTCTGAGTTCTCTTAGAATCACCTGGTGGCAATTTCATCGTGTCATCTGCCTGTTGACAGCCACTCTGTCTTCTTTTACAGACCTGAGATTCATAAACATTTCATGAGAGACTTTCCACCTGTTCAGGGGCCTCATTTCCTCTTAGGGCTTTAATCTAGTACTTCCCATGCTTATGGGGCTTCTATTCAAACCTATGGCGTCATGACCCTTTTACATCACTCCACAAAAATCTTCATGGCAGACCCCTCTCCCCGCCAACACACATGATTGTCTTCCCTGTCTTCCTCAGGACTCATCCAAAGTACTTACTCAAGGTGGTCATGGAATTCCACCTAAATCAGCAAATCCACCTATCTGTGTTCTTTCCTCATATGTGTAAGATAGAAGCGGCCCTCCACCCTTTGAATGTCAGAAAGCCTCCAGTATTTTATCTGCAAAGAAGAAAAACCATTCTGATCTTGTCCAAAGCTCTTTGTAGCGTAGTTGATGGACTGAAAGGCAAGGTCGTGTCTTCACAAATTCAAGAATCTTCTCAAAATGGATTTCAGAATGTGTGAAATGTTGTTATGACATAGCAAGAAGAGACCCACCTGCAGGGTTGAAAGCTCATTTCACTCGAGCCCAGAGAGCTTCATTAGCTTTCCTGAACAATGTCTCAGTCCTAGACATATGTAAAGGCAGTGACCTAGTGCTCTGTTCATACGTTTACCAAGCTCTTACAGAAGCCTCCAGCTTAGATGCTGGTTTTGTTAATGCTGTTCTCTAGTCCCTTCTTTCATAGACATCCCATAGTGGAATGTGCATATAGATAGCCACTTGAAGGAGAATGAATAGTTACTTACCTTTGAGGTATGTTGTCCATATGTACATTTCACAACCCCCTCTCCATCTCCTTGACCTCGGTGTCCTCTCACTTTATATTTTGTAGTTGAGAGGAAACTGATGGCACTAGGCGCACCCTACCCTTAAATGCCCTTGCCAGACAGCGCAAAGAGCATCAGGGTGCAAGCTAGCTGTATGGCTACAGCTGGCCAAAAAGTCTACAGACTTGAGTGCGAGGGCACATGCATACCAATAGTGGAATGTGTATATGGACAACACATCTCAAACTCCAGTTTCTGAATGGGTAAGTAACTTGGCATTTCCTAACTTTGGAGTGCTTGACTTTGCAACCTGCATGTTCTTTTCACGTGTCTTTTTTTTGTATGTAATAATACAGAGGTTGGATGAGAGTGAGCATTTGTAATGTTTGTGTATATGCCTGTTTATTTTGTTCATGCATGAGGTAAGAGCTGATTTTTGTACTGAAGACAGAAATAAGCCTACCTCTTAAGCTCTGCTAATACCAGTGCCATTTCAGGAAGACAGTGATAATTGTGCCATCCTGCAAGTCAAGTGTTTAAATTACTTTTTCCAATTTCATGAAAGCATTATTCTCTTAACTGTTTATCTATTTAATTAAATATTTTTATCCTCATTTTTGGCAGTGATCCAGGCTGGTTATCTTTCAAAAACAGTCCCAAAAAAGTGTGACTTAATTTTATTCAACTAAAAAATTTATTTTGGGAATTTTTCTTGAAATCCTTTCTTGATTTTGTTTAAATTGAATCTAGAACTAGATGCACATAAATCTACTCAGTCTCATGCTCTCAGAAGCCACAAGGAAAGTAATAAAGTGTCAGAGGTCAATCAGAGCCAATTTCACATAGGAAAAGAGATAGTTTAATGGCTGATCAAGGTTCTCTAGGTCATATACATCCGTTTTTCATTTTACTGAGACTCATACTAAAACAGAAATAAAAGTCTAATTATTTATTGGAAGTCAATATTCAATCTCACACCCACACAGCTTGTTGTATCTATATGAACTTTAAATAGCTAGTGCAACAGCTGCAAAAAGGTGTTTGTGTACTGAATGAGAAAGGGGAAAAAACTGAAACCATGTAGCATAAAATAATTAATCCGAAGTGCTAGTACTAAAGCATGCAGTAAAAACAGGGAATTACTTCAGTAGTAGTGACAAATAAGTGTGTTTTTAATCCAAATGGTACAAACATCATACCAAAGTAATTCATTATATTCAAACTGAACAATTAATCCGTAATTTTCTCACTATGCAAAAACAATAAGAATTCATAACAGAGCTTCCTCAAGCACAGAGGTTTATAAATCCAAGGATTTAAAAATATAGGAAAAACAAATGCAAAAGGCATGATGACTTAAGAATTCATAAGAGATCATGTAACACTTGTTCTTGATGTTGGTGTTCTATATTAGTGATTATTTCATTGAACTAAAAATCTCATAATAATAAGAAGTTTTTAAGGACAAGTGCTATATAACCAAAGCTTAACAGGGAACAAAACTAAAATTCTAGAAGATTTATTATCTATGTGTTATATTATCATTGCTGAATCTACTTGGAAGTCAGTGGGCATGCTACTAAACTTAAAAAGTGACCTTGTATTTAAAAATAAATATTTAGAAATCAAGAGTCTTTTAGAATTCAAGTCATATTCATTTTTTCCCCCCCCGATGGAACAGAAGTAACTTTTGTAATATCTTTTTATATGCAACCACTGTGTTTCTTTAAGCAAACACTAGACATGAAAGTTGCTCTGTCATTGACTCAAACTACAGTATGTGGGAACTACAAATAAGCAGCCTTGATACTGTGAGTGATTTGAGCCACTTAATACTAGATTATCCTGAAAACATTAGGGCAAAAGTGAGGCTGGCTGGTGCTGATGAAGAGACAGTAAAGATAAAAGGCAAACACAGAGTATATCTCTCCATAAAGAAGAGACTGCATTTGCTCTCCTCAAGTTTAGTAATCTTTCTCAGTGAAAATTATTCCCCCTTGTCTAGGATTTAGAATTTAATATTTTCTCTCTTAACTTTCATTTCATAAGGAATGCATATATGCAGAGGACTCTTATGCTCTTTCTGTCAGGGTGTTTATTCTTTAATGAGTGTGCGTGTGTCTTCTGGCTGCAGTGAAAAGGATTTTGTTGTTGCTTTATTGTTTGTCTGTTTTTTGTTTAAAACAAAGCCCTGGTGCCTTTCTTTACTCCCGAAAGAGCAAACAGCAAAAGTTCTTTAAAAATTAATCATAATTCCGCTTGAAAAGAGACATATTTTCATGAGAACTGTTAATCTCTTAATACAACTGGAGCCAGAAAGAGGAGATTGTGTTTATGCCTGTTTGTGTGTAATTTATCAGATATTCAGTAATACCAAGAATAAGTTTCTGTGCTCACAGATGGCAGGGAAGTGCAAGTTCTTTCTGTTTATGCCCTTATTGTCCCTAGGTAAATAGCATCTGAGAACTGTTTATAGTCCTGAATCGGCAAAGCACTTAAGCGAGTACTTAAACTTTTAATCACATGTGCAGTACCATTAACTAAAATGTATTTGTATAATACAGCAAATTTCAAAAAAATATTAATTTGAATTTTCTAAGCTTTTTTTGTTTTCTTGTGAATTAAATCTCCACTATCATATTAAATGTAGCATTTTTTGGATGTTCATTTATAAGTCAGTCAGATAAGGTGTATATTATAAGTTAGCTGTGCATTTATCTGTTCTCTTGTGCACACATATATTTAAAGAAACTTCCTGTAATGCATAGTCAGTACCCCATTGTCAGGCAATCAAAACCAAGAAAAAATAGTTGGCCCTAATAAGAAGAGCTGGTCAAAAAATGAAACAACATTTTGAAAAGATTGATTTTTAATTTTTTTTTATTATAATGTGTCATTTGATGAAATTTTTAATCAATGTAAAAAAAAAATTAGATCCAGTTATAAAGCACATTGGAAAAACCACTAATAATGTGAAATAAATACCCAGTATTTTAATTGTTAAAATCCAATTTCAAAATTTCATCATAAATCTAATTGTAGAAAATTTTGACTCGCTCTGTTAATGAGGGTTGTGTCCAAGATGTCATGCCAAGTTTCAAATTACAGACGTCAGCTACTTTTTCTGCAAGCCTCTATTCAATTCTAGTCATATCTTGAAAATAAAATAAATGAAAAATAGGAAAAAGGTATTTCCCCCACTCATCTGCTAGCTTAACTCAAAAAGGGGCTGACTGGATTTTGCTCAAACTGTCGTAAGGGGGGGAAATCCTCTTTGTATAGAGATCAAACATGACTCATCCTAATGTGTTCATTTTGAAAAGTTATGAGAACATAAAAATGAGGGGAAACAGGAGAAGTGTTCTAAAATGGACAAACCGTTTTGCAGCCTAAACTGTAACGACCACTCCATTAGTGGTTGAATAATGGTTAAATGGTTGTACGAGCAGGGGACATGTCTTAGCAGAACAAGGTCACAATCCTTTTTGTGCTACGCTAATATCAGTAATTAATCATAAGATATTTTTTAAAAAATCTTAGTTTTAAACATATGCATCCATTCATTTAAAACATCCTTTTAGATCTGCAGGGATACTGAAAAGCTTTGGGGGAACATTCATTTGAATATAAAGCTATGAATTCATGTTAACAATATACATGGCACTTTTTCTTAATTTTCCACAAACATTCACAGATATAGTGTGTGTGTGTGTCTGTCTGTCTGTATTTAATTCAAAAGAATGTTTTTTGAAAGCAAAAGTTCAGTTAATACGCATGTATGTGTTCCCACGGAAGTTAGTCCTGAAGGATTCACACGTCAGTCTCTTTAATATACTTTCTCCTGTTACTAAAGGTTGTCATCCAACCGCAGGGTAGAAACAGCAGCATGTGAGCTAGGTGACCAGTCACACACAATCATGAATATTCTAACCAAATAGCTCAGATAACCTATAGGCTGAAATATATTTTTATAAATTGGTTGATGACAAATTTTGAATAACAAACACATTCGTAACATTCAGGTCCTTTCCAGTCATGAAAAGAAAAAAATGAAAGATTTAGTGCAAATAGCTCACCAACCTCTATCTGCATTAAAAAAAATTTAGCCCTAAAAAATCTCTCATGCTCTTGAATGTATAAATGAATCACCATTTTCCTAGGAAGCTGACACTGCTGCATTTTAGTAAGCGTGTAGGCAAAGGTATATGAATGCTCCTGACACCTATGAATTAATCCTATTTTTTCAACCATAATAATAATGTTAGTATTTGCGAGTAAGCATTTTATTTATTTATTGCTTCTCTGAAATACAAATCGGTATATTTTCCTTTTGTTACCTTAGTTTTGTTTTTAATATTTTCATTTCCTCTGGGGTGATAGAACACTGCTCTGGTTTTAAGGTAGTCTTTTACAGTAAATTTCTATCTCCTTCTTTTTTTTTTCCTGATACAGAGGATTACTGCTGCAGGAAAACAGCAGGTTTTCAGAAGCACTACACTACTATAAACTGGCAATTGGTAGCAGACCCACATTAGCTTGTAAGTAATTCAGTAGCTTTTTTTACATTTCTTTTCTTCCCTCATCTTTGAACTATTATAAAGCTAGAATGAGAAGGATAACATGCGCTGTATTTAGACTTGGCAGAATTTTTTTATATATATAATTTCAATGGATAATATCAATGTTTTATTTTTCAGCATTTCTTCAATTTTTATCTATTTTAAATTTTCACAGTTGTGGGAAATAATGGGGGGCTAAGACAGCAATTATTTAATGACAGTAGATGTTGACATTCAAAATGTTAAAGCTTTATAACCATTAAAAGAAATTTTCAACATCACACATATCACCATGTAGAAAGTAAATAGCCTTTTTTTTATCAACAAAAATCTAATTGTTCCAAGCCTAGATATATTATAAAGTAGTATTCCACGAACCACATTAACTGTGAGAAGTCATGCATATATGGACAGTTGTATTTAAGGAAATTTGTTCTCAATATTAAAATGAGAGGGAGAAATTTATTTTACTCTTCAGTGAGCTGCAAAACAATCACTCTGTTGTTCAACATCTGCTCTCTGATAGACAATGGGCTACAGAACTGAAAACAATGGCACAATCCCATACCATTCAAAAGAATGGGCTGGTGAGCCATGGACACTGTGACTAAAATATATGACATTGATGTTTGTTTTCTGATAGCCAGTCTCTGACTTTAAGGCATGTGGTGAGTCAATAATACAAAGTTTTTGGAATTCCTTATTGGGACAATCTTCCACTAGTAAGATTTGTTGTTTATTGCCGGTGACTAATTCCAATACCGTACCAGTAGACTCTAATTGCAGGTTGTTGAGTCTGTTTGGTATCCCCTTGATTTAATGCATTAATTTATTTATGTATTGGAGGCAAGGTGGCTCACGTTTTCTTTTACTTAAAAAACAAAACAAACAAAAAAAAACGTCTGCCCAATATTATGTTTCTAAGAAAACAACAGCCAACCTTCAGGGGAAGTTCTATGGCCTGTGTTGTGCAGGAGGTCATACTATGTGATCACAGTGGTCCCTTCTGATTTTATAATCTGTGAACATGAATATCTTTTGGTTTAAAACGATAACAGGTATGATGACATAGTGGAACCCCGCTAAAACATGTAATATTTGTTTATTCCCCTAACAGCTGCCTATTTAAATACTGGTATTATCCTGATGAATCAAGGAAAGACTGAAGAAGCCAGGAGGACGTTCCTGAAGTGTTCAGAGATCCCTGATGAAAATTTGAAAGATCCTCATGCTCATAAGAGCTCTGTTACCAGTTGCCTTTATAACTTAGGAAAACTCTTTCATGAACAAGGACATTATGAGGTGAGGACCCAATTTTCCCATCCCATGCAAACATCAACACTACCCCTCCCAACCCCACAAAAAAGTCCTTATAATAAATAATACCCATCATTTATATACAGTAGCACCTTTCATCAACAATGTCAAAGTGCTTCACAAATATTAATTGATTAAGCTGCACAAATCCCCTGTGAGGTCGGTGTGGGAAAGTATTATTCTTCAACAATTTACAGAGAGGGAGGCAGAGCTGCAGAAATGTTAAATGACTTATGCAGTGATGCATAGCAAAATAGTGTTAGAACCAGAATGAGAACCGATCAAATCTGGGACTTTTTGCTTTCTGCAGTTTGCTCTGTTTCGTGAGATTGTTGTCATAAATGGCTGAAGTATATCTGAAGCCACTGGGGAGTGTGTATTAAAGATGGCCTCTGTGCCTGAATAGCAAAAGATGAGAATCTGTTACAGCCCCAAATAGGGAGTCCATGGCTCTTTAGCTCAATCTGCTTTGAGCTCTGGAGGTCCCCAGTGGTTCAGCCGCTGGTGAGTCAGCAAAGATAGCAGCCATCATATATACAGATGAAAAGACCTCTGATAAGTATTTTGCCTACTGGAGATATACTGAGAGCTTGGTTGGATGGGTGGGGATGTTTTGGTTTTGTTATGCTGTTCCTGTCCAGCCAGACTTACTTCAGAGTGGTAGTTGCATGAGGCTGTGATCCATGTAACTGACTGCAACATATAAACTCTGCTACTTACGATTAAGTACACACATGCTCTTTCAGACTCCCCTACATCCAGCTTCCTTTTTCAGCTCTATCAAATGGCAGTGATTAATGTGTTAGATTTTTATGTCTGCATTTTAACCAATCTGTAAAGATAAGAGAGCAGCAACATACTATATGGCTGTGCTGTGACTGCACTTAGAGTACTATGTTGGTTATAAAAATCTGTGGATGGGCGTGGTTTTCAAAGGATAAATAAATGACAGGTCTCTTCCCGGGGTACTTACCTTCTAAAATGGACTTTACATGGTCATGCAGTTATGTTTTCCAAAGGACTGTTACTACTTACACTGAACAGTATGCATCTCCAGTGTGCCTGCTGAATGAAACATTAGTATGCGATCATGCAATTCAAGTATATAACATCATGCATATGCACAAGAGCACACAGGAACCTTAATTTTGGCATTTCCCGACTCCTGAGTGCTCCTCCTTTTTTTCCTCATCCATGTTCTTTCCCATGGAGGAAAGATTCAATAATAGGATCTGGATTCTATTGTTAAGTGATACTAAGCAATGATACTTTATTATTAGGGTGCTTATTGTAACAATCTGATATCAATCTGGGCACTCTGTCAGTCCACAGAATTTTGAATCTGTAACAAGACACGCACGAATGGAAATCATTAAAACTGGTGTTAAGGAACTTCACGTCCCTTGTTGATCCTTTTATAAATGTGATCTTCCTAGTGTATTAGTAATGAAGATATTTATTTCTTTTTTTCATTCTGGGAGGGTAGCTAGTACCTAATTCACATGTGAAAAAGTGCTATTGAAAATGGTGCTTTAGTAATGTTTTTCTTTCCTGTTTCAGGATGCCCTTATGGTTTACAAGGAAGCAATACAGAAAATGCCAAGGCAGTTTGCACCACAAAGCTTATACAACATGATGGGTAAGAGCAATTATAATATTACAGTGATATTCAAGGAGGCAGAGTGAAACTAGAGTACTTAGTCATACAACTGGAGCTCAAGTGATTCAGTTAATTAATAAAACCAAATTAATTTTCTCCAATAGATCTTAACCATAAGTAGGTTCCAACTTCAGAGTTCAAGTAACAGCAGTAGATTTTCTTGACAAACCCCAGTAGATGGTTACACACGTATATTCTTGGTTTCTTTCTGAGTGTTCCTACAGCACTTAAATACACATCCTATTGATTGCAGTGGTGCCCACCTGTAGAATCTCCTACCTAATATCTAAGAAGCTTTATGTGTACTATTTAGTGTGATTAGTGGAATTTTTCATTCACTAAGCCACCTCTCTTCCCCCATTCAGTTACCATTGCAGCCAGTGGGAGTCTTTTCATTTATCTCAACACAAGATGGATTAAGTACTGAATCACTAAGATTATTACTTGAGGAATATTTAGATTGTATTATTAAATAGCATGCTCAATGGGCTCACAATCCAATTTGGATGCTTTATATCAAGGGGGGCAAACAAAGGGTGGAGAAAAGATTGAGTAAGGTGAGGTCTACAATAAGAGAATCCAATAGACCCTCTGGGTCCAGCTGATTCCTGCCCTTTCAAAATGTTGAAGGCAGCCTCAGTGCATTACATTGTCAGTTTTGGTTTATTTTCTTAAAAAGTGAAATTATTTTTTTCTCATTTTTCAAAATATAAATGTAAAGGGATAGAAATTTGAGTTAGATAGATCACTTGACTTAAAACCTGATATAACCAGGTGGCAGGTCCTAAGATCTTGCATAGAGATACAAAACTGTTTAAGTAGGACCCTGCACAGAAATGCATCTGTTTCTGTTGACTCACCTTAATGTCTGAATTATGGTGGGGTTTGGGGTCCTGTGAGATCCAATCTAAGATACGAAAGAGTTTGAGTGTGTTTCTGTAGTACAGAGAACTAGGGTAATTGTCAGATAAAAAGCTCTAGGAACAACTAAGCTCAAGAGAGAGGTCAGCAGGGGCTGGGATTGTTATTCTTTAAAATAACAATAAAGGAAAAGCCCAGGAAAGGGAGTAAGTTTGAACTATATCCCTTGTGAATGTGTGTGGGTGTGCTGAGTCTAGTGGGGGTTAGTTTTCACCGATACTTATTTGACCAGAAAATGCAGATTCATGTTGAACAAAACATTCAGCAAATTTGTCAAATTGTTTTGGTAAAATAAAAACTAACTAACTGAATCCAAAACAATATAAACATTTGTTTTGACCTTTTCAAAATGTTTATTTTTTCTATTTGAAGCAACTTTGTTTTGAATTTACTTCAGTTTTATTTAAAAAATGATTAAAGCTTGAAAATGAAACATTTTGACCTGAAACAACCATTGAATTTTATTTTTCTTAATTTTTTTTATTTTTATTTTTTACTTTTTGATTTCCAAAAAATGTTTAAAATTTTCATTTTGGGTCAACTCTACTTTTGTTTTTGGTATGACCAGCAAACCAAAAAAAATCAGCTATTTGCACAGCTCTAGTGAAGAATCATTGGAGGTACCCTAGAGAAGGTTATGATCCAGTGGAATCAGATAAGTTTTAATTTGGACAGGATAGCAAGCAGTATACCCTTCGATGTATACTGTGCAATGAACATGACTCGCACTCACGCTAAAGGGACTTTAACACACTCATTGAATCAAGATTCTGATCCTCACTCCCCAAGTTACTCGTTTTGTGTGTGTAGTTTATCTCCCTTTAACAAGATACTTTAAGTACTGGATGATGAAACAATTATTCTAAAACTGCAGTTTGATCTGGTGCTTTTTCAAAGCCTATGTCTTAAACCGGTTAAAGGTGTAATTCAAAATTAAATATTTGTATTGCCATGGTGATAGCATTACTTGTTTTTGATTTTCTCTAAACCACACTCACTTTGGCAATGCATATTTATTCACTGTTGTCACTTTTCTGGAATACTGAATCTTATGGGATCAAATCAATGGCTAAAAGTCTTACTTTTTGACTCATTTTTTGTTGATAAATGGTCTAGGTTATGTTACCAATTCATCAGTTTCATTTGTCAGCATGCACTGATTATCCTATCAAGCGACCAGCAACAGCCATAGTTTTGTTTTGTGAATTAGACAGCTGCTTATTATTATTGCCCTATCAAGACCTTTGGCAGATTGTAGTGTCTAGATAGAGCTGGACAAGTTTGACTCCCCTTTTGTGTGCAAAAGTATAATTTCAAAATCTTGAACAAAATATGATTTCCAGTAGCAAAAGTTGCAAAATTATAGTAAAAAATATTTCTGGTAAAACAGATTCTGTAATATAAAATGGGTGAGTTACCCTTTCCTCCTTTTTCTTTGAATGGAGTGATCCTATGAAATCATTGTTCCGCATAAGTATCTGTTCCGCATAAGTACTGCTGTTTTAAAATAGAAAATAATCCCAAGATTTGGGTAAAAATAGGTTCTTGACTGAGTACTTTACCTACCCCCTGTCTATATGTTAAGAGCTAGTGTTGCCTTTCCCAACTCGTTTTATAAGCACAGTCCTCATGCCACATGTCCAAACTCATTCTTTTCCTGGGATTTGGATTAATGAGCAAACAAAACAAAAAGATGACATAAAGACCAGCTCAGTCCCGCTCTTAGGCTTGGCTACTCCTAGGGTTATTTCACCCATTGCTTTACTCATGCTCTAGAGCCTCTCTCCTTTAAACAGTCAGACCATCTCTCTTAATAAAAAGTCACCTGCCTCAGAGTCAACAGAGCTCACTTAACACTTTTTCAGAAGGATCAATGCCTGCTAACAAGGTTGCAAACAGTGCTAGGCTGTTACAGGGCTAGATAGCAAATATAACTTTCCCTAAATTTAGCATTTCTGGATAGATTGCAATGCTAGAGCCAACAGACTAAATACATCCAGCCTACCATTGAATGTACCTTGCAGATCGTATTTATGAATTGGGCACTGGGATGTGTGTCTGTTTTTGTATATAAAGTTAAATTAATCAACATGTTAGCTGTATAGCTATTGTTTGGATGTAATTATTTTAGGTAAGCTTGCCTGCCTGCTTCTTGCAAGGCTTTGCCTATGAATAAACTTTTGCATTAGGTACAAAATGGGCAACTGTTAGGATCGAGGTCTGCCAGAGCCCACCTGCTTGTAACTGCAGGAATTTGACAATCTGAGCTATGCCCACCCAGTTTATGGTGGATATCTGCTCAGTGCTACAGAGGAAAAGGGGAGAACCCTGGAATGCTCTCAGTATATGCAGTAGAAGCCCTTCCCTATCTCAGATCTAGTGTGTGTGACCAAGAATCTCCATAGCTGAACGTATAATCCAAGAATATAGAGGATGTGAGGCCAGTCACCTCCAATTGGCTTTGTGATTAAATTTAAGCCTCAACCACTTGCTGTCTTGAGTACACAGCATTAAATGCAAGTGTATGATTTGAGAAAATGTTTCATCTGATTTGATAGCCATTTCCAGCTATCATTCCAGGGATTTAATGGGGCTTTCCTAGAGATTCCCCCCATACAACGTACATTATATACTCAAAGGAGTATAAACAGGAGGCTCATAGTTTTTACTGTATTAGGATTTGTACTCCAGCTCTCCAAGTGCATTATCTCACCCACAGTGTTAAACCTTTGCACCACCTGTTTTCCATGTTTTGTGTTTCTGTACTTTTCCTGTGCTTGTTCCCATTGGCTTTTTTACTCTGGCAAGCCAATGACTCATTCCTTCATTGTGCCATTTTGACTTTTTGCTTTTTAAAAATTAGGAACTAGTTTGCCTCTTAAATTAAAAGGGAATCTTTGACCCAGAGGATCAAGTTATCCATTTGGCTTTGTGTTTTGCTCATGGTATGAAAGGCAGGGCCAGGAGACCTACGTCGGATGTTCAAAGTTCATGTGTATGAAAAGCCGCAGTGTAGATTTTGGTACTCTATCACTGTGATTTATTTTGCCAGGTGTGCAGCAACCAAGCTAAGGAAACCATGTGTTTTGCTGGCTGTGTACCAAGAAAAAAAATTATTTATTTTTCTTTTCTTAAAAAGAAAAACACAAAACAAATACAAAATTTAAGCCTTTAAACTGGAATTAAAATAATTATTCAATATTCTGTGTGGGGTTGGCTTGGTATAAATTTTCTCTATGGCATTCATCTTTGATATAAATTTAAAATAATGTACTAAGGTTACAGGGATTAATTTGCTTGGCATTACAACATGCACTACAAAGGCCAGAGTCCAGCTTAGCTGCATTAAATAGGTAATATATTTTGTTTAAAGTTTCAATTAAAACCTGGGGTCAAAAGATATAATGGTCCTCATGGGATCTTGAACACTTTAATGCCAATATTAGGATTGCTTAAGGATCAGGCTTGGGTCTAGAAGTCTTTTGCTTTCCTGGAAATATGATATTATACAGTTGATTGTATTACACTGCTTTTAAAACCACACAGGCCCACCTGCTACAGTAATTCATGCTTCTGCCAGTTTAGTGGTGTGAAAGAGAGTGAAATGAACTGCTGGAGCTTTATGTTAATATTGAGAGATAAAGGGAAATATATGGATGATGTTGTTCAACTTATTGAATGGCAAATGCACGTCATCCATCTCTGCCTATTTTTCAAGAGCATTTCTGTTAAGCTTGATAACCATTTTTGATGAGAGAGCTTCTTTTGTAACTTGCATCTAATACTAGGTGTACTGAATAGTATATGTACACAATGCAGATTATGAGGAAAAGTGGGAACAGAAAAAGAGGGACATTGGTGGAACTTGTGACTTTTTCATTGATTTATAGACTTTAAGGCTGGACGGGACCATCATGATCATCTAGTCTGACCTCCTGCTCATCACAGGCCACAGAACCGCACCCATCCACTCCTGTAATAGATCCATAGCCTCTGGCTGAGTTACTGAAGTCCTCAAATCATTATTTCAAGACTTTCAAGTTACAAAGAATCTACCATTTAACACTAATTTAAACTTGTAAGTGACCCATGCCCCATGCTGCAGAGTAAGGGGAAAGCCCCCAGGATCTCTGCCAGTCTGATCCAGGGAAAAATTCCTTCCTGACCCCAAATATGGCAGTCAGTTGGACCTTGAGCATTTTGACAAGACCCAACAGCCAGATACCTGGGAAATAATTCTCTGTCGTAACTCAAAGCCCTCCCCATCCAGTGTCCCATCACCGGCCGTTGGGGGATATTTGTTACTGGCAGTTGCAGATCAGCTACATGTCATTGTAGGCAGTCTCATTATACCACCCCTTCCATAAACGTATCAAGCTCAGTCTTGAAGTGAGTTAGGTTTTTTGCCCCACTGCTCCCATTGGAAGGCTGTTCATAAATGAAGTTACCACTCGGTCTCGTTCTCGGCCTTCCCAATTTGCCTCTAAAGATGTGGATCATGTGCAGATGCTGAGCACACGTGCATGGTGAAAAGTTACTATCCATGGCAAGCTTTCTTCTTTCAGTCTCTAGGAAGTTAAATGATTTCTCCTTGTTGCTCTGCTACATTACACATGGACGGAAACCAAGCTGTCTTACAGCAGTGGAAGCCATGTATAGTACAGGTGGGGGAGCCAGATTTTACATCTGGCATAGAAATAGAGGTTCACATCACGAATATGAAGATTTAGCACAGACAGAGGAGTTTCTGTGTTGATGGTTATAACATAACTATCACTTTATTTGATTAGTCTTTTGGGTGGATGTGGCCATTTGTACAAGCCTGTTAATATTGTTAAGACTCCTTCCCCTTTTGCCCCTTACAACCAGTAAATGCTTTTCTTATTGAATTGCTTTTAAATATTGTTTAGGGCTCCAAGGAACACTTTTGTTGGTATAGTCTTACAGTTCATGCTGTGCTAGAGTTATTTTTTAAGAGCCAAACATGATTGAGATGTGCAATATGTGTCCCACACCATAACCCATTAAAACATGATGCCCTGGACTTATCTCAGATTCAGTTGTCAAAACATTGGGCACGCTTCTAAGGAAGTTTTACTGGAAATTGGTTACTAATATACATTACAAAACATTTATTTTCTTTAAATGTATGTAAGCTGAACATGAGGCCTTTTTTCTCCTCATGCAAATGCTTGATTGTACATTACAGAGGTGCTAATAATGGAGTTGGCTACAGTGGGAAGAAAAGATGGTGCTCCTCTCCTCCCCTATTCTCCTACCTCACCCCAAGTAGGTTACTGTAGTTTATATCCGCTCATGCAAAGCTGAATGTGAAACTTTTGGAGGATTGAAACTTCTGGCTGTTTTGTTTTAGGATTCTAATTATTCAGACTGAGTACAAAGACTACAGAAGTGAATAGCTAAGGGGGTTGTGGCTACTACATTTGAGACCAATTTTTTTTCCCAAGTTCCAAGGGTTTTTGTTCACATTTTTCTTCTCCTTTGGACAATCAATCTCTATTCTCCTGTAAAACACTTCAATTTTTTTTACACAAACAGTATTCTGGAAAGGCCAGGAGCCTATGAGTTCAATATTTTAACATATTAGGAGTCTGGATTAAAAATGAGCATAACCGTTACATTTTCAGACAGAAATATAATCAGATATCTAAACTGGGCTACTGGTATACCAATTAGGCATGGGCCAAATGGTAAGTCCTTTTATCAACTGCATGTTGAAAAGATATACACTGTTGACACAATGTCAATGTTTACCTCTTCAACAATGGCTAACATTTTTTAGTATACACCTACATAAAATGAAAGGACTGAGAGACAAATTATCTTTTCATTTACAAATGCTGAGTCATTCCATTTGTTCTCTCCGTAGTTACTGTGGGTGATACATCTGTCGGAAACTAAAAATCAAATAACTATCTCAGCTTCATTGTTTGTCAATGACTTCTTCTTTCATTGGAGGTTTTCAGACTATACTTCTTTAAAGACTGTTCAGTTCTCTATTGAAATTCATTTGCTTTTTATTTTCATCCCTCTCCATCCAGTTCTAAGATTTCTTTTTAAAGTTGATTTTCATTCTAATTAAACCAAAAATCTGAGTCTCCATTTTGATTGGCTACAAGTGGCCTATAAGAACCAAATCCATATAAATGGGGAATTGACTCCTCTCCAGCAAAAAAGCTTATAAAATACTGTGTGCTCTGAGAAATCTTCAAAGAAATTGTTCTGTGAAAGAAAGAAATAAAATATGCTTGTTCTGTGTACATTATACTTCATATACATTAAGATCACATGCACCAATGGCTCCAGAGAAGCTCTGTGTGTAGAATATGCTTACTAACAATAGTGTGCATGCTGCATTATAGATTAAACATAACTGTTACGCATAGCTATAACTGTGCTTTTAGCTTTATTATTTGCATGCATACCCTAGTAGCTCAGAAAAAGCCACTGCAATACGTTCTGTGAAGGTGTAACGGTACAGTACAGTCGATGCAAAACATGTAGTAAATATGCTTATTAACCAAGTGCAATATAATTTTATAAAATATATCTCCTTTTATTCTATTTTGAATTCCATTTTTGTCAGTGCAGTGGCCAACTTGATGCTTTGAAACTCTCTATACTCTGAGATTTTGTACACCAAGGTTTTGCCATGAATGATTTTTTTTTGGCAGATTACAAACAATTTAAAAATACAATCTGGTAATACTAAGAAGCAGACTGCAATGCATCTCTCCTGACTATAGGTAATATGTATCTGTATTTGTCTTTTTGTATCTTCAGTGATATAGTGATTTTCAGGTAAGCCCCTGGCAAGCCGCAAAATGCTTTGTTTACCTGAGTGTGCGCAGGTACAGCCACTCACAGCTCCCAGTGGCTGCAGTTCACTGTTCCTGGCCAATGGGAGCTGCAGAAAGTGGCGCAGGCACCTCCCATTGGCCAGGAACGGCTGCAAGCGGCCGTACCTGTGGATGCTCAGGTAAACAAACTGTCTCGCGGCACACCAGGGGCTTACCCTGAACAAGCCACAAATCAATTTTGGGAACTCCTGCTGTAGAGGCATAATGCTGGTACATTCGCAGCTCCATAGTAGTCTGCTATGTAGTAGTAGGGGCATTGCCAGCAGATCGAGGGACGTGATCGTTCCCCTCTATTCGACATTGGTGAGGCCTCATCTGGAGTACTGTGTCCAGTTTTGGGCCCCACACTACAAGAAGGATGTGGAAAAATCGGAAAACGTCCAGCAGAGGGCAACAAAAATGATTAGGGGACTGGAACACATGACTTATGAGGAGAGGCTGAGGGAACTGAGATTGTTTAGTCTGCGGAAGAGAAGAATGAGGGGGGATTTGATAGCTGCTTTCAACTACCTGAAAGGGGGTTCCAAAGAGGATGGATCTAGACTGTTCTCAGTGGTAGCTGATGACAGAACAAGGAGTAATGGTCTCAAGTTGCAGTGGGGGAGGTTTAGGTTGGATATTAGGAAAAACTTTTTCACTAGGAGGGTGGTGAAACACTGGAATGCGTTACCTAGGGAGGTGGTGGAATCTCCTTCCTTAGATGTTTTTAAGGTCAGGCTTGACAAAGCCCTGGCTGGGATGATTTAGTTGGGGATTGGTCCTGCTTTGAGCAGGGGATTGGACTAGATGACCTCCTGAGGTCCCTTCCAACCCTGATATTCTATGATTCTGTGCTCATCAATACATCTAATGTGTTCCCCTCAGGGAAATGGCCTTTGCTTGGGTTACTCAGATTTCAGGCTTTCTTAGTGCTGAAAATATAACAACATTATATGTGGTATGTTTGAAATTTTCTAATATCTGCCTGAAGTAGAAATAATCTTGAGATATGCAAATCCCTCTTGTTTATGAACAAACCAGAAGTAAAGACAGGTAGTGATCCTAAACTAGAACTGCATAACACTGCTTGTCTCCCTGTTCACACTAAATAGGCCCCTGTTTTGTTCTTTTTCAGTATATGAGACATGTTGGAAATTCATAACTCCTTTCTTCCCCTCTTGGGTGCTAAACCATATCACAACCTACACCCTTGAAGGGTAAAGTGGTAAATTTGACTCCTAGAGAAGATAACTCATTGTAGCCACCTGATCTTTTAATTTTTTTTTTCATAACTAAATCACTCTTCTTATTTTCTTGGGGTTTTTTTAATTGATCATTGTTTTTGTCTTGAATTATTTCACACCTTTTCCACTGTGATGATTTAAGTGTTGTTTTCCTGTTTCTAAGAAGTTTTGAAATGTCTGCCTATATTGTAAGATTCCCGAGGGCTCTGGTGTTTATAAAAAGAAAACACCTCAAACTGCTTTTGCGAAGATAACGGAAGTGTTGCAATTGATTCTTCTCTGTTGTGTGTAGTAAATACAGAATAAACTAACTTTGAGTTTCAAGGCTTTTGCTGGCGTAGGTCTAGTTAAAGGATACATTATATCCATTATGCTTCCCTTTGTACTAAAGTATTAAATTAAAGGGGTTTGTGGTGAAACAATCTACAAAACACTTTAAATATAGCATCATGTATAAATATACTAAGTAAATTACAGCTGCAGTGTAATAATGAGATCATCTAGCCCATCCCCTTCCCAGTGCAGGATTGCCTTTAAAGCTGGGTAATCTAAAGAGAATATTAAGTGAATAATTCCTCCCCAAATTTTAAATTTGTTGAACAAATTATTCCAGTATTGTGGGGTCCCCCTATACCTCCTCCCCCACACCAGCTGAGCTTTACATTGGTGAGGTGTGTCTTGTTTTAGATGTCCTGTTGGATGTGGCTTCCACCAGTTTCAGGTTTGAAGTCCACAGAATACTGAAGATAGGAATCTGTAAATTAATGTTACTACTGAGAACTCGTTTAACCCTGCGAAGTATTTGATGATCATGTACTTGTTCTGAACCATCAAAAGCTTTCCTTTTGGTATCTCACTATAGCTCCTATTCAGCTGAAGCACTTAAGCACAGGGTTAAGTGCTTTTGCTGAATTGGGGCCTAGATTCCTGTAAATTGACTTGTTTTCCTTATGGTGTCAGAGGTACCTTTGAAGCATTGTGACATATGACAGATTTCCTTCTGTGCCATTGTGATATAGTATGTCAAAGTGGGATATACATTCATTAAACTGCATAGGTTTGACCGGACATTATCAAACTGAATTTGTTATATAGCACCATTTCTATTTTCGGTATAAGCACTTTACAAATGAATGTGTTAAATGCTGATAGTGTGAAGGTAAATGGAGTAGCCAGTTTGTATTCTGCAGCTACTTTCATATCTCATGTCACTGGGTGCTCTAATAAGGATTTACTGAAAGTTAGATCATTCACATTACAAAAGTTTGTGCAAATATACAGTAGTAACTGTCAAATATCACAAATTGTATTTTAAAATTTTTGTGCCTGTGCAGTTATATATAAAATCTCATCCTAAATGACAAAATCCAATCTCTATATAGCTCATCCAACAGAATGGTTGAAAAACATCTCACACCAAAGAAGCTTTTATTTAATTTACTTCACTTTAACCAAGAAAATGACCAGATTGATTGAACTGAAATTTTGCAATATTCCCCCTTCCCCCCCCATCTGGGACAAACCCGTTCACATCCTTAACCTGATTTTTTAATAGCAGGGCTCTAAATCCTTCCCCTCCCCCCAAAAATGATGATTTATAGAGGAAACCCTGATAGACCTTCAGCTGTAGTCATATGATCAAAAGCTGCTATATTACAGATGGTTAGAACCTGGGCTTTACAGGCAGAAATCAAGCTTTCAGTAGAAATGCTTGAATATGGCCAGCAAAGGAGAACAATTTTAAAGTCTTCAGGGGAGCTTTTTGTGTGGACAGTTTGACATTTAGGTCAGTAAATTTAGAGTTGAATTTCTGCGTGCACAGTCAACAATACCCTCCAGAAGAAGGTCATTTAATAGTTTTTGCTGTGAAGTACTTGATTTCTAAAACCTTCCAGAATTTAATCGTCCTGGCAGCCTTTCAAGCGCACCTGTTTATCTCTCCAGGTCCTTATATTAGCATGCATCCTGAGAAATATTTGATAAGATTGTGTCTCTTCATAAGTTTGAACAGTGCATAGTGCATTGTGGGATCTATGAGACTATTATAGATGGGTCTGGCAACACCATCCATTAAGGTTGTCTGTCACTTCCAATTGTAAGACCCTATTTTCAGTTGCTTATAATTTTGCCTAACTGTCACCATTCAGGCTGAAATTTTTCATGCCAGGTGTCTGCCTCAGATCTTTTTTGGGGAGGAGTGGGGAATTTTAAGATAAGAGTTTAGCCATTTCTGAGAACGAGGCAAGAGCAAATATGTTGTTGTGCTCATGCTAATTTTTGGTGGCCTTTTCTTTGAGTAGCTGTAGCACCTTATGCTTTGAAGCAGTGACTTGAAAACTATGGGGGTCAGCGGGGTGGCCTTTGTGCCAGGGATGTGCCTTTTTCTATCCCTGTGCAAACCTGCCCAAATAGGATTAAATTATAATTCTTTGGAAAAAAAAATCACAGTTTACACATGCTCAATAGAGACCTCTTAGATTTTAGCAACTAAATTCCCTGAAGGTTCAATCCACATTGGACATACTACAGCCTGGGACCAAGCAGGACTTTTCCTGAAATTGTAGCTTTGAGCCGCTGCAGGCCATGATGGGTCTATAAGTCAGGGCGCCTGAACTGAGTATAGGGAGCAGATCTCTTCTCTGCTGTCAATAACGCCCTACTGGGCCCAGGCACTGTGGAGGAAGCCAACCAATTTGAATGCAGAGAGAACAAGAACCAAACTTGCGGATGAGAGGCAGAGTAGATTTGGATAAGAAGTCTGGGGAGAAGGAAACTAGACTAGGAGTTGAGGTGGGGAGAGAGAGTGGGACTGGCTGAGCCAGGAGATTGGGACTCAGCGCTGAGGAGGGAAATGACCAGTGGGGACTTGGAGCCAGTAGTTGGGGAGGAAACTGAGATAAAATGAGAAGGCGGGGAAAGGGGCCGGGGGAGCCTGGGACTGGCTGGGCAATTAAACTGTGACTTAGAGCTAGTGATGTGACAGGAAAGTAGTGAGGGAGGAGGAAAGATATATCAGAAGAGGAACTGTGGTGCAGGGGGAAGCAGTGGGGTTGCCTGGGCTAAGAGATGGGGACAAGAAGCTGAAGTGGGGGGAAACACTATAACTAGAAGAGAAGCCCAAGGATGGAGATGAGGTTTGGAAGCCAGTGAGGATAGGGAATGTGGGCAGGGAGTGGGAGCAACTGGAGTGTAGGATGCGGTGGGGAAAGAGACAAGGAATGGGAGGAAGGGCAGGGAACTGCGAAAAGCTGGGCAAAGAGACTGGGAGTTGAGGGAAAGGGCCACAAGGACAGGAGAGTCTAGATGAGTAAGACGAGGCTGTGCTAAGCAAGGAGACTGGGACAGGGATAAGAAAACTGAGGAATGGAGACTGGGACTGACTAGGTGAGAAGAATGAGACTTGGATGGGGAAAAGACAAGTCTCGGACAGGGACAGTTTGGAGTAGAAAAGATAGTATGTGATTATGTCATTAAAGACTGTAGCATAATGCATATGCACAAGGAGGTGCAAATTCAGGTTCATGAGGCAACCTTAATTGTGGCATTTTTAAACTTGTGATTGCTTAATTTTGCAACTGTAATCATTCTGTTTTGCATGTAATAGATTATAATTGGATGCCATTCATCTGAGAGTTAACATGGGCTTGGAACTGAGGTTAATGGACTGAGCATGGGCTTGGAACTGAGGTCTAACCCCATTTATTCTGCTGAATTAGCGTGTGGCCTTAGATAAATCAGAGTTTACACGTACAGGAAAAATAATGTCCGTTAGTTAATAGTTGCAATCCTGACCCTATTGAAGTCATTAGTCTTTTTGCCATGGACTTCAGTGGGACCAGGATTTCACTGAATGTGTCTGTAGCACATTCAGAATGTGCTATGAAAATGCAGAGTATTATTATTCTGAAAACTGCCATACTTCATTTTTAATTAATTGTTTGATCCTGCTTATTTCTGATTAGTTTTGCAAGATTTTGTCTGATTTTTTTCTTCAAATTGTTTCTTCTACACTACATTAAATGCATTTTCAAAAATGTCAAGATTAGTGCCCCAAAGTGCATTTCTGTCATTGCCATCGTTCTCCCATTATCCTTGTACATTTGCTGTCTGAGTCTTTCAGAGCAAAGGATTTTACTTGGAGAAGTTTGTCAGATTTTGATAATTTCTCACATATTGACTTCCATAATCCTTACAAAGTTCAAATTAGATTAAAGCACTAGTGATGTTATACAGAGATTGCAGGGCACCAGACTTCACCAACTGCGCCGTGTCTTGTTTTTTCTGTGTCCTCCCTCATTATTCTAACCTTCTTTGGGGACTTCTCTTAACCTACCTCAGTTTTTTTTTTTTTTACACCATCATCTATGATCTTGATGTGTTATCATAGAATATTAGGGTTGGAAGAAACCTCAGGAGGTCATCTAGTCCAATCCCCTGCTCAAAGCAGGACCAACACCAATTAAATCATCCCAGCCAAGGCTTTGTCAAGCTGGGCCTTAAAAACCTCTTAGGATGGAGATTCCACCACCTCCCTAGGTAACCCATTCCAATGCTTCACCACCCTCCTAGTGAAATAGTGTTTCCTAATATACAACCTAGACCTCCCCCACTGCAACTTGAGACCATTGCTCATTGTTCTGTCATCTGCCACCACTGAGAACAGCCTAGCTCCATCCCCTGTGGACCCCCCCTTTAGGTAGTTGAAGGCTATCAAATCCCGCCTCACTCTTCTCTTCTGCAGACTAAATAACCCCAGTTCCCTCAGCCTCTCCTCGTAAATCATGTGCCCTGGCCCCCTAATCATTTTCGTTGCCCTCTGCTGGACTCTGTCCAATTTGTCCACATCCCTTCTCTAATGGGGGGGATCAAAACTGGACACAATACTCCAGGTGTGTCCCCACCAGTGCCGAATAGAGGGGAATAATTACTTCCCTTGATCTGCTGGCAATGCTCCTACTAATACAGCCCAATATGCTATTGGCCTTCTTGGCAACAAGGGCACACTGTTGACTCATATCCACCTTCTCGTCCACTGTAATCCCCAGGTCCTTTTCTGCAGAATTGCTGCTTAGCCAGTCGGTCCCCAGCCTGTAGCAGTGCATGGCATTTTTCCTTCCAAAGTGTAGGACTCTGCACTTGTCCTTGTTCAACCTCAGATTTCTTTTGGCCCAATCCTCCAATTTGTCTAGGTCACTCTGGACCCTATCTACCTCTCCCCCCAGTTTAGTGTCATCTGCAAACTTGCTGAGGGTGCAATTAATCCCATCATCCAGATCATTAATAAAGATGTTGAACAAAACCAGCCGGAGGACTGACCCCTGAGGCACTCCGCTTGATACCGGCTGCCAACTAGACATCAAGCCATTGATCTCTTCCCGTTGAGCCCAACAATCTAGCCAGCTTTCTATCCACCTGTAGTCCATTCATCCAGTCCACACTTTTTTAACTTGCTGGCAAAGAATACTTGAGGGAGACCATATCAAAAGCTTTGCGAAAGTCAAGATATATCACATCCACCACTTTCCCCATATCTACAGAGCCCGTTATCTCATCATAGAAGGCAATCAGGTTGGTCATGCACGACATGCCCTTGGTGAATCAATCCATGTTGACTGTTCCTGATCACCTTTCTCTCCTCCAAGTGCTTATAAAATGGATTCCTTGAGGACCTGCTCTGTGATTTATGGTTAAACACAAATACATCCTATATTTTCACTGATACTCCATGTTGTGTAATGTGAATTGATTGAAAAGAAATAGCTTTTGCATAGCAGATATGATGTTAATTTGGTTACTTTTTGGAATTTTGATTGATACTCCCAATTTCAATTCCTTTCCAACTGGATTTTCATCTCGCTTGTGCTCCTTCATCCTTAATAAGACTATTACTCCGTGCCTTCATCACTAAGGTGTCCATAAAGTTAGTTTGTTTTCTAACTTGCCGGCATTCAAAGCAATGTATTGTCTGAGAGGTCTTTGTTCATATACAGGTTGACAGTCAAAATGCAGAATTTTTTTTATTTTTTTTATTTATTTTCAAATGATAAATCTATTAAAATCCTATGTCCTCTGACTGGTCATCATTTAACTTCATAGGAGAAGCCTACATGAGACTGAGCAAGCTGCCTGAAGCAGAACACTGGTATATGGAGTCGTTACGATCCAAGACTGACCACATCCCAGCACATCTCACATACGGAAAACTTCTGGCTCTAACGGTGAGTTAATCAGTCATTTCTGAGAGTAAATACTAGAGCTCTCAAAAGAAGTGAGGTAGAGGAATAAGCTGCCTTGTGGCATTCTCTGTCTGGAAATTGATTATGATGCTATTAATAAATACTTTGTATTTCAATAGTATCTTCCAACTCAGGAACTAAATATACTGTAAAACATAACCTATACATCTTTGTAACCTCTTGCCCATTAACAAAATGCAGCCACCTCTGAGGAGGAACATAGCAGCTGTATTATAGCTCACAGTAGCCATATACAACTTTATAACAGGAAATAAGGAATAATGTATCCATCTGAAAGACACATGCGTTAAGATTAAGGATTTGTCTACAAAGTGGGATAATGCATTGTACGGGAGCGTGATCTTTATAATCCACTAGCGTGTTCTACATTAGTTGGTCTGTATTGTACTAACTTGTGCATTAATTGGTCTGTATAAACCCTGCTGGGGTGCATTAAAAGTTCCCTGGTGCGAGCTAATGTAGTGCCGTTTCAGATAGTATCACAGTGCTGTTCCGTGAAGTCAAAGCCCTAAGTTACTTTATTATAGTTGATTTAGATGGTGAATGTCCTTATTTTAATATTAAAATATCTTTGTTTGCATACCGCCTTTCATCTAAGATCCTAAAGCATTTACAGACAGCAGTTGGGCCATGCAATAATGTGATATATTAAAACATCTTCATTTTACAAGGGAAACTGAGGCATTCCTCAGTGGTGAAGCATCTTGCTGAGTCATACCGCACGTCAGTAGCAGAGCTGCGAATGTAACCCGGAACACCCAATTACTTGTCTTATACTCAGCCTGCACACTTCCATCTTTTAATGGTAGCTTTTCCATGATGATTTTATTGGCTTCATCTTTCAAAGGAAAGGCCTTCTCAGATTCTTAGTACAGGACTGGCCATACCATAATTTTGCTAGACTTTTCCAACATGCTCATGTTGCCTCCTCAAATTCACTTTCAGATCTGAAAACCGTTGAGCTCATGATGTACCCAAAGATAGTCACAGCAGAGAAGGGAATTACAGTCTCTATTTGGATGTCCCATTGCACTAGTAGCGTGCAGCTAACTGTTCCCCCGACGTTCTGAAGTGTTAAAATGGATTCCCTCTTTTCTTAGTCACTAATACTTCCTCCCAATTTTGCAGCTGCCATTTTCTTCTCATTTCTTTCTGCTGATCACCTCCTCTCTATTTTCCATTCACAATCTTCTTCTTCTTCTCTCCCATACTCTTCTTTATCTTTCAGCCTTTTACTTCCATTGGCATACCTCCTTTGTTTCCCTAGTTGTCATGTGGGTATGTCTCCACTGAAACACACACACACACACACACACACACACACACACACTCCACCAAACAGTGTGTTCTTAACTCTGGTTAAATAGCAGTGAAGACATGGCAACTTGGCTTTTAGCTTGGGTTGGCATCTTACTTTCAACCCCAGACTCCCCTCTAGGCTTTAACTGCAGCTGCTAACTCAAGTTAAAAGCTGAGTTGCCATGTCTTCACTGCTATTTTAACCTGAGTTAGCTATCATGGTTTAGCTAACCTGAATTAATAACACACCTATTGATGTCGACACAGCAGCAAAATGAGAACAGACATATGCATGGAATTAAGTGATGTTATTAAATTTTAACAGAAGGGAGGACTACTACCCACACTCTCCTGTATCAGGCATTGAATTGCTTCCAGTGAGGAAGTTATAGGACTCATTATCATATAACCCATAACATGGGGTAGGAGTTCCTCAGCTTACCCCAGAACTCAATTCTCTCTGAGTCTTAGCATCCTTCCCCCGTGAGGGGGGACATAGGGTGAAGCTGTGTGGGGACATGAGGACTACAAGGTCTGACCTCTGCCTGCGAGGGCCACGTGGTTTCACCGTAACACTTGAGCCTAAGGTCCATCACCAAAATCCCAGGTCTCTTACCTCTGGGGACCGTTCAATGAAAACTGGACACAGGGAGCATCAGCAACTAGCTTGATTGCTCTCCCCACCCAAACACACTGCATGGTATCACAATTCCTGCCCAATCCATTGCCTCATATCCTGTAGCCATATATCAGCATTACTATCTGACAAATATATGCCTTCCTTGCAGGAATGGAGCTGAAAGAGACTCCACCTGGCCCCTGCACTGGGCTAAATCCTGAGAACTGGGGAGTGCTGGCAAATCAGCACCCCTCTCTCCCAGCTGGCCAATGGGTGCCAGAGACTCCCAGGGGGAGGAGCTACCTATTGTCCCTTGGCAAGAGTCTCCCTCCCTTGCCACTGGGACTGTCCCTCTTTCACAGCTGGCCCCATCAATTTCCCCCATCCATTGATGAGGATGGTGGCATTTTTGGCAGTGACGACAATACTGTATGTTACTCTGCCTTGTTCTGCTCCTCAATCCTTTGGCTTCCCTCTGAACACCCTCATCTTCCTTTGTCTCAGCTTCACTCTGGCCCCTCTTCTACAGAGTCTTCAGACAAAGGACTTTTGTATACAGTGTAACAGGAAAGAAATGAAGAAATACTTTAACCATATCCTCCACCCTCCGTTTATTTTTGCTTAAAATACATGAAATAGCAATGAGAAAAGATTAGAACAGAAGGATGTAACAACAACAATTAAAGTGAATTCAATATCTATTTTTAAATGTTACTAAAAGCTGTCAATTAAAAGGTTTAATAAAGCCAATACAGATTGGAGCTTTCAGTTTGCAATGGAATAAGAGTTGAGCTCTGATCATTATCCCACTGTCTGTCAGTTTCAGCCTGTGGAACTATAATTTTCCACTCTAATTCCCAATTCTAGTTAAAATTTCTCACATACTGACATACACTTACACTTATGGGATATATCTATTTAATATTAAACTCCAAGTGGAGTACATAATAGGATTTCCCAGTTCACCTTCTTCTTGTGAACCACTTCATTTTTTGCACCTGAGGAGTATATTTGAAAGATTGCATGAGGGTTTTTTTTGTTTGTTTTTCTTTCCCCTCGTCATTCTCTTTTTTTTCCTGAAGAAATATTTTTATGAGACACAGAAGTTCTATTTTACTAGAACATGTGGAAGGGGAAGGAAGGGTTTTCTCAGTTAGAATTCAGATCTCTGTTTTTTCCACCCTACACCTCTCCTCCTGTATTTAATTTTACATATATTTTGAATTTATCATTAGATAGAATATAAGATTTGTTATGGGATGTCTTGTGATTTCCATGGAAAAAAAATCCTACAGCTTTTTTTTATTTAACATCTTTATTATTTCCAAATTATGAGAACTGGCCATGGGAAATTTTAGATTTGTCCTTTTAGTTCTGAAATAATTTTATTATATAATTTTGGGTTTCTGAATTGAGAATTTGGAGGGAGAATGGAAAAAGGATGAAAATGTCCACATAAATTTGTATTAGAGTTTAACTGTTTACATTTCTTGAAGGAATTTAAATACAAGATACATATGAAGCAGACAGTGCCTTCAGACTCAGGAAGAATATATATCATTACAGAAATGAAAAGTATCACTATACAACTCTGAGCATCAGACACCACATCATGATGTTAAACCAGGCGGTGGGGAAACTTTTTGGCCTGAGGGCCACATTGGGGAATAGAAATTGTATGGCGGGCCGTGAATGCTCACAAAATTGGGCTTGGGGTGCAGGAGTTTGGGGTGTAAGAGGGTGTTCTGGGCTGGGACTGAGGGGTTTGGAGGGCGGGAGGGGGATCAGGGCTGGGGCAGGGGTGCAGGTTCCGGCTGGGGGTGTGGGCTCTGGGGTGGTGCTGGGGATGAGAGGTTTGGGGTGCAGGAGGGTGCTCTGGGCTGGGATCTTGGTGTTTGGAGAGCCGGGGGGGGGGGGGGGGGGGGCACGAGGATCAGGGCTGGGGCAAGGGGTTGGGGCGAGGGGAGAGACTCAGGGGGTGCAGGGTCAAGCAGCTCCCAGAAGCAGTGCCATGTCCCTTCCCAGGCTCCTACGTGGAGGCACGGCGAGGCAGATCTGCACGCTGTCGCATCCTCAGGCACTGCCCCTGCTGCTCCCATTGGAGCTTGTAGGAGCTGGAGCAGGGCCATGCTGTGGCTTCCGGGAGCCGCATGGTGCAGCCCCCGACCTTGTGCCCTGGATTAAAACGGTTCATGGGCCAGATCTGGCCTGCTGGTCCTAGTTTGCCCACCCGTGTTAAACTATAGGACAGTGAAATGCAAAACCCCTTCTCTTCCCACACACACACTCTTCCATGTTTGTCTATTTTCATCAAAAATGATTAATATTGTCCTAAAATTATCTTTACTTTTCTTACTGCCATGTCTTCTCTGTACATATTCATTGCTGTACATATGACAGCAATGTGCATTAACAGAAAAATAAGACAGAAGACACAAAATGAGCATTTTTTTTGTTTTTTACCCTTCCAGAATGAAATTAACATAGTGCTTCAGAAGACAACACTATTTAGATGATGATGGGGTAGTAGATGTGAAATGCATATATGTGGTTGTGCTTTGTTGTTGTTTTTAATTATTTAAGTTTGGTTACTGACATTTCAATATTGAGAATGATTTATGACCTATAAATGGGAAAGGAGCAGAATACATTTTATTGGATTTTCTACTGTCAGTTATTTCAGGAGAGCTGAATGGAGCAGGAATTTGGCAGTGTGATATGAAACCTTTGACCTCCAGGTTGATGGTTCAGCTTTGGTCAGTTTTACAGCACAATGGTTGTTCCATGGCGTCTGTGAAAGGAGTTTCAAGCAGAGGTATCCTCATCACAAAGGCTTCTTTCACGACTGGCACTAACTAGCAAGCTTGATCTAAGTCTCTACAGAGTCCACTGGGGTTGAATGGAGATGGAAACAAGAATAGTCTCTCATCTCTAGAGATAGTCCCTCCAAGCCAGGTTTAGAGTCACATTGTGATTCACTCTTAATTTGAACTTTGCTATTTAAGTCTATTGAATAGAAATGGACACTGCACAGATGACCGAAAAAAGGCATGAAGTTATAATAGTGCCTTGGGTGATTCTCTCAAATGTTAAGGAGACACATTTTGGGATCTCTCTCCTTTTATGTCACACCAGTCGTAGTTTGTTTAAAGTAAAACTTTTTGCAATTTTTTTTTTGAGCGACAGTAAAACGAATGTTGAAACGAGCTTCTATTAAAAGTTCTACTTGGCCGTTAGCTTATTTTCCAAGGAAAAGATGGGGCAGTGAGTGGGAGGAGATGAAGAATGAAAATGATAACTGAGCTAGAAAACTTTCTTTGACCAGGGAGTTTGAAAAAAAAAAAAATGCTCAGCCAAGCTTCTAGATCTTGGCCAAAGGCAATTGTACAACATAAACCTAGTTGTAAAATCAAAACTGTAAAGTTCACAAATTCAATAGTGTTTTATTTCCTGACTTAAATAGCCCAGTTTTAACCTCAGCTTTTCTGCCTCCTTAAGTCTGTTGCCAGTATTAACGCTTACTAATAGCAGTGAGACTTGGTTCATTTATTCCCCCAGTGCCAATCCTGGCTATTGAACCAGCTTCTTGAACCTTCTGGATTCATCTGCCTCCTGTGAACAACTGTTATGATTGTGCGGAGGACATAATCTATGCCCAATCTGTTAAAACTTGCCAAATTGCTGCTAATTGCTGTAGGCTGCGATTTCTCAATTTGCAGTAGGAGCAATTTATAGTTTTATAAACGTAGGAGTATAAACCAAGTAGTGTGCTGAGTTACTAAATGCATTTATATTGTCTGGACTTGGCTCTAACATATCAAACACAAGTAATAAAATATGAATGCAGAGAGCATGTTCTTAATCCATGATTTCTTTTATGATTTCCTGATACTTTTTATTTCTTCAATAATTAGTCCTATAAGACACCTTAAAATAAAGCTGCTTTATTTCTATATCCAATATACCTGTTTATCAGTGAAAAGTTAATAACCTCCTTTCTCTTCTTGACTGCTTGGGACAATGACCTCCACATGTCTTGTTCCTTTTCTCGGTCCACACACTGGAACAAGTTTCTAATTATCAAAGTTGCCTTCAACAATGTAGGATACAGTGTTATGAATCAAACTCAAATCTCAAGTGCAGTAGAAATTAAAAGCTGACATCAGATCTTTCTGAAAAGAGATTTTTAAACAGAATTCATTCCTTTTTGAGTGGTTTGTCCTGCCCTGTTTTTACAACTGTAAAAAAGGTAAATAAGAATTCATCCTGTACTGTAAAACTTATTATGATAACTGTATGGTGAATGAATGATATTCATTTAATTTGAAGTTGATTTTTGCAGCTTCAGATCGGCATGTAGCTAATATTACTCCTGTTTCAAAGAGCTGTTTGCATAGCGTGACTTTAAACCTGCATTTTACAAGCAATAAAATGAACAATGGAAAGCAGACAGTCTAATCTAAGCTCTATAATTTTTCTTGTGCTAATTTGCTTGGTTTTATATATGCTTAGTATGAGGTTATTTGGAAGGTGCTAACCTATTCCATTTATAGACTTCCACCTGTTTCTGCAAAAGAGCAGAAAATGCCAGCTTAAGGTTGAAGTACAACATAAAATCTAATTATTTACACAGATCCCCAAAAATGAATATTGTTGCAAACCTTTGTACATTTTAATAAGTGTTAGACACTAGTATTTTGATATTACTGTTTCTTTAGAAGAAGTTCAGATTGTGTTTTTGTTTGAGAACTCTTTGATATAGGAATAATAATTTTTGTGTACGAGTGCGTGGATGTTGAGTGTTTATAATGCTTAGTACAATGAGCCCTAATCTCTGATTGGGCCTTAGACATCCCTGAAATAATAATTCTTTTCTAAGCCTACCCAAATAGTGCACGTATGTGTCCGTGCATGCAATAAAGTGATATGGCTTAAACCTTTTTTTTAAAAAACTACTATTAATGAAACAGACAATTGTCTTACATTCATAGAAGTGTTAAATGTGGGTTCCTTGGGAAAATGACTCTTAGTAAAGCTTATTGTCAGAGTATCCATAAGGCTATGTCCATGGAACTCAGAAGACATTGTCTGTGTTGTAATAAAAGCAGGACATTTAAAGTTACGCTGTGTAGACCTCAAACACGTTACTTATTGATCTTTTCAATACATTTCATGTAAGTCTATTTATTTGTTCACATGTGACAACACACCTAGGTCTAATTTTCATTTGTACTACAGCAACTTCATTCTCTCTAAGAGTGCAAAGATGCCTTAAAGTGGGAGAAATTTGTATTTGAGGGTTTAAATACAGTTTCCTTCCACTCTGAGGCCCCTTTACATTGACAGAGTAGTGTAAAGAAGCTTAAGACTCAGACCCCTCATTTGTTTTTATAGCTGGTTGTTAAATCTTTAACAACATGTGGTCATTCACTGAATATATAGATACAATCCCATGTGTTTTTTGGATGCCATTATAGTCGCTCAGTAGTTATGTTCTAAGTTGAAATTCACTCGGCACAAAACCTGTGTACCACAAAAAGAACAGGAGTCCTTGTGGCACCTTAGAGACTAACAAATTTATTTGAGCATAAGTGGCCTACAGCTCACTTCATTGGATGCATGCAGTGGAAAATATAGTGGGGAGATTTTATATACACAGAGAACATGAAACGATGGGTGTTAGCACAAAGCACTCAATTCTGCTCCCTTTGAAGTAGATGATAAAGCTCTCATTGGCTTAATTGGGAGAAGAGGTAGGCCAACACTGAGCTCTTCGGAAAATCCTACACTAAAATTATACACTCCCTGTGCTGTTCTGTTGTGTAAATATTTGTAACGTCTTTATACCTTTTCTGGGATATGGGAAATGCCAAGAGGAAACAGATCATGCAGAAAAACTGACAAAACTTGAAATGCTTGAATATTGTTCTCCAAAGGAATAGCATAATGAATTTGGATCTTCTTACCTAGAATCAACAGTCACAAGTATTTTGCGACTCATACATCAGATAATGCTGTGTTCATATCTAAAAATTATGCTCACTCGGGTACATTTTTGCAGAATTTATATAAGAACAGCTAAATTTAGCAGTTAAAAAGCATGATTAGTAGCTCAGCTAGTAGGATAGCTAGAAAGCAGCCTGTTGGCTGGTGTTTAAGTTCTTCGTTTTATTTTATTTATCATTTCTCAAAAACCGAATTTAGCCATTTGGGTCAGCAATACCTGAATGTTATGCATTTTTTAAGCTCTCTTAAGATCTTGCATGCTAAGTTAGATAAATTGTTTGAGAAACATACTGGTGAAAGCAACATCCTATCTGACCTAATCAGTCAACTGGGAAAACATGGGGGTTACAGCCAAAGCACCTGAGCTTTTGCCTTACTTAGGTAATTTATTTCTTCTTCACAAGAAAAAACATAATCCGTATGCATTGCAGAACTCCATTTATAAAATTTAATGGAGTCTCTTTGTCAAAAATGACAGGCCCAGGTGCAGCCTTGAGCATGTACTGTAATTTGCTTTGCATTGTGTGAACAAAGTTTTCAAAGGGAGAAAGTGTCAGCACACATGCTAAGGAAACATCATACATAAGCAAGGCCATTTTTGCATTAGTCTAAGTTCAGTAGGCATTCAGCCTAAAACCTTTTGCCTACTGAAGGCTGTCAGTTGGCATCTGCTCATACTGGATAGGCAATGATGTTGGATGCACTAGTCTCTTTCTAGAAACTTTACTTCGGGGTCATAGATGGAACCAGTTTGAAGGTTTCAATTTTATATATCTCGAGTGGATTTCTGCTCACATCACAATGCCTACAGTTTGTAATAATGCAAATAGTGGTTAGTTTGCTTAAGAAACAGCCCAATAATACAAAATTAGGAAGATGTAGTTTAGGAATTATATGTTCTGGTGAATCTCTTTGGAAAAACATGCAGTATTGATTTGCCTTTTACATAGTGTTCCACATAGTGCTATTAATCTCTTATTTTTACCAGCTTCAAAATTGACCCTTAAATATTGGGGGGGAAATAATTTGCTTCATAAAGTTTCTGTATTTCAGTTCTCAGCCATAGTAAATTCAGTAACAATCATACTAGGTGATTCCATGTAATCGAGAATGTTTAATATGATTAAATAAATCACACACATATAATAGTTAAGGACTCTTGAATTAAACTCCAAGAAATAAAATTATTTATAAGCCTCTATCCTGTCTTAGAGTAAAACTTAAAGTTAAACCTGATCCCTCAAATTTTAAACATATCCCCAGTAGGTGGCCAAAATCTTCCCTAGAGTGTTTGCTACCAGTGTTGCACAACTGACCAGTCAGAAAATTGGAGTTCAAATTGTCAATGCGCACTATTAGTCAAATTGGATATAAAAAGCCTATTGGGTATCCAACAGCAACAAAGGATCTGACTAAGGACAGGTCTACACTACAGGGTTAAGTCGACCTAAGTTACGCAACTCCAGCTAAGTGAATAACGTAACTGGAGTTGACATAGCTTAGGTCGACTTATTGTGGTGTCTACACCACACTGGGTCGACAGGAGAAGCTCCAGTTGACTTACCTTAAGCTTCCTGTTCCAGTAGAATACCAGAATCAATGGGAGAGCGATTTGCAGTTGATTTAGTGGGTCTTCACTAATCCCACTAAATCAACCCCCAGTGGTTCGATTGTTGCAGCGTCGATCCACAGCAAATGTAGACATGCTCCAAGAATCTGTTGTTGCCAAAGTTCCCTCCCTTATTATATATAAGCAATATTAATGAATAATTAGTGCATACCCTGAATGACAGAACAAAATAAAATTAAACAGTTATGAGCATGGAAGTATGAGGGAGGGAGAAACGGAGAGGATGGGACAAAAGGAAAGAAAACTTAACGGATTGTCACGGGGCAGGACTCACCCCTGCAGTGCCTCCTGCTGGTCTCTCAGAGAATTAGCTCTTCCAGCCTCCGGAGCGCCTTCTGCAGGCCAGTGTCCCACTTGCTGCTGGCCCCCATGTCCCTCCCAGACCACGGTGCCCCTTTCCCTGGGGTGCTGCCCCCTGACAGTACCCCCCACAGATCTGTGTCTCCCCCTCCCAGGGAACCCCTACCCACTATCCCCACCCCACCTCGCCTCAGTCTTTGGCTACTGCCAGTCACCATTGAGCCCCCACACACTGGGACGGACTGCAGTGTAGAAGCCAATCATCACAGGCAAGGGGTGTTTGGACCTGCTGCCTCTGCCTACTGTGGGCTGTCCTGTTGCAACCCTAGTACCCTGTCTTAGGCCGTCTGCCAGGCCTGCAGCCTGGGGCTTTTCCAGTCTGGAGCCTTTCAGCTCCTCTGGCCTTCCCCAGCCCTGCTTCACCTCAGGTACCCTGGTACGCTCCCCAGCAGCCAGGCCCATCTCCCTCCACAATTAGAGGAGACTCTCTGCTCCTAGCCTGCTGCCCTCTTACAAGGGCCAGCTGAGCCCTGATTGGGGTGTGGCCACAGCTGAGCCTGCTTCCCCCAATCAGCCTGGGTACTGCTTACTCCCAGCCACAGCCCTCTCCTGGGCTGTTTTAAGCCCTTGAGGGCAGGAGCAGGTGACCACCCCGCTACATGGATCAACTGAGTTTGATCCATTACTATTAATGATTTTATCAGTCAAGCATGTTCCAATGGTCTGCAAAGAGGAGTAAGAGCCAGGATCTCTATAGTTCTGTTTTGCAGCTCTGGCAATGATGTTCTTTCTGGCTGAAAGAGGTATTGTGCTTTGCCCATCTCCTTTTTCCTCTGTGTAAAAAAACAAGGGTAATATTTGCATATTGGTACCAAACAGGAATAGTGAAGATTAGTCCCTGAGTTACTGTTCTTTAAAAAAAGTTTTGAAATTGAAATGCTGAAATACATTCAAGTTTATATATAAGTTGAATGTAATTTTCTGGAGTAGTTTATGGTGTTTTACATAGTGATTAGCTGAAAACAGCATAATATAACTATAGTAGGAATAACATTTCTAGGATTGTTTATTAAATCTCTCAAACTCTAGAAATTTTTCACTTGCATGAAAAGACACAGTTTCTAAATGGGCCAACTCAGTTAGATGGCTGAACCAGTTAGATATTTCATTTTTGGAGGCTAAATATCTTGGAAGGTAAAATTGTTCATAGGAGGAATTTTTTAATAAAAGTTGAATTTTCCAGTTTAATTCCCATCATAGCAGAGTATTATGGATATAGGATTCCTGGGTATGTCCATATTCAATTACATTCAATCCATCATTGACTGACATCCAAAAATGACTAACTGGTTGGCTTTTTGACTGCTGTGTAATAAAGTGCCATTATCACCATTCCAGCATTTATTGACAAGTCTTAAATTTGAGAACAGTGGCTTATCTTCAGAGTGCAATATATATATATATATATATATATATATATATACACACACACACACACACAACATAATTTTCTATTGTATTAAACCCTCTGTGGGGTCCACCTGTGATCTAGCCAAATTGAACCAAGCTTGAGACCATGCCATTATTATTAGAGAGGGGTCCAAGTCAGAAAGTTTGGATCTAATTCTGAAGTTTCCTAAAGTTCAGAGGTGGTTTGGGCCTGGAGTTCCAATTTTGGGATCAATTTTTACACACCAAACATATATTACACAGTTTCTCATCCCCTCCCCCCTCCCCCCCGCCCCTCTCTGAATATCTCTGAATATAAAAGTCACATTGCATTGCTTTATGGCCATTATCCCCCAGTTGCTTTAGGTGTGGTTTATCCAGTATACATGGATATATCTATGTCTTAAATGACAGGATTTTCTAGCTAGAGATATTTCCATAACTGACATCTATCAAGGTTGTATTTCTTGAAGTTGGCCACATGTCATAAAACTATATCCATGAATATACTTCTCAATTCCATTAGGACATATTTTTGACCGTATGCCAGAATTCAGTGGGACTAATTGTAAAATGAAAGGCTCTCTCATTGTAAAATAAATTTTAAAAGGTATTCAGATTACCGGTTGGTAAATGACATTGTGTCTTGCTCCTGTGAATAGGATAGTGGAAGCCATAAATTGCTCTTTCTCATTCATGCAAATTTAAAGCTCATGACTGGAAACAGGGAAGGCAAATGCACAATTAACTGTTTTCGTGAAAGAAAGAAATATCTTTATTTTGTTACATGGTACAATATAGGCCCCCAGTTATCTGTTACTAGTCTACATCACAGTAAATTTGACTGTAAACACAGAAGAATGCAGGATATAGGCCAAATTTTCTTCAGTAAGAATTTATAGAAATCAATGAAAACGGTATATGAAGACGGTGAATTTATTGTCATGGAACACAGGTAGACATTAATACTCTACTTCATCAAAAATGATAAAAAGTGCCTTAGGACTGGATGGAAAGGAAAGTGCCTAATATGGGAATTAATTTCACATGCATCAATTCTGCTTTCATTATGTGGTCAGGATCTAATAATAGTCTATAGAATAATGATAGAGGTGTATACTCAATATTTTCCATACAGTAAATATATCTCCAAGTGTGTGAAGAAATTATTTTCTTTAAAATTTGCCTAATACTTTTTTGCAGCCCTTTTGTGTCTTAATAAAAGTTTGTTATTCCTGTTTGGTAAATTCCTCTTGGACCCTAAGGAAGAGCAAAAAACTAAAACGGTTCAATTGGTATTCCGCACTTTCTTTCATGTACGGCACTATTTTTTATTTGTACTGATTTCATATAACGTGAGCAAATGATCTGTTCCATAGAAATCCAAATGTTGAGATGGATGAGTGGTGAAAGAAAGACCGTATGAGGAATGTGTATATTCGAGAGATGTTCAAAGTAACACCCACAAACGAAGAATAGAGGGAGTGCAGACTGAGGTGATCTGATCATGTAAAGCACAGTCCTGACAACTATGTAGGTTACAAGAGTTGAACAGATTTCAAGATCGAATGAAAAAACATAGGCAGACCCAAGAACAAGTGGTGGGATGTCATAAAAGAGGACATGTTCGCATGTAACAAGCCTTGTGGAGCGGGGGAAGTGGTAGATATGGCATATCTTCACTTTCGATATTGTCTTGCATGACCTTCTCATAAACAAACTGGGGAAATACAATCTAGATGGAGCTACTGTCAGGTGGGTACACAAGTGGTTGGAAAACCATTTGCAGAGAGTAGTTATCAGTCAAGCTGGAAGGGCATATCGACTGGGGTCCCGCTTGGATGAGTTCTGGATCTGGTTCTGTTCAATATCTTCATCAATGATTTAGATAATGGCATAGAGAGTATAGTTTGTGGATGATACCAAGCTGGGAGGGGTGGCAAGTGCTTTGGAGGATAGGATTAAAATTCAAAATGATCTGGATAAACTGGAGAAATTGTCTGAAGAAAGTAGGATGAAATTCAATAAGGAGAAATGTGAAGTACTCCACTTAGGAAGGAACAATCAGTTACCCATACAAAATGGGAAATGACTGCCTTGGAAGGAGTACAGCAGGAAGGGATCTGGGGATCATAGTGGATCACAAGCTAAATATGAGTCATCAGTGTAACACTTTTGCAAAAAAAAGCAATCATTCTGCAATGTATTAGCAGGAGTGTTGTAAGCAAGACACAAGAAGTAATTCTTCCGCGCTGATTAGGCCTCAACTGGAGAATTATGTCCAGTTCTGGGCACCACATTTCAGGAAATATGTGGACAAACTGGAGAAAGTCCAGAGAAGAGGCAACAAAAATGATAGAAAGTGTAGAAAATATGACCTAAGAGGGAGGATTGAAAAAAACAGGATTTATTTAGTCTGGAGAAGAGAAGACTGAGAGGGGACATAATAGTTTTCAAGTACATAAAAGGTTGTTACAAGGAAGAGGGAGAAAAATTGTTCTCCTTAATCTCTGAGGATAGGGCAAAAACCAATGGGCTTAAATTAAACCGCAAGGGCGGTTTAGGTTGGACATTAGGAAAAACTTCCTAACTGTCAGGGTGGTTAAGCACTGGAATAAATTGCCTAGGGAGGTTGTAGAATCTTCATCATTGTAGATTTTTAAGAGCAGATTAGACAAACACCTTTCAGGAATGGTCTAGATAATACTTAGTCCTGCCATGAGTGCAGGGGACTGGACTAGATGATATGGCATTGAACAGAACACTTTGAAGGGAGACATGCACAAGGGGAGACAAGCAGGGGTATGCCTCCCAGTAATTGGCAGGGGCACAAAACTTCTCTGGCCCCAGGATGGCTAGGTAGAGTGGAATCAGTCCAGGTAGGTACTTACATCCCCTTCACCTCCTCAATATGGGTTTTTATCCAGAGGACTGCTTAGTATCAGACCTTCCTGAGTAAAAAGTTTACAAGAATTAGATCAGGGATCGGCAACCTTTGGCACGCGGCCTGCCAGGAACCTGCCGCTTCCGCAGGTTCGGCCAATCACGGCTCCCATTGGCCGCAGTTTGCTGCTCCAGGCCAATGGGGGCTGCGGGAAGTGGCGTGGGCCGAGAGATGTGCTGGCTGCCACTTCCCACAGCCCCATTGGCCTGGAACAGTGAACCGCAGTCAGTGGGAGCTGTGATTGGCCAAACCTGTGGACGCGGCAGGTAAACAAACTGGCCCAGCCCGCCGGGGCCAAAGGTTGCCGATCCTGAATTAGATCACATAATTACTCAATAGTACATGTAAATATCTATGTGGTTCCATTATATTCATGTTTTTAATTGTCTTGTGCACAGGCACTGATTTTGTCATTTCCCCGGGAGTGCTCAACCCCACTCCACCCCAGGCCCTGCCTCCACTGCACCTCTTTCCCCCAAGGTCTCCCCTCTGCCCCGCCTCTTTCTACCCCCTCCCCCATCCCACCAGTGCCTCCTGCCTGCCACTGGCTAGCTGATTGCAGCGAGGGGGAGACGCTGATCAGCGAGGCCGCCAGTGGGTGCTGAGAACTCACTATTTTTTTCCTGTGGGTGCTCCAGCCCCAGAGCACCCACCCATTTTAATAAGGCAAAGAAGGTGGTTCATTGAACAGGTTTCTTTTTCTTTTTCCCCTCCAGAAAGCAGAAGCAAAAGTCTTTCACAGACCCTGTGGCCTCACACACACTTACCCTTTCTGTTGTTGGGATCATTATCTTTCATACAGGCATTCAGAAGCCTTCAGCAATACAAAAGAAGATATGTAAAATACTCTGGCTTCCCCTACTCTCTAGTCTTTGTTGTAACTTTTTTTCTACTCGAAAAGTTATTTTAATTGTTTAGTCCTTTGGAAAAAAAGTGATTGTTCATAAAGAGGAATCAAGAGGACTGGTCGTAGGGAATGAGAGTCAATTTTGCTTGATGCGTAGATTTAATTTTCCACTGTGCCACCAAACTCTCACCAGCATAAGGCTATGCAAAACAGGGACTTTTGCTTCTTCACTTATTAAAGCCTTGTACAATTTCAACTATGGTGGAACTTTGGGGGTGGAATTTAGGACTGTTTGTATGTTAAAATTCATCCCCCTAACTATTGCCATGCTGCATGCTTCCAAAATAATGTGTAGTACAATTATGTAACTCTCATGGTGCAAATACGTATCTTTGAGGAGAAAAGAGGGGATTCTTAATGTTTTTAATGGACACCCATTTCTTAAATGAATGAGGTTGAGGGAGCCACCTTACTGGTAGCTAGCAGTGCATATAAATCTGCGAAAGTACATTATTCAGAACTGCTTAACTGCATTAACCTCTCCCAGTTTTATTAGTTGTTTAGGATTTTAAGGTTTCTAGCAGCTTGAAGTACATCAGCTGTCTCAACATGAGCTTTACAAATTCTACCAGCAGAGTGAGGAGAAATTGCTGTTGCTGGCTTTTTCCGTTATTTCTAAGTGGGGCAGGGAGAGTTCTAGTCAAGGAAATACATGCCAGTTGATTTGGATAGATGTGTACTTTCCTTTAATGACTAACTTTCCTCCAGTCACTCCCTCAGTCATGGTAACTTCAAAGTCTTTTATTTGAAGGCCCAGTTGAGCACTGTGTCTGACAATATTTGTAGAGTGAGGCCCATAATCTGTTAGAAATGACAGTTAGGATAAACACTACAGCTAACATATTCAAAAATGGATACCTAGAATTTGGTGGGGGGGCAGGTGTCTTTAAATTCACATGGGATGCTGGAGTGATAGCAGTGGACATACTCCCATCTTCTATTTATGCTCGAGCAACATGAGCAAGGAGCCCTTACACATGGAAGCGTTTCACTGAACTGAATGGGTATTTTGCCTGAACTAGGGACCTCTGGATAAGGCCCAGACAAATATAGTGTGGATAGGAGCAGTACAAGCTTTTCTGAACTGACTTTCTAATGTGCCTTCACCCCATTTCTGGCTGAATCCCCTCCAGAAGTCAGTTGATAATACAATTTTTATGATGATTGAATTCTTGTTCCCTCACTGACATGCCAATTAGTATCAGTTATGGTGTGTGTGTGTGTGTGTGTGTGTGTATGAGAGAGAGAGAGAAGCTGGCACTTCTCCATTAGAATGTGGGCTAAGACTATCTACTCATTTCTCACAAGCAAAGAAGAAGCTGTCATATGACGCACTTCTGTTTGCTACTGAGTTGGACTGCATATGAACTGGTGACCTGTAGTTGAAAGGCACGTTTTATCCCATTTGTAATTCTCAGAGCCACTGAGTCTTCCCATTAAAAACTTATGAATAACCATTTTATCTTGGATATAGGACTCTGTCCTGCAGTTATAAAGCTGTATTTTCACTTTGTGAGGTTTCCAAGGCATGTGTATATACGTATACAACTGCTTACCCTCGCTGTTAAAAATTGAGAGCTTTCCAGTGATCTTCAATTCCTTCATTTGTAGGGGTCATTGTACATAAAAATGAATATGCAATATGCCAGTCCACAGCAATTTAATGTTTCAACTATTTTAATAACTAATTATGTATTTCCCTTAAAATTTTGAACCTATCCCCTTCCATCCTGTGTTCTACTTAGCACTGAATCCTTACAATAGAGTGGGGGAAAGGATAGGTGTTGTCCTCTAAACCTGACTATTTCACCATATGCATCCTCTTGTGCTAGCAAAGGAGTACTTCCAGTGGCTAGTAGAAAATGTAAGTCTGATAAATGCCAACGTTTAATAGTGATATAGCCTGATTCTGTCAAATGACTGGGGTTTGTATCATCTGACACCTAAACTAAGCTTACAAAATGTGTGCTGATATATTGACATTTTAGCAGTACACAGATGGCATGGAAGAGGACTCTTTAGGTGGAGTTTGATGCCAGTTCCTTCAGAGTGTCACTTTGGAAGAGAACATTCTTAATCATTTTTTGACAAATGTGGATATATTAAAATGATGGCCAACCTGGATAAATGGTTCTGCACTGTTCATTTGCTGTCACTTCAGTTTATGCCTCGGGTGATGTAATGTATGACTTTTTTCCTCTTTTTGTTAATGAGCATTTTGGCCTCTCAATAACAATCATTTTATTGATGCTATGTGTATGGGCACCTGTCGCCATTATGTACTCTGTTTCCCTGAATGACTTAAGCTGGGTGCAGTATTACATTTGGAAAGTGACAAACAGAATATAGTGGTAACATATTCTGGTGAACTGAATAGATGAAAGTAAATTATATTTGACAAATTCTTGTGGTCTTATAGACATAGTTCTATAAGCAGAAGATTCATATTTTATGACTACCTTCAGTGAACTGTTCTTTTTTCAGTAGGAATAGCAACCTCAGTATGCATAAGACAGAATGCAGTCAGCTAAGACTAATTGTATTAGTCTGTTAAAAGAGCAATGATGCACGATCTGTAAATGTTAATTCTGTTGGCATTAGTGACACATGCAGTCTGTGCCTACAATTTTGGAGTCTCCAGGCTGAACTTTGTGACATGACCCTTTTTGCCAGAGTAAGGATGTTAACTTAGTATCCTGAACCAATTTGAACTTGAATAATTACTCTGTCTACCTGAATTCCCCTGGTAGTTTCAATTGGATACACCATTCTTCTTCACTTCTTGCGCTGAACTATTGCTGCGTGCTGTTTAAAAAGAATTGCTGCCTTTCTCCCACAGAGGCAGCTCCATTTCACTGGTGGAGGAAGGGATTGCTGTACACTTGTACAATGTATTTTGAAAAATATTTTGGGATGAAAGGTGCTTCAGCATCTAAATGTAAAAGAGCCTCATCTATCATGTGATTGCAGTGGTTAGGAGGTAGCAGTCGCTTGCATTGTGAGTAATTGGGAAGGATTAATTTTCCAAAATCTGTTCAGGGGCTTGACAAGGGGTCTCAAGTATGAGGATTGGAAACTGAGGATAATGTTATTGGTCAATAAGGGCCAAATTTTTCCCTTTCATGAGGGATACTTTATGGATCCCCCGAAGTATAAATGAGGAGGCTTCTGAGAGGGGACCTTGACTTTGGAATTTGTCCCCACCATCTTCACCTGCACTTGTTAACTTTCTGGATTCACTGTAAAGCCCCTTTTCTCTTCTCAGGCTGTTGAGGAGGGGTGGGCTGAGGATTTGGTGTAGTGATCATTATGAGCAATTCTTGTTATTGTTTGAATGTTACATTATGCGATAGATGCCCGCAGTACAGAATGCATGCAATACTCAATCTGATTAAAATCTGCTTCTATACCAAGTGATTATAGGGTAGGCTATGTTGTATGTATCTTTAAAGTGGCACTCAGGGCAATCCTGAGAATTACAGATCAAGAAGTCTTATTTTAACTAAATGCAGCTGATGTGGAAGTAAGTCATTTTAATTCTGAGGTGCTCATGTCTCACAATACAAACCAACTCTCTGCTTGGGACTAGGAATAAACTGCAGTCATAGGCATGTTATTGCATAATTGATACTGGCTAGTGTCTGAGACAGGATACCAAACTATTGGTACAATACAGTTTGGTTATTTTCTCCATGAGGAAAGAGTAATAAGCCGTAGATTTCCTCTGTCCCTGGGCTCATGATAGTGCTTGGTTTTAGTGGTTTTGGAGAACTAAACAACAAAAGGTACTGTTGATTTTTATTAATAAAAATCATGGTCTGTTAACTTACAACTGTTTCTGTGTCTTTCCCTTGCCTTTCTCGTCATAGCTTTGGTAGTTTACCAGGTCGAAGACATTTTCCTTAAAAGATTGGTATCACTTTTATATTGACCTGCAAAGCTCTTACTTTCCATGAAATCTTTTTTTTAATATGAGTGTGAAAGAGAGTAGCACTTTAGTATCTCTGCAAATAAACGTAGAACACAAATATAGGAGATTTTACAAAATCTTGTGTCCACGGTTCTAGGTGATTAAATCAGTGTGTGTATTTTTAGCATATGAGTGTATCTAACTTTCATTTTCATACCACAGTTTTGTTTTGGAGTTATGCTTATCCTGGCACTTGTCCAGAAAATTAGCTCACAGTTTACCAAGATCCTTTACAATATTTATTACAATGGATTTCCACCTTTTCCTTAGATCCTGAACATTGATAGCGTTGACCACATTTATCTGTGTGCCTGGAGATCAGCAGCATAAAATAGTCAACCACAAAACTTGTAACCCTGGAATGTTCCAGCAGCTCTGCTGTAGTTAGGGTCAAGACGGGCTTTCTGTTTTAAAGCTTGACTCTTGTAAGAACTCTAAAATCCGTATGGTTATTTGGATTCCCTTGAAATTTCATGTGTCTCAGGGGATGCAGGGCTTGGTCAGTGATCTAAGTTTGGGATCATTTGAACAAGATGTTCCTGAGATACAGCCTTGGGGGGCAAACAGCTTTTCTTAAATTTGATACATTCTGGCAATGTAGTTTGGCACACAGATAGAGATCAAACCAGAGCTCAGATAATCACACCAGAGTCTCAAACGCTCAAAGGTTATCCCAACAGAGAGTATTACACCAACCAGCCCTCCAGGGGAAACCAAATTAAAACGTTATTAGAAGAAGAGTTTGCTTTTCCAGTTAAGTGTTCCAGCAAGCAAGTGTGGGGGATACACTTAATGCATTACACATTATACATTACAAAAAGGAGCACCCAAGAGTGTTAAGAGGCACCTAAGATTCACAGGATCTGTAAGGAGCTGAGGGACTGTTTCAGCCATTACTCTGAGCATCAAATGGGCACTGTGAGTTCAAATCTAATTCAAGGTAGAAATCTGAAATAGAAAATGGGCACATTGCTCCACTCTGCTGCTGTCAAAGGAGTGTGGGTTTTTTAAATTATTTTGGGGAAATGGATTTAATCTGAATATAGCAGAAAATGTTTGAAACGATTTATGAAAATAAAATAAAATGATACCTGCAAATGCTGGCTGAAAGGGGAGGGTGATTAGTGCTGGAAGAGTAGTTAGAAATGGGGAGAGGGATTTGGTGTGTAGTGAGGGGATTATGGAGAGGAGAATAAATGGGGATGGGTGGATAGGAGAGGAGTTAGGGAGCCAGGAGGGGCGGGGGTGTAGGTGTAGGGGTGTGTGACAAAGGGAAAATAGGGGCAGAGGTGCCTGTCAGCCCTACATTGTCCTCCCGAGGGTGTACCACGATCTGCGGTCGTCCATCTGTGGTGGTCTGGCCACCCTCATTTGAGCTGAGATCTGGGGCCCTTGTTCTTCTGAGGGGTCTGAGCCTCTCTCTCTCTCCCTCCTGCCCCCTGCTATGCACACAGGATCTGGGGAAGCTCCCCTCTGCATGTGCATGAGAACAGGCATACTGGAGCATGCACTGAGAACACACTGCAGACACTGGGGAAGGAGCTGAGAATGGGTATGCTTGTTGCATATCGCAGGCTTTCTAGCACTGGGGAGAGAGGAGCAAAACACCTGCTGACATGAATGGAGCCATTCACATATTTCAGAACTATTGTTTCAGGCTCTATTCATCTCCTTGGAGTGTTCTCATTCAGCTGTGCTGCTGTAGCATTTAAGTGTAGAAACAGCCATAGCCTACTCTCCTGCTGGATTGCTTGCACCTGTGAAATTTAACAACCACTTCATACTTACAGGATACCATCTAACCCTGTGCTTTCCCTTACCCTTCAGTACACCTGTAGACAAGTCTTTTATCTTACTTCCCTACTGACAATTTCTGTGACAAGACCTCCTGCCCCCCAGGGCCTTGCTAGTGAAAAAACTACACATTTTTTTCAATAAAATGATGCAGACTAGCTCCTCAAGATGCACACTCTCCTATCACAATCACAGCTCTGTGATGCTCCTCAAACTAATCCCCATCTCTGAATACACCTCGACCAAACTGCCCCACCTACTGCTTCCACCATTCAGTACAGCTACAAGTCTCACACTAAATCCAGCTGTAGTGTATGCAGATAATTGATTGTGGCTATTGCCATCTCCAGGGAGGCAAAAAGAAGATTACCTGGGTATGTACCCTAACTTTGTGTTTCTTGGTTTTCTGAAGTTTGAGTGTTGCAGAACTCTATGTTCTGGAAGGGCACAAGCTGTCATCGGAGTACAGGGGTTATTTTACTCTGCTGTGACTGCTGCTGGAATACTGTGTCCAGTCCTGGTGTCCACAATTCAAGAAGGATGTTGATTAAATTAGAGAGGGCTCAGAGAAGAGCCACAAGAATGATTTAAAGGACCAGAAAACATGTCTTAAAGAGAGAGAGAATCAAGGAGCTCAAGCTGTTCAGTTTAATGAAAAGTAGGTGATGGGTGACTTGATTACAGGCAATAAGTACTTACGTTGGGAACAAATATTTGATAATGGGCTACTCAGTCTAGTAGACAAAGGTACAATCCAATCCAGTGGCTGGAAGCTGCAGATTGCCAAATTCAGACTGAAAATAAAAGAGTAAATTTTTTAAAGTGAGAGTAGTTAACCATTGGAACAATTTACCACGGGTTATGGTGGAGTCTCCATGAATGACAATTTTTAAATTAAGATTGGAATTTTTTTTTTTCAAAAATACCTGCTCTAGATTTTTTTTTCAGAGTGGTTCTATGGTCTGTGTTATACAGGAGGTCAAATTAGATGATCACAGAGGGCTCTTCTGGCCTTGGAATCTATTAATGTGTGGACTTTAAATCTGTTTAATGAAGTTTTTTGCCATTTAATTCCTATTTACTTAGGTTGAATCTGGTGATAATAGTAACTGTGTTGTTCTTGTGCCTGGAATTTGGAAAGTGTGGAGCATGTGGTAGACTGTACAGGATGTCTCCAGGGTGACTCAGTGTTAAGATAATCCATTTTTTCTCTCTCCTTTTTTTTTTTTTTTTAAGGGCCGCAAGAGTGAGGCAGAAAAGTACTTCTTGAAGGCTATTCAGCTGGATCCTACCAAAGGCAATGGTTACATGCATTACGGTGAGTTTCTGATAGATAGGTTTCCTTGCATTTTCCACGTTTGCTGTTAATCTCTCTGAGTGATTAAAAATTTAAAAACTGCTACTGGCAAAACACCTCTGTTCAAGCAAAAGACACTAACCTACCATGTAGAACTTGGTATCCATTTCAATTTGTTAATCACAACAAAGAGAGAGAGGGGGGTATTTTCAGATTTTTGCAAAATTTTCCTTCTGGGAGGGAAATTTCCAAATTGCTGTGTCTCTGTTGGGAAAGGAGGAAGGTGAATATCACTATATGTAAAAAGGTTTCATAGATGTGTTTGTTATTGTTAACAACATTGACCGAGCTCCGCTTGCTGCCTGGGGGTGGGCAATTAAAGATTGTCTTGTGTGTGTACCAGGGCAGAACAGCTAAGATTCTGTTTCCTAGTAAGTAGTTATAGGCTGTCCATCTGCCTTCCCCCTATCTTCCTTGTGGCTTGAAACAGACAAGTATTTTAAAAGGCTTTGGTAGGTTTGGCTATACCTTTTTAAAACTAAGCCAGTCATGTGCTTAAATGATGCAAAGCACTCAGTTAATTTGAGGGTGATGGTATCATTATATCTTTAGATAGATTGTTTTTGCTAGATTTACAAAAAAATATTTCCAGATGTAATTGGTCCCAAGGAACCAAAAATATTTAACGTTATGAGCTGCCTCTTATTCTAGTTTAAAACTGATAATAGAAAAGTCAGAAAATATGAGTTATGTAATCCCTGTTGGAAAATATAGGGAGGGAGAATAAATTTAATCTTAGTTGGGGAGCGCAATGGGGAACCACAGCCATACAGTACATATATTTTTGTATATTGTTTTAATTTCCTCTTCTGGCTCCACTGGGTTTAAGCAAAACAACCACAGGGATGGTGCACAGAAATGGTAATAATAAAAATAGAAGGTATAGTTAACCAGGCATAACTTCATTTGTTTGTGTACTTCACTGTGTGGTTTCTAAATCTCGGTTGGTGACATTTTATATTTGGTTGGTTCAAATGTAGTGTGTAATTTTGTATTTTGAATCCCATGTTTAATTCCTGGATCTTGTTGGAATGCATTCCATTAGTCTGCAATAATGAGACAGCTGTTGCATTGTATACTGTAGCAGTTAATATGGTGGCCCAAACTTTTAGAGTGTCCTTAACCTACCTCTCAAATTCATATGTGCCCGTGCAGATGAATTTGTATATGCCTGTCTGGTTTGTGCCCACAAATTCAGATGTGGTGATCACAGAAATCTGTGGTTGCAAAGTCAAGGGCAGCTGTCAAAAATCTGGCCCCACAATCAACTTGATTCTGTATGTTTCACTGCAGTTCCAGGCTTCTGTTTCTCATGACTTTGTGATATTTTCCATGTTTTCCCACTTTATTCATCGATTTAGTATCCCTGCTACACTTGCACAGTTAAAATACATAGGATTTCTGATGTCCCTATAATCCAAAAACTGTGTGAGAAGGACTGTTTTCACGCGGAGGATCTGGAGACAGCAGAGGAACTTGAGGGTCCACTGCTACAAAGCATGGGATCTCCATAGTGAGCTTTATTGATTATGAATCAAATTCTTCTCTTGGAGATACCAGCATAAATCTTGAATAACTTATTGACTCCAATAGCATTAATCCATATTTACATCAAAGTAACCAAGAGCAGATGATGGCCCTATGTCAAAGTTCTGCCCCTGCAGGCACTAAACTCACTGTTTTTTTGCTTGTTCCAAAGTCCTGGTCAGGAATCTGGAAGTATATGTCGAGGGACAGTGAACCTCTAGTGGACACTTACTCTGTGTGTTTTGTCTCTACAAATCATGAATTTGGTTTAGCAACTTGTCACAGGTGCACTTCATATCCCATAAGTCAAATGCTAAATCATAGGGAAATATATCTATACTCATGTAAACGTTAAACATGAAGACACTCTGGAAAAAAAGAATAAGAGTTGGCACCATCCCTAGAAAATGCACACCTCACTGAGGAGCCAAACTGGAAGGGTGGTCATTGGGGACTCAAAAGCCTGTATGCTAATGGAGCAGCAATGTATGTACAGACTGCAGATACTATTTGATGCAGATATTATATTACTTGTGCTCCCATGATGGGTCCATATATGTCTTCCTCTTTGATTGCTGTCCTTGTGGTCTTTTTTGGAGGTATCAGGATGATTTGTCAGTGTGTTCTATCTTGTTGGAGGTTTATCCTTGTATTTTCTGTTACATCTAGTTATGGCCCTGAACAGTTAGTGGTGCAGAATGTGAATCAATGAGAGAAGTACCCTAAATGGCACATAAGACATTTAGAAATGTGTGATGAGTTAGGCAGTGGCTTCTTGGGTAGTGCCACCATGGCACATTTGGCTGGACAACCCACTGGTACCTTGATTTTGCAGTTCCAGATCACTGGCTTGTTACAATGTGTTTCAATGTTTTGAACAGTGTTTCCCAAACTGAGAGTACCAGACTAGTTCAGGGAGAAGTAAGGGAGTGGATCAGTGTGAGTGGGGTGAGTTATAAGGGATGCAGATCCCTGTCTCCTACACACATTCTGAAAATATGTTGCCATGTCATTAGGTACAGCTGGAGGTGGCTCACTGAAAGCCATCCACCTTCCCTCCCTGTCATAGTGCCTCTATTGTAGCTCACTATAGGAGCAGCTCACTTGTACAGTACCAAGTTGAAAACTCAGGCTGCCACCCAGTCCAGGCTTCTCCTGTAACATTCAGCTGAACTTTGGGTGAAACCAGTGGATGTCTACTGGGTGGAACCAAGGTAGCTCTTAGTGAGGTAGGCAGATTAGAGCTACCAGCAAGTCTAGAGGGGAGAATGACTCAAGAGTCAGCAAAAACTTGTAAAAGAGGGAAAAAGAGAGAATGTCCATGTGACAAGAAGGGCATCATGACAGAAAGAGGAAAAAGAGAGAGTGCCATAATGGAGTGAGGACATGGTTTTGAGGGGAGTCCATCAACTAATTAATTCCAAGTGAAAGCTGCAGTACGTTTTTTTTGGAGGATCATTGGCTTAGTAGTTGGACCTTGACATAAAGCTAGGAATGGAGTTGGTTTCATTATATTATGGTATGCATTTGTGATAAAATAGGAGGGAACTTGTTGCTATTCATGTATGAAATAAGTGTACTTTTTTATTGTAGGGGGAGATTTTCAAAGGAACAAAGGTGTTTTTACCCATTGAAAATCATTTGGCCGCCTAACTCTCATTTGCATATTTGGAAATCTCCCCATGATGTCTAAACATTTGGTTAGATGGAAAGTAAGGAGTCAGTCAATGTTAGCTGGTTTAGAGAGGCCCTCTAACATTTAGACCGCTGAAACCTTACATTAAAACATGAGAGTGCTGAAATACTGAAAGACTGCAAAGGTTAGAAACACTAAGCCAGATGATGGTCCCCACTCCAGCCACTATATACCACCATAAATGAGCCACAGTTGTATGGGGGAAATTTTTTCCCTATTGTAGGTAAAGCAGCTCTATGTTATCCACTTCATAAGTTCCCAGCACAGTGGTGTTTGTAGGCCAGAGGCATGAGGGGGTGTGGTGGTCACGGTGCACATCACTATGGGGTTCTGGGCTTCAGAGCAGTCTCCAGGAGTACGCTGTCCTACGCCAGGGGTTGTTTCAGCTTCGCAGTAGCTCAGAATCTCGGCAATGCAAAAGTGGCATAAAGCTGTATTTCTGTCTCCCTGACTCTGACCCACACCTTCTGTGCTACATCTCTCAGGAAAAATAGCAAAAAATGTAGCCCATTGTGTTGAGGAAGCAGAGAATCAGCTGTACATTCAGGATGTTGGAATGATTAGCTTTAATGATAAACTGTCAGGGGAACAGCCAGAAACACCAAACTTTGAAACTGTTCAACATTCATGGTCATTAACCTAGCTTGTTTGGAAATAGGCTGCTTCTTTCAAGTGTCAGAGTAACAGCCGTGTTAGTCTGTATTCGCAAAAAGAAAAGGAGTACTTGTGGCACCTTAGAGACTAACCAATTTATTTGAGCATGAGCTTTCGTGAGCTACAGCTCACTTCTTATGCATCCGATGAAGTGAGCTGTAGCTCACGAAAGCTCATGCTCAAATAAATTGGTTAGTCTCTAAGGTGCCACAAGTACTCCTTTTCTTCTTTCAAGTGATCACTTCTAAAGGGACTTTGGGATGAGTAGTTATTATAGTGGTCAGGAATTATCTTGTTTTATGTTGTAGGATTGTATTAGACTCGAGCATCAAAAAGGACTTGACTGCTTATGCTTAAAGATGCACACAGTGGTTCTGTTGTGTGGTGTGTGACCACTAACCCAGGAACCTATCCTTGCAACAAAGCCCATTGCCAACTGTGTCCACATATCTATTCAGGGGACACCATCATAGGGCCTAATCACATCAGCCACACTATCAGAGGCTCGTTCACCTGCACATCTACCAATGTGATATATGCCATCATGTGCCAGCAATGCCCCTCTGCCATGTACATTGGTCAAACTGGACAGTCTCTGCATAAAAGAATAAATGGACACAAATCAGACGTCAAGAATTATAACATTCAAAAACCAGTTGGAGAACACTTTAATCTCTCTGGTCACTCGATTACAGACCTAAAAGTGGCAATTCTTCAACAAAAAAACTTCAGAAACAGACTCCAACGAGAGACTGCTGAATTGGAATTCATTTGCAAACTGGATACAATTAACATAGGTTTGAATAGAGATTGGGAGTGGATGGGTCATTACACAAAATAAAACTATTTCCCCATGTTTATCCCCCTCCCCCGCCCCCCACACCCGCTGTTCCTTAGACGTTCTTGTCAACTGCTGGAAATGGCCCATCTTGATTATCACTGCAAAAGATTCCCCCCCCCCCCCTTCAGCTCTACTGCTGGTAATAGCTCACTTTACCTCATCGCTCTCGTTACAGTGTATATGGTAACACCCATTGTTTCATGTTCTCTGTGTATATAAATCTCTCCACTGAATGCATCCGATGAAGTGAGCTGCAGCTCACGAAAGCTTATGCTCAAATAAATTTGTTAGTCTCTAAGGTGCCACAAGTCCTCCTTTTCTTTTTGCGGATACAGACTAACATGGCTGCTACTCTGAAACCTGTCAGTTTAGAATTTTGTTGTTTTCAGTTCAAAAGTGAAAGATAGGAAACAAAAGATGTCAGAAATCAGCATAGTACCCAAAGATCACTATTCATCAGTTCTACATTCATATAAAGATCCATAACCTTTAGTTGCACTCAACTAACCAAACTGAACTATGATCTTAAAAAAAAATGTGAAAGTGGAACTTCACAGAGAAATGCAATTGCAAATTACCTAATTAAGTTAAAGTATAATTAATCTAATGAGAATAATTTATTTGTATATAAAAAAGGGAATAGTTACGTGATTTAGAATTATTAGAACTCATGTATTATTCAAAAGAAGCTAAATGAAAAGGTCTCAATAGTCATTAATAAGACAGAGTTAGTTTGAACATCTTGTTGGGTCCTGGCCTCTCCCATTCCAATTAAGTAATTGCTGGTGTGAGGGAGATGAGGTTTCTGTGTGCATGCATTCCCTACTGCCTCACTCCCCTCACCACTCCGCCTATTCGTACCCCACCCAAAAGAGACCATGAGGGACACTTCAAAAAACTAAGAGTTTAAACCTGGCACAGTCCGTTCTTAAGGATCGACTAAAACATAACCTGGATTTCATAGTCTGTTGTTGTAAAAAGACAATTTAAGGAAGAAGTGAAGCCAGGAAAGGGAGGTATTTCTGACATTACAGCACCAGTGGATTTTAATTGGAATCCTCTTCTGCCTTCCCCTGAATTTAGGCTCTATATAGTGTTGGGAGATCTGTATTCCCGCTGTGTGGTCAATTGGCCAGGTCATCTCTGGGGTACTGGCAAGTGATGAGAGGGGGCAATAATAGGGTTTTTAAGACAGTGAAATCTGGAATCATGATGCTGCAGCACCCACAGGCTTGAAGAAATCCTTCACTGACTTTCATTTCATTGGCAATAGGAATACAGTCATGTTGAAAAAAACAAATGAGAGAGGGGGAAGCTAGCCCAGAGATAGAATCTACAGTAATCCGTAAAGCAAGCAGATAGGAGAGATGTTAAGTAGGATGCAGGGGAAATAAGGAGCAGCAGAGCAGATTGGAGCATTGCCACCATCTTGGGCATCCAGCGTAAGCTCTGTTGGCCATGTCTGACACTTCTAGTATGTTCAGCCCTAAACTGGCTCAGAAGGCCTTGAAGGCAAAATCCTCAAGCAATCAGGAGTCATGCCATCTGGGTAGCTACATTCTGAGCTGGTGTTTCTTGCTTTGGCACATGTCACACATAGCCTGTGAATCTGTTTAGAAACTGGCAGAGCAAAAAGCTGTGTAAATTTACTTATGTCAACCGGTCGCATTGCAGAACTGCACCACCTAAGAAATGTTGATGCAGCCTCTGGAACAAGGACTTTCCTCTCATTGCCCCCAGAAAGTTCTACTCAAAACATCCATCGGTAGGACTCCATGTATATCCTGTGACGTCTGCTCTTAACTGCTGGCAGTGGATGACTGACAGTTCTGGTGGTTCCAGTCTTAATGCTGTTGTTGCCAATCAGCCATGTTCTGTTCCCAGGGCCCGACAAGGCAGTGACTGCTACTCTCCTTCCATCATGTTGCTTTGAATGAACTGAAGATACACATGCTGGATTAGACTAGCCAGAGCTTGATCCTGACACAGATTCCTCTTGGAACTCTTAAGTTCTGTGAATATACCAGAAAAGATAACATCAACTGACACACCAGTGTCACATGTGTTAAGTCATTGAGGCTGTTACTAGCCATAGATTTAGTGCAATCACAGTTGATGCTTGATTCTACAACCTTGTAGAATCCTATTTTTACCATAGTCGTCTTTGCCACTGTCTGGGGAGAAAACCATTCCTTTGAGGAGGCTGTGGGGGAATAATATCTGGACACTGATGGGCAAGAAGACACTTCTGATAGAAGAAGAAAATGCCAGTGACTCCCATCTCTGGAGGATCTGATTTTTCCCTCTTATGCAGGGACAGATGAGGGAGATTCACTTAATGTACAGACAGCCAAGAACACCCAGTCAGGTATGTGAGAACCAGAAATGCAACTACTGTATGAAAAAAGTGGCCAATCCAATCCATACTGAGACAGTTCAGAGTGGTTTCTCTTGAAACCAGAAATATCAGGATGACACACTTCAGGAAACTTAGTCTGTTCTGAGGGAAAGCACCATCAAATCCATGACATTGGGCAAAAGAAAGAAGGTATTTCCTGATCCCCAAAAGACCTAGGGGTAAGGCCTTTCCTGGTTATCAACCTTTTATTAACTTTTCATTATTTATTTGTATTAACTTCTAACTGTTGAAATAAAAGTTCAAAATGGTGTATCTGGGAACAAACGTGTCCATTCTAGAGAAAGGTGACTATATACTCTGGACATGGCAGATGACTACATGTATGCACATCCCAACCACTGGATGTATCATACATTCTGGTAGGGTACCAATTCAGAGATTCGTCTTTGGGGTTGGTGTCAATGCTGTGGTGCTCTGAAAAATTCTTGGCAGTTGTAGGGGTATATTTACACAGAGTGGAGGGGTGCATACTTTCCTCTAGCTGAATGATATAGCTGATCAAGGACTTTGACAGAGATCCAGAATTTGTTTTTGCAATCTAAGGGTACTAAAGTTGTTTGGTTTTAACCTAAACAACCTAAAGTCTCCTAGTTTTTTCCACAAACAACTGGAGTACACACCTTGCTTCAAAGCTTTGCAGCTCAAAGATAGATTCTAAGACATTTTCTGTCTGCCAAAGAGGATTTGCCAGAAGAATCAGGTTTCAGCAAGGCTGAAATCAGTAGTTGTTGGGACTGATGGCTCTGACAGTATTTTTGGTATCTATCTGCTTCCACAGTATCAGTGGAGACTTGAAGTCTCAGTGGTTACAAACCAGACAAAGACACTGCCATTGCAACTGATTGAGAGATGACCTACGAGATCTGTTGGATTTTTGGCAGTCCAGTGACCGTCAGAAATTGGTAAATGACTTCTGATCCAAATTGTAGTTACCACAATGCATCCACACAGAATGGCTTTTACATTTAAGGCAGGCAGTAATCCAGGAACAGTAACTGTACATATATGTTCTTTGAAGGATTGAAATCCTTTTGGATTAAGAGGTGTCATAAAACTGGTATCCTAAAGGTTGATTTTAATTCAAATAAACAATCAGGCTATCAAAATTGACATAGTTGGTGAGAGCCAGTCATGGCATCTGCAGAAGGAAATCCATGAAAATATGTGACTGAGTAGTGCCCCATAAGTCATGACTAGTGGCCAGCAACCTATCAGGAGTGAAAACCCTGATAATAAATTTAGACAAATACAAGTAGTTCCTGGATCAGGAGCTAGTGGATCAAATCCTCCTTGAAGTCAGGGCGTCTCCCCATGACCTGTTAGCCATTCAGTCATTTTGCCAACATTCATAAGAATGGCTGTCCTGGATCAGACCTATGTTCCGTCAACCCCAGTATCCTGTCTTCTGACAGTGACTAGTGCCAGATGCTTCAGAGGGAATGTACAGAACAGGGTAATTTATTGCATGATCCATTCTCTGTCATCCAGTCCCAGCATCTCGAGGTCAGAGATTTAGGAACACACAGATAATGGAGTTGCTAATAGCCATTGATGGATCTATCCTCTATGAACTTACTAATTCTTTTTTGAACCCAGTTAGTTTTGGCCTTCACAACATCCCCCAGCAATGAGTTCCACAGATACCACACTAGTCTTCTTGTCTTGACAAGGCCCTTCTGTTACCAGGGCCGACACTCCTCCCTGGCTACACAGCATGCATTGCCATGCCCAGTCTTTTCAAAGAGGTTTATTACTTTAAACAGAGGCTATCAAATAAACAGAAAACAATATTAACTCTGTCCTTGCCCCAGGCTTCAGGACCACCCCTCCCAGGGGTGTCTGGCATTCCAGCTCCTGGCAGCTTCCTAACCTCAGCCAGCTCTGTTCCTCTCATGGAGCATCTGCTTCCCTATGCCCCTGGCTCCTTGCTCCAGGGACCCAGCACAGGAACTAGCTCCACTCCAGTGTGGCTTTTCCTCCCTTGGGCTCAGCCTCTCTCAGTCCTTCCTTCCCCAGCTGCCTACTAGCAGCCCTTTATAGGCCCATTGGTAGCTCAGCTCTTTTTAATTAGTTGGTTTGGGCTCACCTGCTCCAGTCCCGGGGAGCTCGGTTTAGTTGTCCTCAGGGACTAGGTACCCTGTGTCACCTTCTCTATAAGCCTGATGTGAAAAACTCTATAGCCAGAGTTTTTCTGTAGTACGGATACACCCCTAGAAGGTCATCCTAGCTGTTTATTTTGGTTGATTCCAATTCAATAGGTCAGGCAGTTTTCAAGAGAACCATGGTCAATACTTTCAAACTTGTGCATATATAGTTAAGTACTGCATTCATATTTAGGCACATGAATAAAACTGGCTTGATCTGCAGAGAGTCTAAGCACCCCACAGCTTTCATTAACTTCAAATGCCAACATGCACATGCAGATCTGGATTTTGACAGGAGATTGAAAAGCTGGCCTGCAAAGTTATGTTAAAAGCTCATTCAGTCAGATAAATGTCTGCTTCCCCAGCCAGCGTCTGATTAGATGTCTATTAAGGAGACATTTGTAGGGCAGTTCCAGGTTGTTCTCCTTATACCTTTTACAGACATGGTTTGCACATGGCCTTGTGGCAAGAATTTGGGTTTAAAATGTGTTATGGCCCTGTTTCTAGGCAAGGAGTGTTGCAACTCCTCCCACCACGAGCTGTTTAGTTGTACTTTTCAGGCTGGTTTTAATATTTGTCATGACTTTAAGAGAACTTAGTTCTTAAAGAAAATAATATTGTAGGGAAGGGTATGTTTAAGGTAAAATGGATGGTCCCAGGGTTTTGTTTGTGGAGTATTGGAGTGCAGTTTTGCTTGTGCTTGGCTGACTTTGTGAAATAATTGTCATAGTTTCAAGTTAACTTTTAAGAGGCCTAATACTAAGTATGGAGAATGGAATTCTACTTATGAGAAAAAGATCCATTAAGTATCCAAAACATAGCTTATAATTAAGGCTAAGATTTTGTCATGGATATTTTTAGTAAAAAGTTAGACAGGTCATGGGCAATAAACAAAAATTCACAGAAGCCCTGTGACCAGTCCGTCTTTTACTAAAAATATCTGTGACAAAATGGGGAGGGAGGAGAGTCCTGCTGCTGCTCTGGGGTCCCGTTCACCACCCACAGAAGTTGAGAGTGCTGGGGTTCCCCTACTGCCCACAGTGGCTGAGAGCTGCAAGGTCCCTTCACCTCCCAGGGGCTGAAGTGGAAAATGTCACTGAGGTTTCTGGAAGTAACGGATTCCGTGACCTCTGTGACAAACTCTTAGCCTTTCTTATAATAGTGTTACTAAGCTTTTTGGAATATGAAGGGAGAATAGTTATACACATTTTATTACAAAGAGTTTTAGAGAAGCAGTGAAAAGAATATACTTTCAGCCGCTGCAGTAGGAGCTTCTACATTGCTGTATAACTATTTTAACCTAGGCAGTTACACCCCTCTGCACAGTCACATCTAAGAAATGTAACAGTGCCCTCATATTTGAGTGGTGCAATAGTGGAGACAGAAATAAATTCTGTATTCCTTCAGAGAGGCCCAATTGATGCTATTTTGGAAGATTCCCCAGTAAGTCATTAGATTTTGGGTGAGGTATTGGTTAGAATTTCTTTCCAAGGGTAACATGTCCTTTGAAGAATTTCCATACAGGGAGTGAAATAAGAGCTGATATATCTGTTTCGTTTGTAATTAAGATATCCTTATTTCAAGGCACTGCTGTTTGTTTTACCATGTGACCATGGTTACCATGTGACACGGCTGTTTGTTTTGCCCATTAGTATTTGTGTCAATTACATTCTTTTACTTTCTTTGTCAGGATAGTTATAGATATAAAAGAAAAATCCCCCAGTAACTGTCTGAACTTTAATTTTGTTCTGAAGTTAGTTATTTTACAAATTTTGGAAACTAGAAACATGATATTTCTGAAGATTTGTTTCTAAAATCTAGGGATATTTTTTGGTATTAGCTCAAAATAATATTGGGGGAAAAAAGCTTTCTCTAACTGAATGGATTGGCCTAATAAAAGGTTGACAATATTTATTTTTAATACAAATGGAACTGAAAACTACAAATATATTTTTCAATCAGAGTTATGTATATTCAAGCAGATTGCTTTTGGAGCCTTCACTATAAATGTATATGTTTTTAAGGTATTGTATGTCACCACCTCCTGCTGTTGGACACATAAATACCTCTTCACTTGGAAGTGTCTCACTCAGCTGATTTTGTGCTTTTATTCTGTTTTTACAAGGAAGTTTTCATGCCAGCAGTTTAGGCCAGTTTTATTTGTCATGGACCTCCAACTTAGGGCCAGTATTTTAAATGTGGTTGCTGGCAGGTAATTAATGATCAGCTGATCAAGCTGGTCTTTAAAGGAATTGCTGTAATGAAAGGCAATAATCTAGGGCCCAATCCAGCAAACTCTCAAACACACAAGTAGCCCCACTGAAATCAGCAGAACTCCTTAAATCAGTAAGGTCAGCTCAGATGAGTAAGGATTTTCAGGATCACGCTACCACTTAGATTCACAGCTGAATTTGTCCAACTACTGAGTGTGCTCTGAAGTGTTACCACGAAAGCATTATGTTACACAAAGAAATACTTCTGCTGCTGCTGTCTATTTTGTTTTCCCTCCAAAGAGACTCCAAAAAGAGAAAAAATATTCCTTTTTTCCCCTCTGCATCCTCTGATACCTCAGTTGCTCTCATGTGGATTTTGGATGGATTTCCTTTTCACTCCCATTTTCCACATTAGAAAGAATTTTAAAATGTACTCTGTTCTTGAACAATGAGCACAAAGGGAAGCACGTGACTGATCATGCATGTAGCTACACTGAGCAGTCCCAAAGGCAACTGAATATTTTCTGACTTTTTACTATTGACTAACTCAGAAATAGGTGAGTGGATTCACTCAAATTTACAACTAGCACAGCAAAACTCAGAATTTTCACTTTTAAAGAAAAATGTTCCAAGAAATTAGGAGCATCTGAAAAATTAGTTTTGTAGGCAACCTGAGGATTCCCCCTGTGTGGGGGCATTTCTGGAAAGAGGGTAGCACCCTTCCCACCACCCAACTCTGCTCAGCCATCGTGAACCGAGCAGCGCAGCTTCCGCCGACAACTCTGCTCTCCCGCTATTGCCGAGCTTCTCCATGTTTGTCTGTCCTGGGCTCCCACCTCCGTGAAAGCCACAGAAGACAACCATTTTCAGCCTTTGTTCGGCTACTGTGAACCAAACAGCACCTCTTCCGCTGCCACTCTGCTCTCCTACATTTTTGCGCCCTTTTTCCGGGATTACCCGTGCAGGCGCCATAGCCATGGAGCCCAATCAGATCTCCGCTGCAGTTTTGACCATTGTAAATACCTTGTGCATTATGCAGCAGTATGTGCAGTACCTGCAAAACCGGGCAAGGAAGCGACAACCGCGCGATTACAATAGTGATGAGGACATGGACACAGACGTTCCTAGAAGCACAGCATGTGGCGATTGGGAGATCATGGTGGCGTTGGGCCAGGTTCATGCCATGGAATGCCAATTCTGGGCCTGGCAAACAAGCACAGACTGGTAGGACCGCATAGTGTTGCAGGTATGGGATGATTCCCAGTGACTGAGAAACTTTCGTATGCGTAGGGCCACTTTCATGGAACTTTGTGACTTGCTGTCCCCTGCCCTGAAGCGCAAAGACACCAAAATGAGAGCAGCCCTCACAGTTCAGAAGTGAGTGGCCATAGCCCTGTGGAAGCTTGCAACAGCTACCAGTCAGTCAGGAATCAGTTTGGAGTGGGCAAATCTACTGTGGGGTCTGCTGTGCTGCAAGTAGCTAACACAATCATTGACCAGCTGCTATCAAAGGTAGTGACTTTGGGAAACAATGCAGACCATTGTGGATGGCTTGAATGCGCTGGGGTTCCCTAATTGCCGCGGGGCAATAAATGGAACGCGTATCCCTATCTTGGCCCCGGAATACGGGGGCGGCCAGTACATAAACCGCAGGGGGTACTTTTCCATGGTGCTGCATGCACTGGTGGATCACAAGGGACGTTTCACTGACATCAACATGGGATGGCCGGGAAAGGTGCATGACGCTCGCATCTTCAGTAACTCTGGTCTGTTTGAACAGCTGCAGGAAGGAACTTACTTCCCAGACCAGAAAATTACTGTTGGGGATGTTGAAATGCCTGTAGTTATCCTCGGGGACCCAGCCTACCCCTTAATGCCATGGCTCATGAAGCTGTACACAGGCACCCTGCACAGTAGTAAGGAGCAGTTCAACTTTCGGCTGAGCAAGTGCAGAATGGTGGTAAAATGTGCGTTTGGACGTTTGAAAGCACTCTGGCGCAGTTTACTGACTCGGTTAGATCTCACCACAATCAATATTCCAATTGTAATTGCTGCTTGTTGTGTGCTCCACAATATCTGTGAGAGTAAGGGGGAGACATTTATGGCAGGGTGGGAGGTTGAGGCAACTCACCTGGCTGCCAGTTTCGCACAGCCAGACAACAGGGCGATTAGAAGAGTGCAGCACATCAGAGAAGCTTTGAAAGCTAGTTTCATGACTGGCCAGGGTACAGTGTGAGAGTTGTGTTTGTTTCTCTTAAAGTTACCCGCCCCCTATATATATATATATATATATATATATATATATATATATATGTCACAATTGTTTAAAAACCGTTCTTTATTATGTTGCACAAAACATTGAGAGAAATCAGAAGCTAGACGGGGAGAGGGGGTATTGGGTTAGTGGGGCGGCGGAGGAGGAAAGGACAAGTCCAGAAAACAAATCAAAATTTAGGATATGCCAGCTGTCTGCTGCTTGTGCAATCCTCTGGGGTTGACTGTGTGGGACCCCGTAGCCTCTCTCCTGCCCTCCCCCCCCGCAGTGTTCTTGGGCGTCTGGGTGAGGAGGCTATGGAACTTGGGGAGGAGGGAGGGCAGTTATTCAGGGGCTGCAGTGGCAGTCTGTGGTCTTGCTGCCTTTCCCGCATTAGATCCACTATACAGCGGAACATGTCAGTTTGCTCCCCCATGAGCCTGACCATAGCATCCTGCCTGTTCTCATCGCGCACGTCCCTCCTCTCTTCGTATTTATGTAACGCTTTACGCGACTCCGCAATTGTTTGCCTCCACACGTTCAACTGGACCCTATCAGTGCGAAAGGACTGCATGAGCTTGGCAAACGTGTCGTCCCGAGTTTGTTTTTTCCGCCTTCTAATCTGGACCAGCCTCTGGGACGGAGTAGATAGGGGCCGCGTTGGCTGCAGGAGGAGAAAAAGGGAGGGTAGTATTTTAAAAGATACATTTTAGAGAACAAAGGGGACACTCTTTCTCAGTGAAACAGGCAATTCATAGTACACAGCACATGTTCTTTCTGTACAAGGTCTCATTTTGCCTCTTATACTGAAGTGCCTGCCACTTTGGTGTGAGTAAGCCATCACATGCGGCCGGGCAACAGAATTCAGCTTGCAGGCAGCCATGGTAAGCCCTGGGGCACGTGGGGTTCTGCTGCTTCTGCATTCATTTCAATGCTTTCAAACTGCGGGCCCCCTTTCCTATAGCAAGCAATGCCTGGTGGGTTTGCATTTTAAAGGAGGGCCTGCGGGCTCTCTGTGATGATTGCTTCACACAGCACCCTCCCCCCCTCCCCCCCTCCGCCACCATGTGGCTCTGATGAGGCTCTGAGCAGGGATGAGCCCTTTAAACGAAACTCAAACAGCTCAGCATGGCTGGCTTTCCCCCCACCCCCCACCGCATGGCTCTGATCAAGCTCTCACTCACCAGAAGTGCCTTCTCCAGGGTCATGGTCCGGGAGCATGCCTTGGGAGTTGGGGGAGGCTGTTGGCTCCAGCGTTAAGAATAGTTCCTGGCTGGGGGGGGAAACAGATTCCACACTTGCCGCCTGTGCACTGTCCTCCTCTTCCTCCTCATCCTCCAAAAACTCATCCTCCTCATTTTGTGCTACTCCCCCCTTGCAGGTGTCCAAGGACAGTGGTGGGGTAGTGGTGGTGTCACCCCCCATAATTGCATGCAGCTCACGGAAGAAGCAGCATGTATGGGGCTGGGACCCAGAGCGCCCGTTTGCCTCCCTGGCTTTTTGGAACGCTTGCCTGAGCTCCTTGATTTTTGTACGACACTTCTCTGCGTCCCTGGAGTAGCCTCTTTCCGTCATGGCCCTGGAGACTTTAACATACACGTTTGCGTTTCTTTTTTTGGAACGTAGTTCTGCCATAACAGATTCGTCTCCCCAACATGCAATGAGATCCAGTACCTCCGGTTCGGACCATGCTGGAGCTCGTCTGCAAATCCACAACTGCGTGGTCTCTTGTGATGGTGGACTCTGCATGGACGCCTGTGATGGTGGTGACCAAACAGGAAATTCAAAAGTTCCTGGAGCTTTTACTGCCTACCTGGCTAGTGCATCGGAGTTGAGAGTGTTGTCCAGAGCGGTCACAAGGGAGCATTCTGGGATAGCTCCCGGAGGCCAATAATGTCGAATTGTATCCACAGTACCTGTAACTCGGAACTGCGATCTCGATTTTAGCGCTACTCCACTTGCTGAGGTGGAGTACAGAAATCGGAGTAAAGATCCCTTTAAATTGAAAAAAGTGGTTTGGTCATGTGGCCGAAGCAGTTTTATTTCGAAGTAACTCAGCTAATTCTGAAATAACCGCATACTGTAGACCAGGCCTCTGTTTCAGAAAAATGCTGCTTCCACTTTACATTGGCTATTGGTTAGAAAAGAGTAGCCGTTTGAAAAATACTGATATTTCTGAAAAGACCACATTCTCCCAGCACTGAAATGGCTGCACTGTGGTGACGGCCCACCTAGGCATTCCTTAGGGCTTGTACACACTAGCACTTAAGTCGGTACAGCTTATGTCGCTCAGGGGTGTGAATAAGCCGCTCCCCCTACCCCCCGAGCAACATAATTTACACCACATAAGCACCGATGTAGCCAGCATAATGCCTCCTCTCGCGGAGGTGGAGTTGTTGTGCCAATGGGAGAACTCTCTCTCAGTAGGGCATCTTCACCAGATGAGCTACAGAGGTACAGCTGCACCAATGTAGTGCTTCTAGTGTAGAGTAGCCCCTACTATATGGTAAAATGCCAAGTTTCCTGGAAGCCCTTATAGCCCCTAGGTTCCTTCTGGGTTCATATGGTTTGACTATAGAATATATGTAAAACAGAGAAGAGAAGAAGAATATGAAGAATACTGTTTTAAGCCCCAATCCTGCAAATATACATTGACTTAGCTTTAACTCTGTGAATAGTTCCACTGGTTTCAAATGATCACAAAGTTCATTGACCACAAAAACTAACATACCTTGCACAGTGATTGTGCCTATTCCAGTTTGCTTTAAATCCATATAAATGAACACAAAGAAACATACCTTAGAAGTTCCTGGTAGATAATTGGCACCCTGAGAGTAATCATTTCTCACTCTTTGTTAACTTTCCATGTCCCACCAATCATACAAAAATTAAAGTACTTGTATACAAGGGTACAGTCTAGATTAATGAGCAGCTGTGCCACCCTTGTCCTGAAACCTTGAGTGCCTTACAACACCTGCTGAAGGAGTTCCCACTTGGGCAGCTCACAAACAGCCTTCCAGCATGTAAGCCAAACCCTGAGTGTTTGTGTGTAACTGCAGCCTGCCAGTCACACTTGGCTCTCACCAAGTGCAGGATAACCCAACAAACCCCCAGTCTTAGATTTCCCCCCCTGAAATGTTTGTCCTGTGCTGCCCAGCCCTCTCTTGGACAATACAAGTTTCTAAATTCAAAGCAAGGTTTTTTCACCACATGCTTACAGCAATTGTACTGACTAAACCTCCTAGGTCAGGACCCCTTCTCCAGTCCCATGGCTGTTTCCTTTGTCCCTTTAGGTGCAGTGAATAGATGGGCAGAATGAGAAACAGGTCCCTGGTAGTGTTTGTCCCTCTTTTTTACAATGTAAGTCCCTCTCTTGAAAAGCATTTCCAGATGGATACCAGGAGGTCTAAGGAGAAGGATGTTCCCTGCTATTTTTCCTCACGTGTTTGAGCTTCCTTAGTTTCCCTTCCTGCTTAATGACTCTGTTTATTGTTTAAATACAAATTAAGCAGAGCACACATTCGTTTGTTTGAGACAGACCTGTTTTCCAAGCTCAGTTTGGAACAATGTGTTACTACCACCACCATAAACTGGAATCTTATACACATACAGTATTGCCGCACATATTTTATCAGGATGGTACTGATCAGAAAAGTGAGTTTTTAGATACCTTACAATACTTTGTACAAAGTTTATTACAATAATGTGTAGGGTGTGAATACAGGGGTACTTTCCGTCACAATGGGGAACACCAAAACCAAAGCTACTGTGGTGAAGAAGCTTCTTCATCAACTCTTGATATTGGTGTCAAGCAAGTGTGTGTGTGTGTGTGTGTGTGTAAGCTATTACAAAAGCAATGGTCTCTGACACACATTTTTGAAACTTCATCTGCAAACTGTACATGTATGTCTTCTCCAAATTTAAAATGTCTCTATACTACAAACATCTAAAGCCTTTATAAAATAAGATGAGAGAGGAAAAAATGGAAATGTGACACTAAGCACCCCTGTATTCATATTCTGCCCACTGTTGTAATCATCTTTGTACCAAATATTCCTTGTGAGGTATCGTTTGAAAACGAATAGCTCATGATCATTAATATTCATGCATGATGTATGTACTCAGTGGGTATTAAGAGTTATGGACTTAGGCTGTAATGATAGCTAAAATGTGTTCAAACCAGATATGTCAGGGGGAGTTGTTAAACAGGTGTGTTTACCTCAATTTACGTATAAACAGTAAACAGACCCATCAAGCTAACAAGGGGTGAGGCAAACCTCACAACAAGAAGTTTGGGATAAGACAGCTGGCATCTACGTCCAGCAGGAGAGAGAAACTTGGTCCAGATTTTACTTTTCAGAAGAATCCATTTTAAAGACTTACTAGTCTGTAAGGACGGGTGAGGGGGATGGTGGGGGAGCTGACTCTTTACAGGGGCATCACATCTTAATATCTCAACTGTCCAGGAGGGGGCTGGACATTGCAGAACACGTTTTTGGGGAAATCTGGGACTGAGAATATGTTGGGGGCAGTCTGTGGCACAATCCCTCATTGGTCTCTGTTGCAACCCAGAATGTGACAGGGAAGTTTGAATGTATAGTCACTGTACCTAACATTGGTTCTTCCAAATTTAAGAAGCATGCAAGCATAGATCGCAGACATTTAAAATCCATTGCAAAGTCCTTGATCTAAAAGTAATGCACCTTGTGAAGTAGATGTGTAAAGACTGTTAAAGGGCACAGAGTAAAAATGGTTGGAGCAGTTTCCCAAGTTTGTTTAATTACCAAGTATTACTCATTTTTCCGGGGTTCTTCTGGTTCCCCTTATTTTTTATTTTTTTTTATTTTATAATTAAAGTGTTCTTGTTAAGCGTTGTTGCCCTTAAGTTACTGCTATGTCTTAGTGTTGACCCTGTTTAATAATTATTTGTTGTTCGGGGTATGCACCAAGCTTTTTGACATCTGCTTTCCAAGACCTGCTGGTACTGCTTGGTAAAGGGACAGTCTCCTGATTTTAAACACTTCTCTTAATTGCAAAAACTGTTGTAGGAAACAGAAAGGTGCCTGCCATGATTTCCTGAGTAATACTTTAATAAGTGATAAAATAACAGTTCAGCAAGGGATATGTACACTCTTGTTTTCAGTGAGATATCCTTTATAGTTGTAAAGCTGAAGGAATATGTTTATTGGTCATTAACCACCACATTAAGCTGAATAAACAGTAATAATTAAAGCTTAATAAAAATGGAAATCTACTTTGTAGATTCAGAAGATTGAATACTGGAGTAAACACCTTAACTTTCCCTTGAGTAACATACAGTAGGATGTATGTACAATACGTAGGTAAAATATCATTTTTAATGGCATGGGGAAATTACAATCCAGTTGCGTCTAAAGCAACTTCTACAAATTGCAGCACATTCATCAGGTTTTATGTATAGAAACATACATACTGCAAACCCAGCAAATGGAATATGGAATCTATAAAGAGATGCTCTAGTTCAAAAGGAATCATTTGGGGGAAGTAGTATGGCCTCTGTTATATTGGAGGTCAGCATAGATTATTACAGTGTCCTTTCTGTCCTTGGATTATATGCATTTATAAATCTAAAGAAGGAATCCAAAGTGTAGAATCTCATGTTGTTTTCTTCTCAACTCTTTTTTGTCTACATGCTGTCCATACAAGACTGCAAACTCTCCAGGGACCTAGTTTATGTCCACAAACAGGCCTAGCAGACTTGGGTGTTATTTAAATAATCATAAATAATGATAATGGCAGGAAGAGAGAAATATTTTCCTCCTGAAGAGTTTTGTTGAGTGTGCTTGAGTTTTAATATTAAGCTAAATCTAGCTTGCCTATGCATTTTTGTAAGATTGAAGCTAGGAAATGTTAACGTGGTGTTTGGGAGAGAAGTCATCCTTCTAGTAATTCTGGGAAAACTTATGCTAAAAAAAAAAAGAAAGTTTACCATTTTCCATCTGTACTATCTCTAGTTTAGAAAGAATAGCAGTTGGAGAGAAACAGCTGCACATCATTATAATAATTTACCTTACCTTTTCCTTTAAATTGCAAAATGTACTTTCGTGCAAACTTAAGCTGGGCAGTTTACTAAGAAAATACTGTTTTGATTCTTAGAATAACATGTAGTCAAATTCCAGTTCTTCTGAGATGTCCAGGTTATCTGGAGTATGATGGATGGATTTCTAGAACGAAAAGAAATCGTTTCAGTGATTTAACTCTGTTTTGCTTTTCTAGCCATTCTCATTGGTCAAACCAACAATCTTATTTTATTTCCTTCAGAGCTTTACCTAATGTCTTTATGTGAGACTAAATGCTTGGTTTTGAGGAGATGGGAAATTTTGGTCCAACTTTTACAGCTTTTCTTATCTTTCAGGATTTTAATGTTGGGATTTGTTAGTGTGCAGCCTACATAAGAATAATTTGTATTATGTACCAAGTAACGCATGTGGTCTTGACATATGAAGCGGGATGAAATTTTTCATGCAAACGCTTCTTTGCCAAAAATGCATATTCGGCTCATCTGAAATAATTCACTAATTTGAGTCAATTTCAGCCAATTGTTTGTTTTTGTTTTGTTTTGTTTGTTTTGGGAGGGAGGTGGAAATTGGAAATGTGAAAATGGTTCATGGTCTCATTTCTATAACAAAATGTTTTGACTTTTTTCATTTCAGAAAGAGGGTTTGTTTCAGGATTTCCTTCAATTTTATCTTTAAAAAGTTTTAAAACATCTAAAAAAAAAAACCCTCTGAAAAACATTTCAGTAGACACAAAATGAAACTTTCTGTTTTAGTTCACTGAAATTTTGAAATATTTGGTCTTGGGTTGACCCATAATGATTTTTTTTCATTTTTTCAGACCTGCACCTGAACTGAATATTCAGTTATTTGTACAGCACTATTAGCATATGCTTGTAAAACATGGGTATACGATATTGGAGGTTTATAAATAATTACTTCTGGAGGAATTCTGCACCATAGCGCACATGCAGAATTTATGTCCCCCCACAGATTTCATTGCTTCCCTGCAGGAAAATGACTTTCTGATGGGGAAGCAAAGGAAAGCCTCAAGAGCAGTCACGTGCCCCTCTCTCGCAGCATGGGTGCGTTGTTTCAGGGGTCCGAAGAAGCTAGCAGAGATGCAAATAACCATGGAGAGGGAGGGGTTGGGTACACCCCGGCCGGTGGCTTCTAACTGGCTCTGGAGAGACTGGGGAGTACAGGACTTCCTCTTCCCCTTCAGGGACCAGGTCAAGCCCACCCCTAGAAATCTCCCCTGGCTGCAGGAAACTGCACCCTCTAGACCCAAGTTCCTGCCCCCATCACTCCTCAACCGTGGGGGGAGAGGTTACCTGTGCGCCCAGCTCCTGTGCATCCAGACCTGCTCATACCCAGACTTCTCTGCTGAGCCTCACCCCCTCCGCACCAAACCACCCACAACCAAACCCCCACTTTACCAAGCTTCACCCCCTGCGTCCGGACTCTCCTGTTATAGCTTTTTTGTTACCCATAGTATCTGCCTGCAGTTTTACTATTTATTTTGGCATATTGAAGTACAGAACAGCCTGTAAAGCATGGAATTTTTTTTTTGTTCACTAAAACTTCTCTCCAGAGCAGATCACTGAAAGTGTTTCAGCATTTTTCTTCCCCATTTTCAGTGTTGTCTTCAGGATGAAAACATTTGATCAGGACTGAAACGCCTATGTATAAATATTTTTCTCTATTTCCAACAATATCTGAGTGTTATGTTTTTCTCCCCTTGTACTTTATGTTTAGTTCAAAACTTTCAGAACTGTTGGGCAGTTTTACAACTAAAAAAGTGTGCACTATGAATGTATACTGTGAATCTGTATACTCTAATGAATTTGTATATAATGGCTATAGCCATGTTGATGTTTTTTACTCATTTAGTATTAAAAATTCTTCTTTCATTTACACTTTATTTTCATCAGTGTAACTGGTTTCAAAGCAATTATAGTAATGTGAATAAAGAATCAGAGAGAAAAGGTTGGTGTGGTAATATCTTTTATTGCACCAACTTCTGTTGGTGAAAGCGACAAGCTTTCAAGCTTCAGGCAACCTAAAGAACTCTGTGGAAGCTCAAAAGCTTGTCTCTCTCACCAACAGAAATTAGTCTAATAAAAGTTATTACCTCACTCACCTTGTCTCTTTAATATCCTGGGACTGACATGGCTATAAGAACTGCATACAGTGAAGAATGAGAAATTGGATAGATGAAGATGAAGACTTTGGTATGAAAGATTATGTATAGTTGGCTTGTGTTGTGGTGTATGTGCTTCAAAGTCAGGCACAATGCACAACAGAATGCATTAAAGAGTGGTAGCCCTGTTTTAGAGTTTAGATTTTTTGGTTTATCATAAATGTATTGTTTCTTAAACATAGGATGGTGAAGATATATTGAATTGACTGTATGGAAACCCATATAGATCTCACCTAATCAAAGAAGGGCATCTAGATAGATGTGCTATAGCTATAATTTACAGCATCTTCTGCTATTGTACTGGTAACAATACAAAAAACACCCTCCATACAATTTTGTCTCCTTCCAAAACATATTTCCTTTTGAGTCTATGGTGTCTGATTTTCAGGTTGTCACTGTCCAACATACTGTTTGCTTCTTCCCCTTTGAGCTAACATACATATCCTCCATGCAGGTCAGTTTCTCCTAGAAGAATCCCGCCTGATAGAAGCAGCTGAAATGGCAAAGAAGGCAGCTGAGCTGGACAATACAGAGTTTGATGTTGTCTTCAATGCAGCCCATATGCTCAGGTTAGTTCTCCACCTTATTCTTATTTGGTTTTCTTGATTTCTCTTTTCCCCCAACCCCAAACTCTGCAGTATTTGCTTACAGCAAGTTTTTTTTAACCAAATACCCTTTTGAAAGCTTTGTTATACCTAATAAGGAAGAAAAAATGGAGTGAAAGTTTTGCAGACTCTAGCAGAGTCTATTTGTAACTTTTCTATATTTTACACTCCTTATTCACTACCTTGGAAATTTCTGTATTTCACAAGCTTGTAATCCTCTTTGGTTGTATATGAGAACAATATATCATCTTTTCGTACAGTATTTTCAGGAAAATTTCCTTTTAAATTATTTTTAAAGACTTGAGTCTCAAAAATAGTCCATAAATAAGAGAATGGAACTCTACTGCTCTGACTGTAACGTGAGAGTATTGGAAATACCAAAGAATATTATATAAATATCATTAGGGAGTAGAAAGCTGATTAGAAGTCTAAATATCGGTCTCAAGGGTATGGAGACTTTGAGAAATACAGGAGTGATTAATGATATTATCAGAACCCCTTGATTCAGAGGCAGTCTTATATTTAATTTTGTTCTGCTATCTGAAATTTTAGAGGGCTTGTCCTTCCGTTTAAAACCAATGCACCTTGACTTTCAGCAACTTTGAGCTTCTACCTAAACAATTACATTAAGCCCGCATTACTGTATTAGTCTCCGGGCTTTATTTCTAGGATAACTGTATAATGATTATGCTTCTTATGTACTTAAAAGGAAGAACAATGACTGAACAAAAATGGTTTGGATTAGCCTATATCTTGCTTTAGAAAATATACTGTAAATAAGGTACAAAAATAATAGAAGTGGTTTTGAGTAAATACATTCAATTAGCACAGAATAGTCATTAGAACCGTTATCTTAATAGACTTCTCTTGCTTTACTCTTTATAATTTTAACATCCACAAATACAAAATAAACAAAATGGTTTGTAAAAGAAGACAGAATAAGTTCTTAGTTGAGTGACCTACTTTCCAAACTGAACTGAAGGTTCCTATAGCAAGATTTTGAAATAAGCCCCAAAATGCCTTTAAAAGATTGCTCAAAAGAGATGGACTCAGTTCTTGTAGATCAGTAAAGAAAATCAAGACAAATGGTACAATTGTTCATCCATTAAATATTATCCCAAATACTTGCACCAACATGGATAGTTTTAAGGATCCTTCTGTTTGCATGCTCACTTTCTAACATTTAATCCTCCTTAGGAATGGGCATACCCAGAGTCATTCATCTAAACATTAGATTAGTGAAGAACACAAGCCTAGGAAGTTAGGCATATAGATGACGGGGTTCACTATAAAATGGAGTGTTGGTTTTGTCTTTAAAGTGAAGGTATGATGCTGAGGGGCAATGGTATATCATCAAGGTGGGTTAGTGTTGTCACCCTTATAGGGCTAGCTGCACTTCTGATCCCTTCATGGCATCTCTGAATGTACCCCCATCAGGTTTGACCTTGCCCTTTACTACCCTGGGGTAAAATCATGCTATTCTCCTACTCTTAGGCCTGGTCTACACTACAAAGTTAGGTCAACATAAGTCACCTTGTGTCAACACTCAAATTTGTCTCTGGCTGACATAAGTGCCCTATTACAGCAAGCAGTAAAACCACCTCCCTGAATGGCATGGAGCCAAGATTGACACATTGGGGTCAACGCAGTGTGAGTATAGTAGACTCCATTGCCATGGGGTCACGGACACTGGAAGCCCTCCCCGAAGTTTTTGAAATGCCTTTTTCTGATGCCTTTTCCTTGGCAAGCACACCTCGCAGTCTTCCTTGTTGCGTGCAGCTACCCAACCAACCACGCTGGCTCCACACAGTAGATGCGCTCCTGCCAGGAGAAGACAGGAGATTTTGGTCTCCTGAGCATGTGGAAAGAAGAGGCAATGCAAGCACAGCTATGGGCCAGCCACAGAAACATGGACAACTATGAACATATTGCATCGGGGTGAGGGCAAAGGGATATAACAGGGATCAGCAGCAGTGCCATGTGAAATTAAAGGAACTTTGCCTGGGATAGTGCAAGGCCAGGGAGGCCAATAATAGATCTAATTGTGTCCTGCAGTTCTGCTGCTTTTACAACAAGCTGCATGCCATACTTGGCAGATATCCCACCAGCACCCCAGCAGTATGGATACCGAGGAGGAGGAGAGGTAGGAAGATGTGGTGGGAGGCTGCAGCCATGCCACAAGCCAGGATCTGTTTGAGACTCCATCACACTCTAGCCAGTCCTACCAGCCAAGCTAACAAGACAAAAGAGTAGGTGTATAACAAACAGAAGTCGAGTTGGCATCTGCTTTTCATTCCATGTTGGATTTGGCAAGGGGCCATGCAGGACAGTTTGTTCATGAACATAGGGATGTCCCTTGTATCCTCCTGATGAAATTTGATGAAACTTTCATGGAGATACTTTGCAATCCTTTATCAATGTTTTTAGGGATCGCTGCCTTATTTCTTTCTCTGTGATAGATAATTTCCCATGTCGCTTCAGAATGAGTTCAGCTGGCACCATTGCAGTAAACAGACTAGCAGCATACAGGCCTGAGCAGCTTTGAGACACCAGTAGCAGCTGTGTACTCAGTGCCTTTGTTACCCTCAAGATTAAATGATAATCTAAAACTATCACCTCATGTGGAAAATAATGCCAGTAGTTGGTGCCGTTGCCCTCTACTTTTACCCATGGAATAGGGACCAAAATTGTATTGTTTCACATACAACAGAAAATCCTTCCCTCACCCCATTCCTGGCAGGCCATGCTCACCATGGCAGGACTGGAGAGCAGTGCTGTGCCAAGGCGTTCCAAAGATGAAGTGTCAATAAGCAGAAAGGGAAAGATAAGTTTCAAAACTCCCTTCCATTATTCGTCCATGGTTGCTATTCCCCCACCCCCAGCATACCAAGTGTTATCATGGGTCGCATCCTTGCCCTTACCACTCCAGGCCACAGGACAGCAAGAAGAACCACAGCTTCACATACGCTGACTTGTGAGAACCACAGTTGACGTATGTGTAGCCCCAGTGGACTACATTTGTGCACTGAAATGGACAGAAATGTTTGCTAAATTTGTTAAAAGTTTGCATTACATTGCCTGCGGGTTTTTTGCATGTTGTTTTTCTGCACTTTTTTTCCCACTGAACAAAATTCTATTTTTGGAGAATAAAACTATCTTTATTAGTTTACAACACATATTGCAGAATGCAATAGTTGAGTGTTACTCAAAGCAAACAGTACTTGTAAATGTACAACAAGCACCACATAATTCATAGCATCAGGAAATTACTTAGTCACATGTATTAATGTACAGCAAGCACTACACAATTCTTAGCAACACCCAAAGCTCCAGGACCAGAGAACATGCCAGCATAGAACATTACTATGGATTGCCATTAGTGCTCTTCTAAAGCCTTCGTCAGCTGCATAGCTTCATACTGGGGTCTTGTAATGACCCTTGTGTCTGGCTGTTCTAAGTCAGCAGACAGCCACTCCACCTCCATCCTGGTGGCAGCTTTTCCCCCTTTGCCTCACAGATATTATTCAGGACAGAACAGGCAACTATTGGGATATTTTTCTCATAGAGATCCAATCTAGTGAGTAAACACCTCCAGCATCCCTTCAGTTTATCAAAACCACATTTAACAGTCATTCTGCACCTGCTGTGCCCACTGTTGATTATTTCCCTGATGTAGTCGAGGTGGCCAGCATGCAGCTTCATAAGCCAGGGGGAAGCTGGGTCCCCCAGAATCGCTGTTGGCATTTCTGTATTGCCAGTGTAATCTGCCAATTGGAAAAGAATGTTCCTCCTTGCAGCTTTCTGAACAGACCTGTATTCTTAAAGATGTGTGTGTCATGCACCATAGAAAAGTAGCCTTTTTTGTTGATGTACTCTGTGGGAAGGTGGGCTAGTGCCCAACAACGGTTCAGGAACCCCATTGCTGTAAATCCATCCACTGTGTCACATTGCCGAGAGTCAAAGCCCTGGGTAGCAGGAGCCCTGCACACTTGAATGACAACAGCCCCTACTGTGGATATTCCAACTCCATAAGTATTTCCCGCTGACTGGTGGCAATCTGGTGTTCCAGGCTTCCAGAGTGCCATCACCACGCACTTCTTTACTCTCAGTGCAGCTCTCATTCTGGTGTCCCTGTGCTTGGGTGAACTCCGAACACAGATTCAGGAATGTGGCCTTTCACATCCAAAAGTTCTGCACCCTCTACTTGTCATCCCATATCTCCATTACGGTGCAATCTCACCAGTCAGTGCTTATTTCTCATGCCCTGAAGCAGCACTCCAACATCTGCAGCTGCTCCATGAACACCAACAACAACCTTGAATAGTTTTTCACTATGTTCCTCAGCAAACTGTCCTTGAAGAAACGAATGTCCTTTGTTGTTATGGTACTGCCTGCAGGTCTGGAAATACAGGAGCTTTGTGCAACCTGTGTTTGCAACGTTCATGAGAATAGTGCAGAGTTCTGCAGGCTCTGTGCTTTTGTCAGAGCTGGCAGATACTGAAAAGTGCTACACGGGTTTGTGGGATTTTTTAAAAATGGTGTAAAAATTATGGGATGTGCTTGGCATTATGGGATGGAGAAAGTTGCATGCTGGGAACTTGATTCCTGGATGAGTCGTGCCTATCCAACAAAACATTGCAAAAATTTCCCAAAAGTCATTATGACGGATGGCAGCATGTGGCACTCTGGGATACCTACCTATGGTTCACCACAATTTGCATCGAGACAAGCATTTCCAGTAAGTAAGCACAGGGCTGATTCAAGTAGTCATATATGCACACACCCAAGTGATATACAAATGTTGGTGGTTGTATGGCAACGTAACTTGCATTGACCAAAGATTGCATTGTAGACATGGCCTTAGACTGGGTCCCAGACTACAACACTCTGGGTTCACTTTCTCTCTCCCTTTCTCTGGAGTGTGTCAAAGTCTAGTCCCAAGTCCTGCTGTTTTCTGAATCTGGTTAAACTGGTTTGGCTGGCTCAGCAGGAGTCTGGGCAGCAACATTAAAGTCAGTAGTCCTGGGTGTTTGCTGAGAGGTTGTTAGCTGGTCTGTTGCCTCCTTCCTGCCTACATTTCCTGACAATCCTGCTAGTGAATTCACTCAATATTTGTCTACAGTAAACAACAAATAACAATCAGACTATCAGAATATATATTCATAAGTTATTGTAGCAGCTCCAAATCCATCCCAAAGTGTTTGTGGGATTTTTGGAGGAGGTGGGTTTTCAGGATGAATTTGAATGACAGAGAACTGAGATGGTTCCAGGCAGTTGGATTAGAGGGAAAGAGGGTGTAGCGATATGGGTGAAAAGAAAAGGAAGTGAATGGTTATAAACAGAGCATTAAAGGTGGCAAGGTGGGATGCAACAACAAACCAGAACAGAGAGGTAAGCGGATGCTTCCTTGAAAGCAAAGCTGAGAATTTTAAACAGTATAGTAGGCAATGGTAGTCAATGGAGTGGCACAGAGGAGTTGTGCAGACTGATTGTCAAGTGAGAGAGATTATTTTAGATGTTAGATGGACTGGAGGATTGTGAGGCGGAAAATGTTAGATTAGAGGTGTTAACCAGGCAGGGGATGACCTTTGTAGCTGTGGTTACATAGAAGAAGAAATGGATTTAAAATAAATTCTTTATTAAAAAACAACAGGATTTGTGTTGGCCTGGATGTAGAACAAGAGGTTCAAAATGACAGGAAGGTTATAACAGCAATACATGATAGCAATATGATTTTTGAGGTAAAGTCCGGTTTTTGTAAAGCCAAAAATATAAAAATAAAAAATATAAAATATAAAGCATGCAGCCCTTCAGGGTAATCCGCTGGCGGGCCACCAGACAGTTTTACATTTGCATGGCCACTCATAGCTTCCAGCGGCTGTGATTCACCGTTCCCGGCCAATGGGAGCTACGGGAAGCCATGGCCAGCACGTCCCTGCAGCCCACACCGCTTCCTGCAGCTCCCATTGCCCAGGAACAGTGAACCGTGGCCACCGGGAGCTGCGAGCAGCCATGCAAATGTAAACAAACTGTCTGGCAGCCCACCAGCAGATTACCCTGGCGGGCCACAGGTTGCCCACCACTGTTTTAGAGAGACAAGGTGGGTGAAGAAATATCTTTTATTGGACTTTGAATTTTCACCAAGAGAAGTTGGTTGAATAAAAGATATTACTTCAACCACCTGGTCTTTCTAACCACCTTGGGACCCACATGACTACAAACACTATTTAAAATTTTTTAGTAGCTTGTGCATTTAAAGTGTGTATTATTTTAGTGAGCAACTTTTCTTGCACCCTTTTCCCACAAACATTAACTCAGAATAGAATAAATGTTTAACTACAAACATCCACATTCATTCCTCTTACAATATAAACTTTCCTACATAACAGGAATAGGTGGTATTTAAATAATTAACAAAGTTACTCTTTGTACTGATAACAGGAGCAAATCCTTTTGGCTTGGCGTGGTTTGCTCAGACAGTCCCACTACTTCAGTGGGATGACTCTGGTCAGCAAGGAAAGCAGGATTTGAAAATGTTATCACTCATGTCAATACAAAATTAGGAAATTCAGTTTACTTCTAATTGCCTAAACTCAAATATTGATCTGTCATGCTTATCTTGTATATTTCTTTGACTACTATGTTGTTTTATTGAAATATATTAATGTAAACTCAAATATTTACAGAAATACAATTTATCATTTAGCTTTTCTGAAATAGACTAATCATAGAGAAATGCTGTTTATTCCTTAATATTAATAAAGCAAGTTAGATTGCAGGCCTTAGAGTTAGAGAACAGCTAGTACCGATTTAACAGCCAATTGGATATTTCCTAACAAAGACCCTGTACTTGCAATGAACTCTGTAATAGGTAGGGTTTCTTGATTTCAGTGACACAGGTGGGCCTATCTGAGGCTCATTCCAGGTTCAGGGCCTTTGCGAGTCAATGTGAGTTGTAGGTCTTCTGCACCTTTCCGATTTTGGGCCTGTGTGTCTGAAACAAACTTCAGCCTGAGGCCTGATGCTCAGCATGAAAAATTTAGCCCAAATAGTTAAAGTTTGGCAAAGTTATAAGAAACTGAAAACAGGGGTTTATAATGGAGGATGATTGTGTGACATAAATAAAAATAGGATGAAGGTTGAAATGTTTACTGTCTGATCATGATTTTATTATGGCACCAAAAGTTTCATTTAAGAATTAAGACTTGGTGCCAAATTCTGGCTTTCTAGATTATTTTTCCTTATATAGAAGTTCCCATTTTTCTTTGGCCGGGCAGATGCCAGATTCTCACTTAACACCAGGAGCTTTCAATTCAGGGCTTTATAACACAGCAGATGCCAAGTGGACATAGGTTGACAATCCTTCTTCCCACTGAAATATTTGCACGTCTAGACAAGTATAATGTAGTCACCACTTTATTGACAAATTAATTTTTTTTTTTTTTACTTTAAGGGTTGATTAGCATCCTAATAATTTAAATGAATCAGCCTTGAATTGTTTATCTTTTATTTGGGTGTCCATGGAACTTACGAGTCATATTTAGTCAAGTCCAACTGTGAGATATCACAGATGGTCAACTGACGCTACATGGGGAGGGCTCTGAGTTACTACAGGTAACTCTTTCCCAGGTGTGTGTCTGGTGGGTTTTGCCCAAATGGTCAGGCTCTAACTGATCGCCCTATTAGGAGTCAGGAAGGAATTTCCCCCAGGTTAGATTGGCAGGAACCCTGGAGGTTTTTCACCTCGTCTGCAGCATGGCATGCGGGTGACTTGATGGTTTGAACTAGTGTAAATAGTGGATGCTCTGTGACTTAAGTCTTTAAATCATGATTTGAGGACTTCAGTAACAGAGCCAGAGGTTAGGAGTCTATTTCAGGAGTGGGTAAATGACACTCTGTGGCCTGCAATGTTCAGGAGGTCAGACTAGATAATCATGATGGTCCCTTCTGGTGTTAAAGTCTGAGTCTGTGAGTCTATGAGACATTCATAAGGATAAGAGTCCGTGGGTTTAGAGCAGTGCTACTCAGACCTCAGTGGTTCAGGAGCCAAATTACATTAATTAAATCGCACAGTGTTTTAATATCAAGTGCTGCAAAGAGCCGCAGGAGACACATTAAAGAGCCACTTGCATCTCCTGAGTATCACTGGTCTAGAGGCTCAGTTTAAGGGCTGCTTCTGACCAGGATCTAAATGCCAGACAGCAAATTAAGTTGTGAAAGGGAGCAGATATTTGTACTTAAGCATTAGGAGTCAAGCAGCAGAAGTCAGGTCTGCTTTCAAGGTCAGCACCATGGAAAGCCTAGGATGTAGTTCATAATGATTGAAAGCAGTCTTTCTTCTCTAGCTGTTCCCCAGTTTCTCCTGGCTTCCTTTTCCTTACTTGTATTTTATTCTTATCACTGTGATATCTAATTTTTCTCTAAATTATGCTTCCTCCAGTGGAAACCTTCCATTGTTTGACACTGATCCAGAGCCATTTGCTGCTTAGTGGCATAGGGTTACTGCAATTTCCTACCTCCATGTCTTTTATTTTTCTCAAGGGGAAACGATTCCAGGGCTTAACATAATGAATTCTAGTTTAGATTTCCAGTGAGCATGTGAATCAGAACTCTACTCTACCTTAGCTGAAGGAACTGTTTATGAATGCCCCAATAATAGAACTTGCATTTTCCTCACAAGATTAGTATGGATTGAATACATTTATAAAAACCAATTTTTAATAAGGAACTATAAATTCACATTGACTTCAACTTGAAAATTAATGGTCCATGTTTCAAGATATATTTGAGGAAGAAAAGAGAGTAATGTATTTCCAATTGGCTAGAGGGGGCATGAATTTCAATCCATTCCATGTTCATATGCAAGCAATTCTTTCCTTGCCTCCTGGGCAAGGCACATTGTACAGAAATTTGCTGCATTTAGGATTGTTGTATTTCCTGACCTTCTGTGAAATAAAAGCTACCTGACACATTCAATTTTACTTGTCTTTTACTAAGTTGTGAAATTTAGCTTTTTGCTCAGGAATTGTAAGTGCCACCCTTTGACTAAAACAGCAGGAATGTTTCAGAAGTGTGCTAAACGAATATTTTTAGACTCACTTCTAACCACTCAACCACTGACCTGATAAATGTGCAGAGTAATTTAAAACAGTTGATGGGTATAAACTGGGTTTCCTGTGGCAAACTGCTTGTCAGGAAATGATTTCAACTTGCTTGAAAAGTATGTGAAACTTCAAAAAGATTTTCCTTCCTCCATATTACTCCAAAGACCAATAACTGTTGATCAAAATGCATTGATTGGAATGAATTGCCGATAGCACATTGTGTGGTTAATTTTCAAAACTCCAGTGGAAAGTCGAATGGAGGTTTAGCATCTGCAATCTATGATCCCTGAACAATAAACAGTTTAAAAAAACCTCATAGGTAAAACCTGCAAATCCAAGTGTTCTGGAAATGATACTTACAAGTGTTCTGGAAATCTGGAAAAAATGATGAAATCTGAGTTTTGTTATCATTTTTCCCCATCTCTTCCATCCTCTAAAAGCTGCAAGACAATGTGCCACAGGATAAGAATATGAACTTAACAAAGAATGCATCTTTAGTCCCCTAACAGGCAAACATGCCAACAGACGCCTGTCAAGAGTGAGAAGTCTACAGATAAGACACATGGGCTCCTTTTTAACTACCTCCTGGTACAGGAAGCCATACTACTTGTCCTTCTGTTTGGTTTAAGGATTGTAATAACCAAAATATTAATAGTGTTGGAAGATGTAACCTACCTGGCATCCCTTCAGTTTGTTTGGTTGGTTTTGTGCATATGCCAGCTTCCTTAAGACAGTGTTCTCTGTAGGGAATAAAGACATGAGTTGCTTTATGTTACAACCCAAACTTTGACATATATAATACTTGAAGGTATGGCTAATTTTATAAATATTGTACCAGATCTTCAGCTGGTGTAACCTGGCAAAGGGCCATAAACTTGCATCAGCTGATCTACTGTATCTGGCCCACTGTATTTCTTTGCAATGTACACTGAAATCCTATTATAACTAAAATGTGAATAAGACTAAAAAGAGCATTTCATTATAGAGAACTGATATTCAGAGCTATAAAAATAATATTTATATTGGTATTTGGTAATAGGATATTTTAAAATGGTGGAAGCAAATACAGTTGTCCATCTGCACACTTTCCATGTTTACCTAAGAAAAACTAAGTGTAGTTTTATTTTTTTCCCCTGCACCAATAGACAAGCCAGTCTCAATGAAGCAGCAGAGAAGTATTATGAAATGGCAGCAGGATTAAGACCTAATGTAAGTGTTTGTTTGGTTTTTTTTCCCTTTATGGCATGCGCTATTCAAAATGATGAACTCCGATGTGTTGGATCCTGTGGTACTTTGAGGAGAAACTAATCATAGGAGTGTTAGATCTCTGAGCCTGTATTTGTGAATGCTTTTAATGAATAATTAGATAGTAGTAGACGTCAAATAAAGCTTTTCATTTGTCAAACTAATCACTATGATTTTTTTTCATTCTTCTCGGTATAAAGTTCCAAAAACAAGTAGAATGTTACTACTATGTTTTAAATTAGTTGGAGCAGCGGTGGGGGCGGGCTTAGATTTACTTACGCAAAGTCAAATGTGTTAGATTTCTGGAGTTGTCCTAATGCCAGACTTTTTCATCAGAGACTGGAAAGCTTGTCAGCGTTCCAGATACTAGATAAGAAATTTTAAATAATTTTCAGCCTTTTCATCTGTAATGAAAGTTTTGTTCTTATACAATCCCAAAGTTGCTATTATCTCAGATATAACCTCATACTGTTATGCACTATAGGCAAAGTAACTACTTCTTTTTACTTTGAAGAGAAGGTAGAAAGGAGTGGGGGTGGGGAGGGGCAGCGGAGGGATGGAGGAGGCTGGAGGGGGACATGCACATGTTTATCCACAGCTCTTTTTAAAAAAAAAAAAAAAAAAAAAGCCTGTTTCTACCGTCACCAAACTTGATGATAATTATTTCTTTAGAATGTTCTGATAAGCATCACTCATGTGGAATAAGGACTGCACGAATTAATTCACACTCAATAAAAAAATAAAAGTAATGACAGCTTTTTCTTTTTGTCAGTTACTTACCCCATATTTTAGATTTTATGTGATTTCCTTTCCAATTTAGAAACAAGATGTGAAATCCTGAAGTCAATGATAAAACACCCATTGACATCACTGTGGCCAGGATCTCACCCAAGATGTTTAACACTTGGGGCTATATAATGAAGTAAACCTAGAAAGCATATTCCCAGACAAAATACCTTGAGCTCTTATTGAAAATATATTTCAGTAACTTTAGAATAAAACAACATCAACAAAATTCTCACACACACAAAAAATGCAATTGAGGAAAATTCAGACTCAAAAGTAAAAATACATAAAATAAACCAAATTATCTAAAATTATGAAACGTATAGTTTAAATACCCAAAAATCCTTAGCCAACTCTCTGTAGCAATGACAGCTTTCCATATTCCATTCTTTGTTTCTTTCATACCCACTTTGTTAGTTTCCATTTGGGGAACTGAAGAATTTTCTGCATGCTTCTAAGAAGTCCTAATACTTTCTTTGACTATGGACATCTTAAATGTTGGAAAGCAACTCAAATGGTACACAGTTGGTACAACCACCATTCTTCAATTTTCAGTTACTCATTTTACTCTCAAAAGGTCTTTTAGAAATCTGCTGTCTATTTCTATAGGCATCTGAAATTTGGAGACTACAGTACAGTTTGAGGGTAGCGTATCAAAGGTATTCCACTGAGCACTGGCTTTATTCCAGTGATATGGTGCTTCATCATCAGAATAACTTCCATTCTCTCTTCAGGTAACTTCTGGAGGTTTATTTTAAAGGGGAGTGGCAGCATGCGGGAACTCAGATCATTTACTTAGGAAGGGAAAGAAATTAAAAGCATGTAATCTTTTCAGTTTAATTTGAGTAACCATCTTCATTTTCAACCATTTACTGCCAAATAATTCTGGAGGGGTGAAAGGAGAAAAAGGGGTTATGCAAATAATACTTTATGCAAATAATTTAATGAGCTATGTTGCATATGTGCAACAATTTGTACGTGACCTTAAGACTCCAGCTTTAAACAATTTGTGGATTTAATGTCATGCAGTCCTGATGAAGGAACTATTTATCCACAGAGGAACAACAGTGAAAGCTTTCCAAACACTGCCCTGCCAGCATTCCTCAGCTCTGATGTAGAGGAAAGTAATCTAGGGCAGTGGTTCTGAAACAGTGGGTTGGGACCCCAAAGTGAGTTGTAATGCTGTTTGAATGGGGTCACCAGGGTTGACTTAGACATGCTGGGGCCCGGGGCTGAGGCCCGAGCCTCGCTGCTCAGGGCCGAAGCCAGAGCCTGAGGGCTTCAGCCCTGGGCGGCGGGGCTCAGGTTGCAGGCCCCGTGACTGAGGCTGAAGCCCTTGAGCTTCAGCTTTGGCCCCCCACCCAGAGCGGTGGGGTTCAGGCTTTGGGCCCACCACCTGGGGCAGTGGGGCTTGGGTGGGCTCAGGCTTCGGTCCCCTCTCCTGGGTCGTGAAGTAATTTTTGTTGTTAGAAGGGGATTGCGGTGCAATGAAGTTTGAGAACCCCTGATCTAGGGCAATAGGGGTAGCTCATTTTCCAAAGTCCATGAAGTTCTTGGCCTCTCTGTTATGTCTGACAATCAGTGCAAAGTATGTTGGTGCATTTGTGCTGTGGCAGCTGGAATTAAGACCCACCAAACTCATTGCATATAAGGGCCACCAAACTTGCATTAATGGGAGACAACACTTAATTCCTACTGAGTTAAGATGGATTCATACTGGTTACCTATAGGCAAAAGGCTCTGAAGCTTATTAAGCAATATTCTGAGGCTTTTAGCCTCCTAATAAATGCTATTATTACACCTTCAGGCGTGAAGATTGCTCTCTGGAAAGATTGGTTTATTAAACAAGTTCCCACATCTCCAACACGCTGCTCTGTCTTCCTCATACAAGCCCATCTGTGCTCCACCCTGCTCTTAAAGGGACCATTCCCATTAACCAAAATACAAAAACTAAAAGTATATCAATAAAACCCGTATTGACAGAATGTCCAAATTAAACTCTAAATATACTTTTTTGCAATATAAAGTCATTTCAACAATTATTCCAGGGTCCATACACTAACTTCCATAGATTTTCCTCCAACATGGATCAGCCACTGTGTTTGAACATACAACCCTCAGATGCACAGCATAGACCATTGCCACATCTGCTATTGGAGTAAGTGACAGGGAAGACATGGTCTTATCCTCTATGAGGGCAATACAACTATTTGTGAACTAGCTGGCTCTCAGGAGTCCTGACCCTGGGAGTAGAGTATGCTTAGTGGTAAGAGACTACACAGACAAGTGTAAAGGCATCTGTTTGGGTCATCTAAAGCAGTGGTGGGTAATCCGCTGACGGGCCGCGAGACAGTTTGTTTACACTGACCGTCCGCAGGCATGGCCATCCGCAGCTTCCAGTGGCTGCGGCTCGCCGTTCCTGGCCAATGGGAGTGTGAGAAGAGGTGTGGGCCACAGGGACATGCTGGCTGCCGCTTTCTGCAGCTCCCATTGGCCGGGAACGGTGAACCCGCGGCCACTAGGAGCTGCGGGCGGCTGTGCCTGCGGACGGCCAGTGTAAACAAACTGTCTCGCAGCCCGCCAGCGGATTACCCTGACGGACTGTGTGCAGTCCGTGGGCTGCAGGTTGCCCACCATTGATCTAAAGCAACTGAACCTGGGATCTCTAAATCTAAAAGCATGAATGCCTACCACTTCAACTAATGGACCATTCCCATTAGTATGGATGCAGTAACAAACGCATTAACCTCTGTATATGTCCTAGCCACTTGAGAGCAACCAAGACCCACGCTCTTGGCATGGGTTACACAAAGAGATTATTTGGCCCATTTCACCTGGAAAGGCAGTGTAGCAAAGTGGATGAGGGCCCGGGTCTGTCATTGTAGACAGCTTGTTTATGTTAACAGCTCTGCCTGACATGACCTTGTCCAATCTCTGTTATCTTAGCTAGAAAATGGATGAATGATAGTTATACCTCCCCTAAGGTAGAGGTGTGGGGCCTTGGTTAATAAGGGTTATGAAGTAGATAGATATATTAAGAGAAGTGAGTAGAAGACTAGGATTAGAATTTGTGGACTTTCAGCTGGTAGCTCAGTGCACCTTCCTTTAGGCCACATGGCATAATGTGGACGTCTTTTTCTCTCATAAAAATATGTGTGATGTGATATACTGACTGTGCAGGACATAGACACTGACTCCATAGGTGCTCCAGGGCTGGCACACCCACAGGAAAATAAATAGTGAGTGCTCAGCACCCACTAGCCACCTGCTGATCAGCTCTTCCCCTACCCTCCCAGTGCCTCTCGCCTGCCGCTAATCAGCTGTTTGGCAGCAGGCGGGAGGTGCTGGGGGGAGAGGGAGGAGCAGGGGCAGGAAGAGGCAGAGCGAGGGCAGGGGTATGCTTGGGGGAGGGGTGGAGCGGGGATGGGAAGAGGCAGGATGGGGAGCAGAGTGGAGGCAAGAAGAGGCAGAGGGGATGGAGTGGGGGCGAAAAGAGGCAGAGCAAGGGTGAGGCCTTGGGGGAAGGGATGGAGGGGGGTAGGTTTTCAGGATGGATTACCCCCGGGGAAAGCTGAAAGTAGGAATGCATGACACACCTACAAGGTGCATGACACTTGGCAGATATTGGTCCCTAATTCTTACACAGATTAAACTTTTTCTTATCAGTTTACTTTGTTTCTATCTCAGTTCTGCTGACCTTTCCATACCTTACTGTTTTATTCATAACTTTTAATTATTCACTCTAGACTAGTGTCCAGCTACACTGTAAACTGAGGGGTGATTGTATGGGTAAGCATACCTATGCTAACTTTAATCTAACAAGCATGGGTAACAATAGTAGTGAAGATGTGATGGCATGGACTTAAGCACAAGTGAGCTGCCCCAGCAGAAGACTGCAAGGGACGCTGGGTACAGGAGTTAATTCAGGGAAGCTCTATGACCTGTATTATACAGGAGGTCAGACAAGATGATCACAATGGTCCGTTCTGGCTTTATAGTCTGTTCAATCTGCGGGATAAGCAAAGGTTCAAGCTGGTTCTTGTTTTGTGAAAATTGTTTCAGCTATCTGTAGCAATGAATAGATAGTCTCACATTGTGTGACTTTCACCCAGAATTACTCTCTTGACTAATACTGTAGTTTTTGTAGACAGAGTATTTCATCTCTATTGGAGCATTTGTTTCTTGCACATCTATTCTGTTTTGTACATTGCCATAAGGTTAGGGCACAGCTGTAAGCAGCAGAGGCTACTGCAATAAAGTTCTTCATCTTGAGCCACTTTGCTCTCTGCCGCTGAACTAATTCATTTTGACTGTAGTAGTTGTAAAAAGGCTCCATGCTCAGAGTGAGGGGGAAAAAGAGTTTGGTGGCAAGAGGAGAAATACTCAATCTGAAATAGACAAACTAATACAGTAATAGGATTGTGTTTTTAAGATCAGGTTGATGTACAGTGAAATCCTTCAAAAATCCTGGTAAAAGCTTTCATCACTGAATAAACTTGTGATTGTAAGATGTATCTGTTAGGTCTCCCTGGGATATGTCCTGAGTCCAGGACTGGTCAATATTTTCATTAATGACTTGGATAATGGAGTGAAGAGTATGGTTATAAAATTTCCAGTTTGGGAGGGGTTGTAAGTGCTTTGGAGGACAGGACTAGAATTCAAAAGGACCTTGATAAATTGGAGAATTGGTTTGAAATCAACAAGATGAAATTCAGCAAGGACAAGTGCAAAGTACTTCAATTGGGAAGGAAAATTCAAATGAAGAAATACAAAATGGGGAATAACTGTCTAGGCAGTAGTACTGCTCAACAGGATCTGGGGGTTATAGTGGATCACAAAGGGAATAAAAGCCAACAATGTGGTGTAGTTGCAACAACAACAAAAAAAGGCTAAAAGTGTTTCTGTAAGACATGGGAGGTAACTGTGCTCTCTAGTCAGCCCTGGAGAGTCTTCAGCTCGAGCGCTGTGTCCGGGTTTGGGCACCACACTTTAAGAAAGATATTCATGAATTGGAGGGAGTCCAGAGGAGAGCAAAAAGATGATAAAAGGTTTAGAAAACCTCATCTATGAGGAAAGGTTAAAAAACAAGACATGTTTAGTCTGGAGAAAAGAAGACTAAGGAGAAACTTGTTAACTGTCTTCAAATATCTTAAGGCCTGGTACAAAGAAGAGAGTTATCCGTTAGATATTAGGAAAAACATTCTAACTATAAAGATAGTTAAGTTTTGGAATAGATTACCAAGTGAGATTGTGGAATCCCCATCTCTGAAGGCTTTTAAGAACAGGTTGGGAACACACCCATCAGGGAGTGTGTAGGTACCCTATCAGCATGGGAGGATGGACTATATGACATCTTTAGGTCCCTTCCACTCTACATATTTTATGATTCTGTGATTGTATTGAAAAATATTGGAAATGCTATATTTTCCTACTCTGGTTGCTTCCGAAAATATTGGAAATTTTGGACTACAAGAATTATGAAAATGCAGCCCAACAGCAGTAGAATATGAGGTGCAGCCCTGAAGCAGGAAGAAAACATTCTGCCTGTTATTAGTTCCACCTTAAGAATATTCATGTGTCAGCCCTATTATCAACAGAGATATGCTAATGTCACTTATAACAATTTTCATCCAATCAGATTTCAGAAGAGCATAAACTTCTGTAAAATATAGTAATCACTACAAAAATGCAAAGCTGTTTTTGTTTTAATTGTATTTTTAAAAGAGATACATGTCCTCCAGCCTACTTATGTTCTTTTCTGTCACAAGGCTGATGCGTGAACAATACATTCTTATTTATCTTTATTTACCATGGGTAAATCATATTAGATCCTTCTCAATCACTACACATGTGTGACTGTTAATTCTAGCAATATTATTCTCAATGAGTGTTAACTGGGAAAATGTTAACCCAGCCTGGTAATAACAAATGCCACAGCACAACAGGAAATACAGGAAGAGAATTTCTAGACATTTAGCTGTTCCCCCATAATTGATATAAATGGGAATATTACTGAGAAAGATCTGTTCTTAGAGATGATATCTAGTTACCATTCCTTTGTGATGCTCCGAAACCGGGAAATTCTTTTAATATGTTGTTAGGCATTTTGAAAATGTGCTTCAAGCTAATTTTGTTGAAGAAAAATCAATCATCTAGAAACTTGTTTAATCTGATATCCTTTTCCAGAACATGAGATATTGATTCAAACTTAACTTCTATTTGTTTGTCGGGACACCATTTGCGTAATAGTGTAGCATTCCTAATTTCTTAAAAGTCTGAACTTGGACAACAAATCCCCCCAAAGCTCCTCCACATCTGGCCATCACTCTTGAAAAGAAAGGGCACTTTGAAGAATGGCCTCTGGAGTATTAAATGAAAGCTCACCAGATCTTTGAGACTTTGAGCCACTACCTTGAGCTGATTGGTTTAGATACATTCCTCTTGAAGATGCCATGACCTGCAAGCCACTACCCTCTTAGTGCTGCTTGCAATCTGCAGCTCTTGACAGCTTTAAGTCCCATGTCATCAGCACATTGTCAGATACAGCTGTTTCCACTCTACCACTTCAAAGGGGTTTGATTAAATATCTTACTGTAACAACATACACAAAGACACACACATAGAATGAGTGGGTAAGGAGAACTGCACCTTTAGGCAAAACAAATACAGTCTCCACTGGATAGCCTAATCATGTTGTGGAAAACTAAAGCATTTCTTGACTTGAAGGGTTGATATAAATGGCTAGTGCAGTACAATATGTAAACACTTCTAAAAAGTGCAGTATGCCATGTTTTTCCAAATGCTTGTGATATGGATTTCATGACCAACATCATACATGCAGAGTTCATTGCAATATCAGATCCTTCATCATGAAATCAAACCTCTACTAGGTATGGAACTGCCTAATTGTTGAAAGTAGATTGTCTTCCTAGATTCCTGGAAATCCCTACCATTTACTGTGTTATTTTTACATAGCCCTCCGAGGAGAAGCATGCTTCCTTATAGTCAGTGTTGTTAATGTTTTTTTAATTTATGGCATAAAGACAGGATAAGTAGGTTCTCTAGTATTATAAATTTCACTCTTGTCTTTCTCTTTTTATGATGAGAACTTGAATTTCAATTTGGCATTTCATCTACATTGGCTTTGCTTTTGCTTCTGACTGAGGGTGCCATGTGAAGGCAGTGAACTTGTTCTTCTAGGGGCGGAACCATCGTGGGGAAGAGAGTCTAACAGAATAAGTAAATTCAGGAGTGCATCACTGCACCTACCTTCTTGTCTGCTTGGTTGTCAATCCTGGATCAGGATCAAGGTGCTACTCTCTGGCTCATCCAGAATTGCTGCAACTATGCACTGGATTAGCCTCTCCATGCTGTGACTGTGGGGCAGCATTGAAGATAATAGCTCCTGTGGTGGAAGAGTGCCCAACTCAACATCTGAAGGGTGGTATACAATTCTTTTGATACAGGGGCTATTATCTGGTTACTGAACCTGGAAATTGAGCTCTGATGTCTGCTGTGATAGGGTCAGGCCAGATGGCTATAGGAGAGTAATAGAAGGCAGACATATTAGCCCCAGGCTAAGTAGGTTCCTTTTCCCTGGGTCAGGTAACAGGGAAAGGTTCCAGAACAATCAGGAACCTTCTGGAGACAATTAAGACAGGCTGATTAGAACACCTGCAGCCAATCAAGAAGCTGCTAGAATCAATTAAGGCAGGCTAATAAGGGCACCTGGGTTTTAAAAAGGAGCTCACTTCAGTTTGTGGTGTGCGTGTGAGGAGCTGGAAGCAAGTGGCACTAGGAGCTGAGAGTGAGAACGCGGACTGTTGGAGGACTGAGGTGTACAAGCATTATCAGACACCAGGAGGAAGGTCCTATGGTGAGGATAAAGAAGATGTTGGGAGGAGGCCATGGGGAAGTAGCCCAGGGAGTTGTAGCTGTCGCACAGCTGTTCCAGGAGGCACTCTAGACAGCTGCATTCCACAGAGCCCTGGGCTGGAACCCGGAGTAGAGGGCGGGCCCGGGTTCCCCCCAAATCCTCCCAACTCCTGGTCAGACACAGGAGGAGTCAACCTGGACTGTGAATTCAGAAAAACAGCCAAGCTGAGGGCTGCCGTGAAGCTCCAAGGCGAGCAAATCCGCCAAATAAGTGCAAAACCCACCAAGGTAGAGCAGGAACTTTGTCACGCTGCATACAAGAAGAAGAATAAATTTTAAAAAATGAATAGTAAATGTCAGATCTTCTTTCCAACATGTATCTCTGTCCAGCCTGATAATCCCAGGCAAACATATATAATCAAAATTTGCTTTAGCTTGTAAATTCTTCCTTATGCTGCACAAACACCAGATTTCCCTATTTGCCTTCCTCCTGAATCTTTGCAAGCCCTTTCAATTAGCCTGGGTAGGAACAATGACTACAGCAGAGGTGAGTCCGTGGAAGATGACTGAATCTTAAGCAATTCAGTCTGATCATCTTCACTGAAGACTAGTCCCTATTTGCTGAAGTCAATCTTCATAAACTTGGTCCCAGCTTCCAATATGTCAGTTGTGGCACTCATGGCAGGAATGGATTCTTCAGCATTCCTTCTACTCACTTTCTTTGTTTACCCAAAATTGATACTATGTGGTTACCATGTGACCCATTTTTGGTCCTGCATCCAGTAAACTGTGGAATGAACACAGATGTGTACTTCCAAGTCTGTCCCCAAACTTGCTTCTGGATGTCCAGAAAATACAAAGGTGAGCTGTTCCATGGTGTTGAAACTCCTACTGCTTGCTTGAGCTGCCAGGATTATGTGCACCATATGCATACCTGCCTAGTTCCCTGCTACCAACACCATCTGCCTGTGAGACTTCCGCACACCATCCCACTTCAGCAGTGAAAGGAGCTTCTGCAGATTCCTCTCATCATCTCCTGGGCAGGCCTGACAATGATGCCTCCTCTCCTGTCACCTGCTTATGGTGGGAGGGCAGGGAAAATTACACAGGCTCCAGCCCCTGCTGTTCTCTTGACTGGGCTGCCTTTAACCCAAGTGCTGATCCACTCTCTGGCCCCTGCTTAGGGTCATTTGCCAGGGGTATAGCCTGCTTCCCTTCAGCTATTTAGGTGATGGTTCATTCCAACTCCTATTAAACACTTTTAAACTGTATCAATACCTTGTACACAGTTGCCTGTCAGGAGATCCCGAAGATGTGCTTGATTTTGAAGAGCCCTTGTACTAGTGAAGATTAGTGCTTCTCTCTTGTCTTTATTCAAATATCCCCCCTCGTAACAATCTCTGCCTGGGGACAAGGTACCTCCCAGAAGGCAGGTTCTTGGAAAGATTATATTTAAAACTGGATATTTACCAGCCATACTGAAGTGGAATATCCAGATGAGTTGTCTAATTAGAAAAGCAAGTTCAGCTGTGGAAAACACTGAATTTCCTTTGGGAAATACATGAGACTATTTTACAATCATCCCCTATGACGCTTTGCACATACTCATGCCAGCTAGCAGCTCTGTAAAAGCAAAGGATCTAAAACTGAACACAGTATTCCGTAGTATGGAATGCTTAGATCCTTTCCCTAACATTCTTGTGTTCCATCTTCATGTGTGAGCTGTGGCTCTGGGAGGTTTCAAACCACAATAGGACTATTCTCAGCTTTAATTTAAGAGAACAAAAATAGACAAAGAAAACAGACAGAAGCTCTTTCCATTTAGAAAGAAATCTTTCTGCAGACACTCTTGTTTAGTTAACAGTGAACACAGTTAAATATTCAAATTCTGATCCTATTTAAAGCAATCACTGGAACCCTGTTGTGAGGACTTTAAGGCTTGGTTAAGAGATGTCCCGTAATTTAGTATTTCCTATTTTAAGAGGATACACTGGCTGGATGTCACACTTGAGTAACCTTAACTACTTTGAAACAAAGTTTAAAATATACAAAAAAAGTGTTTAACTGAACTTGTGTTATTTAGTGTGTGTGCAGGCAAACCATTTTGGACATGATTCTTCTTTCATTTACACAAATGTCACATTGTTGGCTTCACTGGAGTTACTCCTGATTTGCCTCCCTGTTGAAAGAAAATCAAACCCTTTAATTAATGGTACTCTTTTAAAAAAATAAGGCAAAATATGAGACAATAATTATGAAAGTTATTTTTCAAACAGCAAAATTGTTTATACAGAAATACTTTGCAGAGGGAGAGAGACTTGTTTTCATGAGATTTGTTTTGTTAACGTAGTATGATAGTGGCGGTGCATTCCTAAAAATTTTTCATCTATGAATGTTTTTGCCCTTTTACCCTATATATTAAATATTTCTCATCCTTATTATTGCTAGAATGCTTACATTGTGTATCTAATCTGTGTAGGTTGTATAAACTATAGAATTTGGATAATTATGTTAATAGGAATTTAATGAGGGAAGCAAGGAATTATAAAATAATCTGACCAATTTGATATTAATTAACCCTTTGCTCACCAGAAAATCATCAATTCATTTTAATAATTTTAAGAATAGTAATTTAATATTTTTAGTTAATTAGAAGGAGAATCTTTCTGATCACTGATCTACTGTGTAATATTTTTTCAGATAGTATATAGCTCATAGCAAGGATGTAATACGTATAATGAAAATCTTTGGGCTGTCCTATTATCTGTAAGTGGCACAGTAGAGTAGATTTCCTTAGAACTTCATAAAAAAGTATTTTTCTGTCAAAAAACGCATGTATGTAAAACAAAACATTTTGGTGGTAAATTTCTCAATACATACTACCTCTACCATAGTATGCAAAATCTGCTTGTATGAATAAATGAATGTACATAAAAGTTCTTAATTGCACAAAACTATGCATGATTTTTATTAGCATTGTTACACATATTCTAAGGTACTCTTGCTACTTAGCTACCAGGAAATTTTGCTTTAAGGACTGCTTGTTTGGGATTAGAATGCAGAATTTGTCATAAAATTTCACAGTTGAGTAATTATTTTGAATTTTACTTTCAAGACCCCAGTTCAGAAGATAGGCACATGCCAAACTTCAAGCACAGGTACCTTGCTGAATGGAGGCCCAAGTAACCACAGGTTTATAAATCAGCCATTTTTGAGTTTGGATATACATCATGAAAATGCATATAATGTCTTTATGTTCTATGTCTGGATATGCCCAGTGCGTAAGCAAAATTAGAGACCGAAAAAAATCGTGAGGTCATCTAGGTCTGTCTCTGTGATAGCAGGTTTATTTCCTATAGTATATCATCCAGGTCTTTATAGATAGATTCCCAAGATTATTGTGCAGGATGGGGATGCAGAATAACTGTATAATGGTTATGTCTGTACTGAAGTGTATAACTCATTTAATGAATAATTAAAAAAGCAGGTCTGTGAAACTAATTAGTGGGATGTCACATTCTAGATTTCTAATACTGATTTTATAGAAGAGGGATCATCATGCTTTGGAGGTGATGGGAGGCAGTAGCCAGTTAAGCTATATTTTGTTGGACTCCCCATTTAGGAAAAGATGCATCACGGTCAGACCTATGCACTTGATTGTGTTTCACAGTCCTGTAGTAATACAGCTGTGAGTGCAGAGCTGCCGACCTCACTTCCTATAGAAAGCAGGATTGTCTACACCTTGTGCACGTAGCCCTTAGTGTCAATCAAAAATAAAGTGCCATGAAATATAGAACTCACAGCAGTAAATTAGCATTTCAGAAATTAAGCCATCTGTTTGAACTCAATTAAAAAAAATCCATCAAGGTTTTCTCCTAATAGAGTATTCCAATGCTGATTCTGGAAACAATGCAATAAATATATCATCCAATTAGAGCGGAAAAGGACGTGGATTTTAATGCTCATTAAATAAACTTAGCAACTCTACATACCCAATAGGGTATTTTGCAATAAATAACTTCCTAATTTTCTGTCTACCCTACAGTGCTGATGTATTTTCCACTCTAGGAATGATTTCTAGAGGCAGGTTGCTATATCTACTTGGATATTTCTCCTTGAGCTCTGTATCTTTATTGCCATAGTGCTAAGGGGCTAGATTGGGTTTGTTCAGAGCAATAAAGATCTCCTACTGTGAGCATCTGTGCCACTAATAACGTTGCGCTGACAACTATCACGTGCTATATCTGTCCAGTATTTTTGACTTGGCCCTTTTGACACAGCTGTTTCTTATAGAATATCTAAGTGGCTGCGTTCAGGAAAAACACGTTAACACTGGGCTGTATTGTGCCTGCTGAGATCTGCATATGGAGGGGCTCGCTGCGTATGTCAAGATCCACACAGGGGAAGTGGATGGGTTGGAGCTAGACAGGTGTGTAGGAGAGGACACACATCATCCCATGGAACTTGTGAAAAGTTGCTGTAGTCCCAAGCTGTATTAACTTCTTTTTGAGGGGTGCTGAAGCCAGATGTGGTACATCTGGTGATGTGATGAGGAGGGAGGAACTCTCATTTCCCTGTTAGAAAGTCCCCTTCTCTGGAACTATCTGGACCACTGTCTTTAAGAAGTTGAAACACATGATGCCACTGTCAGCTGTAGTGGACCACAAAGCATACATTTAAATGGATATTTCTGATATTATTGTAACATATCCTCAAAATGGAGAGCAAGCAGCTATAATTACTAAGCTGAGACAGTTCTGCTAATTCTTAGGTACATTGGTATATAATTGTCTCCAGTTCTGGAACTGTAAGTAACTGTATTTAACCAGACTTATTGGCTTGCAGCAGAGCCCTGCTGTAGTAGCTCACTGCCTTACACTAATTTAAAACAATCCCAATATTAAAGAAAAGATCCCTTTAGATAAAAACAAAAAATATCCTACCCCATAATAAAAATTTGAAGTGAGTTCACATACAGGTACATTGAGTGTCTCTCCGTTTAAGTGAGCTGTAGCTCACGAAAGCTTATGCTCAAATAAATTTGTTAGTCTCTAAGGTGCCACAAGTACTCCTTTTCTTTTTGCGGATACAGACTAACACGGCTACTACTCTGAAATCAGACATTTATCTGAATTATTGTTATTTCTAGGGAGGAGACATGGGTTACCAGAGCAGAAGTTGAACTCTTCTCCACCTCTGTGTACTGTAACTTCATATATATTATACCCGTCTATATATTTAAACCTTTCTGTTGAGATTTTTGGAAAGTCAGTAGCTCTTTTGTCCTTTAGTTCTGTTTGGAAATCCTGGTTTTGGATTTTTGATGATTCACAGATTTGGCACTGTACTTTTACCCTTAATAGAGGAAGAAAACACTTTGTGCACATAGAATATGAAATTTTGCTTTTTGGGAATTAACAAGGGCTCCAAGGAGAGGCTACTAAGCATTACTGGGTTTTAATTTCCACATGACCTGATGGGGAAGCTCAGGTGCTACAGTGGCAGAGTACATATTGTAGTGTCATGGCAACACCACTATGGTTAAGTATGCATCACAAGTTTTGTTTAAAGGTTGATTCATAGATATTTAGGTCAGAAGGGACCATTATGATCATCTAGTCTGACCTCCTGCACAACACAGAATTTCACCCACCACCCACTTGATCTTTCTAAGTCCTCTAAAATCAGCATGCATTGTTGAATTCTGTTGAAATTCGCTGTGCCTCAGGAGGGTGCAGGGCAGGGTTGTTATCCACATTTGGGGTCCTTTGAGCTAGGGGTTGTAGAGATATAAGTGCTGAAAAAAATAGCCATTTCCAAAAATTTTGTAGGTTTTTTTGCACAGAGCCAGAGATAGAACTGTCACTGTGATGCAGGATGCAGTGGTCTCTGGTGGTCAGTTTTTACCCAAGGTAGTGCATGGCACCCACTAAGTGTTTTGGGGACCCGAATTGTGAATGGTATTTAAAAACAGGTTCACTTCTTCATTTGTGTGTGCAGTCTGGAAAGACTACAGTGTGCATACGACAATAAAGAAAAAAAAGTGTCCTTTAGTGTTATATGGAATACTGTAGGTAAGAGAGAATGGGTTATAAAAGGAGATGAAGAGCTTGTACATTTCAGCACCTGTGAGGTTGGCAGAGTAATAGTATGTTTAACAGGGCTTATTGGGGCATTGCTGAAAAAGGGCAGAGATAAGGTTACAAGAGCAACCTTAACTATGCATTTCCTGGTTTTCAGAAGTTGAGTTTTGCTCAACTCAACATTCTTCAAGGGGATAACATACCACCAAGCACTCTTAACTCTTTGTTAATGTAGTTGTGGTTTTGGTTTTGCCATTGAATACTTTAACATCCTAGCTAGATATATGGTTAAACATGTTCCCCAAACTGATCAAATTTCAGAAGTGTGGAAATTCTCACATTATTATGATTAATAGTATTAGTATTTGTATTATATTAGTACTGAGAGGCCCCATCGTGCATAGGCACTTTTCATAGTACAAGATGGTCCTTACCTCAAAGAACTTACATTCTAAATAGATGAGGGAGAGAGGGGCAATATTTTGGAGGTGGTGAACTAAGGCAGGTAGAGATGAAGTACTTTCCAGTCTTAATGCAATACAGGAAGTCTGTGTCAGAGTCAGGTTTTGAACCTATATCTCTTGATTCCCAGTCTAGTGCTTCAGCAGAAGGTCAACTTTCCTCTTGCATTTTTAAAAAGGAGCAAATTTTAAAAAGAAAACATTGGTCATAGATGACAGCACCCTGTGCCCATATTCGTTTTAGAAAGTGTGATATGAAGGCTCTGCAAAGCTAATATTCATTAGCTAGTATTTAGTGATAAGTAACAATTAGGAACAAACTTTCAAAGTAGTGTATGTGGCTTTAATATTCTACACAACACTTTAAAATGTACCCCTTATGGTTATTAATATTTATTACTTACATAGTACTACAAATGTATACGACACTGTATAACAGATCAGTTTTGTCAAATTAAGACAGCACTGGCAGGGGCAAGTCGTAACTTTTTAAAGGTGTGTGGCAAGTGTCTAGCACCTTGTGGGCTGACCCCCATTTGTCCAGGGACCACAGTTAGGGAACTGCTGCCTTAATAAATCTTCAAACACCAAGTATCAAAATCAAATAGTCACACTTAACCTGTAAGTTCATAATTTTAACTTGCAGTGTTGATTTATTTGCTGAATACTACACTGAAAAGACCTGCAGGTTACACACTGCCAAGTGAGACATTAATTCATGTGTATTACATGGAAAACTGTATTTCACAGAATTCCTAAGAGGACTACCAGAGTGCCATATTCCTGACTGCCCACTGCTCCACTGCCCCCCATGAGTGAAAATGAGTGTGGGACAGAATTTAGGCAAAACAGTTCAGTCTAGTAGTACAGATTAAATCAACTGGATGATCTTGAGAGGGGGCAAAGCAAAGAGAGGGAAAGAAAAACATATCACTTCTAGAATTACAGTTTGCAGTTCATAAGAAAACAAATATTTATGCCCTAGGTTCCTCTTGACAACTTCACTAGTGTCTCTCTGTTGGCAAAAATATTCTTTGCACTGTAGATCATCTTAAAGATATATTTATTTATTCATTTATTAACAAGATTGTGGAGGGTTTTTTTATCCAGCTCTGCCTTGGGATTGCCTTGGCAACTCTATGCTGCACAATTTACAGCAAACTGAAGCTATTTTTTTCTAGCGTTTTGGAGTTGTGTTTGGATGTTATTGATCAACATCTAAAGTACTGAAATCATTTTAACTTCACTTGATAAACTGTACATTTCTTTTCCTTCCAGCACAACTGTGGAAGCATGAATTGTTGGAATTGCTTCGTCGTGTTGCCAGTAGTGAGCTAGTTCAAAAGTAAACTGTAAATAGGAAGCCCAAAATTTAGCTAAAAATTCCTTCTGTAATTAATAAATCTCATTCGTGGCCAGCTTGGTTTTTTTTTTCCGGTCTTGCTTAGGTTCTTATACACTAGTGCTTGTTACTGTGTTTTAACCAATGATTGTGTCATGTTCCCTATGTTGTTATGCATTCCTATAAAATGAATGCAGTATGTTGTGAGATTCTGATTGCTTGTTATTGGAGTTCAAAGCAACTATATACACACACCCCCGCCCCAAAGCATGACAAACCAATCAAAATAATATACAAGTAGCTCATCGTCACCAAAACCTCTAGTGTCTAAATGTTGGAAATCTCATAAGGTCAAGCTTTCTGATAGAACTTCCTCAGATTTTCTGGACCAAAAATGCTACATGAACACCTTTTTCCCAGGGAAATTCAGTAGTTTGTTGTGATTCCACCCAAAATTATCAAATGGCGAGACTGGTCTGTGTCTGCTTATGCACACACATCACTGCATAAACCTATTGAGTGGTCTATACGTAGATCAGAGTACTCTCTCCACTTCCCCCTTCTCCAGGCGTATGTAAAATTGCAGGTTTTTCCTCTCTACTTTCCTGCATTTTAATAAAATGCTCTCGGGTGAGGGTGGGGAGGATTGGTTGCTCCTTTTATCATTATTGTTGCTATGAGAAAGCTGCAGCAAAGATGATGGGACTCTAACTTTGTTTTAAAGATACTCAGGTTTATGGACAGCCTCTTTTCTTTTTGAATGATTGGGGAGTTCCTCAGCTGTGGGCCTACTGATGAGAAAGCAGTGTCTCCTTCTTCTGCTGACATCACCCCAATCATTGAGAGTTCCATTGCCCAGGAGGGTTTCAGCAGCCTTGGGAAATCTTGGTACTGCAGTGGGAGTCGGTCTTTAAATAGCTCATTCTTAATCCACTGACATGCATGAAGGTCACAACGAGAACTTTAAACTTGATCTGATACTTGACTGGAAAATTCAAGAGTTCTGATCAACCCATGTGTAAGCGGGGGAATAGTTCCGCTCTTGTGGGGAACTTTCCTGGCTTCTGCACTACCCTGGTGAAGTGGGCTAGCGAAAGGATCTGAGACCTCGCTCCCACTTCTTTTACCCAGTGGCCTCCCTGCCCTTGAGGACTCCCCTTCCACTCTCCTGTCTGGGAGAGTCCTCGTAACCCCAACAAGGCTGGGCCCAGGATTCCTGGGGGGCTCGACGCCCAACCCTGCTGCGCTCACCTAGGACAGGGGCTAAGGTGTCCTCACTCCGGGGTACTCTCTCTGCAATGGGCACTTCTCTGACCCATTGACCATTACATACAAGTTAAAGCAAATGCAAGTTATTTAATCAACAATTAATTTTAAAAAGAATAAGGAAAAATGGGAAAGGTTAAAGGAAACACATCACTCCGCTCTGTGGCAGGGAACATCACAAACAGTGTCTCTGGAATGTCCGGGCAGTTCATAGTCTGTTCCTTGTAAGTCCCAGGCCTTCTTCTCAGGCCCTGGCTGTGCTGCAGGGATGCTGTGGGTTAGACACTTGCTCTGGTGGTGGCCACACGCTCTCAGGCTCTAAGTGGTAGGACCCTTCTTCCCAGTGTCGCCCCCGCCCTGTCGGGGTTACGATCCAACCCTGGCCTGCAGAGCCTCTTGGCTGAGGTGTCTCCCTGTGCTGGGCCCGCTGCCCAGGGTCCCTCTCAGTCTCCCCAGCTGCTCACCGCACCCAGCTCTGGACTGCTCCAGCCCCAGCTCCAGCTTCACTCTGTCTCAGCACTGCTGCTGCTGCTCTGCCTCCAGCTCCCTGGGCTGCTTTTCTGGCCCCTCTGGCTCTGCTTGTTGCAGCTCTGCTCCCAGGACAGGTCTGCTCTGCAGGCTGCTTCTGTGACTCTGCTCCAAGCACTGACCTGCTTCCTGGGCTGCTTTTCTCGCCCCTCTGGCTCTGGTTGCTCCAGCTCTGCTCCCAGAGCAAATCTGCTCTCTGTGGGCTGTGCCTCTGGCTTTGGGGCTGCAGCTCTGCTCCCAGGACAGGGTCTGCTCTCTCTGGATCTGGCCCAGCTCTGCTCCCCAGCTTAGCTTGGGCTGCACTCTCTCCTTAGCTCGGCCCCACTCCGTCTGACCCAGGCAAATCCAGCTCACACGGAGGACGGGACCTCCCTGGCCTCCTGACTCCCTGATTAGCCTGCCCGCCCTGTCATTCAGGCTGACCTGGAGCATTGGCCTCTCCCCATTGTTCCTGGGGACTCTCAGTTTCAGGGTCCTGATTTCCCACAGACCCTTCCCCTTTTAGTACTGGGAGCTAACCAACCAAAACACCCCCACTGACTGTTAGTAAGGGGGCAACAGTTCCCTTACACATGTTTGTCAGGCAGGGACACTGCACCACCAGGAAGCTTTTTTCCCTTTAATGTCTGTGTGAAAATTGGGGGCGAGAAATGTAAACAAAACAAGATTGGTGTCTGTATGTTAATGAGAAGACGAATGGGGAACAGAGATAAGATCAGGAAGAGACATCACACACAATTTCAGTTTGATGTGTTATTTAACCCCTCTGAAATTTCACCTGCAAACATGTTTAATTTAGTATTGAGTCAAAGTAAGGGCCTCTGTTGGTTTTATCCAAATGGTTTCCTCAACACTAACTATAGATATTCCCTTTCAACAACCACTGTTTCTTGTTACTGTTTACCACAAGGTATTTAATCTTTTTACAACAATAGAAAAATGGGTGATTTCATACTGGTCAGATTTCATCATTTTATGAATCTTGATCAGGTGACTGCTAGAGATCCAAATATGCAAAAATTAGAATTTCAAAGCTACCTTTCACTCTTCAACATAACTCATTTTCAATGAATCAGGCACATCTTTTCACTGGGGTGGGGGGGGGGGGGGACTTAAAAAGGGTGATTTTTTCCCCTGCAGAATGGACCCATTTGCAGATTCACAATGAAAAATCTAAAAAATTCAAGTAGTTTATTTCAATCCTGCTTTTGACTGTTTTATAGACCTCTGCAGCCTTTATATGCTGACATAGGATATTGTAGCATAATAGACACAAATATGTCTATTGCCTGTGTACATGAATCTGCTTCTTTAAGAACAATATTCACTTCCCTCCACTTACTGTTATTCCTCTCTTATGATCTTGTCATTATTTGTGGCTTTATCTGCCTTATTTAGATTGCAAGGATCAGTAACTTGTCTTGGGTCTCTCAGTGACACAGAATAAGCAATCCTTTCTGGTTTTAGATAAATTGTACTAGATTGTAAAAACTGCAATTTTTTAAGTTCATGGGACTTACATTCATATATTAAGAGTGAACCTAAATGCATAACTATCAATTATCACCAAATTAGTGTTCTCTTAGAGACCAGCCAGTTTTGATTGCATTCATACGCATACCCATTCTGTTCAGCCTTGCACGTATGTTCTGCTCGACTAAGCAGACTATGTCATATCTCCTTAACACACCTCACATTTCTGATAAATTAAGTGTGTGGTGTTGTTTTCCCCCAGAGAATAACAGTAAACTGTTTTTCTTCTTCCCAATAAAAAGCGGAAAAGGTCATTCCCACGTTCAGAAATACAGTGTTGATGTGGAGCAAGTGCACATTTAGTCCATGTTCTTAATGAGACAGAATATTGGTTCTGAAAGATCCTGCACAATAACAGTTTGTCACTACAGTTAGTGACACTAGACTCATTTGCTTGAAATGTAGGCTTTCTAATTAATACACGGACTACTCTTGTTAGATAAGCTAAATAAATTGTACTTAAACTGTAATCCGTTAGATATTAAAACAATCACATTGCAGAAATTAGAACACAGCTTGATTTCTATAAACAAAAATCAAGTAATCTGAAGATATTTGTATGAAATTCTAAAGTGCTAAGAAAATGAGATACGATGATTGCATGCTGTACAGTACTGAAAATATTTGGGGTGGAAATCAAGAGTTTATAATTAAACACTTTGTGAGACCTGGAAAACTTATTTAGTGATTTAAAAACAAATTATAACCATAATATTAAATACTCATAATGTATGTTCCTATTCAGCAGCATTTCATTACTACTAATAAAAGCTATCTAAAAATGTTCATCATGATTTCCATGTGGATTGAAAGAATGATTACTGAGAGGTTGTTTTAAATTTGTTGTACCAAAGCAATTCATCCATAGATATTAGGGGAAAATATCGAGACCTACCCAAATTACAAATGTCCTTTTGGGATTTTCAGGCTGTCAATATGATCTACAGCACTTCATAGTTGTAACTTGTTCATTCATAACTTGCCAATATGTAATACAGTATGCTATGACTTTATATAAATGTCTGTGGCAGATATCTTTCACCAACTAAATATAATATATGTGTTCAGTTTTGAATGATTTTCTGCTCTTTTCCAAATTGGATATTTTTCTGAAGGTTGACGTGAAAAAGAAATTGACTGAATGAGAGCTCACACTGGCTGGAGAGCCATTGTATTATGCTAAGAAGTTGTCCCCTGTGGAAGTGGTAATTGAGACGCAAAGTAGACTACTTGGTGTTCCTATTTTCATGCCAAATGCCAGAACTCTTCTCCAGGTCACAGTTACAGTTTCCTTAATGAAGCTGGTGTCCAAAAAGTTTGGAGTGTGCTTGGAAGTTCCCCTCCCCACATGGAAACGGAAGGCTGTCCTTATTTTTATTTAAAATGCTGTAATATGTAGATTTAGAAGTACACAGCTAAGGACTTTGAAAAACACTTTTGGATCAGACGCATATAAACAAAAATTTCATACAGTACATATTCTGGAACTAGACATTAAGGAGCAGGTCCTTTGACTTCAATGAAGTAAATGGAGTTGTGACAGTTTACACCAGCGGAAGATGTGTCCCAGTATGTGCATTTTATTTTCAGCTGTTAGGGTGACCCAGTTGTTTGCTTATGCTTCTCTTTGCTCCTGTCATTTACAACTTGGTGTGTCATCCTAATTTATGAGACTAAAGGATAGATTAAACTGCACAAATGATGTGTTCTGCCTAACTGTTCTTTTTGGGAGGAGGGGGGTGGAATTTTGTAAAAAAAATTGTTTATTTTGTTTGTATTTATTTGCTACCTCCAGAAGTTATTAATTTGTGACATTGTTTGACAAAACATGACAAGTATGTTATGCTGTGAGAGGCTCTTCATCCATTAATGAAAGATTGCAGAATACAGGCTAAAGTCTTCCTGAATATCACAGTTACTTTAATATTATAGCTGAGCCTGAGTAATGGAGATTGGATTCAAATTTGCATTTCCACAGGGTTCAGACTTGTTGTTTGAATTTGGCCAGCTGTATATATTGGCCAGAGTCATGACGTTTGGGTTTGGAGCCAGGCTTCCCCAAAGTTTAAGCTGTTTGAGCCCATTTCTATTTAATGCAGTCTAGGAAGTTGTGCTAATTAGAACACAGATTTGGTCAAATGAGAACTGCAGGAACTTCCCCCTGTCTGCTACATCCTCACTATTTTATCTAACCCCTTACTTTTAGTCATTCCCTTTCTCATTCCACCTCTCCATCCCATCCTCTTCTTTCACCTCACTTCTCTAACTCTCCTTTTCATGTACCTCTCTTTCTGTAGACCATCCATTGTATGTAGCTTTGATACCATCACAGTCTACTCATGTTTGTGATTAGTGTACAGGCTGATGAGTATAATTCAGGCACAGCTTGGAGTGGAATACTGGTTAGAGGCACTGCAAGAGTCAGGAATAGATCCGTGGTTGTGGAACTGTATATGCAGCGCTCCTATATAGGAAGGCAGATGGGAAGTGGGAGTTTATATTTGAGAGTGAGACTATCACTTGCATATTGGGACATCTGGCAACTCTAGGATGCCATCCTGCAAATAAATCCACATGCCTGCACCTTTCCTTCTGTGTGCATTCCTGTTGACTTAAGTGAGACGCCATGTAGGAAGAAGGATCAGTTTGTAGAATCCAGCCCCGCATTAAAGTAGCATCACTGAAACATGAGGGCAACTTCTAGATCACAGTCTAACTTTAGAAGTAACGTTTTCGAGTCTGTCAAAAATAAATGCCACATTTGAAATGATTCAGTTGTGCACAGTTATCTTTAGCAATAATAATAAAAACAGAGCTGTTGACATTTTGATTGCCTTAGAAAATAGCACACTGCACTATGGCAATGACACCAGTAACAGAAGTTCAAGTGAAAATCCTTGCCATCGCTGTAGGAGGATAAAAATTCATGACAGCACATTATAACATGGTCTTTGACATGATGAAACAGCTCACCATGCTTAGTTTTCATACTTAGTGATCCCTTCTACAACTAAATCAGCTTCTTTTCTGTTTTATCACTCGGGCTTTATCAAGCTACTCTGTGTTTTCAATTATGAAGCTGAAATATCTGAATACTTCAGCAGCATCTAACCAAGAAGGCTTAAGATAAAATATTTGCATGCAGCATCTCTGCATCTTTTCAAAGGATGAAATTATATTTGACAGGAAGGCTTAAAAGAACAACTTAAGATGCCGTAAATGCACTTTAAAAATAAAACACCTCGCTGTGCACCGCTGAAGCTAAGGAACCATTCTGCAATCAGTCCCGGAAGGCCAGTGGATTTGATTGCTCTATAAAAGAGGTGATGTCATCAGTTTTGGCTTGGCCATGCTGATTGCAACATTTGATAAACAATTCTGCTGTCATTTTTAAATATAAAGAACATAATTATACTGCCAATATTTATTAAAGGCAGGAGCAATAGGGGAGAAGCAAAGGAAGGAAAGCAGGAGGAATGCTGACAACAGCGTCTCAGTGAATTTTTTAAATGGTTCAATCAGTGCAGAAGTGAACCAGATCATGAATTTACTGAAGTGCACATTAGGATATTTTGTTTAAACAAGGCATTTAATTTGAAACTCAGAAGCTATACCATCTCCGACTGTGGGGTCCTTAGCTAAAGAGAGGAAGCTGGACAGAGCTTCCACTGAAGAAACAAAACAAGGGTTCTAGTTTTCACTACCTGTCTCCAAACTGTTAAAAGTCACTGTGATGCATAGGTAAAAGGAAGTGAGTGGGTACCTGGCCAAAGAGCCAACAGGAAGGCTAGAACTTTTTAAAATTGAAACAAGACTCCCCTTTTGTCTGTCTGTGGTTGTTCTCCCAGGGAGAGGGGACAGAGCAGATATGTTGTAAGAACCTATGGGCCAGGTATGAAAAGTCATCTGTATCATACCTAGAAACTACTCATTTAAAACTCTAGATATGCAAATAGATCAGGAAATGTCTAGGAAGACGCAATTAGGTTGATCTCTTTTCTTTCTTTATGACTTGTGGATTCCTCTGTGCTAACCCCAGGTGCTTTTGTTTTGTTTGTAACCTTTAAGATGAACCTCAAGAAACTATTCTTGATGCTTAATCCTTGTATTTGCTCTTTTTAAATCTAGCAATAACCTGAGTTTCCAGATGTATTTTGTTTCTTTTTGTTTTAATAAAATTTACCTTTTTTAAGAACAGGATTGGATTTTTGTGTCCTAAGAGGTTTGTGCATATGTTATTTAATTAGCTGGTGGCAACAGCTGATTTTCTTTGTTTTTCTTTCTCAGCTCTTCCCCGGAGGGGCGGGGGGGTGTGTGAAAGGGCTCGAGGGTACCCCACAGGAAGGAATTCCCAAGTGCGCCTTCCTGGGTCCTCAAAGGGGTTTCGCACTTGGGTGGTGGCAGCATCTACCCATCCAAGGTCAGAGAAAAGCTGTAACCTTGGGAGTTTAATACAAGCGTGGAGTGGCCAGTATTAATTTTTAGAATCCTTGCGGGCCCCCACCTTCTGCACTCGAAGTGCCAGAGTGGGGAATCAGCCTTGACATATATATATTTCTGTAAAGGTTTTTAACTTATATCTGCACAAGCTAACTAATTCTGTTTGGAGCTAGAGATTTCTGTATGGAATGAACATGAGTGAACAGACGAAAAATCTGGGGAATCTATCATATAATTGTTAATGTTATATATACGGGGCCAAAATCTGCTCTTGGTTACATCAGTGTAAATATGAAGCAAGTCCATGGAATTCACTGGAAACATTTTGGATTTCCATACTGTATTTCAGAGAAGAGTTTAGTTCATGGTGGTGTTTTTTATGTCACAGACCTCCAATTATGGTAGTGTGGAGGAGGCTTGGAAGAATTGTCACCAGCATAAACAATACCCAATGCTTTGAGCAGCAAAACACATGATTTTTATGTTATTCATTATTTACTTTGTTAGTCTCCAAAGAGCTAAGAAAAAAAATACACCGCAAGAAAAATCACTAGTAAGGGGGATCATTCCCAACAGACCATAAGAGACACCATTAATAACTCTGATAGAACTGCCAGTCAGCTCTTTTGATATAAAGCATCTGTCTCGCAAAGGAAATGAAGGAAGGCTTGTTTCTCCTTTCAAGTCTCTGAATTAGTAGGTAGTGTCATTTATTATACAGTGCTACAAGCCCTGTATTATTGGAGTGGTAGCTGCCAACTGCCTTTAACGTGCTGAAAAGTTTCATCAGCTGTCTTTAATAAAAAAAAAAACAATCTATGCGAGGAAAAAACTATAGCGATTATTCCTGGTTCTCTGTCCCCGGCCCATCAGTTACAGCTGGCAGGGTGTGATGACACTGATGTATAATCAATCAATCAATTAGTCTGGAAATTCCTGTGTGTGTTGTAATAAACCACTGATGCCTCGATACTGCGGTGATTGGTACTCTATAAATCCAGGAGGTGGGTAGGTATTCGGCACTTGGTCTCTTTTAAGAAACCTGAAGATTTTCTCATGTACAATATTAGAGGAGTTGGCATGATTTTTCAGCTCCCTTCTGAATTACTTCATACTCATTTTACATTGATAAATATATTTATTTACCCTGAATATTAATAAGCTAAACCTATTTGCTCATTTGCTGGAATTTCAGGGGGAAATTAATTTCAAATTCCGTCAGAGAGATCAAACAAAGCAAAATCAGTAATTATACTTTTTTTAGTCTGCTATAGCACAATCATTTTGCCAAATTAAAAGGAAAGTGGCATAAGAAGGATTTTTTTATCTATGTATGGAAATAAAACTTAATCTTAAAGCCCTAGATATCTTGCCACATATATAAATTGAATTACAAATTTGTGGAGGAGAAAGAAAGAGTGGAGAGCAATACTTGAACAAATACAAGAAAAAAATGTCTTCTTCCCAGACACACTGTTGATGGATGCTTTAGAATGTAATACAGTGGGGAGTGTGTTTGGATTGAGAACATAACATACTCCAAAAGAGTTTCTCTTGTATCTTTTCTATCAGGTGGAGCATGTGGAAATCAAGCATGTTTCTGGATTGCTGACCCATATCTGTTGGCTTCTCTGCCTACTTGCTCTGTCTCTAAGCTCACTTTCTGACGTATCAATTTATAAGACACACATTGCTTTGACACTGAAGCTCAGGTAGCGTCTTAAAAACAAAACTTGAGCCATTAAAAAGAGATCTTAGGGCTAGATCGTGTACTTGGATCCTTGCAGGCAGACCCTTGCATCTGCACAGTGTCCAAATGAAGGTAATAGACTCCAAATAGACACGGATTTGCCCGCATGCAACAAGTTGCAGTATCAAAGTCCCTTTCATTACAGTACAATTAAATTTTTTTTAAGAAATGTACAGAGAGCTTATGTTTGACAGAATCATCTATTCACAATGTAGCTGTTTCAGCTGTTGTTCTGCTGCATCATTCTTGTCATTATCCAAAATGTACTTACTTACAAAGAGTTTATTACAGTTCCATTAATTTCTGTATAATTGATTTTTTAGACTGGTGGAGCATGGGATAGTAATGAGGAGGTTGATACATATTGTACATAAATGAGTTTGCTTCGGAATCTCAAATATCTATTTCCCTTCTCCATACTGAGTATGAATGGAAAGGGAAACTATAATAGTTGGAGATGCTTCACAAATAGCAGAATTTCCTGCTATGTTTGGCATTTAATACAGACCTGGGCAAGTGATTCGGAGGGAAAAATAACTGGTCATGTTGGAGCAAGAAAAACCAAACCGATAAGTAGTTAGGTTAGCATCATGATGTTTACATTGTTTTGCTTAATTTTGAACACACAGAAACCTAATGGCTCTGAAAGATTGACTCATACTTGAATATAAGTGGGACTGTTTTCTTAACAGATGAGAGTAAGCAGGAAGGAAGAGAAGAGGCAAATATAGAGCATAGTACATACAAATATAGAATGCATTTCAGAGAGTGGTCTTCTATTTCAGTTTCCTAGTGCAAGCGTTGTTTTAGATCGAATTTAAAATGCTTTTCCTATCTCCTGGTGGGGAGGAGGAGTTTAAATTTCAGGTGGAAAAATTCAAATTACAGGTACTTTGGTGAACCTGAATAGTTGTGTGTGAGGTATGTAAAACCTAATCACATTGCCATCCCATTATCACAGCATTCTGGGAGAGCTTGCACTCTGGGAGACCAACACTGGTATGTAGCAAGTAGGAGAGAGGCAGCTCTTTCTTCTGTCTCTTCTCTCCGTTAGAGAGACAACGTGCATAAGGTAACAGCTTTTATTGAACCAACTTCTGTTGGTGAAATAGACAAGCTTTTGAGCCACACAGAGCTGAAGAAGAGCTTCAAAAGCTTGTCTCTCTCACCAGCAGAAGTTGGTCCAATAAAAGCTATTACTTCATGCACCTTGTCTCTCTAACGGAGAGAAGAGACAGAAGAAAGAGCTGTCTCTCTCCTGCTGAGACCAACACAGCTACAACTACACTCTTACCTCCCTTATTATTTCTGATATCCATCTTATTAGCAAGCATCTAATGTGTATAAATACTGTAACTACAAGAGATGGCTGAAACGGAGTTTCCAGTTCACTTTACACATTTTTGAAAGCTGATGGGGAGTGCTGATGAGTGGTGTCCTGACCCACTTGCCCCTCAGGATATATCTACACAGCTGCTGGGAGGGTGCTTCCTAGCAAAGTTAGATGGATACACTAGCTCTGCTCAAGCTGGTGTGCTAAAAATAGCATAAATCCTTTCTGGTTACACATGTAGACAGCTAGCCCAAGCCGCTGCCTGGTGCCACCATGGCCACACTACTATTTTTAGCACACTAGCTCAAGCAGAGCTAGGGTGTCTGTCTACCCATGTGTAGATGTAACCTCAGAGACTAAACTTAACCATCTATTCTCCAATCTGCATAATTTGGGAAGCAAGTGTTGCTGAGGCAGATCCAAAAAGTGGGTGATCTGGACAACTTGTGTTGAACTTTGTCTAGTTTCTGTTTTTACTTTAAAATCAAGAGCTATTATTGTGGTGAATAAAATGATTATGCTTCCACTGGTACTTGCACATTCCCCAAGGTGCCCAGAGATACCTCCAGTGGTCTGAGGGGTAAAAGGTGGGTAGGGTTCCCTGTGGAGGAAACTGGAGGGAGCTGCTCACCTGCCTTGGTTGCTTGTCAGGCCCACCTACGCATGAGTGGCTGCTGGTAGTTTTGGGGTGGTTCTCTGTACCTGTGGGGGGAGGATAGGATCCCAGAGATGCCAGACATGTTCCCCCAAGTGCCATGGATACCTCAAGTAGATTTGGGGGTGAAAGGATCAGGTGCTCTGCAAATTAAAAACTCCACTCATTTCAGTACCAGAAATTTTACTTCCTTGCACAATACTCTTTGTTGTAAGCAGTTTTAGGTAATTTTAGTACCTGTTACTGTAAATGACTTTTTATTTCATAATTACATAATGTAAGAGGTTTTTAAATTAAAACAAGAACCTGAACATGATTCAGCAAAATGAGATATGAAAAATTCCTCTTAGTAAGGTAAAGGGCTTGTTAATTTATTGTTTTATGCATTCTTGACATCTTAGAATCATAGAATATCAGGGTTGAAAGGGACCTCAGGAGGCCATCTAGTCCAACCCCCTGCTCAAAGCAGAACCAATCCCCAACTAAATCATCCCAACCAGGACTTTGTCAAACTGGGCCTTAAAAACCTCTAAGGAAGGAGATTCCATCACCTCTCTAGGTAACCCATTCCAGTGCTTCACCACCCTCCTAGTGAAAAAGTTTTTCCTAATATCCAACCTAAACCTCCCCCACTGCAATTTGAGACCATTACTCCTTGTTCTGTCATCTGCTACCACTGAGAACAGTCTAGATCCATCCTCTTTGGAACCCCCTTTCAGGTAGTTGAAAGCAGCTATCAAATCCCCCCTCATTCTTCTCTTCCGCAGACTAAATAATCTTTGTCATTAATACAGCATCACTGAAGTTTCTGCCAGTGGTAATTTTCAGGTTATCCGACTTCATAAAGAAAGACTTATCAAAGCCTGGCATAACATTGAGTGTGTATGAAGAAGAATCTAAAATGGGTATCCTTGAAATTTGTATGTCTGTCTTTAGGATCTGAAGATACTTTTTCTTTCTTTTAATAAAAATTTAAGAGGGGCAGGCGTTCCAGTGTGTTAGCTATTCCCACCGATTATAAACTCTTTATTGGCATTGGGTTGAATTAAAATTAAATTCCTCTCTACAATCCACTGTTGGACTACTTTAATTTTCTCTTGGAAACTACGGTATGCCAATGTTACCACATGTAAAGCTTTTATGGGATCTGTGTTTTCTCATTAAGGAAAGAAGTCTATGCATGTAGACACCAGAGCCTGTCCTGTTTAAAGCACAAAGTACACAGTTAGCAGCTGTTCAAAAACTTTTTCTTGTTATCTCTATTTGTTTAAATTGCTAAATTGCTTCCATAAAATGCCTGCAAACATAAGGGAATAATTTGTTTAAGTGGATCAAGACTGTCTGAAACAAAACCTGAAAATACACTCAATATTTTTCCTTCTCTTCTCTTGTTCCAGTATCCGGCTGCCCTGATGAATCTTGGAGCCATTCTTCATCTCAATGGTAAACTCAGAGATGCTGAAGCAAACTACCTCCGTGCTCTCCAATTTAAGCCAGACGATGTCATCACACAGTCAAATCTTCGCAAACTGTGGAATATCATGGAAAAACAAGGTTTAAAGACGTCTAAAACATGACAGAAAAATATAGGAACTTGTTTTTCTTTAAATTGACTCAAATCCAAAACAAAATTTCCAGGAAGTCATCTGATCAAAGCTCTCATTGGACTTGACTGCAAGGGTCAGGGGTCTTAATTGCTGCTAGGAGAACCGATTCTGGGTTTTGGCATAACTTTTGTTGCCGGAAAAATAAAGGGAGATTCTTTGGATGCTTCACAAAGGACTTAAGTATTACCCCACAAAAAATAAAATAAAGAATAAAACCATAGCACTTAAAGGAGGTATTTGGCATACTTGACAAGTTATCAGTTAATCCCATATTGCTGTTTTTCATGTGAGTTCTTGAAAATTATACTGTCCTGAAAACACTAAGGGAGAACTGTATAGCATACACCCAGCCACATGGGAGTAAAAAAGATAATACTAGCTTAAAGTATTTGCTGAGACTGTAACTCATTAAAATGTATACTAAATCCAATGTGTTTGCAGTTTGTCTTAATGCTGCTGTATCTCTCTTTAGGACCGCCTGCTTATCAATTTCAGACTGACAGTCATTTTAAAAACAAAACTGTCACTTGCGGTTAGATTACAGTATTCACAGTTGTTTACTGACAAGTGCACGTATTGTTTCCGACTGTTAAGAGTTTTGATGTCGTTTACTTCAGATACTCACTCAGTTGAGTATGATTTGCTTTGCCTGTTCCAGATGGAACAAGCAAGGACCAGCTCAATGTGTGACATTAGACCAGTATAAAAGAATCTGGAAGCTATCACTAATGTCATGAATTGTCCATATTTACACAGAAAACAGATGGTTTGCCCTGATATCAAAAAAGTGCAGTCAGTATCCTTAAAAAGCAGTTCTCTTTGGCCTTATAGAACACTGTGGTTTACTCCTTTCACGTTACTGTCAGATAAGTCCAGTTTTGGACTGGACAGCTAGATGCTGTTCAGCTGCATTACTTTTGCAAGAATTCAACCAGAATGAGTTTGCAAGTGTTTATACTTAGAAATGGTACAAAGGAAGCTTATCAGAATTTTTTTGAAAACAGAGCAGCAACTAGCTAAAGGGACTAACTTTTAGCAGCTCGTAGAGAATCTGCACGACACTGTAAACCAACAGGAGTGTGTAACAATGGTTGCCAATTATTCTGAGTATTTTTGACAATAGTGTTCAATTTTAAAACTATTATCTACTTGGATTCTAACCAAATATTAGGAGTCCATTTTGTTTTCTTACATGCACAGTTACAACAAAGCTGTCACATTTCTAGGTTTGTTTTTTTGGGGGGGGCTCGTTATTGTTTTATTCTTCATAAAAAAATGTAAAATAATTTATTTTAAGCTTCAGCCTATTGACGCTTTAGTCTGCGTTTTCCCAAACCATTTGCTAACTGTTTTCTTTTGTTGGAAAAAGTACTAGAATTTATAAGAAAATTTACTTTTTCATTTAATGACCTGTTGATATCTGCTTCAACGTTCATTTCACAAGTGGTAAATATAACATTAAGTGATGGCGCACCTTTAACTGAAGCAAGCTTCTTCAGGATCTGTTAAAACCCTTTATAATAAAAAATCTTCTTTTCTTTTTTAACTGTAGAGCACCATTCCATTGCTGTGTACTTCTGGGAGAGTAGTTTGCTGTATGGTATTTATTTATTTATTACTCAACTGCAGCAGCATTTCCTTTCGTTAAGCCAGTAGTCTGCAACTGTTGCTATCTTCATTTGGCTTTTGCTGCATTTTTATGTGGGTAGCATGTGTACTTAAAGGGAAATGTGACAACTGCATTTATTGTACATTCTCCCCATACACACTACAGTTTTAGATCTGTATTAAAGGACATTGAGAAGTAACTATTTCAAAGTTGGTATAGTCACAATTTGTTATAGTGTTTTGTCTTTTTCTCTCCAGTTAGCAATGCTATGTTTTAATGACTAGGTTCACAATGGGGATACCAAAAGGGCTGCATTTTTTTTAAGACAGTGTCAAACCTTTTGTCAAATAACGATATGGCTGTGAAAGCAACATCGAGTGCTCAAAAGTTGAATTTCACCTTTTTCATCATCACCCATTGAAGCCAATGGTAAAAATAAAATGGTGTCTGGAATTTATTCTCCACCTTTCACTGCGTTTCTGAAAAATTGTAAAAATAAATTTAGATATTAGGGTCTGACAAAATTCAGTATATAACTATGGTATCCTGCAGCTTTATTTATTTCCAGTCATCAAACTTTGGTGATCATAACTTTTCACTATATTCTTTGTCTCTCTCTTTTAACATGTGTTCATTCTTGGTTAGAGGTTATTCATTGCACAACAAAGTGACACTCATAGGTGATATATTTTCATGGTAGCTTTGATAACTGTCTGTTTAAAAAAAAAACAAGAAAAGAAAGAAAAAAGGACTAATGGAAGTTTAACAAGAATGTCCCTGAACACATTTCAATATAGGACTTAACTTTCTTCTTTTGGAATCATTTTAAAATGTATTTAAAATATGTGTCTCTGCTCAGGGATTTTTGGTGGATTATTGCAGACAGTGCTAAAAAAATAAAAGAGCACAAGGCAAGTTTACTCAATTAAATTTTTATTTTTTGAAAAACTGTTATTTGTATAAATTATCGAGATTTGTAGGCTTTCCTTTTTGTAGAAATAATTGTTTGTGCCAGCTAAGAGAATTTCAATTTTGTTTTCAATAATAAAGCATTCGATAACAAATACATGTTGTTCAAGCCTCGATCTGTTGCTATAATATAACTTATATTAACTGCATTTTTAATGAATGTAAGTTAATAACATATTGACTCTATGCTTTTTGATACAAAATTAGATAGGATTGCAGCAGCATAAAAGTCTACTGGATCTCGGCATTCTGGTACACTGTACTGACTTTTAAAAAGACATTCAAACAGGTCATAAATGGCACAGTTGGTGAATGTGTAATTGTTCACATGCAGCCAAATCCTGGTCCCAGTCTGAGCATATGGCCTTGTGCCAAGGAGGAGGTAGTCATCGTTGTCCTCCACGTCATGGTTTCACCAATACCGCAGCGGCTACTATAGCCTCAGGACTGCAACAGGCCCTAAAGGCACTGCTGCTCCCCTACATTGGAGACTTTGTCAGAGGATATAATCCACCACGTGTGCCAAAAACCTATTCATTCAGGCAGCCCCTGCGGAGCTGGGCTCCTTAGTGCAGTGGGCATCAGCTTTTCCACATCCAGGTCCCTTCCCAGGTCTGCAGTATTCAGGGTCTTATGAATCAACAGATGGATGAGGGCAGGATTTCCTCCCTAGTCTGAAAAGTGTTCAATAATATGGCCCCGTTATACTGGATGGCGGGTCAGTGGTTGTCAGCGGTTCATTTTACCATCATGCCTCACTTTTATCTGAGCAAATGAGCTCAGGCCCCACCTTCAGGCGAGTTAGAGACAATGGTCACTTTGCCTATATAGGTTTCAGTGAAGTGGCAAAGCTTATTTCTCTGCACATAGGTTGTCCAGATGACTCAAACTGGAGACTAACCTCAGAGTCATGAAGCAGAATCTCTGTGGCCCTTAGCCTGTACATACCCTCCTCCTGAGCTTCTGAATTCCCAGCTTGTCCCCTCATCATTCCCCCTTGAGGCCCCATCAGCTTGATGCCCCACACATTGAGCCCCCAAATCTGCACTTACTCTCCCTGCTTGCAAGCTTTTGAGGCAGCAGGCTACTAGTCATTGCCTCCTCCTCGCTCTCCTCTCACAATTGCTGGACAAAGAGAACACAGGGTTAAGATAGAGAGAGCATCTTCTGGCCATCAAAACAAGATCCACAGCCATGCCTGGCAACTGGGAAGAGACACTTTAGAGCAACCTCTGCTCAGTCACTGCAGCCTTTGTGATATGCATGACAGAGAATTTAACCAGGAACTAGTACACAGGCAATCCAAAGAGAATCCCATGCAGCAATGTAAATGTGTTCCCTCTTTTCACTTACAACCTTGAAAATTAGATAAGACTGAGACCTTACTCGGACACTGTCCAGGCCCCGCCAGTTGGCTGCTCCCACAGCTTGAGAAAGCCTGCCTTAGTTCACACTGATGATGAATGTTTAATCACTCTGAGATGTGGTAATATAATGATAAAAAACTGTGTCATAAGGAATCAAGCATGTGCTGTACCTGGTGTATGTCTGGACAGCATGCTGATTGCTGTAGTCACATGAGAATGGGTAAGGAATTGCAGAGTCACTTTCTCCCAACACAGTGAAAGAACTTTATTATAATTCTCAGACAAAAACAAAAAATACCCTAGCCTCAGAGTACGTATCTGTAAATTAAGGGAAAATCATTACAGAGATGTTGTAATTATCCAAAACCCAAGCACTACAGACCCAGGAAATTCAGACTTAATATTACAATGAAAAGAAATTGAAACCTCTTTACGTGGATGGAAATGCACAGTGAAAGCACAAAAAACAACCTTAACTGTGCCCTGGGATGATGTCATGCAAAGGCTAAAAGCTTATGATTAAGGCAATTTAGTGTTTGTGGTCCCAAGTCAGATGAAACTGAGCTTTAAAGATGCATGGGATTTTTTTTTTTTCAATATTTTCCTCTTCTGGTGCATCAACTCATTGGTTTATTACTGTAGTTCTTGAGTTCAGGGTTACAGACATGTTTAAGAGTAAAAGTTTAATGAAGCATTTTTTGGGATTGAAATATCCATGTAAACGGAAGATGGACCTTCCAGAATACTATAAGAAAAATGTTAGATAGCATATAGGGACTGCCGGTTCAGGATTATTTATATTTTGAGAGTTTTACTTTCAATATTTCCATTTGCAGCCTTTAAAAACACCTTAAAAGTAAATACATTTTAAATGTTACATATTTTAAATAATGGATTTAGTAAGCATTTTCATGGAAGGCTTGTTAGTTTTTCATTTAACTCTGTGTGTGTGCATGCTTGTGCACATGCTCATAGCTATGTTTAAGGGCTTCATGTGGAAAGACATGGGTTCCCCTTTTGCCTCTAAAGTCTTGTTAAAAGCTCCATATAAAGAGTTTAATGCTGGAAGCCATTTGCAATGCACAACAATGAATACCTGGGGTCCTAGAGAACCTAGGAACAATTTAGTATTTTCTTGAGTGCCATCTACTGGCACACTATCTATTAACTAACTTTCTACGTACAGAGAGAGACATCTCTTTCGTAGAGCGCTCTTGGAACCTTTTAGTGTGTAAAGTTTGCGTTCATGGAAGTGAGGGTTGAGTAGCTTGAGCCAGAAGGTAGTACAGTTTTGTAATATTCACCAATGGGAATTTGGATAAGACAGTCAAACATGAATTTGAATAATAATTTAAACCAACGTGTAAAGATCTGAAAAACCACTAATGTCATAGCCTTCTGTGCCAAGAAATCCCAGGAAGTAAGATTGTTTTAAGATTCTTTTGTTTATTTCTTTGTTTTGTTGTTAATGTTTAGGAATTATTTGGATGCCTAGAACTTTTTCCTTTCACTCAGACAATTTTTTTTTTCATAATTTTCTGGAGAGAGAGATTTTATTTGGTCTCTGATTTTCTCGGAAGCAGTGTTTTTACAAGAGCAATTTTTTATTTATTGCAATGAGAAATTAATTTTAAATGCAACAATTCCCTTTTTTTTAACATTGGTGGTTGCAATACCACAGTAAGATTCTCTAGAATATGTCAGTGACTAACCTAATAAAATAGATTCCTTCTTTCATTGTACAAAAGTGTTCTTCTTTCCCTTTTCTGGTTTGTATCTACACTGCAAAGCCTCCAGTCTTACAAACTCTAAATCTGCTCTGCATTGCCACAAATAGCGGAGGTTCCTCTGTGGTTGTTAGGACGTGTACATTGCATATTACTGTATTTTGTGTGTAGAGGAGGAGGGGGATGCCAGGAAGACTGATCCTTGCTGTGGGGTGTATGGTGAAACTTGTTAATATCTTAAAATAACACACTGAATCTTCTTCTTTCTCCTTAGTTTAGAAAAGTTCCTTTTACCACTATGAGTTTATGGAATTATCTTACATTCTTTTATTGATTCAATACAAAGGAATGTCTTACAGCTGAATTTAAAAAAATCATAATAGTAATAATAAATAACATAGAGCTCCATGAGTTGGGACAAAGGCAAAAAAGGGGTGAAATCTATTACACCATCAATGAATCTGTTGTAGGAACAAAGCCTAGTCTTTTAAAATCATTATTCCACCCATTCAACTGGAGTTCCTCCATCAGAGTTGTGTTTGGCAACTAATCTCAATTTGATTTTCAGGGTTACTAGTCTGGTATTTTTTTCACAGAATAAATTCATTGGAAAAAATTATATATACAATTATCCCATATGATCCCATAGGATGACTGGTTCCTGGTTCCCTTTTAGTTCATTTTCTCAATTCCCTCAGAGAGTAGAAAGGCTATTTTCTCCTGTGCTTCTGTACAGCTAGAGGCAAAGAACTTTTTTTTTTTTTTTTTTTTGCACTGAACTGTTTTTATGTCAATTCATTAGCCTTATAGCCAAAGAAGTTAAGAAGAAACAAAACGTGTCTGGCTTTTGAGTAGTTCTGCATCACATTCTACTGCATCTAAATTCTACCGTAAACCAACATTACTGGCAGCCATTTTTCAATCTGAGAATTACAAATGGGTTAAAGGAAATACCATTTTCAGTTGGTACTTGATGCTGACCCAATGTATTTAGCTCTCCATCATGCTGGGACACGGCCTCCTCAGTACTAATTACCACATAGGAGAGCTTTGATCACCTTTCTTTCCCATGCTGTACAACACTGTATGTGTTTACACAAATAGTTTTAATGTGTCATCTACTGAAATGTTTAGTTCTGATTGGGCAGGAAAGAAAGAGTGATTAAGTACTCTGCTCAAAGCTTTTGTGATCTCTCACTAGTTGTAATATATGAATGCCAATAAACTAAGATCTTGTAATTTATCTTGAATTTATCTAATTTGGAGAATTTGAAAAAAACATTGCTGACCTTTGCAGTCATCATTTCTTGATATTTGTAGTTTGTAAATAGATTCAATCAGTTTACTTAAGTACTTTTCATAGTGACCTGTGGGACAGTTTATATTAAAAGCGCTAACCTTTGTAGGTTTTCCTCATCTCAGCGGTACATTAGCCTTGACTCGCCTCATCATTGTTTTAATTACAGTACACTTTTGGTGTTGTGTGTTTTGATTTTGAGCTATGGGTGAAATTTTCCTTTACCCAAGAACACTAGTGAAGAAGATTATTAATATCAAACAGCTGTTTTTAAAAAAAAATTCCTAACAAAAAAAATAATAAAAAAAAAGGTCACAGTCATGTTTGGTAATGTGCTAGCTAAGCAGTATTCCACAACGTATGCTACAAAGAAAAGGGTCTCTGCAGGTGTACCGAGAAGCATAAATGCACTTCTTCTTTCCTGTGGCGCTATGCTTGGAGGTGTAATGCCAGCTGACATCAGTGAGATCTCAAGCCTGCAGCAGAAGAAGGTGCCTACTGTGGTGATGCTCATTGCCAATGATCTCCTGTGTTCTAAAAAGAGTATTTATGAGTCTGGAGTGAGAATGATACCTGGTATTTCTCTAGCACTCATCACCAGACTGTTTTACAAACCTTAAGTAACACTCTCCTCACCCTTGCAAGGAAGCTACTTCATGTACATAGAGAACGTATTTTGCCCAGTAGCAGAGCTTGAAATAGCAGCTAAGAATTCTGATTCCAGTCTTTTCCCTAACAAGGAAATAACATTGCCTTTCACACAGGCAGGGAGGGAAGGAAGTGATATAGTGTTTACACAAGAGAACCTGTTTTGCTGACCATGGCTTTAAGACTCAAGGCCAGAGTTACATGAACAAGGTGGACTGGAACTACTCCAAGGCCTCAATGTTGTGGGACGAGGCTGACCCTACATAGATTCCAGCTGTTCTCTCTGGATACGTCTGCGTGGGGGTAAAAGCCCGGAAGCATGGCTGGCCTGGGTCAGTTGACTCGGTCTCATGGGGCTGCAGCTGTTGGGACTAAAAGTTGCTCTGTAGATATTCGGGCTGGGGCTGGAACCCATGGTCTGAGACCCTCTAACCTCCCATCTGAGCCCGAATGTCTATACAGTAATTTTTCACCCCTAGAGACCCAACCCCACAAGCCCGAGTCAGCTGACCTGGGCCAGCTGCGAGTTTTTTATCCCCATGTAGACATATCCCCTGAGAAGAGAACAGGGCAAACTGAAAATTGTAGCAGCTGTAACAATCCTAACTTGTGACAAGGCCTGATAGGAAATAGAGTAAGTATATAAACTGCATCCAACTGACAGTCCAGGAGTAGACATCAAGGGAAGTCCGGCTGCTTAAGCAGGCTCTCCTGGAAGCAATGGGCAAATGAGCCCGTTTTTCTTCTGTTGCATGTTGTGATCATGTTTTCACTGTAAGATGTGTTGTTTTGATCTCTTTGGAGATAGCTTAAAATAAAGTGACCATGATAAAAGGACATTTATTCGGCCTGTTGCAAGCCTTATACATAGGGCCCTACCAAAAACACAGTCCATTTTGGTCAATGTTATGGTCATAGGATTTTAAAAATAAAAAATATGTAAATCTGAAATTTCATGGAGTGGTAACTGTGGGGGTCCTGACCCAAAAGGGGGCAATTGGCGGGTTGCAAGGTTATTGTAGGGGGGGTCATGGTATTGATACCCATACTTCTACTCTGCTGCTCGTGGCAGCGCTGCCTTCAGAGATGGAGGGCCAGAGGGCGGCAGCTGGCTGGCTGGGAGCCCAGCTTTGAAGGCAGAACCACCACCAGAAACAGCACAGAAGTAAGGATGGCATGGTGTGTATTACCACACTTACTTCTGCGCTACTGCCTTCAGAGCTGGGTTCTTGGCCAGCAGCCACCACTCTCTGGCTGCCCAGCTCTGAAGGCAGCAGCACAGAAGTAAGGATGGCCTGGTAGGGTATTGCCACCCTTACTTCTGCACTGCTGCTGCCTTCAGAGCTAGGCACTTTGCCAGCAGCTGCTCTTCTCCAGCCACCCAGCTCTGAAGGCTGTGCAGAAGTACGGATGGCAATACTACGACCCCCCTTCAACAATCTTGCAAACTGCCCCTCTCCCCCCACAGTCCCCTTTTGGGTCAGGACCCACAGTTTGAGAACTTCTGGTCTCCCCTATGAAATCTGTATAGTATATGCTAAAAATACAAAAAAGACTTGATTTCCCAGTGGAAACCAGATTTCACAGTCCGTGATGCATTTTTCATGGCTGTGAATTTGGAAGGGACTTACTTACACACTAAAGTGTCACAATGTCCTTCCTCAGAAGTGCAATTTCCCCCCTCCTCACATGCCCATGTAATTTTTTTCTCTCAACAACACTTCTGCTCTCTCATCCCCACACCGAAGAGCAATTAAAAACCACAGCATGTTCTTTTGCTGTATTTTTTAACCCAAGAAATGGGATGAAATCCATACAATTTTGGACAAATGTGCTCCTGGACAAATGAAAGAACGTATAGAATCGTAGATTTTTAAGGCCATCAGGGCCTATGCTCCTCTCTCCTGACCTGCTGCATATCGCAGGCTATAGATTTCACTCACTTAAAAAAACTGAGGCAATGCCAGGAATCAAAGTAGATCTCTGGACACTTAGAACTGTGTTTCAGTGACAGGATCATCCTTCCTACTTACCTGAATCCCTTTCTTAATGGAAAGGGAGCTAACATACTGTGTTTCTTCATTAAATATGATTGAAATAAAATGCCGGAGACAGCAAAAATATTCCAAAATCACCTTATGAAAGAATAGGTTACAGATTAACAGGCCTGACCTTTTGCTTCATATAATCAGTAATGTTTTTTTCAGCCAATTGCTTCATCATAGACCCAACTTGTTTCAGCATCTGCTTTTCCATCTGCTGGACATTTTGTTTTTCAAAACACAGTGTGAATTCTGCAAAAAATATAATGAGATAATTGACATTACCGTGGGTCAAAAAACACCCTCAAACCTGCCACTGCTGAACACCACCTTTCCAAATGAGTTTCTGTGAGGAGAGTCGAAATAATTTTGATGCAAGTTTATGCTAATTGGCTTACCTAGAAAAATTATCATAATGTAGCAATGCATACTATTAAAGTTGAAGTTCAGCATGAGAAGCAGGTACATATTGTAATTCAATTGAATAATAAAGGAGTGGATTTTTTTAAAGTTACATAACACAAGAACCAGGGATCACCTAATGAAATTAATAGGCAGCTGGTTTAAAACAAACAAAAGGAAGTACTTCTTCACACAACGCACGGTTAACTTGTGGAACCCATTGCCAGGGGATGCCATGAAGGCCAAAACTATAACTGGATTCAAAAAAGAATAATAGGATAGGTCTATCAATGGCTATTCGCTCAGATGATCAGGAATGCAGCTCCATGCCATGGGTGTCTGTAAGCTTCTGACTGTCAGATGCTGGGACTGGGTGACGGGGGATGGATCATTTGAAAATTGTCCTATTCTGTTCATTCCCTTTGAAGCAGCTGGTATTGGTCACTGTCGGACCATCGGATACTGGGCTAGATCGACTATAGGTCTCACCCAGTATGACCATTCTTATGTTCTTAAATCCACCCTCTGGGAGAAGTCCCGTAGCTAGAACAGAAGTGAGGCAGGCAATATGGGAAACTGATTTACAACTGATTGCATAGTTGCTTTCACTTTGCTTCCTTATTACAAAAGTAATAGGGGATAGCTGGATGTTCAGGAATTCTAGCTAGATGAAAACGACAGTGCTGGACAAACCCAGAATTGCCATGTCTGAGTTGACTACTACCTATTTGGAAACTGGAAGTTAGGTGATAGAAGGGAGAAAGCTTATGTATCCATCTTGTCACTTCTTTTGGCCATGTCTGCACTAGCATTTATGTCAGCCAAACTTTTGCCCCTCAGGGTGTGTGAAAAAATCACCCCCCTGAGCCACTTAAGTTTTGCTGGCATAAGCGCTCGTGTGCACAGCGATAGGCCTGCGGGAGACATACCACCGCTCATTGAGCTGGTTTTATTATGTCGACGGGAGAGCTCTCTCCTGTCGAAATAACACGGCTGCATGAGCGCTCTTACCGCCGCACAGCAGTATCGGTACAGCTGTGCCACTGTCAGCTTGTAAGTGTAGACGTGGCCTTTGTCTTCCCAGAACCCTTGTTTGTGGCTCTTGTCACCACTTCCTCTGTTACATCCATTTTAGAGAGTAGGACAGTCCTGAAAGTACTGATTTGTTTCTTGTCATTATCTGTAAAGCATTGTGCACTCTTATGGTACTGTATAATAATTAGCTTTTATGTCTCATGCATGGAACTGTAAGTAAGTAATACAGGGGAGCCGCAGTGTAAGTACTGAATAAATGACTTGCGCTGTTAATACATTTTTTGTATGTACCTTTCTTTTTACCACTTAACTGACTAGAAGAAGGCAGTGATAACTCAAATGGAAGAAAATGTAAATTCCCTCATACACCCATGATCAGAGAGATTCAGAAAGCTGTGGCAATGGTAGGCTGCTTTACACAAAATAAGCAGCATCACGTGGTGTTGGATTTCTGCTTTTAAATCAACATTGGGAATAACATAACTATACTTCATTTCTTCAATGGGAATTGTAGGGGTTCCAGCCATCTGCTAAATTAAGCAACAGTGATTATTATGAACATGTACAACAGACCTGCTACAAAGGAGATAATACCTTTGTGCATATAACTAAGCCCTCAGAGGTTGTTGGATTCTCAAAGATGGATACCAAATTTAACAACGCAGAAGGCTTTTTTGTTTTGTTTTGTTTTGTTTTTTTAGCTTAGTCTCATTCATTGCAAAGCTTCAACAGTAGGAATAGTTTGCCCTAATTCTTCTACATGTCGCTACAGCATATCCTCAGATTGGGGAAATGATGTGCTGGAAAATGTCTGGATGGCTAAGATAGTTAAATAAATACCCTGCTGTGCTGACAGTTTTCTTGCTCTCATTTTCTCTTGCCAGCAAATTCTGTCTAGTGGTACTTTGAAAAAGTTGAATGCAATTGCGCAGATTCTGACAGATAAAACTGTGGTAACAAGGCTGAGACACAGGGAGACAATAACAATGGTGTGACAAAGCTTGAAAGAAACAATGATGATACCTCAAGCAGGAGGTTTCACAATGGCCCTTCCACGTATAGGCCTGTTTCATTAAATTGACAGAGCTGGTCACCTCATTGGCCACCAAGTTTTTCCAGGTGACCTGTCTCCATTTTACATCAGCTTAGCTCGTAAGGATGAAATCTGGGCCCCACTGAGGTCGATGACTTCAGAGGGGCCAGGATTTCCTTGTAAATTCTTTGGGAAAGGGGGATCTTTTTGTTATGGTTGTGCAGTGCCAGGCACAATAGGGTCCCCAATGGTTTATTCAGGTCCTAGGTGTTACCACAATAGACCATTTTCTTTATTCTCACACTACATATATATGGGCTATTTTACATAAATGGAAGTTCAAGTTCCCAAGTGTACTAGTTTTTCCATGAGGCTTTACTGCCTTACACAGGCAAGGTATTTACTAAGAGCACTGAGACAGCAAAGCTGTTCTAAAACATTGGAGTGGGGCCAGCACTGGTCACTAATCCAGTGAGTGTGTTGTTTTTACAGTACAAGGTCACATTATCAGATAATAACAGGGCCCAATTTCAAGGGAAATTTCTTTCATATGTTCAGAAAAATGCAATTTACTGGAAGATATTTCCTCGCTGAATGCCAGGAGAGCTTCTGTTAGTGGTGTTGCAGTACCCAGTTGAGAGCTAATTTATGTTTCAGTTTGTCAAGTGCACAGTTATAATTATTTTAGTGAATTATTTAGCGGTAGTGAAAGTATGCTGACGCCTGATAAGGAGGTGCTCTTTCTGCTGTTCCCCAGCAGACACACCCACCATCTGCAAAAAGCATTATTTCTAGTCATTTTCAGTACAACGTCTCCCATGACACGCTTTAACTGCACTGCACAGTCTACTGAGCAGTGTGGTTTGAAAATTGATTAAAAGCCCTAATTATTGTAACAGGACTATAATCATGATTGAGAGGACAAAGCTCAGTAATCAAGGAAAAAGAAACCTGTGCTAAAATTTCTTTTGCTACAATCAAAGTCTGTAATTGATGGAAGTGAAGTGTGTTCAAGCACAAAATAAGGTGGGGGCGGGGGGAGTGCTGGGCCCCACTGGAGCCCCTCCAGTGTTCCAGATCCCCCAAGGGGTCTCACTGTTCCTTAAGGTTAGGCCACATGGCCTCAAAGCCGCCAAGACTGAACATCTGGGATTCAGCACCCCTGTTTCACACTGTGAGCTCCGCTCACGTAGTCCAACTGAGCCAGACTCCTGGTCAGAGATTTTTACACTCTTCAGGGACCAATGCACCTCAGCAAGTATTTGCAGTGACACCAGGCAGCCTTTTCAAAACAGAGTGGGGTTTATTAGTCAGTTGGAACACAGCACAGGGAAGGCCTTAGGTTAGCATAGAGAAGCAAAGGTTAAGACATAGTCCATCCTGGCCAAGTCACGTTTCACTCAGCCAAGTTGCCAGGGAATCTCTCTTTCTCAGTCCCAGGTGAAAGCTCTGTCTCTCGCTGAAAGCCAGCTTTTATCACCTCCTGCTGACCTACGCTAAGTTCCATGCTCCACCTGCCGGAGATTCCTATGGATAGGTGTCAGTTATTCAGTTGTTGGAGCTCCCATTGTCTTTCCAGATCCTCCACTGATATGGGTTGCTATCAGCTAGTCCTTTAATGACCCATTCATACCACTCCATACAGTTATGTGGCATACACAACCCATGTCTCCTGCTCTGCCCCATGAGCATTTTAATCCTTTTGCATCTCAAGTAAGTCACTGCCATGCGGATCATTCATAAAAATATTACAGACAATTCCCACTTTGTCACAGGGAAGTGAAAGCTATGAATGGTGAGTATTTTAATTTTAGAGTGATTTTACATACAAAGGGTCAGAATTCTTAGCTGGTGTGAAGCTGAAGACCTAGCCCCATACGTTTTACGGAATGTGGATCAGAGCACAATGGAAATCTAGCCTTAATTGTGAATTCCTTTTGTTTTGTTGATTCAAGTTACATTATATAGTTTATTGTAATAGATAGGTGAATAGCTTGCTCTCGCAAAGCAGCTTCTTTTAGTCAACTGACAGAAGTCCTCAGACTCAGTGCAGCTCAGTGAGCAGTTATGGTTTCTCCTTGAAAAGATTGCTGAGTACTAATAAGCTGCTGTTGCTGAAGCTGAAATTTAGTGTGTTAAGGTTCCAATTAATAGACCTAACCCCCAGTGTTTTATTGCATGATCTGGAATGGAAGCCATTCAACCCTATCTTTGACATTTAGGAAGTTTAGATAACATCTTTCTCCTGGAGTTGTGCATTGAAATAAGGCAACACAGTAGGTCCACTGACATGGTAGCATCATATTGTTGGGCAGGGGCTGGCAAACTTTTTGGCCTGAGGGCCACATCAGGTTTCCAGAATTGTATGGAGGGCTGGTTAGGGTAGGCTGTGCCTCCCCAAACAGCCAGGCGTGGCCTGGTCGCCACCCCCTATCTGACCCCCCCTGCTTCACACCCCCCTGATGGCCCCATCCAACCTCCCTGTTCCCTGTCCCCTGATGGCTCCCCTGGGACCTCTGTCCCATCCATCACTCCCTGTCCGATGACCGCCCCCAGACCACCCATCCCTGACTGCCCCCCGCCGCCCCATCCAATCCCTCCTCTCATTCCTGACTGCCCCCCCCGGGACCCCTACCCCATCCAACCACCCCTTTCCCTGGCTGCCCCCTGAACCCTTGCCCCCTGCCGCCCCGTCCAACCCACCCACCTCCTTCCTGACTGCCCTTCTGGGACCCATGCCCCCCATTCAACCCCCCCTCTTCCCCGACCTCTGACTGCCCCGACCCCTATCCACACCCCCACACCCTGACCACCCCCCTAAACTCCCCTGCCCTCTAGCCAACCCTCCCTGCTCCCTGCCCCCTACCGGGCTGCCTGGAGCACCGGTGGCTGCAGCGCTACAGCCGTGCCACCCAAAGCACCAGGACAGGCAGCCGAGCCGCCCGGCTGGAGCCAGCCACGCCACCGCGCAGCACGGAGCACTGGATCAAGAGCTCGCAAGAGCAAGAGCTCGCAGCCCCACCGCCCCGAGCATTGCGCCAGCAGAGCAGTGAGCTGAGGCTGCAGGGGAGCGGCTGGGGCTAGCCTCCCGGGCCAGGAGCTCAGGGGCTGGGCAGGAGGGTCTCGCGAGTCGTAGCTTGCCCACCTCTGTTGTTGGATACTGAGAAGATCTCAGTTTGGGTGTGAGCATGGCACACCTCGTACTTTGACGATGGAGGAATTTCAGAAACAAATCCACTGCCACTGCGCGGCAATATCCTCCATCACCTGCAGTTTGTCTTCGTAAGGAAATAGAAATTGGTGGTGGGGCTGGAGTGGAGGGGATGAAAAGGATTGTATCTGATTCCAAAATGAAGTCATTAAACATGAGGGGGGTAAAGGGAGAGGAGGAACCCACAGGAAAAAAATATAATGACACTTCGTATATGTATATTTTTCAAAACGGTTACAGAATGATGGAGTTGGCACCACAGCTGGGTGAAGAATGGATTTTTTGGTTTGCTAGCAGTTCTGAAAAACAAAAAAGACATTTATTGAAATCTTTTGGCCAATTGAAAAGTGAAAGAAATGTTGAGGTGAAACTGGTTCAGTGATTTTTAAACAAAATGTTTCATTTTGATGGCTAACAATTTGTTTAGACTTTCAGGCATTTTGACAAAAGCAAAGCTAGCCACTGGGCTGAAGCTTACAAGGGAGGCACAAGCATCACCGCCATTTCCCTCCTCCCCCCTCTGGCTGCTTTGTAAATTTTCACTGTGGTGGGAAATTATGAGGTGAAGGGGGAAGGGGGTCAGACAATAATTACTTAATGAGAGCAGATATTGAGATTCAAAAAGTTAAAGCTTTATAACCATTAAAACATAAACAACACATAACCTTAAAAAAAAAACCCTGTACATTCTCAAGAAGCATTTTATTGTACTTCGCCTTTCTGTCCATTTTGATATTACTGATGGAAATATTTTTTTCATCGATTTATGTGTGTAGTGAAATTGATGTTTACTGACACTTGGCAATAAAAATCTAATTCTTCCGAGCCAACCCAGGATGGTGCCCTTACCAGTGGGCTATGGCATATTCTATAATGGGGCTTTCTTCCAATATCTCCTCTTGAAGTTGTTCTACTTTTTATTAAATAATTAAATAGAATGGGAGCAACTTGGGTCCCCTTCCTCGGGGAGAGTGCCCTACCTACCAGGCTGTAGTGTCATTCTCACGCTCTCACCCAACGACTAGCAAGTGCTCTGAACACTATTGAATTATTTATTCAGCTTTTTTGCTTCGGTTGAAAGCATTTGTCTAACTTGTCATGAATTCACAAATCGTTTCAGTCAACCCCGAATGACACTTTTTCATGAATAAACTAATTTTATGAAAAATTTTGCCCAGCTGCAATTGGCTCTGTTTACAACAAACCTTTTGTGTACACTTTACACTCTGAAAATGCTAATGTTGCACTTGGCATGTGTAATGTTAACATTTGAGAAAAGAAAAAAATACATCTCAAAGTAGTCATCAGTCACCCTGCACAGTTCAAGAAGTACTTCTACAGTACATGACAGTGATGTCCATTTCTTCTGCCTTCATATTGCCTCTCATTTCAAGTTGATTGGATTTTCATGGCTACTTTTCTGTCACAGGTATAATAACCAATGTCTCTCTTGTTGCAGAGTTGATTTTCTTCTGCTAAAAATATCACATTTGCAATCTGTTGTGTGACAGTTTGACTTTTCTGAAAGAATCATCTGCTTGTTCTTCAAAAGATTCAAGTTCTTCCCAACACCAAAAACTTTTTATAAGTTTGTAAAAGAGGTAGCACTATTATAATACAAAAGCCAGCAAAGAAATATCTAAGCAACTGGTGGGTTCTAAAAATGAGCAAATGCAGTTTGCGAGCTCAGCTGAAGTGAGTTATTGTGGGTAAGAGAAATTGGAACATTAACCTTGCACATTTTAAATGCATGGTTGTCATTTTCATTTTATTAGCTAGACCTTAGAAAATGTAGAACATCAGATAAATTTTGAGATTTTCTACCATTTAATTCTTAAGATTATTGTTCAATAAATGTTAATGAACTCCATACTTTAAAAAGAGTTAATGTGTAGAGAAAATCATTTATTTCTTTTTTCCACATTAGGGGGAATTGTTTTGGAAATAGAGCAAAACTTTTGAAGGGCACAAGATGCTTGTACCTTCCAGCACATCAGTCTAGAGGTTACAGAGCAAACAGGTTAAACGCTGAGAATGTAGGCCCCGATCTTTTGTGTTATTCTCTATGGTTGCTGGCCTAAATTCCCTGTTTACATCAGAACAACTCTGTAGAGTTGCAGGGTTCTGCATAGAACAACTTGCAGGATGAGGGCCTTAGAGCTATTGTGTTATTGTGGCAAAAGCATAAAACCAAACACCTCTTAAACTTGTTTAGGGGTGAAAGTAAGGGGGTACAGGCTGGTACACCGTACCTGTAAAAGATAACCACCAGTACTGGCCCATACTGCTAACTTTAAAGCACTGCCGCGGCAGTGGTTTAAACTTGCTGGCCCTTTTGCACCCCCGATCGGCGGCCCTGCCGCGTCCCTACCAGTAAGGCCACCAATGGGGTGGGGGGCGCAAAAGGGGCAGCGCTTTAATATTGCTGCCCCTTTTGCCCCTCAGCTGCTTATGGTGGGGGGCGGGGGAGAAAGAAGTAACTGCCCCAGAGATGTGACTTAAAAGGGCCTCGGACTCTGGCCGCTGCTGCCATGGCCGGAGCCCCGGGCCCTTTAAATCACAGCTGGAGCCCTGGGAAGTGCGGACCAGGGAGCGCAGATGGACTGTCTGTGGGATGCTGACCCCCCGAGCCCCGCCCCTTCCACCTGAGGCCCCGCCCCTTTGGGGGGTCCAGAGTGGCCCCGTATCGGTAAGAGCTGCATTTTACTTTCACCCCTGAATGTGTTCATAAAGAAAACATAACGGCATTTGTGATCATATCATTGGTAGTCAAAGACGTACTTTATTTGGTTGTTATTATTTAACATTTATATTTCAGTATTGCCTAAAATCTACAGTCAGACTGGGATTCATTGTATTAGATGCTGTACAAACCTTTAATAAATGATACCTTAAACACTCCTGGAGGTCCAATACAGAATCTCACCTAATCCCTTACTTGATGAGTAGTTCTACTGAAGAGAATAGATCTGCTTGTCAAGTAATGTGCTATTAATGTGAGTAAGGATGGCTCTTTGAGTATATGGGACCAGATTAACAAAACTAGCCTGAAAACACATTTTGACTCTTAGGGTAGTTGAACTGGAAAATGTGTTAAAAACTCAGTACAATATGGTGCACAAACAATTACAATTTAAGAAAATGGAATGATTGGATCAATGGATTGTCCTTTCATAGGTCGAGTTTGGAACTGATTACACTAACTGTGACTCTCTATGCCTCAAAGAGACACTCTGCACCCCATATTTGCTATTGGTGATATAATTATGATATGTTTTGTACAAAGTAGGACTTGAGGTATCATTTTAAAAGTTTTAATCTGTTGAACATTAATATCCTGTTAAGTTGTCTGTACCATCATTGTATATGAAGTTATAAAGTTTTGCTATGTATATGCCACTGAAACATCTTGTGAAGTTGGGAACATCCTTCAGCAGCCTTTCAGGTACAACAGTAAAAAGGTCAAATAATGTTGATGACTCATTGAGAAGAATACAAACACTCACAAGGATTACCCCAGGAACTGTGAACAATGGAAACCTCTCAGAGATGGCACTACACAATGGGTACAGTTTGACTCAGGTTACAGCAAAAGATCTTTCCAGCAAGATGGACAAAGCTATAAAAGGGGGAAGTGACATACCCAAGGGGCCTACTCCCCCTACAATAGAGCACCTGGAAACACCTGAGGAACAAAGACTGAACTGGGGAAGAGGGGCCCCAGGTGGGAAAGAAGGAAGCATGCCTGTGTATGGAAGCTTGGTTGACTGTTTGTACTATCTAATGGTGAGACACTGCTTGATTCAAATCTGGTTTAGTGCACAGGATTTAGATTGTGTTTTTATTTATTTCCTAGGTAATCATCTTTAATCTGTACATCTGTCACTTATAATCACTTAAAATTTTGTTTCTGTAGTTAGTAAATCTGTTTTATATTTTTTTACCTAAAACAGTATGTCGTTTAAAGTGCAAAGGGAAATCTCAGCTCAGTTAACAAAGGCTTGTGCATATTCCTCTCCACACTGAGGGAGGGGCAGACCGGGTAGTAGTTTTATACAGATTAGACTTTTGACCAGGGCAAGACAGCTCTGGGGTCCTAGGCTGTGGAGTTGGGGAGAAGCCTTCATGTAACTGCAGCTGGGTGTGTCCCTGCCTGTATAAGTGTCTGTGTGAGTGCAAGTCCCGGAAAGGATTGTAACTCATCACAGCATCACAGTGTGAGGGGGAGCCGAGGCTGGTGAGTCAGAGGGCTCAGTGGTACCCCAGTTCTAGGTTGCAACCTGGGGGAGGGCATCACACTAACCGCCCCAGAATTTTTTCTTTACTGAGCTAATATTTAGAAAAATCACTTACTTTTTTAAAATTAAAGTAGGGGCCTGGGAAATACCACTTTGAATGTAGGCTTACCAGTTTATCTGATCTAATGAAAGAAAATGGAAAAATATAAAAGTCAGGGTGAGGAAGGGCCATGGGTAACAGGACACAATCTTAACAAATATAAAAATTAATTGGATCCAGTCAAGGTAAAAGGGCCTGATTCAATTCATCACTACATAGAACAATGAACTATATAAGGAGAGAGAATGTCATGTAAGATTGTATTACATAAGAGAAATGAGCATCCTTCCATCTCTTTTTTCAGATGCTATAAAAGGAATAGATTTGTCAGCTTGTTTGGGAACTAGATGCCTGGTATTATTGGAGTGAATCCCTAAAAAATCCACTACAACTGCCACCCTCATAGTTACACCCACTCCCATGTTATGCATTCAAACAGTCTTTCCAGACAGTGATGGGGAAAGTGTGAGGTCCACATTCCAATTTCAGTCACATTGGTTTTATTCCAGAGAAATTCCACTTAAGTCAACTGATGAGTTACACAACTGTAACTAAAACCAGAATTTAGTCTCTCTTTATTTCTTAAGTGATTTCACTTTCCATTACTTATAATACACGATTTATAAGTGTCAGCAGCAGCAGCAATTATCAGCCTCTGTAACAGCAGCAACTGCAGGATAAAAAAAAAACCATGTAAAAAGAAACCAGTATTATTAATGAGGCTATTGTCTTATTTCTCAAATAGGTCTTTCACTGTCTGTCACTCTAAGCCCCATTCAAAAGTGAACGGCATCTGTTGTTCACTAAAAATAAATCAGTGATGACAAACATATTCCAGCTACTGCATAGAGCTGCCAAGCCTGTGTTTGGTTTATACATGTTAACTAGTTAGATTTCACTTTTTGTCCAGAAGTCCTTCACAGACAGGGAGAGAGAGAGGAAAGTTACTAGCTCTAATCGCCCTCCCCTACATGATTTGAATCACTTAGTAGCTGACTGTTGCTTGAATCCTGTAATGTTCTTAGATTCTTTACCCTTCCCCATTCCTTGGGAGTAAGATATTTTTAGTTGGCATTACACAAACACACATAATATAGGAGTCTACTAAGAGTCTGCAGTACTGAGTAAATACATTTGGAAGTCGATGGAGGGTTTTCAAGGGCACAAATCTGTCAACATAAGTCTAAGGTGCTCTTATGGTGAGAGTAGAGGACTGCAAGTCATATCTCCTGGGTTCCATTCCCAAATCTATCATTATGGGACTTTAAGCAACTTGTGTAACTTAATTGTAACTCATAATACCACAGCATAGTAGCATAATACCACACATCTCAAGAGTGGTGTCATGTTTATTTTCCCCTTAAAGCCCTTTGCATTTGTATAGGCCCTTCCATTTAAGGACTCCAGAGTAGGAGTAGTATTCTGGTGGAAGTCTTTTTAAATGCCGAGCATTTCATAAACCTTGTTTCCAATTTCTCAAATGGAATTTGCTCCACTTAAAAGGTTGACACATGCAATTTGAATGGCTGAAATTTATTGAAACCTTTTCTGAATATTCCCTGGAGGATATCAGGCAGCCCATTCTGGGAATCTAGAGAGAACTGGGCAGAAACTCTGCCACTCACACCCTCATATACACAACATATCTGGGTTCTTCAGAGTGGAATGGTTCTTGATTTCATTGGAAGAAAATCCACAGAACTAAATATTTATTTTCCACTTTTCCCATTTCTCTGTTTATTTTATTATATTTGCCTAGATTCCATTTATTTTTGACAGATATAAGAGGACTTAGGTTTATTGATCTAGTCATCCCTGTTTAATTTCTGCTTTAACCTTAATTTAAAATCTTGTCATGTTTTCTATTTACTGTGTTTATTAAAGTGCTCTTTCTCACCTCACGGGTTTTTCCGAGTACTCTCCCTTTTGACTGCATTCAACTGGCTGAGATGTAATCTGGTTCTAAGACTCTGTGGAGTTTGAGAATGAGCATATTCTATTTAGAATCGCACGATAAATATATTTCTTTAGGAAGTCTGATTAGTTTCTATTACTTTAACAAGATTATTAATCATTATGCTGTTATTTCATTAGAGTTAATTGGCTTCCAACACTGGAGGAAAAGATTTACTCCTACTACAGCTTCAGAGACTTCTAACAGCAGCCTCTAATTCACGATTTTGACAGAGTGGATTCATTTTATCTTAGTGGTTAACTTGTCTTTATGTTTCCACATTTAACAGGTTGATTACATCTTTCAACGCTCTTATCTTTTGTTAAAATGATAGACAAAGTTGAAATAATTATATATATACTGAACTTTCCCCAAACTTAGACTATTAAAACTCCCACTATAAAAATAAAATGAGGAAGCAGGAGAAACTACCTGGCTTTAAAAAAATAAACATATAAAACAAAAGCCAAACCAAAATTAACTAAGCTAAAGAGAGCTCTACAAATACTTCAGCATGTGAAATTAAGCTATTCCTTCACTGATTCACAAACACCAAATACCGTTTTGCATAAACAAAAACACTTTAAGGTTGGATGAATGTTCCCTTGGGCCCAAAGAAATCTGGGGCTTGTACTGGAGTGAGCAGTTATTCAGAGTAAGCGCAGGCAGGCCAGTGACTGGCACACAAGAGAGCTGTAGAACAATGAGCTAAGCAGACCATATTTGCAGGGGAGCGCCTTTGAAAGTATTTTTCTAATATAAAGTGGCTCAGTATCACAGGCTCCACTCACCGCTAGTGTCGCCTCCTTCTGGTCACTCTAGGGATTAGCTCTGGCCCGGCATTGTACCCTCCACTTGTGGTGCCTCTACCATCTCTTTCAACCCGCTGTCCTCTCTCACTCCAGGAACCGCAGCCTCCTCCTCGTGACTTGGGCCTCTGGCTAGGTCACCCTGAGGTTCCCCCTTCTGGGGTGCGGGTGTGTGTGTGAAGGGGGACAAAATCTTTCCAGCACAAATAAGCCCAGGCAGTCAATTGTCCTTTGCCTGGTCTCTGCCACATCCTAGTGACTGGTAGGGGAACCATAGCTCATTCTCTACTCTGGATTCCAGCTCAGGGGCCCTCTAATCAGCCGCCAAAGTCTGCACTCCCATGTCTTGCTGCCTTCCCCCTGAGCCTTCTCCTACCTTCCTGCTCTCTGGGTTTGCCAGCCTCCCAACTCTACCCTCCGAGGGAGTAACTGTGGACTACCCTCTATAGCCCCAAACTCTATAGTCCCTTTTCCCCGGAGTGACTGCAGCCTACTTCCCTGCAGCCCCCTTTTCTGCTCTCAGCTCTTGGGCTTTATACAGGCCCCTGCTGTTCCTTTCCAGCTGAGCCTGCTTCCAATTAGTGCTCACTATCTCTGGACACAGATTCCCAAAAGGAGGAACCACAGATGCCCAATACCTAGCTCAGAAGTGGGCAAACTACGGACCGCGGGCCACGTCCGGCCCACGGGACTGTCCTGCCCGGCCCCTGAGCTCCCGGCCGAGGAGGGTAGCCCCCGGCCCCTCCCCCACTGTCCCTCCTCCCCTGCAGCCTTAGCTCACCATGTGGGCAGCGCCGCTGGTGCCCGCCCACCTTCCAGGCTTTCCAATAAGCCTGTTTTGCCGCTCTGAGTGCCATGGTAAGGGGGTGGCAGTGGGGGGATTGGATAAGGGGCAGGAGATCCCAGGGGGCAGTCAGAGGACAGGAGGCGGTTGGATGGGGCGGAGGTTCAGAGGGGGGCAATTAGGAGACAGGGAGCAGGGGGCGTTGGATAGGGGGTGGGGTCCGGGAGGGGCAGTTAGGGACGTGGGTCCCGGGACGGGGTGGTCAGGGGACAAGGAGTGTGGGGGGGGGCCTGTTAGGGGGCGGGGTGTGGATAGGGGTCGGGGCAGTCAGGGGACAGGGAGCGGGGGGGGGCAATTAGGAGTGGGGAGTCCTGGGAGGGGGCGGTCAGGGAACAAGGAGCAGGGGGGGGTTGGGTGAGTTGGGGGTTCTGAGGGGGGCATTCAGGGGGCAGGAGTAGGAGGGGGCAGATAGGGGGAGGGGGCCAGGCTGTTCGGGGGGCACAGTCTTCCCTACCTGGCCCTCCATACCATTTCGCAACCCTGATGTGGCCCTCGGGCCAAAAAGTTTGCCCACCCCTGACCTAGCTGGACCTGCAAGTGGTTGGCATACATGGGACAGTGTACCTGAGCCTAGTCTGAGAGTAGAAGAAATGGCCAGATTCTACCTTCAGACAGGTAAAAGAAAAAGGCAGAACACCCAAAGGGAGAGGGACCAGAAAAGGGACAGGGGTACAACTCGATCTTTAACTGTGGCAGTTGTGCTTCTATCCAACTAGTGACCTAGCTTAATCCTTGTTATTGTGGAGGATTTGAAGAGATTACAACAGAAGATCCTATGTCTCAGACTCTAATTCAATGGCTCTGAGTTAATGGGATCGCACCTCTAAATAGCCACCCACTGCTTTGAAAAACACATCTTGTTCTTTTAGTTACAAAATTGTTTCTATAGAGTTATTTCTCTTTTGCTTTCTCTCATTTGGGGGGAACAGAAAAAGAGGATGATTGGACCAATGAAGCTTGCGGTTCCTTTGGTAATTATACTATATTCATAAAGAAAAATTCCTACAAAAATGAGGGAAGGGTGAAAAGAATAGAAGGGAAGAAAAAAAGGGGGGTGGAGGAGCAGGTATGTACTAAAGAAATACAATAAATAGTCATAAAGCCCTGAACATTCTCTACTGAAAGTGGAGGAGAGTAACAGTTAGGACCTGAGCTCAGTAAGCAGCAAATGCAGTAACAAACCACCACTAGAAAGAGAAGCAGAGATGAACCTAGAAAAGAAACTGGCTTTCAGGGGCAGAGTCCACATCAGATGTCATCACAGTGAAAGGCAGAACCTGTTAGGGCAGGTTAGTGTTGCACTCCTGTCAGAGTGACAAATAACATTACATGTTAACAGAGTGGCAGACATGACAGTACAGAGGCAAATTGTTCAGCTCTACCTACTATTTGAAACAGCCAGTAGATATGGCAAATGCCATTTTCCCTATTTGTATTCCCTGTCTTTTCAAACCTGGCCATTACCATTGACCCTGGACTGGCAGCCTTTGTCCTCTGTTGAGGATGAGAGCTTTTGGGGGATGGTGCAATGCAGTTCTAAAGGGGCACAGATCTCATGTGCAACTTGGTTTTCTTTTTCAGTCTAATGAGTCTGAAATGGAGTTGGACAAAAGTTTCCAAGGTGCAGTGACCAAATATTTTGAGAGTGCCCAGGGTCCAGACATCTATAAACCCCATGCAAGGCGGGGTGGTGGGGGTGGTGATGTTGCACTGCAACAGAAGCAGCCTGTGCCAGGCCTAAATCTGGGGCAGTGCAATTCCCACAACCTGTCATCATAGCTGTGTGTGTTGGAGGGAAAGACCTAAGGCTCCACCTATGCCATGCCTTGACTTACACAATTGCATGGATGGGGAGGAACATCCCACCTCCATTGAGGCTGTTCTTTTCCTGGTGGAACTACTTGCTGTACAAGTAACTGGGACAATGGAGTAAAAGCGGTGGGAAGTTTACACATTTACACTGTCAAGTAATTTAGGTCATAGTCTGGCCTCCCATATTTAGCATGGCTTATTTTGGTGCTTTTCTTTCTGAAGCCTCTCAGCATGCAGGCAAGAGCAAATGTATAGTCCAGTCTGAGTGAGAGAGAGAAGCTTTTTTGCACAGGACTTAGTGAAAGTACTGAAGAAGCTGCAGGACTATACTCAATCCCTTACTCAATCACCTCTTCCATTGAATTTCCTGGGAAAGTGCATGGGTCAGGAATTCAGGCTCAGGCCTTCAGTATGTGAAGTGTGAAGAGTTGCCACTGCATTAGTCATAGAATCTAATGACTTTAAGCAGAATGAAGAATATAATATGGTATAGATCGTTCTAGGCTTACCAATTCCATTCACTCATCTTGCTTACCTTGGTACCTCTTCTCACTTCGCATACTGAAAGCCTGAGCCTGAATTCCTGACCCATCCAATCTCCCCGGAAAGTCAAGGGAAGATGTGATTGAGTAAGGGATTCAGGACTGGGCCCCATGTAAATGCTGAGATCACTTTGTCCACCACTGAAATGCAGCCGCTCCTGTGGTGAAAAGAAAAAATGTTAAAGTCTTTAAATCATGATTTCAGTAACTCAGCCAGAGGTTAGGGGGCCTATTACAGGAGTGGGTGGGTGAGGTTCTGTGGCCTGCACTGTGCAGGAGGTCAGACTAGATGATCACGAGGGTCCCTTCTGCTTTAACGTCTATGAGTCTATTTCCTCTTTCACACACTCAGAGTCCAGTCCTGCTTCTCTTGAAGTCAATAACCCAACTCCTATTGACTCCGAGTTGGAACATGCCCCTCTGAAGTGAGATGAGATTTGTAAGAAGAAGGGAGTTAAAACCACCAGTCTGGGATAGTTTGAATATTCCTGGTGTGAATCCAAATGCTTTCTTCACCTTAATTGACTTATAGATGTTCCCAAGTCACTTACTTCCTACTTTGGTCTAAGGAAGGGGCAGTGGAATGTGATTTCTTAGCTTGCCAAATGGCAGAGTAGGGAAAGGACCATCATTTATTACTGAGTACTGTCAGCACGCTAGGCACTGAATGTAGATGACAATCTCACTGATAACAAAGAGTTTACAGGCTGAATGTGACACAGACAATAGTGTTAGAATATATCTGCCTCTTGCAAATACAGATATTTGCAAACACTTATCTATTAGAGAAATGTGCAACTAGAACCAAAACCCATTAACTATGGAATAATCTATCTTATACCCTCTGTACAAAGGTGATGTGAAAAGAAAGCTGTCACCTGCATAGGGAAAAAAACCCCACACTCAGTATTTATGCAGGTGCCCCAAATGCAAACTACCTCGCATGAGTGGACAAAGATCACAAGCTCCAGTTCCCCTGTTGTTAAAAGTGTAGCCAATGGGTTGGCTACACTCGTGATTCATCATTAAAAATGTTTGAAAGTAAAAAAATCAAGCTAAGCCAATTTATTGCCTAAAAACAAAACAGTACAATACAAAAAGGAGACATACATAACCCCTTCTTTTGGGAGGCAATTTTTATGTTGCACCATGTTCACCTCACACACTAGGTATGCTTCAAAATAGTCCCCCCAAACTACCTATATTTATATCATAGCTAAAAACGTTCTGTACATCACCCAAGACCAAAATTTGCCAGTGAGTTTTTTACCTTATTTTTACCATCCATTTTGGATACTATATTCTAAACCAGTTGGGCATAGAGGTACATGCCAACCTGTGCTTGGACACACCACTTATGTGTTGTTTTTGACAAGCTTCCTATTTCTAATGCCAAAGCTGACTTCAGCTTCGCAGAGTGTTGTGGGATACTTGAGATGGGTGAACAGAATTAGTGGAAGAACATAATACATTCACTTAAAAGAACTTTCCAAGGCCCATAGCATATTAATAATGTGTGCGTAACACCTATTAATGTTGGTGTTCACTATGCCTAACATATAAGTATTGGCTAACACCCCACACTACCGTACCCACATTATCTGAAATGCCATTTCGTGGTGTCATTACAAAAATCAGTGGCATATTTAAAATTTGGGTTGCGGGCAGCATAGACTAAATGGAATGTAATTAATAAAGAATGTAAGGTGTACGGTACTGAATATACTACTCCTGTTCATAATTTAATAAAATATAAAACGTAATTGGGCAAGAATATAAACATAATTTATTTTTAGCAAAAGCCTCTATATTTGTCTTTGCTTGAAGTTGCCACAGAATTTCCCATTTTCCATAGAAATGAACACCAGGTTACATGAAAGACTTGAGAACCTTGCAACAGAATTTATGCCACAGAGAACATGAGACCTTAGCTACTGGGAGAAGTGAGGATCTCTGCCCTTCCTACATGTTACTGGTACAGTAAGTACATTTGTCCTTTGATAAGTGAATACTGTATGATTTGAAATGTCATGAACAGATGTAACTGTTCAGCTTATAGAAATACCAGTGCCCCATCAATAATGTTGATATGAAGGGAATTTGAACTGTTATTTGAATATAAATGTCAATTTAATAACTTCATTTGGCAGAATGACTCTATTTGTCAATCTGGTCTGTGTGTATCCCAACTGGCAGCTCCAATATATTTCAGATGTAAATTTAAATCACTCAGTGTTATCTCAAATGCAAAGTGAGTGCGTATAATAATCTCAGCTCTATTATTTTGGCAACTAATGTAACTTTGTACAGTAGAAGTTAGAAAACCCTGCACTCATTGCAATTGTTTGTGTTGACTAGATTTTGTGGAAAATCATTTTATGAAAGAATCCCATGCTCTTTTGGAAAATCTTTGAATATCTTTTTATCTAGGAGTATCTTTCGAGGTTTTCCAGGAATTAATAAGTGTAAGTTTGAACATTTCAATTTTTTTCTTTAATTCTTTCTATTCTTCATTCCTGTTAACTGGATACTGATTTTTCAGGGATATCTCAGAAATATTTCTACAATAATTTCATGGGGGAAGTGAATTCAAATATAGTTCTTAACAATAGCTGTGAAGCGAAGTCAATTATCCTTAGCAGACCATTAATCCTTTAATATTTAATTCTCAAAAATAAAGGTTTAAAAATTGTGGTTTCTTAGCTTTGATTTCCCTTATAGTTTAGATTGTCACAAAAATAATCAAAAGATGTTTTGCTTATGGATTTCCAAGATACTCAACAATTCTGCCCTCAGTCAACATCCTTGCAACCCCACTGACTGCAATAAAGAGGGCCAATGTTTCAGCACAGAGACCAATGACCAAGTTCAAGAGCAAGTTCTTTTTCCAATAGATGGGAAGCTTGCACGGCCACAGTATGTGCTATAAATATTATATGGATAAAGAGAAGGTTTCAGTTGCCTTTCACCAGCACAACAATTCAGATTTCAGACACTTGTTTTGTAATTAAAAACAAAACAAAACAATTGTCACATATAAATATGGGCCAACTTCTACTTTCAATAACACAGTACAAATCCATTCACCTCCATAGGCATGAAGAGGTAGTTCATACCCTATACCGTATTCAGTTGTTGGTTTCCATGCTGAGACTACCTGTAGGAGGTATAATGTTTGGGTACATGTGTTCACTGGGAAAGGGACTGGGGTCACCATTTTCATATGGACTACAAAACAGAAAACAGATGAGAATGAGTTTCCCTCACTACTGACCGTGATTAGATTTGGCCTAATAACCTGCATCTTGCTTTGAATCCATTGATCTAATTGTTCTTCCAACATTCCTACTAATAATTTCAGTAGTAATATGCGTATTGAATAACATGAAATGAATGAAGTACATTCTTCATTCTACAGTCAGTGTTGATAGTTATTATGGAATTTACAGGAAATAGCCCCAATTTAGTATTGTTTTTCCTTTCTGGAAAAATCCTATAGAGACTAATAGGGATGGGAAAAAAGTAGATTACAAAAAAAGTATCAGGGCTTTCTAGCAATGACTCTAAAAACCTGTAGGACCTGTTTTTCTGAAGTGATGTAAACACATAAATCTAACTAAAGTTTACTGGAGTACTGATAGCTCAGTTTCTGAAATCCAAGTCGCATAGAATTTAATATAGAATATTATTTCTCTAGGGTTTTTTTGAGCCATTCTATGAAAGGGGAAACAGTTTTCTATTTCTTAGGACAATTAAAAAGGGACCTTTATATAACAGGTCCTACCCCTTTCCACAACTGCAGCTGCTGTTATGGTTGATAGTAGCGGTTCTCAAACTTCATTGCACCACGACCCCCTTCTGACAACAAAAATTACTACACGACCCCAGGAGAGGGAACTGAAGCCTGAGCCTCACTGCCCCAGGCATGGGGGAACCAAAGCCAAAACCTAAGCTCTAGTGTCTTGGGTGGGGGTGGGGCCAAGGCCGAAGCCCTAGGGCTTCAACCCCAGGTGGGGGGCCTGTGACCTGAGCCTCGCTGCCCAGGGCTGAAGCCCTTGGGCTTTGGCTTTGGCCCCGGGTGGTGGGGCTCGGGCTTCGGCTTCAGCCCTGGGCCCCAGCAAGTCTAACGCCAACCTTGGCTGCCCCATTAAAACAGGGTTGTGACCCACTTTGGGGTCCCGACCCACAGTTTGAGAACTGCTGGTCTATAGGCTAGAATAGTGGTTTCAGATCCTCCATGCCAGTTACATTGGATACTAAGGCCACAGGATCCATTTAAATGCAGAGCTGTGACCTGGCCAGCGCAAAATATGACCACCGTACAGGTCTATGTGTAGTCAACGTGAGAAGAACCTTCTTGTAGCATGAATAAAATGTGCAATAAATTCTAGGTGACTGCTCATTGGACAGAATCCTCCCTTGAGGCATCCTATGTAGGGCTTAAGTGGTGTGGAGAGCCTTGTGCTAGACCTCTTCACCTTGAGATTAAGGGTGGAAAAGCCCCGCATTAGCACAAATACAAACCCCAGATAATCAGGTTAACCCAAATACAAAGATCCTACAGCCTAGAAACAGGTGACTAGTGTTAACAGCTAGATTCAATTAAGGTACCTAAGAGGAGGCAATCAAGAGGAAAGAAGATTAATTGTTCCACCTCCAGATTATCTCCCATCAATTGTTGACGGAATCACAAGGGGTGTTCCAAAACTGTGGTTTAATTAAAGATAATCTAGAATTACCCTGGTTTAATTATTTGCAAAGATTCATTATATCTTCTGTCTCTACTAGAAAGATATCAACTGTGACTTAGTGTTTCGCAGCGAAATCAAAACAACGTTAAAAAAGAGGTTAAAACTATAGTAAACTACAAATAGCAATGTAAATAAATATACATTGTCCTCCTCTAAATGTAACTAGCTACTCACCAAACTAAATTGGCATCTTCTTGGTGAGATAAAAGCACAAATAATTAAATTTGGTAATTCTGGATTATCTTTAATGTAATCCAGAGCCTTGGAATGCTCATCTGTGATCTTGTCACAATTAAGCATCAATAATCTTCACACTGGACAGTTAATCTTACCTCATGAATGTCGCATAATTTATTTTCAATCTGAGACAGTTTTAGCAATAATCCCCTTTTTTCTTTTGGAAGATAGTGTGAGGTTTTACAAAGAAAAATCTGAATAACTTGTTATTTCAGTTTTGGTAAGATGTATGCTTTTTTTCTGCATTCCTGGCTTTTAGCTTCCCCCTTGAAAGTTCCCAGAGGTATTTTAAACATTTTCCTTCTTGTTTCCATCCCGCTGTCACTCAACATCAGAACATACTTTTTCAGATGAAGCTTAAAACCCAGTATTAATCATCCCACAATGCATTAAAGATCTTCAGCTGGTATAAAAGGGCTCCATTGACTCAAATGGGGCTATGAGAATTACACTAGTCTGCAGTAAATATCTTATTAAATCTAAATTAAATATATATAGTTAATTGCATAAAGATATGATTTATAATACTACTTTCCTGAGGAATCTTTTTGACAATTACATTATTATTACTTGGCAAAACATTAATAATTTGCTGTTTGAAATCTGTTTGTTTATCTGTGGCAATCTGATGTTTAATTACTCTGTTGGAATTAGCAGAGTAAACACCCTAGAATTCTTTATTAGTATGTATTGAGTTTATCACATTCTGTTATTCACCATTTTGTTATTCAAGCAAAATAATGAAATATAATGCATAAACAATATGATCTTTTCCCTTCAAACCCTTTAGGTTCTTTCTGGATTCTCCATGGATGGAATGGGCTACTTTCTGTTCAGTATGGCTAACAAGTTTATCAATGGCAGCCTGATTTTTCAGAAGGCCAAGGACAGCAGTCTATGCAGGGTTTCTGTGCCTCTGATTTGCCTATGTGCTTACAGTAATTATATTGCAAAGACAGGAATCTGCATGTGCACATTCTTGAATAGACTGTACAATTGCAGTAATTCTGCGTCAAAGTAGGCACACATTTGCATGCCTAAACATAATAATAAAGAACGCTTTACTTCCTGAAAATCAGGCCCATGGTATCAAGAATCCAAAATCATAGAATCATATCATAGTTGGAAGGGACCTCAGGAGATCATCTAGTCCAACCTGCTGCTCAAAGCAGGACCAATCCCCAATTTCTGCCCCAGATCCCCTAAATGGCCCCCTCAAGGGTTGAACTCACAGCCCTGGGTTTAGTAGGCCAATGCTCAAACCACTGATCTATCCCTCCCCCTCAAATGTTGGTGTCAGAAGCAAATTAGTATTTGTAAAGTACAGAAACAACAGCCAAATTGTTTCTTCTTCACTTATTGTGCTCAGTGTGTGTTGGCACCACGGCAGTGGTTCAGAAATCTCAAACGCTGTCAGGAAAAACAAACTGTGCCCTACAGACACAATGGAAGGGTGAAGAAAAGCACAAAAAGGAAACCAAGAATTCATCTGTTTTTAACAAAAGAATGATATATTTGCCAACAGAGTGGTGGAAACTACTTCTCCTTGATGAATCATGAGTTCTCAGTGTGGTCTTTCCCCCTGCTATTCGCTTCTGTTTGCTTGTAGTACAAAGGGAGCTTTAATTTGTAGTGAACTATAAAGGAGACATATAATATACATTTGTAGTTTTTAATTCTAATGCTAATTTTTTAATTCTAATTTTTTAAAAAGTGCATTTATATTATGAAATGAAAAGGCATACTGCTTATTCAATACATATTTCTTATTTGGGTGCCAGTTTTGTATCTTGATATGACATTTTTGTGTCTGTGTGAAATGTTTAATCTTTGAGTCACTGACCTATTACTGTAGTTTTATTTTGAATTTTGGGTTGAAATGAGCTAAAAATCAAAAAGTCAAAATTTCATCTGCCTTGGGGGCCAAACCATGCAAAGAGGCAAGTTCCAGGCTTGCTTGCATGGCCATCTTAATAAACCTTTCTCGGGTTCATTCTAAACTCAGAAACTGCAATATGCAAGTTTTGCATGGTTTCGGGGGTTGTGAAGACTTTGTTCTGATCTTAATTTGGAAATAACAGAGATTTCAGTATTTGTCTGTGTGTGATCTTCAACATAGGCTGTGGAGCAGAGAGGAGAGAGGGCACTCAGATTTGGAGGGTGTGTGTGTAGGGGCTCATGGCCGGAGGAATCAGGCTGCTGCTGAATGGCGTGCACCTAATAGGGGAAGAGGAGGGTCAAGAGGGGAGGAGAGAGGACTCTATGGGCCCCTCACTCCGCAACCTCCGTTAAATGATTATGAAGGATGGGATTTTCAACAATGTGTACACTGCAGATGGGAGGCAGACTCGTGCTAGCTCAGTTCAACCTAGCATGCTAAGAAGAGCAGTGAGGATGTTGTGACACTGGCGGAGGCTTGGGCTAGCCATCCAAGCTCAGATCCAGGGGTGGACTTGAGGTCCTGAACTGCTGCCCAAGCCACAACATCCACACTGCTATTTTTAAGATGCTAGTTCAGCTGGAGCTAGCGCAAGTCTGTCTAGCTGGCCTGAGAGGCTCGCTCCCAGATGCTGTGTAGACATACCCTAAGTGATTTAGGCGCACAAGTCCCATTGAAAGTCAATGGGCTTTTCAGTCATTTAGGCCCAGATCCTCAAACATATTTAGGTGCCTAACTATCTTTGAGGATCTGGCCCTCAGGCATTTCTGAAAATCCCATCCTCTGTAAATATTGCAGATTGTTCCCATCATAGTATGTAGATGCTGCTATTTTGTGTCCATTGCCTTTTTAATAGACTCACTGAGTACCTTGTAAGGTTGAAGACCGGGTGTGGCTATAACATGGGTTAGCTAGTGATATATGACAATGCAGAAAAAATGTAGTTTGTTTCCTTTATTTTAAAGGAACTTCTTAGACTTATGGCCAGTTCTTTGGCCAGTCAGCATAGTCCCAGGGTCAAGTATTAAATCTGCGTTACACGGTGCAGTTTCCTTCTGAGTGTATACCATATCTGTACATGATCTCAACACCTGGCTGCTGCTGAGTACGCAAAAGAGAAATGAAAGAATACAGAAAAAAGAAGAGAAACATTTGTTACTGTAAAAATCTGAAATTAATGTGTCTGGGTTATTCTTACACTTAATTGTGTGCATTTAAATTTTGCACCTATTACCTGATATATTAGCACTCCACTCGTGTCTCACTTAAGGCAGGACAAAGGCATTTCTTACTTTTACCTCCCCCTCCAATGTCAATCTTATCTGAACTCTCCTGGCCCAGTGTGGGAAGTTGCTCCAGCTGCATTTATTACTGCACTAAACCAGCCTTTCTGAATCTGTTTTCAAATTGCAACTTAATGGCACAATCCTGAGCACCCACAAATCCCCGAGGTAGAGACTCATTTGGATTTTCAGTTCACAGACAAATTATGTCACACTTTTTCCCTTGGCATCTGTATGGCTGTCATTGGGGTGCTGGCCTCAGAAAGATGATGGGTCTGTTAAGGGAGATAATGTGTTGATCTCTTTCATGCGTTCTGCAACTGCTACTTGATCCTGTCTGCTTCTGGCAAAAATCCTTTTTCTGTGATTGCTATACACAAAAAATAGTGACCTGCTGATTCCTTTGAACAGTGCTTTGCCTCTATGGGACACCCTTAAAACACTCACCAACCTTCAAGACTGGCTACTTGGCTGCATTTTTATGTGCAAACCCACTATTCTGAACACTGGAAAGGTACCAGCAGAAATGTCATCCATACTAAAATGCATTATTGTTATTATTATTATTTACTTCTGTTACCCTTGTGCCTAGCAGTCTTAGTCATGGACCAGGACCCCATTGTGCTAGGCGCTGTACAAACACAGAACAAAAAGACGGTCCCTGCCCAAAGGAATTTACAGTCTAAGTATGAGAGAAGAAGCAACAAACGGATACGGACAGGGACAAACAAGGAAACAGTGAGACTCTCTTGGTCAGCATAGTAGGCAGTGGTCTCAGCACACCACTGGTCAAACTGGTGTCAAGTTTTCTGTAGGCCACATGGCAAAGAAGAGTTCTGAGGAGGAATTTGAAGTCGGATAATGAGATGGCTTTCCAGATGCTTATGGGGAGTTCCTCCCAAGCGACAAGATGGAAGAAAACACACATGTGTTTGTTTGAAATTTTAACAAGTGGGCAATGGAAGGTGTCATCCTGGGCCAGCTGGAGGTGAGCATCAGTAGCTAATGGCTCATTCAGAATGAGAGATGATAGCTACAGTGGGGATTGACCATGAAGGGACTTGAAAGTGAATTTGAAACTTGAATTGTGGATGTTGATCTGAAGGTAAATGTTTTGATCTTTACAGCTCTGTATAGTGTAGGTGGCTGGGTACCTTAGAAACAGTATCTCTGTTAGTGAGATTCGGTGAAAATTGAGATTTGCGCTGCTATCCAAGTCAATACATCCCCCTTGCTTGCACAAAAGAGGAATGAAGAAGAACATTTTCAATGATGGGCTTCCTACTGAAGCCACTGAGTCTTTGCCTAGGTGAGGACTAAGTAAAACTGAATACAGCTCTGAGAACTTGGCCTGTGAAATGCTATTGGTGGAATTGAAGGGGAGAAGGTGGTTTTTATGGAGTTTGCTAGAAAGAAGTTTTCCCCCCTTCCTTTTCTTCTTTCACTTTCCCAGTTCAGCTGATTTTTCATCCCCTGTGTATTGTTGAGCTTTCACTTCTCACCACAGCTCACATATAGTGCCCTAATTATTTCTTTCCTGTTTTCCTCTTGAGCTTCAATTTTATATGCACGCAATAGACGGTGGCAATTTATATGAGGATCTATTTTCCATATGTGCCTTTTGTCTTGTACTGTATAAAATACATCATAAACAATACTGGCAAAGGAAAAAAAATCTCCGAAATACCAGAGTATATTTTTAATTTTGTTCTTCAATCTATTTCTGTGTACTTCCCACAATAACCCTGATCACTTTCCTTTTTTATGAAGAATAATTACAGTAGAAGTAGAGTGAACAGCAATAATGCGTTATAAATTCTATTAGAAATGCAGAAATTGAAAGAAAAGCTCACTTAAAGGTCAAATATATTACTTTTAATATTGTATTCTGACTTTTTGCAGAGTAAATGTGCATTTTAATGGAAGTACATTGTGTGAGACAATTAGGCAAAGAGCTGAAATAAGAATAATGGAAATATATCATTTCCAGAGGACTTTTTTTGGTACAAAATATATGTGTTTAATTACATTTTTATTGAAAATTTTATGGGGTCACCCTTAGGAAGGTACAATCAATTTATTACATTTATAGGAAGACAATACTGTCCATGAGCTAAGGCACTGGACCAGGAATCAGAAGACCTGGGTTCTATTTCTGCCTCTGCTACTGACCTGATATGTCACGTGGGGAAAGTCACATCATTTTTCTTCCTGTGACTGGAGAAAATGAAATTCTCCTTTGTAAAATTCTCTGCAATCTAAAGATGAAGGCCAGAGTCTGTTGAGTGACATGGCTCCTCTATGCAGATTGAACAAAGGGGCTGTAAAGCTGGTATGTTAGGTTAGCTGCGGATTTTTCACAGTTTGAATGTATCCCTGGGTGTGTCATAGAGCTGACGTATGTGGGTCCTGTGCCACTTTGTTTCATGGACCCAAGGTCAGAATGTGTTGTGGCCAGGAGGAGGGCCACAATCAGCTGTCATACAACCGCCCTGAAGGACCAGATCAGTGTTGAGCTAGTTTAGAATTAGAGAGTCTCCCACTGTTCTTTTACACCCCTCTAGTTCCATCCCATATCTGTGCCTGTAATCTAGGCCAAAGGACAGTCTGTTCAGGACACCCAGAACTGTGAACCACTTTTTTACCCCTCTGCCTCAGCATGTGAGATCTTTGCTGGTGATTAGACTGTCATCTCCCTGCTGCACCAGTCTGCCTTCCTCACCAGCAGACTCCACGAGATTGTGTCAGTCTTAACCTTGCCTTGCAGGGATCAGTGAACCCAGTTCCTGAGTCCCCTAGAGAACTCTTTCTGTAGTGTCCAGTTCCTCTCACTGGACACTCTCAGAAGTTATTAAGTTTGCTGCCTCCAGCAAAACAGTGTACACACCGACCTGTAAGGTTAGCTGAATTCTCACACTTCGCATTAATGTACAGAACTAAGATGGGTTTGGAATAAAACAAGAATAAATTTATTAACAAAAATAGATTAAAGTGATACCAAGCAAGAGAAAAAGAGATGTATGGTTACAAACAAAACAAAATGCTCTTTCTCGTGACTAAAACTTAATTCTAGCAAGATATAGCTTTGCCTAAAACAGTTTCTCACTTACTGGAAGTTATCAGAACCTCCTGCCCTTCAGGACAGAAGGATCCATCTTTTCAAAAGCTCACAGGGTGCGGTTCCCTATGCCCCTGAGAGATGGATAACTAAAATGTTTTTTTGCTCCCATTGTATTATCCAAAATCCATTGTCTCTGCTTCAAGAGCCACAGAGGATTTTTGGGATGCAAACTCTGTCCCCCAATGTGCTCCCTAAGCTGCTGCTTGTTAGCTTGATGGCTTTATTTACCTTATATGTAAATGTACTTTCCTTGTCGTCTGCTTGTAATCAAGCTAGTTAGAAAGATGAATCCACATTTTCTTTGTCTAGGGTAGACTGGGTTCATGCACTACCTCCAAAACACATTTTAAGAACATATTCCAGCACCCATACATAATTCTTTGTGCACAAGTCGTGCATATATCATGAAATAATTTTCAGGATCAGTGTGTCACCAGTTAACATCTGATATCTTACAAGACACCCTTTAGATACAGATTATGACAACAGTGTGTTAGGGGTAGTAATTGTGTCAGGCCTGATATGAATTATAGTATGGTGGGCCCTCTGTCAGTGAGGACTGAGGGGCTCTCACGGTCACAGTTACTTTAGGTGCAACCCAATACAGCAGTTCAGAACTTCAGGCAGAAGTTAATCCTTACAGAGTTTAGAAGAGAAAGGATCAGTTGCCCTCTAACATAAGACATGAAGAAGTACGTATAGAGATGTTATCACTAGTAGATATTACCAGAGGACAGAGAATCCTCAAAAGGCTTTAACCTGATCACCAAGTTTGTGACTACAGTTTTGCACCCACCAGCTAATTGTCAGGGCAAATATGACAAGGGTTGCATGTAGAACTGAATATTCATATCATATAGTTAGCTGTAAAATTATGTTCTTTGCATTTACAATGACTTGCAAATGCAGAATTGCACCCACATAATTGGATGATAATTCTGGCAATTAGTCTCACTATGTTAAGCATTATAATATAAGAATTAAAAAAAAAATCGAAAACAGAGGAAGACATTCCAGAATGACATCATACAGGACATTAATACACAGGCTTGGTAGTTAACCTATGCCTCAAAGGGATATGAACTGATTCATTCTGTGTTCCATCATTTGGGAACAGGCCCCAAATGAGGCATCGGAAAAGGACTATCATGTACAATGAAGTGCTTTAAAAAGCTACTCCCACTGAAGTCAATGACAGGTACCCATTTTCTGCAATGGAAGGAAGATTGGCCCACAATCCTCTTTATCCAATTAATGCCTCTTAATGTTGTCAACAACTTGCCCTAACATTTTTGATGACGGATCAGTCCTGCTGCCAATGAATTATGCTAATGCCTTCTGTGGGAGTAGGTCCTATATCCTAGATGGGGTGTTCCTAGATGGGGTGTTCATTTGTGCTTTCTTGAATGGAGAAAGAAATTGTAAGAGGAATTTTTTTTATTTCATGTTGTGCTAAAAAATGATCACCATTCCAGCTTGTCTAAGCTATAGAGGTGTATTGCAGTATGGTATGCTTAATTGAAAAGCTGAATATTTGCTTAAACAGAGTGAGCCTGCATATAATAATTGACATTAACTGCTATTTGGAGCAAGACATCAGTAATTTAAAAATGACATTAAACCACATTCCTTGTAACAGAGACTATACTTGAGCTCAAAGCCTAGTGAATACTGCAAAAGTATTAGTGAACATCCATTTGACTGAGCAGTGAATTTGCTCTGATGATACTAACAAAGCTTCTATTTTTGCTTTTTGCAAATAATCATATGAACAAAAATTTGTTAGTAAAAATATTCATATAAAGGGGAAAGTACCATGAATAGTGTGCAAGCTGTTTTACTCTGGCAAGCCCCAGTTGGGGGTATAATACCAGGGATGGGGATATTGCATTTGGGGAAAATTAGAGCAGCCCTCAGGTTGCTCCAGTTACCTCAAGGGTTAAAAATGCTTGAGGATAAGCAAGTCAAAGGGGGTGTAAAGTCAACTTTGTTCCCCAGTTCTTCATGGAGCTGAGTGAAACTCTTCTGCATTGAAGATTTAGACCAGGATTTTAAATAGACCCTTCTGAGTTTTAACTATAGTGTCACTAGTACAAACCAACTTTACTTCAAAGAGAAAATATTTTAACTTAATTCAGTTCTTTTTTTGCTTGGACAAGGAAAAGTACTGGATGAGAAATAGTTAAACTATATTTTGTAAAGTTACATTTGGGCAAGGGATCTGTCAGTTACTACTGACTGACTGACTGACCTTTCCCCCTCTATACTATAGGAACATCTTACTGCTTAAATCAATAGTTCTATGGTGGAAATAAATGAATTATTTACACCATGGCCCATTTATTTGCACAATGTAGAAAATAACATTTATTTGTAGTTTGAAAGTCCCATTGGGGGTTCCAAAGATATATTCTAGCACATTATATTCACTACGCTTTCTTCTACCTGAAACCAGTGAAGAGAAAAATGGCTTAATATACAGAAATGTGTATGAGACAAAGAAAATAAAAGATCAAAGGGAACATAAAAATGACAAAATCAAAATGATATGGGTATACTCGTGTAGAATAAAGGAACAGGGGGATGGGAAGACAAATGTTCCTGCCCCTCTAGGCAAATCATAAAACAGAAATTAAAATCTTATGCTCAACAACCTAGTTTTAACAACAGGTTTAAAGGATCTCACCCACCCCAAAAATGACCGTTCTCCACACCTATCATACTAGCAAGAGAGGGCAATGAAAGTTATTTTTCCTGTAGGCCAAGAGAAACCTAGAGAAGGATTCGCAGAAAATAAAGTTAAGATTAAAAATGATTTGTAGGATTCATAAAGGTTTATGCGCTTGGCAACATTCAGGGCACACCTGGAGTGTTGTGTAGGAGCAGTGCACACACTGCTCCATCCAAGGGCATCAACCTTGGAATCTCGCCAAGATGACATGAACCGTGGGAAGCCTCTCAGGACTGGGCTCAAGGCCCGAGAGCAAGGAATGCGGTAGATAGAAATTGGTAAATAAGAATGTTAAACAAAGCCAGTGTATTCCTTTTATCTGTTGGAGAATGTAATGCGAGGGGGGAGAGAGAGAGAATAAAGGGGAAGGTGGAAAGCTGACAGGCGGAAGCCCGTTAGCAGAGACCAGCCTGCTTGCTTGCTAAAAGCTGTGTTCCGTCTTGTCATTGAACCGCCACAATGATTAGTGGTGAAGTTTGCAATAACATCAGATAATCAGTAGTCAATTATTTTCAAAAGGAATATTTTGCAAAGCAGGTAGATCAAATGTGCTTGGAGATGATTATACAGCTTACCACAATTAGGTAAATCTCAAGGAGCTAAAACCAGAAGCATACAAGAGTTCTGCCAGTCCCATGCCTTCAGGAGAAAGAATCAGAAATGCGCTGTATAGTGCCCCGAGGCTGACAATGGTGACCTGTTCAACTGCACACCTATCATCTTTCCTGCCTGCAGTCCACAAGCTTGTCACCAAAGTGCTGAATGAGTACCTGCAAGTTTAGATTTCCACCCAACATAGACAGAAGGCAAGTGTTTGATTGGAATTCTTCAGTCCATCCTTTCTACTATGATAAAGGAGCTACCGTAAAGACAAACCACCAAAACACATAATTGTCTGGGTGTGTCCCAGGGTAGACACATCCCACTGAGGGCTGTTGAGCCCAGAGACAAAAGTTTGGGTTTTCAGCTCAAGCAGCAAGCGTTCCCCAGACTGTTCTTTGTCTCCAAGGAAAGGAGGCCCAGTCTCCCAGGACAGTGTAGCTGCCTCTGTCTTCAAGGATGGGTGCCCTAATGGACAGCATCTGTGCAGCTGTCCTTTTGTTTGGGGCAGCATGGCCAAGTGGCCAGGGTTGATGCAGCTGCCCTTTATCAGTAAGGCGTGATCCTTTGGGTGTCGGCTGTACCCTCTGGTGGGGCCTTCAGCACAACTGGCTTCTGCAGCCTGAGGCTCCAACTGCGTCCTGGAAAGAGCCTGTAGCACACATTTGCTCTCCTCCCCTGTCTGCCCAGACTGGGGTGAGCTGCTCCCTTTTATATTCTGTCTCCAGTCAGAGCATGCCCAGCAAGGGCAAAGGGGTGTGGCCTCTTCAGCCCACAAAGTGCAGCTAACCCTAGCTGGGCCAGTGCAGGGTAGATACACCCCATCACAGGGAAATTTACCAGTTAAGAGTGAGGTTTTGATTAAGTGGAAAGCAACTTAGTACTAAGGAGTCTGTAGAGATAAGGCAGTGATTTAAAACAAACTAACAAACGACTTCTGTGACCTGATATGCTTATCCAAGGTGAAAAGCCAAGGCTTTCTGAATTGAGCCAAAATCTTTCATTTACTTAATAAATGTTTTGTGCTTTTCTTGTCTGCTGGTCCATTTATCACACTGTGACAGGCTATTATGTGGAATACCAATCAAAAGCCTACCTGCTGTAATGTACCTAAAGCTATTGTTTCGTATATATTAGATATATGATTAGTACTAACAGTATTAATAATTACAATAACCAGAAATAGTGAGCAGCAACTTTCTTCACAATGGTAGCTTCCAGGACCACAGGTAAGTGAGTCAAAGACATACTTCTCTCGCACATCAGATTTTTCTTAGTGGAAAAGACCAGTCTTTAACTAGATGGGCTTTGGCTTACATCATGTTCAATTGAGTACAAACTAATAATAGCATAACATAATGTTTGAGCTCCAACATAGATGGTCTCAAGTCTCCTGTTAGCTTCCCTAGTTGTACCCAGCCTCACACAAGGTGGACAGCACAAGTGTTTAGATCTTACTCTTGCTTTCCAGGCTAGTTTTCGTCAATTGAATTTAATTCCTTCTCCAACAGTGAGCTCAAGACACTGTTATCTGTGTTATCTGATGAAAGATGAGAGCCTATAAGGAACCTATTTGTTTTGGGTATTAACTACCTTGGAGACTGCCTCTCTCCTAGCAGCATTCTGTCCCAATAGTTGAGATCAGCTGAGGTGCTCCAAGTAACAGCCCCAAAAGTTAGATAGCCTGAATCTGGCCCCTTTCTATTTTATTTCAGATTATTTTCCATCACAGTTCACATTTCAGAAGGAGTTGCAGTGGTGGGGAAAAAAGGGACTTGCACCCTAAAACTGGGTAGGCAACAAGCCATAGAATGGATTTAGCAATTTACTTCTCAAGCTGAAACCAAGTGACTTCTCACAAGCTGAAAACACCTGACAAGAAAGTGAGAGCTTGACCATCAGATGGCCACCAGTGTTGCCTCCCAGAGGTAACAAATAAACACTTGTCAGAGATAAGCCATTAACTCCTTCATTTAAGTCTCTTAGTGAAGACTTGTAATACCAGAACAAGAAATGTAACAGCACATTAATTCAAACTACTTGAAGTCATGGTCACAGCTGGCGAGGGAATCTCAAAAGGTTCCTAGATCCTTAACATTCCATTTGTATTGCAAGAAGAGTACCTTTTGTACAGGAACCTAATGATATGCAATGGAATTCACTGCACAGAAAACCCCCTGAAGGATGAGGTGGAACTTTAAGGTATCAGGACTGTGAAAACTTGCAACTGGATGGTAGATTCAATGAAGTGATGGGTAAGGCAACTTAAAAAAAAAAAAAGAAACTTCAGAGCACCTGGAGAAATCAGAGAGAACAAAGGCACAGGAAACAAGAGAGATAAAATAGTAAAAAGAAGAGGGAGAGAGACTGAAATAAATAAACAATTGTAGCTGGGCAGAAGGAAAAAGAAACACCTAGATGATGATGGGAATTACCATGGAGATATTGAAGGGTAAAAATCACACATACTTTAGAAATTATTTAATCTGTCTTTTCATGAGGAATGAAGAACTGTATGTCCTCGTAGACTCATGGACTCTAACGTCAGAAGGGACCATCATGATCATCTAGTCTGACCTCCTGCACATTGCAGGCCACAGAACCTCACCCAGCCACTCTTATAAAATATCCATAACCTCTGGCTGAATTACTGAACTCCTCAAATCATAGAATCCTAGGACTGGAAGGGACCTCAAGAGGTCATCCATCTAGTCCAGTCCCCTGAACTCATGGCAGGACCAAGTCTTACCTAGACCATTCCTGACAGGTGTTTGTCTAACCTGCTCTTAAAAATCTACAATGATGAAGATTCTACAGCCTCCCTAGGCAATTTATTCCAGTGCTTAACCACCCTGCCATTAGGAAGTTTTTCCTAGTGTCCAACTTAAACCTTCCTTGCTGCAATTTAAGCCCATTGCTTTTTGTTCTATCCTCAAGAGGTTAAGAAAAACAATTTTTCTCCCTCCTCCTTGTAACAACCTTGTATGTACTTGAAAACTGTTATCATCTTCCCCCCAGGCTTCTCTTTTCCAGACTAAACAAACCCAGTTTTTTCAGTCTTCCCTCATAGGTCATATTTTCTAGACCTTTAATCATTTTTGTTGCTCTTCTCTGGACTCTTTCCAATTTGTCCACATCCTTCTTGAAATGTGGTGTCCAGAACTGGACATAATACTCCAGTTGAGACCTAATCAGCGTGGAGTAGAGTGGAAGAATTACTTCTTGTGTCTTGCTCACAACACTCCTGCTAATACATCCCAGAATGATGCTCACTTTTTTTGCAACAGTGTTACACTATTGACTCCTATTTAACTTGTGGTCCACTATGACCCCCAGATGCCTTTCTGCAGTGCTTCTTCCCAGGCAGTCATTCCCCATTTTATATGTTTGCAACTGATTGTTCCTTCCTAAATGGAGTACTTCACATTTGTCCTTATTGAATTTCATCCTATTTACTTCAGACTATTTCTCCAGTTTCTACAGATCATTTTGAATTTTAATCCTATCCTCCAAAGCACTTGCAACCCCTCCCAGCTTGGTATTATCTCCAAACTTCATAAGTGTACTCTCTATGCCATTATCTAAATCATTGATGAAGATATTGAACAGAACCAGACCCAGAACTGATCCCTCCGGGACCCCACTTGTTATGCCCTTCCAGAATGACTGTGAACCACTGATAACTACTCTCTGGGGATGGTTTTCCAATCAGTTTTGCACCCACATTATAGTAGCTCCATCTAGGTTGCATTCCCCTGGTTTGTTTATGAGAAGGTCATGTGAGACAATATCAAAAGCTTTACTAATGTCAATATATACCATGTCTACTGCTTCCCCCCCATCCACAAGGCTTATTACCCTGTCAAAGAAAGCTATCAGGTTGGTTTGATATCATTTGTTTTTGACAAATCCAGGCTGACTGTCACTTATCACCTTATTATCTTCTAGATGTTTGCAAATTGATTGCTTAGTTCTTTGCTCCATTGTCTTTCTGGGTACAGAAGTTAAGCTGACTGTCTTTAATTCCCAGGGTTGTCCTTATTTCCCTTTTCATAGATGGGCACTATATTTGCCCTTTTCCAGTCTTCTGGAATCTCTTCCGTCTTCCATACCTTTTCAAAGATATCGCTAATGGCTCAGATATCTCCTCAGTCAGCTCCTTGACTATTCTAGGATGCATTTCATCAGGCCCTGGTGACTTGAAGACATCTAATTTGTCTAAGTAATTTTTAACTTGTTCTTCCCCTATTTTAGCCTCTTCTGATCCTACCTCATTTTCACTGCTATTCACTATGTTAGACATCCAATGACCACCAACCTTCTTGGTGAAAACCGAAACAAAGAAGTCCTTAAGCACCTCTGCCATTTCCACATTTTTTGTTATTATTTCCCCCCCCAACGCCTCCTCATTGAGTAACGGGCCTACCCTGTCCTTGGTGTTCCTTTTGCTTCTAATGTATTTGTAGAATGTATTCTTGTTACCCTTTATGTCTCTAGCTAGTTTGATCTCATTTTGTGCCTTGGCCTTTCTAATTTTGCCCCTACATACGTGTGTTAGTTGTTTATATTCATCCTTTGTAATTTGACCTAGTTTCCCCTTTTTGCAGGACTCTCTCTTTTGATTTTTAGATCATTGAAGATCTCCTGGTTAAGCCAGCATGGTCTCTTGTCATACTTCCTATCTTTCCTATGCAGTGGGATAGTTTGCTCTTGTGCCCATAATAATGTCTCTTTGAAAAACTGCCAACTGTCTTCAATTGTTTTTCCCCTTAGACTTGCTTCCCATGGAATCTTATCTACCAACTCCCTGAGTTTGCTAAAGTCTTCTTCTTGAAATCCATTGTCTTTATTTTGCTGTTCTCCCTCCTATCATTCCTTAGAATCATGAACTCTACCATTTCATGATTACTTTCACCCAACCTGTCTTCCACTTTCAAATTCTCAACCAGTTCCTCCCTATTTGTCAAAATCAAATCTAGAACAGCCTCTCCCCTAGTTGCTTTCTCCACCTTCTGAAATAAAAAATGGTCTCCAGTACATTCCAAGAACTTATTGGATAATCTGTGCCCTGCTGTGTTATTTTCCCAATACATTATCTGAGTAATTGAAGTCCCCCATCACCATCAAGTCCTATGCTTTGGATGATTTTGTTAGTTGTTTAAAAAAAGCCTCACCCAAGTCTTCTTCCTGGTTAGGTGGTCTGTAGTAGACCCCTACCATTTCATCACCCTTGTTTAAAGTATCTGGGTAAGGATTAAAAGGGTAAAAAACAAGTCTGTCTCCTATTTCCATCTTAACCTCAGCCCAAGTGTATACATTTTTAATATATAAGGCAACACCTCCTCCCTTTTTTCCCCTGCCTGTCTTTCCTGAGCAAGCTGTACCCTTCTATACCAATATTCCAGTCATGTGCATTATCCCACCAGGTTTCTCTGATGCCAACTATGTCATAGGTGTTTATTTACTAGCATTTTGAGTTCTTCCTGCTTATTCCCCATACTTCTTGCATTAGTATCCAGACATCTAAGATACTGATTTGATTCCCCCCGCCAGTTCTGTCTTGTCTCTCCTTTATCCCTGCTATAACAGCCCATGCTCCCCCCAAATTCCAAACCTTCTCCCAAGTCACCATGTTCTTGACTTACCTGTGGGCTTTGGTCACCTGTCCCCTTCGAACTTCGTTTAAAGCCCCTCACTAGGTTAACCAGTCTGTATCCAAATATGCTTTTCCCCTTCCTCGATAGGTGGACCCCATCTCTGCTTAGCAGTCCTTCTTCCTGGAACAGCATCCCATGGTCAAGGAAGCCGAAGCCCTTCTGGCGACACCATCTTTGCAGCCAGGCATTCACCTCCAATCATGATTTAAAGACTTCAAGTTACAGAGTATTCACCATTTACAATAGTTTAAACCTGCAAAGGAACCCATGCACCATGCTGCAGAGGAAAGCAAAGAGCCCCCAGGGTGTCAACCAATCTGAGCGGGGGTAAAATTCTGTCCCAATCCCAAATATGGTGATCTGTTAGACCCTGAGCATGTTGGCAAGACCCACCAGACAGATACCTGGGAAAGAATTCTCTGTAGTAATTCCATCTAGACCCATCGCCAGCCATTGGGGATTTTTGATATGGCAGTCACTGATGGGCCTCATGCCATTGCAGGCAGTCCCAGCATACCATCCCCTGCACAAACCTATGACTCAGTCTTGAAGCCAGTTAGATTTTTTCCCCCACTGCTCCCATTGGAAGGCTGTTCCAGAACTTCACTCCTTTGATGGTTAGAAACCTTTGCCTAATTTCGATCCTACTTGTTGATGGCCAGTTTATATCCATTTGTTCTTGTGTCCATATTGGCACTTAACTTAAATAACTTCTCTCCCTCCCTGGTATTTATCCCTCTGATGTATTTATAGAGAGCAATCATATCTCCCCTCAGCCTTCTTTTGGTTAGGCTAAACAAGCCAAGCTCTTTGAGTCTCTTCTCATAAGGTAAGAATATACCCAACCAGGGCATGGTTACTGGTTTCCCTACCCCTTGTATAATTGATTCTGCCATCTACTCACAAACTTTTATCTCTAAAGCTTTAAAATTCCACCTATCTTTCAGTGGATTTCCTGCCCTGGAGAATTCCATTGAATAACACTGAGTTTGTGTTTAGGGGGAAAAAAAAATAAAAGACACAAGACACTTTAACTCACCACAATGGAATTTTAACTCAGCATTTTGGCAACATTAAAAAACATGAGGTCTGCACTTTCATAACATAAAAAAGCATAAGGTTTGCATTTTGGTAACATTAAAAAACATGGTGAGGTTTGCACTGACAGTTTCGAATGTTACTAGGAACCCTAAATATAAATTCATTTGTATGTCTTTTGGATACACATTTGTTTCTTTCTGTTTCAAAATCATTGTCACAGAACAGAAACAAAAAGGTGTGGCACAAGCTTGATGGCAAAAATATCGATATTCAAAAACAAAATAATGATGTGGCCCACAGAGAAGGATAAGCATTTTAGTAGATCCCCACTGACTGAGCCAAGTCAGGGTCTATTTGTCTTTTTGTCTGCTGGATCTGAAAGTTCCACATCAGATCATTCTGATTTTTCCTGCTATCAACATTAAAATGATATAGTATAAGTAACAGATTATGCTGATCTGCTATATAGAAACAAGGAACTTTTAAGCAGTTCCTTTTATATGGTAGACCCTTTGGCCTGAGCAGCTAGCTAATATTCATGGCCTTTGTTTCCATTAGGAGGAGAATATTCATGGGGTTGTTTCCATTAGGAGGAGAAATTGATGATATGAGTCAAGTATTTTTATTCTATGCAATTCTATTTATTTACAAAGAATGATGTTTCCCTGGACACAGTAGGAACAGTTTCCTCCACATTGCTGGCTGAAAGGCAGTTTCCTTCCTCACAAACCCCAGCCTGCCCTCCAGCACTCAGCTTAAAAAGAAGCACTCTCTCAGCTTCCTTCTCCTGGCTTTTCTGGCTGCTTTCTCCCGGCTTGCTGCTTCTGTCACACAGAGTCACACACAAACAGTTCCAACCAATGAATGCCGTAGCCTCCTCACATTCTATCAAAAACAATGTAATATCAGTCTTTTAAGAAGGAGATCCCATCCTAATGGCACCCATTATCACCAGATAAAGAAACAGATTTTAAGATGGGTAAAGAAAACTTAGTTTGATAGCATTCTGCCTGGCAAGAAATGATTATCAATAGTTAAAACAACGAGGAGTCCTTGTGGCTCCTTAGAGACTAACAAATTTATTTGGGAATAAGCTTTCGTGGGCTAAAACCCACTTCATCAGATGTATGGAGTGAAAAATACAGTAAGTGGTATAAATATTACAGCACATGAAAAGATGGGAGTTGCCTTACCAAGTGGGGGGTCAATGTTAATGAGGACAATTCAATCAAGGTGGAAGTCGCCTATTCTCAACAGTTGACAAGAAGGGGTGAATATCAGTAGAAGGAATATTACTTTTTGTAGTAACCCAGCCACTCGCAGTCTTTATTCAGTCCTAATTTGATGATGTCCAATTTGCAAATTAATTCCAGTTCTGCAGTTTCTAGTTGAAGTCTGTTTTTGAAGTTTTTTTGTTGAAGAATGACCACTTTTAAGTCTGTTATTGAGTGTTCAGGGAGATTGAACTGTTCTCCTGCTGGTTTTTAAAGAGTTTTAATGTCTGATTTGTGGCCATTTATTCTTTTGCATAGAGACTGTCCGGTCTGGCCAATGTACATGGCAGAGGGGCATTGCTGGCACATGATGGCATATATCACATTGGTAGATGTGCAGGTGAACAAGCCTCTGATGGTGTGGCTGATGTGGTTAGGTCCTATGATGGTGTCCCTTAAACAGATATGCGGACAGAGTTGGCAATGGGGTTTGTTGCAGGGATTGGTTCCTGGGTTAGTGTTTTTGTTGTGTGCTGTGTAGTTGCTGGTGAGTATTCGCTTCAGGTTGGGGGGCTGCCTGTAAGTGAGGACTGGCCTGTCTCCCAAAGTCTGTGAGAGTGAGGTATCATCCTTCAGGATAGATTGTAAATCCTTGATGATGCACTGGAGAGGTTTTAGTTGGGGGCTGTAGGTGATGGTTAGCGGGGTTCTGTTACTTTCTTTGTTGAGCCTGTCCTCTGGTAGGTATCAATAGTTGTGGTTGTAAAATCCTCATTTCTTTATTGTTTTGTCATTATGGTCCCCACTTCCCTATTGTTTATCTGTATGGTCTCTGTCTGGTTCTTTAATTGTTTCTGTCTGTTACATAATTAATTTTGCTAGGTGTAAATTAATTAAGGTGGTGGGACAGAATTGGTTAGAGAATTTTGTTACACTATGTTAGGATTGGTTAGTAGAATTTTAGTATAATGATTGGTTAAGGTACAGCTAAAAAGGACTCAAGTTTCACTATATAAACGGGGGTCCAAAAGGAAGTTCTTTGGGAACCAACTCCAGGACATAGCCCCAAAGATCAGAGCAGCCAGACCTCAATACTCTGCCAATGACACAGTATTTGAAACTGGAGTTCCCCAGATGAACCTGATTCTGACTGGCCATCAAGAAAAGTTCAACTGTCTTATGGGAAGTGGTAAGCATTGTATGTGTAGCGTGTGCAGTCTGTTTTTGGTAATTGTTAATAAATAGAGGTTATGCAGTATATTACTGTGTAAGGCTCTTTCACTGGTAAAAGGTCCTGCAAACCTGCAGAAGTAGTATACACATTGAGCCCAAAGAATTGGGAAAAGGTGGGGGTGCCTAAATTAACCAGGTTACGCCTGGAGCCCTACGGACTGGAAAAAGGGTGGGGTACCCTAATGTGTGCAGGTAACATCTGTGTTTGAAAATCAGTTCCCAGGGCTCACCTTCTGCCATGGCCTTACATCTGGCCAATGATTTGTGTGGAGCCTTCTATTGTTTCAGCTCTCTTACTCTGTAAAAGAGCTCAATGGTTTCTTCCATTTAGCCAGTGTGAAGGGCAGTAGGATACTCATCAGCGTCAACGAGGTCTGTAATTGCTCATAGATCTTGCTGGCAGCCACCAACACGCTCCTCAGATGGCTGAGGATCTGGGAATACCCCATTATGGCCTGTCCCTAGCAAACTGCACCCACATTATTTTGCCTGCTACATAGTTGCTGGCTGATACAAGAGCAGAAATATCTCCCTCCTTACTGGTAAAAACAGTGGACCAGATCCAGGGATGTGGCTAATCTCCACAGAGCGCAAGTTCGGGAGGAAAAGCAAAGGGCAAATGTAGCTTAAAGATCATCTTTGTACTCCTCTGACCCTACTATAGCTCTGTGAGGGGTTGGTCCCCATGGGCCATGTTAAGTTGTTCTAACTCATGCCCATTGCAAATGGCCAATAGGCCTAGCGTAGCTGAGGATGGGTGTGGCACAGGCAAATCATGGTATACCTGCTTTCCCTGCTATACCAGCACAAGGGACAGGGTGGTTTAGAAACTCCTATGTCTTCTGCACACACAGAAGGCTCCCACTTTCACCGGCCAAGCCTTCCTGGGCCAATTCAGATGGCTTTAGGGTCAGATTATGCCGACAGTGCGGTGAAAAGCTAATTGCACTGAGGTACGTGGCCCAGCTTGTGAAGATGTTTTCCCAAGGGCTAATTCTGTAGGAATTGTGGTTGAAATGCTGACCCCTTGATTTAAATGTCTAAAAGAACAGCATTCCCCCAAATAAATTATGATGACTCCACAGTCCTTTGGATCTGTAAAACTGTCTTTTGCTCTCACACCCTTCTGTCTACCACTTGAGTAATTCAGGACCGCTGAAGATGTGAAAAAGAGCAGCATACTATCCATTGCAGCTTGTGGCACCCTGTCCATTGTAAGAAAACAATCTTGTCTTGTTTAGAAAACTATCAGACGCAATGTTAATTTTCATAATCTGTGCTGCATTTTCAGGAAATCAGATTTAATACAGTCATTGCTATTTGAGTTGTCTATTTAAGAAGATGATTAATGTGTATGACATTTACTCTGGTTGTTATGCTCTTTAATGAGCTTCTCAAAAATGAACTTCCCTTTTGGAGTCTCCAGCTGGAATTGGCGTTCTTAGGAAACAAATTAAGTAGATTCCGGTTCTTGACAGGATTTTCAACCACAGATTCCTATCACCGATACCAGCAGAGCACCAGAGGAGCTACAAACGCTCTTTGAAGCACACTAGTTCCCTGAGTACTGAGAGTTACATGGCTTTATTTTTGAGTTCATTGAAGATGTTAATGTTCTGCCTCAAATTAAAGCTGAATTGTCTGAAACATTCCAGGAAGCCTTTGCTGGAGCAGCTTCAAAGCTTAAAATGTGGCTGAAGTTAGTCAGCCAGGATGTGAATATCTGGAGGGAAACAGACTCTTCTATCCCACAAAGATACCTTTTGTGTCACACACTAAACAGCAATTACTGGCTTGAAACAAGAAAAGGAGTACTTGTGGCACCTTAGAGACTAACAAATTTATTTGAGCATAGGCTTTTGTGAGCTACAGCTCACTTCATCAGATCATTACAAAGCTTATAAACTACTGAGTATGTTCATCCTATTTGTATGAATGTATCATTCTTGTATCTGAAGCTAGAAATATGAAGTATTATTCTGAAGTCCTATTGTAGCTATGCAAAGTGTGGGCCATTAATGTATTAGGCTTAGACTTGCGTGTTTTGTTCTATTTTGCTTGGTAACTTACTTTGTTCTGTCTGTCATTACTTGAAAACAGTTAAATCCTACTTTTCATACTTAATAAAATCACTTGTGTTTATTAGTAAACCCAGAGTAAGTGATTAATATCTGGGGGAGCAAACAGCTGTGCATCTCTCTCTATCAGTTTTATAGAGGGCGGACAATTTATGAGTTTACCCTGTATAAGCTTTATACAGAGTAAAATGGATTGATTTGGGGTTTGGACCCCATTGGGAGCTGGGTGTCTGGGTGCTGGAGATAGGTGACTGGCTGAGCAGTGTTTGGTTAAAGTCTGCAGCTTTGTGTTGCAGCAGGCTAGCATGTCTGGCTCAACAAGGCAGGGTTCTGGAGTCCCAAATTGGCAGGGAAAACTGGCTCAGAGCTAATTCCAGCACAATGGGTGACAGTCCCAAGGGAGTCTCTGTGACCAAACCCATCACACTCACATCACAGTATCTCTGGCAGTAGTCTTTTGCCTCAGTTTTCCTACCTGCCAGTGTGGCCATCTAATGTGGTTTGTGTAAATAAGGAGTCACTCCACTGAAGTCAATAGAGTTGCTTGGTAAAAAACAGGTGTAAAATCAGAATCAGGTCCAAAAAGTGTGTGGGATTATCAGAGAATCATAGAAAATGTAGGGCTGGAAGGGAACTCAAAAGATTATGATGTCCAGGCCCTTTGTGGAGGCAGGACCAAATAAACCTAGACCATCCCTGACAGGGTGTTTGTCAAACCTGTTCACATGCCATTTCTCCTCTTTCCCCTTCTGTGAAACACTCATGTTTTAGTCAAGTACCAGTACTCTTGAGCAAGTCCGTCTCCCTAGGGATTTCGATTAAAAGCGGGGAGGATAGCTCAGTGGTTTGAGCATTGGCCTGCTAAACCCAGGGTTGTGAGTTCAATCCTTGAGGGGGCCATTTAAGGATCTGGGGCAAAAACTGGGGACTGGTCCTGCTTTGAGCAGGGGGTTGGACTAGATGACCTCCTGAGGTCCCTTCCAACCCTGATATTCTATGATTCTATGTGGTGCCAGTGCCTCCGCATTGTATCTCACTGTGCCACTGTCTCACACCGTTGCTTCTACTCCATCTCTCAGCATCCTGCACCTCTAGTCATAATGCCAAGTCTGGGAGCTCAGGCTCTACCTATCCCAGTTGTAACAATGCTGGGTGAGGGGCACCTTGCTGCTGCCTCTCAGATGTTGCATTCAGGTCTTTACCAGAGTTCACTCAGCTCTGTCATTACACTGTAGAGAGGATTAAATGACACATAGGACCCTTGAGCAGAGTCTTTGCCCACAGGCATTTGCATCTCACTACAAGATAGAAGCCCCTTTTTCCTCCTCCTTTCTCCCTTGTGTCCAGTTCCATTCCTGAGCAATGCAAGACTGAACTTTAGATTATGGTGACTCCTCACTCAGGGCGTATTAAGTACAGTTCTGTTACCTTTTTGTTACACAACAAGGATAACATTTCATTACCACTACACTGATAACTTAAATGAACCCTATCAGTCAACCCAGTGTGAACATTTTGGTTAACTAATATGCAAATAAGGTGTGCCTTGTTCCATCTCTTTCTTTGGTTCACCATTAGATGGTGGCAGAGAGCTCCTTCCCTAGATTTGCAAAGCTTCCACAGAATTTTGTTTAGTAAAAACCCTTACATTGGCTGCACTGTAATAGCTAGTATATAATAGTGCTGTGACACGAAAATGGACCTTTACAAGTAGGGGCAAGGGTGTAAGGAGATGTGCCCTTGAAAGTTGAGAGATTAAGAGCCTAATTCTCCTCTCACTGTGGCTTGTGTAAATCAGGAGTCACTCCACTGAAGTCAATAGAGTCGCTTGGTATAAAACAGGTGCGAAATCAGAATCAGGTCCCAAAAATGTAGTGGGATTATCAGATAATCATAGAAAATATAGGGCTGAAAGGGACCAGACATTATGAAGTCCAGCCCCTCTGCTGAGGCAGGACCAAGTAAACCTAGACCATCCATGACAGGGTTTCTGTCAAACCTGTTCTTAAAAACCTCCAGGGATGGGGAATTCTACAACCTCCCTTGGAAGCCTGTTCCAGAGGTTAACGACCCTTATAGCTAGAAAAATTTCTTATTTTCTAACCTGAATCTCTTTTGCTGAAGATTAAACCCATTACCTCTTGTCCTACCTTTAGTGGATATGGAGATCAATTGTTTACTGCCCTCTTGATAACAGCCCTTAACATATTTGAAGATGGTTATCAGGTCTCCCACCCTCCTCCCTGACACCAGTCTTCTTGTCTCAAGGCTAAACATGTCCAGTTTTTTTTTTAACCATTCCTCTTAGATCATGTTTTCTAAACCTTTTATCATTTTTGTTGTTCTCCTCTGGACTCAATGAAGTGGACTATCCTAAAGTGTGGTGCCCAGAATTGGACTCAGTACTGAAGCTAAGGTCTACCAGTGCTGAGTGGAGAGGGACAATTATCTCCTGTGTCTTACGTATGGTACTCCTGTTAATACACCCCAGGATGATATTGGTATTTTTCGTTCCATTCATTTTATGTCACTTGAGCATCACAAAGAGGATGGAGGGCAAGTTGCCTTTGTGATTTAAGGTGTCAGCTGTAAACTTCTAGAGCCACTATTCAGTGTGACCATTAGGGAGATGAGGGTTAGGGGGCATTATAAGAACATAAAAATGGCCCTACTGGGTTAGACCAATGGTCCATCTCTAGTCCCAGTATCCTGTCTTCAGACTGTAGCCAGTGCCAGATGCTTCAGAGGGAACGCACAGGAAATGGCAATTATTGTGTGAGCCATCCCCTGTTGTCGAGTCCCAGCTTCTGTCATCAGAGGTTTAGAGACACCGAGAGCATAAGGTTTGAACCCAATTAATCTTTTGGCCTTCACAACATCCCCTGGCAACAAGTTCCACAAGTAGACTGTGTTGTGTGAAGTAGCACTTCCTTATGTTTGTTTTAAACCTGCTGCCTATTAATTTCCTTGGGTGATGCCTGGTTCTTGCACATAACACTTAGGGTTTCTCCATCCCATTCATGATTGAATAGACCTCTATCATATCTCCCCTCAGTCGTCTATTTTCCTAGGTGAACAGTCCTAGTCTTTTAAATCTCTCCTCATATGGAAGTTGTTCCATACCCCAAGTCATTATTATTGCCCTTCTCTGTACTTTTTCCAATTCTAAAATATCTTTTTGAGATGGGGTGACCAGAACTGCATGTAATATTCAAGATGTGGGCATGACATGGATTTATATAGTGGCATTGTGGTATTTTCTGTCTTATTATCTATCCCTCTCCTAATGGTTCCTAACATTGTTAGCTTTTTTTTACTGCTGCTGCACACTGAGCAGATATTTTCAGAGAACTATCCACAATGACTCCAAGATCTCTTTCTGCAGTGGTAACAGCTAATTTAGACCCCATCATTTTGTATGCATAGTTGTGAATATGTTTTCCAATATGAATGACTTTGCATTTATTAACACTGAATTTCATCTGCCATTTTGTTGCCCAGTCATACAGTTTTGTGAGATCCTTTTGTAGTTCTTCGCAGTCAGCTTTGGATTTAACTATTTTGAGTAGTTTTTTATTGACTGAAAATGTTGCCATCTCACTTTTCACCCCCTTTTCAAGATCATTTATGAATATGTTCAACAGTACAGGTCCTAGTACAGATCCGTGGGGGATCCTTTTTCCATAGCAAGGAGGTAAGGGTCTGTGTAAACAGGAAATAAAAACAGTTTGACATCTCTGTAATCTCAACAAAATGTGTCTTACTTGAAGCTGGTATCAAAATGCCCCCTTTCCCCCTGATTTCCCTAGAACCAGGAGGACAGAAAACTGACAGAAAACCACCTATATTTGTCCCCTTTTATATGCAATGAGCATAGATCTGATACACCGGAAGATCTGGCCCTTTGTCGCTAAGTTATTAAGATCAAAAAGCATTAATACAGGAATCCATGTGTTATCTGGATTCGTCTCTAAGAGGCAGAAGCAAATCACAGAGAGTGGCGTCTGATTCTGATTGCATTTACATCAGGTTTCTGCTGCTGTACCCCCATTGACCTCAGTTGGGTGGAGTTTGGGTGCACGCCTATATAAATAAGATCAGAATCTGACTATAGTTTTTTTAAATTGTTTCATTATACAATGTTAAATTTATGATTTCAAACTGCTTAGAAGTGTTTGAATAGTTTTAGAATCTGAAGCCTTTCATGTAGGCCTCTCTTGTCCCTACTGTTGGACTGAATATACACTATTGACTATGGCTAAAATTTTCAAAAGCAGCAAGTCCATTTACAAAGGACCGAAGTGACTTGATGCCTTTAAAATTTTACCCTGTATTTTATGTTGTATATTACTCATGAATTTGTGATTCTTTGCAGCTGTCTTTTTGAGAATAAAGACATATGCCAACATACCAGTTCTTTGCATTCTGCCTCTCATGTTAAAAATTAGAATCTAAATCCTGGATTCAAATACTCCCAAATGTTGTGAAGACCTAGAATCTATCACAGCTGGCTTATGTCTCTAGACTCAGCCAAAACCTCAGATCTAAATGTTGGGTTAGTTCTGGATGTGAATTTTATAGCTCAGATCTCTCTCTCTCAAAAACTAATGGGCAAGTGATAGGATCCATTGCACAGAATGGCAAATGCTTGTTTATATGTACTAAATGTCTAGAAAATAGGATATATATTCATATACATTCATTTGCTGGGTTAATAAAAATCCATATAGACATTTCTTCCCAGGAAGATTCTTCTTCCTTATCTTCCTCCCTGATTTCTTGATCTTGCCCATCTGGCCATCTGGGTAGAATGATATCTTTTCACTGAGTCACTGCTACATCAGGACCTCTCACGCTGTTGGGTCTTGATGTTCCTAAGGAACCTGCTTTAACCCACTTCTCCTGTGAAGCCATTTAAATCCTCTCTGCCATCTGTGGAATTCATATATATCATCTGTGGAAAAATCTACCATTATAAGGATTTTCAGTATTAAGATTTCAGCTATTTTCATTACCCATTTCATTTCAAAGTAACCCAAAAAGAAATATCAACTCAGATTGTTAAAATATGCTAAAACATCTGTCAAGAGCAGATGATATAATTTCTCCCATTTTGTTTCTATTGTCTTTTCTATTAACAGGCAATAAAACTGACAGACTGAATTTTTCTTGTGAAGCAACAAATGAGAGCATATGAACATAGATTCTATTTTCTAAGCATTTAGACCACATAAACGAGCATTTGGAGTTCTCTTGAATGTAATTGCAACGAGATATGATAGTTCTCCTTCATTTAGTTGATTTGATATCTCACTGTGGAAATGAAAAAAACAAAAAACAAAACGAGACAGAGAAAAATGCTTGCAGAGAGAGAGAGTAGAACTTTAGAGGATCTGTGCAGTCTTCAGCACAGTGGTAAATGGCAGCACCACTCCTTTTAACTTGCAAGATTAATGACTTTTAATGCAGATAAAACACATGGATCAGTAGCTAAAACAATAAGAAAAAAAATACTAGTGAAAACCCTAGACATGAATAAAAGACTCAGTTGATGCAGATGGATGTAGCAGAAACAAGGCGTCAGTGTAGTGGTTGTTTTTTTCCCCCACAGCGGATCTTTTTTTTTAAGAAATCTATGTGTTCTTTAGCTCTTTAGTTGTTTTTGAGACAAAGGCATGTAAAAGAGCCATTACACTTGTCCTTTGGCTGAACAATAACCAAATAGATTTGGAGTGGAGGATGGAAACTGCCCACGCTCTAAGTTTTCAGACACAAGAGCCAAGCTGTCCATGGAATGTTTAGCATGGGTTGGTTATTCTATGAAAGGGGCCTTCTGTTCTTAGCATAAACAGCATACACCCACTCAACATTAAGGAGACATGGCCATAATCTGTCTTTCTGCTCAGGGCCCTCGTTTTCTGGTGGAATATCAAATTAAGGGGTGTCATGGAGCACCTTGTGTTTTACATTGCCAAAATACATCACATTTGGAAAAAATACAACTTTATCAAATTTTAATGCCCAGCAAAATTATTCCTGGCAGGAAAGGAAAGTGTTTCTGAGTTTATTGGCTCTTGTATAATGAGCAATACCATGGGAAATTCCTTGCCTGTCACGGAGGCTCTTTCTAAGAATACTGGACTGCTTCAAATTGAATTAAGAGACCAGTTAGTAGGAATCTTTGCCCATGTCCCAAATCTGGGGAAGAGTCTACATCTTAACCATGGTCCTCTCCTTCACAAACCTTGTCAAAAAGTCAGTGCTAATGACTACTTAAAGTCACTTCAATGGTGCCAGTGCCAAGGAGACTGGCAAATATGGCTAAAACCCTGCCAAAGCCTTTGGGCATCTCTAATCTAAGAAATCAGACCGTCTAGGACAAGATCACATTGAGGTTGTAGAGAAGAATGGTGACGTCCTTTAAATTGATGTCAGGGATGATAACTTCCCACTCCAAAAGGAAAGAAAGCAAGCGGTCAAAATTCAATGTTTTTCAGTCCCAGGCTATCTGATTCATCACAAGGCAGAATGTACTCCTGGCAGGACCAAATCATTTTCTGGTACTTTATGACCTGCTAAAAGATCTATATTCTCTCAGATATCTTGAGGTATCCCCGCTACAACCATTTGTGGAATTTCTTAGCTTCCCTCATCCAACCAAGCAACCATACTTGCCTACAAAGATACCTCCTGGGTATCAGAGGATGAAAGCCAAAAAGACATAGAATATTACTCCTTAAATGCGTAGGCATAGTTTGACTTCTACATTGGGCAGGGGCAAAGGGTGGGGAATGAGGCTTGGTGGGGGATCTGGGTGTGTGGGGGTAGGGTTTGGCAGGGGTCTCTGGTTGCAGGGGATGTGGCTTGGCCAGACGGGGATTCAAGTGCGGTGGGAACTTGACAAGGGGGGCATAAGGGGTGGGGCTCGACGGAGGAGGTGTCTGGTTGCGGGAGGCTCAGTGCTGGAGGTTCATAGAATCATAGACTATCAGGGTTGGAAAGGACCTCAGGAGGTCATCTAGTCCAACCCCCTGCTCAAAGCAGGAGTAATCCCCAACTAAATCATCCCAGCCAGGGCTTTGTCAAGCCTGACCTTAAAAACCTCTAAGGAAGGAGATTCCACCACCCTCCCTAGGTAACCCATTTCAGTGCTTCACCACCCTCCTAGTGAAAAAGTTTTTCCTAATATCCAACCTAAACCTCTCCCACTGCAACTTGAGACCATTACTCCTCATTCTGCCATCTAGTACCACTGAGTCTCCTTGGCACTATATCCATCCTCTTTAGAACCCCCTTTCAGGTAGTTGAAAGCAGCTATCAAATCCCCCCTCATTCTTCTCTTCTGCAGACTAAATAATCCCAGTTCCCTCAGCCTCTTCTCATAAATCATGTGCTCCAGCCCACTAATCATTTTTGTTGCCCTTCACTGGACTCTTTCCAATTTTTCCACATCCTTCTTGTAGTGTGGGGCCCAAAACTGGATACAGTACTGCAGATGAGGCCTCACCAATACCGAACAGAGGGAAATGATCACGTCCCTCGATCTGCTGGCAATGCTCCTACTTATACATCCCAAAATGCCATTGGCCTTCTTGGCAACAAGGGCACACTGTTGATTCATATCCAGCTTCTCGTTCACTGTAACCCTAGGTCCTTTTCTGAAGAACTGCTGCCGAGCCATTCGGTCCCTAGTCTGTAGCGGTGCATGGGATTCTTCCGTCCTAAGTGCAGGACTCTGCACTTGTCCTTGTTGAACGTCATCAGATTTCTTTTGGCCCAATCCTGCAATTTGTCTAGGTCCCTCTGTATCCAGTCCCTACCTTCCAGCATATCTACCACTCCTCCCAGTTTAGTGTCATCTGCAAACTTGCTAAGGGTGCAATCCATGCCATCCTCCAGATCGTTAGTGAAGATATTGAACAAAGCAGAAACTGATCCTTGGGACACTCTGCTTGATACCGGCTGCCAACTAGACATGGAGCCATTGATAACTACCCATGGAGCCCGATGATCTAGCCAGCTTTCTATCCACCTTATAGTCCATTCATCTAGCCCATTCTTCTTTAACTTGCTCGCAAGAATACTGTGGTAGAAAGTATCAAAAGCTTTGCTGAAGTCCAGGAATAACATGTCCACTGCTTTCCCCTCATCCACAGAGCCAGTTATCTCGTCACAGAAGGCAATTAGATTAGTCAGGCATGACTTGCCTTTGGTGAATCCATGCTGACTGTTCCTGATCACTTTCCTCTCCTCTAAGTGCTTCAGAATTGATTCCTTGAGGACCTGCTCCATGATTTTTCCAGGGACTGAGGTGAGACTGACAGGCCTGTAGTTCCCCAGATCCTCCTTCTTCCCTGTGTGTGTGTGTGTGTGTGGAAGGGTTTGAATGCAAGGAGGTTGGGCGGACACGGGGGCAGCTCCCCATACAGTGACCCCTCCCCTCAAGGCTGAGGAGTGATGGGGCAGGAAGCAGGGGAGTGATGCAGAGCTTCCTGTAGCTGGGGAGGTTCCCGGAGGTGGGTCTGACCCAGCCCCAGCTACTCCAGGGGAAGAGAAAGTCCCGTTCCCCACCCAGCAGGAGGGGAGGAGGAATTCACCCTGTCACTCACCTGGGCTGGACACTGCACAGATGCTTGGGAAGCAGCTCAGCTGCCTGGCTTTCCTGGGTTGCTGCTTTCCTGACTTCCCCTTACACAGACCATGAAGGGGAAACTGACCTGCTAGCAGAGAACTCCTGGCTCCCACCCCACAAACATTCCTCTATGTCCCCCTAGGGGACTAAGATGGAGAGGTAGCGAGCAGCAACTCCAGACACTCTATGTCTACTGGTCAGTTTCCCCAGGTGGGCAGTGCCATGAGCCAAGAGGAGCTGCTCCCTGCCCTGCCCTTACGTGGGCAAACTGACCAGCTGGCACAGAATGCCTCAGGTCACTGCCACCCCACCCCCATGCCTCCAAAATCTGGGCACTCTCCCCACGTGTTGCCTCTGTGATATATCCAGTTTGAGGAGGCAATGCCCCCCATGCCCTCCCGCATCTCCTCCCATGCTTGTTTGTGATACCAAATATACAAGCGTATTAGGATTTCCTGACAAAAACAGATTTAATGAGAGCCAAGCAAAGAAAAGCCTTTCTCAGTATTCCCATGCATTCAAATGACTACCCCTCCTTTAGTCATCTTATAAAGCATTATTGTGTTAGTGGAAGTAATGGAACTTTGACCAGTGCTTTTGCCTCAAGTCTGTACACAATAATGGAGATGAGAACAGTGATGCCTTTCTCTATCTATCTGTGATCACATGTGTGTTTTACTTAGTCATTATCTTGATTGCAGCATAGTCAGTAAGGCTCCTAAGACCCTGTAGTTCAGCCACAGTACACATGCTAAAAGCTATGCAAGGGGATTGTCAAATTAGGCTTTTATTCGCACAGCAAGGAATCTGAGTGCTTAGTGTTCTATGACTTTGGTGGAATTTTCAAAGCTGAGGATGAGCGATAATCTAGTTCTGAATGTTCAGACCCAAACTGCCTGAGTGCCCTGACTCCAGCTCATCCACTGGGATTTTCAGAAGGCAACAGTTGCAATAGTTAATCATACGCAGTTACTGCTGTGCCTGACTGTTGCTAAATGAAAATGTGTCTCTCCACTGCTCTGGGCCCTAAACTATCTGCAGGGAGGATCTATGTGGCCTCTTTTGGGTAACAGGAGGGACAGACAGGCAGAATATGCAAGATATCCAAAATGCACAATTGTATTAGGGACAGACAGGCAGAATATGCAAGATATCCAAAATGCACAATTGTATTAGGGACAACACCTCACGCCACTCTGGCTAACTCCAAGAGAAATATTGTAGAACAGCAATATACAACACAGAAAAGTCCCCTGAGGCATATTTTGTCCTCAAAATGAGAAATTTCCAATAAAAAAAATGACTGACCAAAAGGAGCACATCTGGTTGAAGTATCAGACTGTGACTCAAGAGTTCCTGTGTGACCTTTATCTCAATCTCTCTGTGCCGAAGTTATCCACCTGGAAAAATGGGGATAACGCTTCCTTTCTCCCACAATTTGTCTTGTTTCTTTAGAATGTAGGCAGGTTTGGGGGATAGCGTCTCTTACTGTGTGTAAATACAGTACCTAGCACAATGAAGCCCTAATCTCAGTTGGGATACCTACTGTATGTCCACATGCTTGCGGAAGCGAGCCTCCCAGGCCTGATTGGCAGAGTCAGGTAGTTGAGCTCATGCTAGCAGTCTCAAAATAGCTATATAGACAGAGCTTTGAAGTTGTGTCTCAGGCTGCTGCTCGAGCTCTGAAGCCTAGGGAAAGAGGTGGGCTTCAGATTCACAGTCGTGTGGGGTTGATTCACAGTATGGAAGGAAGTGATTGAGGTATGGACTGATGTAGCTAAATGCATAGAGGAATAGTGTTTGCATACAAATTACCAATTGTCCCCAATCATTTGTTTACCTTTATTATATTAAATACACATTATTTGATGTGATGTGATGATAGCAATATAATTGCATAATAAAATGAAACCCTTTAGTTATACATATTTATTAGAAAAAGTAGAACATTAATCCATTGCAAGACAGACACCCCCTACTGTTGCACGTCCTCTACCCCGTTCTCTTTTCCCTTCCTTCCACATTTGCCATGCACTTGGAGGAGAGGGCAGGAGCTATTTGGGGTGGAAGGGTCAGCATCGAGGACTGCATGGGGCACAATTGCAGGGTCCAGCCACTCATAGGGCCTGATTCCATGGGCTATCCAGCTATGGAGTTGTCCACGCTGTTCCTGGACAGCAGCACAGTGTAATGCAGAGGAGACACAGGCCTTGGTGCACGTGATATTGCAGGAGCTGGTACTCTTGCCACCACCAATGATAGCAGCTACTCAAACAGTACTTTCTACAGAGCTCTGTGATCCTCCCTTAGCTGCCATCCCTTTTTCCAGGAACTGCACAGCAAGTGCCTGCTCCCACGGAGAAACCCCATCCTCAAGCTGTGCAGCCAGCCTGAGCCTTTCCTCTTGCCTATCGCCATGCCCTTCTTCTACCCATAAGTCCCTCTCTCCTTGGCACTGGACCTCCTTGTTGGCCCTGTCCAGAACTTCCCCCATAAGTTCATCACAGAAACGTTTCCTCTTGGAATGGTCGATGACAGTTCATTGATGCAGACTTCTGCTGCACTGCGGGCGAGCTGTGGGAGTGGTACAGCCTATGAAAGTCGAGTGGTCTGGAATCGGAAAAGACACCGAGATTTTTCGCTTCAAATAGCTCAGTGCAGGAGAACAGAAAAAATCCTTGTGGAATTTCAAGGACATAAATTGTTACTTTTTAAAACTGAACTTCAGTATGTTGTGAGAGGGATGTTTCAGACCACAGAAGCTCCCTGGACACAGCCTAGTTAATCACAGTGAAAGAATTTCAGAGACAATAGTAAGTTAAAAATCACAGCTGCTTTTTTTCTAGAAATCGCAGAACAACTTGGGATTTGCGGGGAGACAAGGCTGTGCTACAAAAAGTTTCTCTATCATTTGAGGCATTCTCTATTTTGGAGGACATAACAGTTCTTGTGGTGCCCAACTGGCTAAAAGAAGTGTTATTCCAGGCTGCCAATGGGAAACCAGCAGTTTATGCCATTGAAGTATTTGACCATATAGAGAGTGAACAGTACATCTACGAGTGGAATGAGCTGGTCAGCTACCGAAATGGCCCCGGAAAATATGTCCTTCCCTGAAATGTGATGACCTATACGTAAAGTTCCTGCTATGGGAAAAGTTTGCGGCTATTAGCATTTGGGATTAGGTCAGAATGCATGAAGGAATCAACAGGAAGCTGCATTAGTGTCCACATGACTTAGCCTGTTCTGACTTCATGCAAACACATAAACTCCACTGCCATCCTCCTTAACCCATCTCCCCCTGGCACATTTCTGGATAAAATATTAAACCCCAGTCATATGTGGGACAAATGATTTAGGCACTTGTGGGCTACATAGACTACATTTAATTCAAATGGACAACATTTTAAAATGGAATGGACACATTTCCACACTTTCCCCCAGGTCCCACCCCCCACCTAAGTTCACTGTTCTCAGATCATTTGTTACACTGTTGAGTGATTACAGAGCAGTGTACTTACAAGGATGGCAATGTAAGCTTATTATTTTTAATAAATAGGAATACCCTAGCAAAATGGTGTGCCTTTCACTTTTACTTTTACACTTATTTTCACTAAAAATTCACTTTTATATACATTTTTTACTGTTTATATTTCCTGATCTCCATTTTAAATTTCACATAGCTATGGTGGGAGGACACGGGATGCCAAGACACTGGTACTATCTGCAAATACATGGTGGTACCTGGGGGTGGTAATAACTTTTACATTGCTTTTGTCAGAATCTGCATGCCTAGAACCTAGGACCACTGGGTGTTTGGGGCTGCTGATGCCTCTGTATCACCACAAGAGGCTCAGGTTAGCCTCCCTGGGGAGGACCCTGTGAGGCAAGGCTAGGCTTGACAGGAAGTACCGCTCAGCAGGACCTGAATGGCGGCCTCAGACAGCCCACTGATTGGTCGATACCAGTATATAATCCAGGAAGTCATGAAGGGGAAGTGTCTGAGCAACAAAATAGACTGCCTCCCTGTCTCTGCTCCAGATGCTGCTTGTGAGAGACCGTAGGCTCTGGTTTCTGACCCTGCCTGACTCCTGATTCTCGGTTTGTCCTCTGGCCCATTGTGGACTCTGACCTCCTAGTAACCTGACCCTGCCTGACTCTCAGTTTGCCCTCTGGCCTATCTTGGACTTTGATCTCTTGGTATCTGAGTTGGCCTGACTCCTGCTCTGACCACTAGGTCTGACCACCCAGGTCCTGGTTATGACAAGTTCATAGAATGGAAATCCCTTCCATTCCTATATTACCAAACATTAAAATGGAGCCAGAAACTTACCATACTGAGGGGGCAGCTTCTGCTGCTGATTCTAAAATGTGCCATTCCTTAAGGAGGGGGGCATCTAAAAGCTCTTCCAAGTACAGCTCCAGGATGTGCTACAGCTGCTCTTGTGGCAAAGGCTCCTCTGGGACTGATGTCAGCAGCAGATTCTCTTCTCTGGCCTCATCGGACATCTGCTTCTGGCTCCCATCACTTTCCATGCTGGATTCTGGCGCCACCAGGTTGCCATCCCAGCTGATCAGGTCATCATGCACCACTAGCTCTGTGCTCAGTGCAGCACCCAGCACCTGATCAAACACATTGTAAAACAGGTATGATGCCAGCAAAAGTGTGATGCCCAAGGTGTGGTTCTGGTTCTACAGTACTGGCTTGGTGCAGGGAGGGGATCAATCACTGGTCTGGTAAATTTCCAATACTGCCCACTTCTTTGCTCTTTGCTGGCATGCATGGTCATTCCTAGTACTCAAATGAAAATCCACTCTTTTGCTGACCTGGCACCAGAGATTGTCAAAAATCTGGCAACACTCCCATGACCATGAAGCAGAGCACTTTGCAAAAGACTCTTTCTGGTTAGTGTCCATTGCCAATGCAGAAGGTCCTCAAAGGTGCATTTGCAGTTCAATGGTCAGAATAAAATGGAAGGCTTAAATGCCAACTCACTGAGTTGCTGTGCTAGGACAAGGGGAGTTGCCTCCGTTTCCTATCAATTGGCAATTCTTGGTCGAGAGAGGTCAAAGAAAGTCAGCCCACAGGATTGAGGGATACTTCTGGCAAACACTCAGGACCTGCGCTGGGGCTGGGGGGAAGTGTATCTACACTGCAAAGCAATAGTACTTAAACCCTGGGTCCCAGCTTGACTTGGCATTTAACCCTCCACCCTCGCTGGGTCCGAGAGATTTGTGTGTAGAGGATGGAGGGGAGTTTGGGCTCAAACCTGAGTCTGAGCTCAGATTTACATTGCAGTGTAGACATTCCTTAAGAGCAACTTTAGGACAACTAATACCAACTATCCATAAGAGAGTGTCTCCAAGTTTTCTGATGGGAGGTTTTGAGAATTTCTTCAAGTGGTACCATCTTAAAGGACTCAGGACAAAACAAAACAAAATCAAAGGTCACTGCACATAATAGAGACCAGAGTGCCGTTTTTCACAATGGTATCAGTAACTTTCAGGTATATTTAATCTCTTTCAAGTCAGTCAAAAAGTCAGGGCCTATTTTATGTTCGTTGCACATCAACATCCCACAGTATTTTTCTTAGGCCTCAGGGGTTCCTTTGCTACCAAAGGTGTATGTAGTAGTGTCATGCTATCTGTCTGCTTTGCCCTTCTTGTGAGCCGGCAGGCTTTCTCTCAGAGGCAGGGGGATTTTTGTGGGTTTCAGTCATATGTCTGCTCAAAATAATGGAATCTGGCAGACAACATGCATGCTAAATGGATAGATCTAATTGTGCAGACATTTCAAAAGTATTCCTCTAAATTTAGTGCTATTTTCTTTGTTTATTAGAATAATTATGCATATATCAGTAAAGATTCGACATGGGGGAGGTGGTCTAGATTTTGTAATTACCATTTGAATAGAGAAGGGCTTTTAATTTCTCTGAGTTCTGCCATCTAAGAACTGGCTGTGGTCTGACAAGCATAAGCTCTAAATAGTCTGATAGCAAAATCAGGGGATTTAGGGTCTCTAGAATTAGCACTTTACATTCCAAGTGGCCGCTACAGTAGTTGTGGCATCTAAATTATTTATGCCAAGGAAGAGCACTGTTCTGTTCTTTACTGCAAATGACACCAACTGCATGCTCAACAAGGGTCGAGTTTTCCCTCTGAAATTCTGCTTCCTTTTCAAGAGCATATTTTTTTATCTCATCACTGACTGCTCACTGTGACGAAGAGGAATCATGATCACACAGCACTGCACCTTCCATTGACTCCTGCTTGTTGCAGTGATACGAGACTGAAGCAGCAGAGGAGGTTTCCTCTTCAGTCAGTCATTAGTACTTCTTGTAGATGCTGCTGCTGAATTCTTCCGGGAATAAAATGAGTTTTAGGCATTAAATTTGCCTGCCAATACAAATCTGCTGTTAAGCCGCTGGAAAAAAAATCTCTTGTCATGCAGTTCTGTTTGCCATGGAAAAAACTCAATCCACCTTAAAAAAAAAAAAAGTTGAGTGAATGTGTTGCTCCTCAAAGTAAGTGAATAAAAGCCAGGCCTAAATTCTCAAAAGTGACTAGTAATTAGGGCTGGCTGGAAAATGATACTTCAATTTAACAAAAAATGGTGGTTTTGTTCCTATGCAGAACAACGCTGAGACCTTTTGAGAGAGAATAAATGAATATGAATGTGCAAATAGCCCAGAGGTTCAAATCCCTGCTCACATCCAGGTGCTATTCTGGGGTGGGTGTCTTTTCTCATTTTGACAAGAAATTCATCCAGAACTTGAGAAATTGTTTCAATTGGGTGGAAACCCCCCACTTTTTTGACTAGCTCTATGAGTAATTTTGGGTGCCCAGACTGAGACACTACAGGGGACTGTTTTTCATATCGCCAGGACCTTGGCACTTTCTGGAAATCAGGTCACTTCAACGTATCTTAACTTGGCCACCCAAAACCACTAGTCACTTTTGAAAATGTTAGGCACAGAGGCCACAGTTCTGTGGCCAGATATACACATGCAGCCTCACTGAAGTCAAATGCGGTAACTGGGAGTAGAACTTGGCCCACAGAGGTTAGTTATTTATGCTGCTCCATACCCTTACACCAGCCATGTAGCTGAAACCTGACCTGAAACTAGATATGACTTTGGGTCACTGAAAAGCCTGAGATCAAATATGAAGACATTTTCAGACAGTTGACATAAATTTGGACATATGATTAGTCAGAAAATCTTTTAAAATTTGCACATCTTTAGGGGCATGTGGATGACCCCTTTGTGTAACATGTTCAGGGAAAGATTCTGCCTCTTCCTTGAGAAGGGAGGTGGGTACTTCTCTCTTATTCTGAGATTCTCATGAACTTCTGCTCTTCCCCCACCTGATGCAGTCTCACCTTCTGGATTAAGTGTGTCCACACAGGGAGTGATACTGATGTAACTATAGTGATATAATTATACTGGTATCGTTATGCCAGTAAATAATGTTGTATCACATAGGTCCAGATCCTCAAAAGTACCTAGCTGCCTAACTCCCATTGAAATCAAAATAATTCAAGAAATGACAGTAGCTGAGCTATTAAGGGCTGGTCTACACTGAAAACTTGCATCGGCACAGCTATGTCTCTTAGGTGTGTGAAAAATCCACACCCTTGAGATATAGCTATGCCAGACGAGCCCCCAGTGTAGCCAGCACCAGTTCAACGGAAGAAGTCTTCTGTCAGCCTAGCTACAGACTCTCAGGGAGGCAGATTTATTACAACCACAGGAGAACCACTCCCATTGCTGTAGTGACTGTCCACACCAATGGTTCTCAACCGGCGGCCCATGGGCTCCTTGCGGCCCAATCAGCACAGAGCTGCAGCCCGTGTGACATCCTCAGGGCCATACAGGTAATACTGCATGTGGCCCACAACGGTAAATAGGTTGAGAACCACTGGTCTACAGTGAAGTGCTACAGTGACGCTGCTGCAGCTGTAGCATTTTAAGTGTAGACATCGCCTAAGTAATAGTGAAATGAATGAGAGTTAGGTGCCTAAAAACCTTTTGAGGATCTGGGCCATAGAGTTCAACTCCTTCAACCAAGTTTTCCCCTGCTTCACCTCCCCTCATCTGGTCAGAAATCAAATCTATGTGGATACAAATTTCAACCATAACACTGTAAATATAGCAGCAGGGCTATGGGGCCACCTCCGTATGAAGAAAAAAATGAGTTCACAAGGTGGAGAGAGATCAAAGAGGCAGCAAAATCTAACAACTTCAACTACCCACATGTAAACCATCAAATGGCACAATAGGGCAATGTTTATAGAAACAATTTCCTGACACTTTTAAGTCATGGCTTCTAACAGCTAGCACTAGACAGCACACAAGAACAAAGGCTATTATTGACTTAATCTTCAGTAACAAACAGTAACACTAATTCAAGAAGTGACAATAGCTGGGCCACTAGGCCACAGTGATTGAAGTATAATTAGGTTCAACATCCGAGGGGCAGGCAAGGTTCCAAAAAGTGACAGTGTCACTAAACTCTACAAAGGGAGGTGTCAGTAAAATGAGGTTAGTCAAAAAGGCCCTACACTTTAAAATAAAGAAAGGATCATCTTTAGTGGTGGCTTCCATGTTTGTAAGACAAACATTAATAGTCTCAGAAGATGGGAATCACTGAACAAAAAGGGAACACCAGGAAGGCAAGGAGGAGAGATGGAAAAGATTGGGATTGTTTATCTTAGAAAGGCATGAAAAAGACAGCAAATGATAAAAGCATATGAAATAATGAATGGAACACAGTATAGTATTGGGTACTGTACCTTGAAGGGCTGAGCTTCCAAGACAGAAAGTTTGGGCAGGGTGCTTTGTTGTGTACAGCCCCTTGGAACTGGAGACAGAATAAAGCAGATCTCATGCAAGAACCTTATGTACTGAATGATCCTTGACCATCAAGTAGGGGAGGTAGAGCAGAAGTTTCTGTTCTTCCTGTCTCATAACACAACAACTAGGAGACATTCAATTAAATTAAAAGGTTGGAAATTCAAAACTGATAAAAGGAACTATTTGTTTTTTCATGCAATGTGTAATTAAGCTGTGGAACTCACTGCCGCAGGAAGTTGTTTATACCAATGACCAATAGACAAGACAATTATACCAATGACCAGAACAGCTAGAGTTGTAATTAATGCTAACACATCTTTTTTGTGGAGGGATATTAAACTTTGTGCTTCAGGGCTTAAGCCAATCTTTACTTATCAGAGATCAGGATGAGACCAAATTGTGTGGATGTGTGGACAGATTACTCTGCATCTTCAGGGCTCTCATGTTTTCCTCTAAAACATCTGGAAGTTGGACACCATTGGAAACAGGATAGTGGACCATTCAGGTCACGGATCTGATCCAGTATGGAAATGTCTCTGTTTCTAAATGCCTATTCACCTTAATTATGGGGTTTTCTGTGTGACATAAATCTGGTATAGCTGTCTCTAAGCCACTCACTCCTGATCCCTCTGGTGTAGAGGGTCGTGCCAGGGCAGGAGGGAATGTGGCCAGAATGCACTGTAATTTGGAGTTCCTGAGCCAGAAGAACATCTCTAGGGGGCTGTTCCAGCTGGTGCAAGTTAGAGGAGGTCAAACCAGCCCCCAGACTGGGGGCTGAACACAGCTTCCCGCAGCGGTCAGGAGGCAGACAAGGATTTTTTTCCCTCTAACAAAATTCCACAGGACAGCCAAGAAAAGCTGGAAATACTGCTAGGAGGCTAGAGAGCCAAAGATTAGAATGAAGGTTAGGGAGATCTGTCTGCAGCACTCTTTGTATTTCAGACCTTAGGTGAAATCCTGACCCATTGAAGTCAATAGGAGTTTTGTCATTGGAGTCAAAGTGACCAGGATTTCATTGTCTAAACAAATGCTGTCAACAAGCACTCTGAATCATGTTCTTTGAGATGCACAAATGAGCAGTAGATGAATCCATAGACAAAACTATTTTTTAATTATTACCAGTATCATGTGATTTGAATGCATATCTTTAAAGGCGAATGGTTTGGTCACTAATCTTTGGTCTTCATTGTGATAGGGTTTATTTCGGGAGCTATATGGCACCAAAGATTGGTGGCCAAACCATTCACCATATACACACAAAATATAATCAAGAATGAACAGTTTCTCCAGGTGTCTTTGAAATATGGTGCAGAGAATTCATTCTCACAGTACCTGGCATAGTTGTGTCGTTTATAAAGAAGCAGCAGATGTATCATCTTTTTCTCTGTTTCTCTCTGTAAAATATTTCCCCAGTACTGGCTGAGCACATTCATTTAATTCCCATATATATTCTCTTTGTGAACTAATAAATAAGTATGAGTTTTCGTAAGGCCAGATTGCAAAACTCCTTGTATACACTAGTAAACTGTTACTGAGATGAGCAATCTCATGGAGATCTGTGGGATTTTATTATGCAAATAAATGTTCACTATTGTAGGTGGTTTGTAGTCTGGCCCTCTGTCATAAATATAAGGGGAAGGGTAAACACCTTTAAAATCCCTCCTGGCCAGAGGAAAAATCCTTTCACCTGTAAAGGGTTAAGAAGCTAGGATAACCTCGCTGGCACCTGACCAAAATGACCAATGAGGAGACAAGACACTTTCAAAAGCTGGGAGGAGGGAGAAAAACAAAGGGTCTGTGTCTGTCTGTGTGATACTTTTGCCGCGGACAGAACAGGAATGGAGTCTTAGAACTTAGTAAATAATCTAGCTAGATATGCGTTAGATTATGATTTCTTTAAATGGCTGAGAAATTAAGCTGTGCTGAATAGAATGGATATTCCTGTCTGTGTGTCTTTTTGTAACTTAAGGTTTTGCCTAGAGGGATTCTCTATGTTTTGAATTTAATTACCCTGTAAGGTATTTACCATCCTGATTTTACAGAGGTGATTCTTTTTTACTTTTTACTTCTATTAAAATCCTTCTTTTCAGACACTGAATGCTTTTTCATTGTTCTTAAGATCCAAGGGTTTGGGTCTGTAGTCACCTTTGCAAATTGGCGAGGATTTTTACCAAACCTTCCCCAGGAAGTGGGGTGCAAGGGTTGGGAGGATTTTGGGGGGAAAGACGTTTCCAAACAATGCTTTCCTAATAAATAAACCCAGATAAACATTTGGTGGTGGCAGTGGAAGTCCAAGGGCAAAGGGTAAAATAGTTTGTACCTTGGGGAAGTTTTAACCTAAGCTGGTAAAAGTAAATTTAGGAGATTTTCATGCAGGTCCCCACATCTGTACCCTAGAGTTCAGAGTGGGGAAGGAACCTTGACACCCTCAGAGCTCTAAGTCACGCTAGAGTCCACCTGGGTTGTATTATTGATGCTGCTTGAGTATATTACATATTTATCATCAAAAGACTGAACATCGTTGGTATGATTTTGCTTATGATTTAACAATCTATGGTAGTTTTCTAAATTTCGGATTCTAGATCTGTTCATTTATGGAAACAAGACTAGAAATTGTTAACCCTTGTACAAAATTAACATGTAATAATGCTTGTGGTCTAGTAATGCTATTGCTTTATAATAGCTCTCTTAGTTTACCTTAATATTTATTCAACTCATTTGACTTCATGCTGCTTGGTTGTGTTTTTTTTACCTAATGTACTATTGCAGTATACTAAATGGAAAAGCCATCCATCCATTTATTTATTATTTAATGTCAGTCTTTGTATGTAAATCCAATTCACATGGGGGAAAGGGTTAGCATGTAGCAGCATGAGAGTGGGATCAGGCAAAAAGGCATTTACCTTCCAACTTAAATATGGCTATATAAAACAGCAATTTTTTTTGTACTCAAGAGTATTTAACTATATTTAGCAACCTGTTTTTAGGGTTGAATTCCACCAAGTATATGAGGCAGGAACTTTTTATCCAAATCCGAATGGCTGCAGTCTTTCATTTAGCTCCTTTAACCAACAGTTATTTTAATGTAATAAGCCTTTGTTCAGTTATAGAACAGCAAAAAAAAACCAAAATAATTTTGGTTAAGGTTAGATGAAAAATAAAAATGCTCAGGAATGGATTCATATCTTTTTCATTTTTGAAAAATGTAGAGTTTTTTTGGAAGTTGTTTAAATTTAGCGCTTGGGCAGGATCTATCAAAATGAGGGCAAAAGTGGGGCTTAGTAGTATGAACATTGGTATACAAACCAGAACCTCTGGGTGCGGAATCCCATTTCTGTCAACGATTCTGTCTCTGGCAGTTTGCTTCAATTTTACCATCTGTTAAATGTCTACAGTATAATGATACTAAGTCTTAGGGGTCGTGGTGAAGGTTCATTAAACATTCAGGTAATTTTAAAGTGCTTTGAATGAAAATCACCATGGCCCAGATGAAAAAACATGTAAGCACATACCTAAACCTATCTGTGTTCAAAACAGCACGTAAGCACATGCTTAACTTTAAATATGTGCTTAAGTCCTATTGATGTCAACGTGCATGCTGGTTATTCTGAATAGGGATGCTTTCCTCAACCAAAACCTCTATACTTACCAGGTTTTATGAGAGAACCGTTTCTCCTAAAGTGGTGTGATGATGGTTTCAGCAGTGCTCTTTAAATAGTCATGTAAATGAATACAACTGTGGTATTATCATGAGAATTCCTATTCAAATCTCTAGAAGCCTTTATGATGTTGTTTTGATGAGAGTTTATGATGGGAAAACAACTTCATTGCAAGTTTGTTGAGACGGTCTTGACAAAAATTCAAATGCTGTCTGTAGTTGTACTGCTATAAACTAAATGACATTATAATCAGTTCATTTTCATTAAGGTTTTGATACAGCCTGGAAAACAAGGCCATTTGGAGAATAGGCTGTGGTAGCCCTCATGAAATCACACAAATTATGTCTTGACATTACAACACTCAGAATACTGTATGGACCTGTACAAGAAGGTGTCACAAGCCTGGGCAATGTAATGTATCACTAGGAAAATGTTCATTAAACCAGTATGGGCTAAGCATGTGGATGAATATAAATATTTGGCGTACCAGTCATACTACAGTATTATAATTAGATCCACCCAGGTTATACAGCACATGCAATGTGAAATTCTTGGTTATTTAATAATCTCTGCCTCCCAACCCTTTCTAATGTCCTACTAAAGTCTTAGTTAGGGTTTCTCTACACTGGAAAGTTATTTTGGATTAATGTAGGATGTGAATTTAAAGCACAATATCTATTCCAGAATAAGTGTGTCCACACAAACAGCTATTCCACAATAGCTATTTTAATTAGGCTATGGCTACACTACGAGGCTTTTAGCGACACAGCTGTGCCGCCACAGCCATGTTGCTAAAAGGCATTTTTAGCAGTGTAACTGCTGTTTGTCGGCAGGAGAGAGCTCTTCTGCTGACAAAAAACTTCCACCCTGCACGAGTGGCAGCGGCTTTGTCGGTTAAACTTTTGTTGTTCGGAGTGTGCATGTTTTTTTAACACCCCTGAACCACAAAAGTTTTGCCGACGAAGTGCCAGTGTCGACAAACCCTTAGTTTCTGTGTGTCGAGAGGTCTTTAGATTTTGCAACACCTTGAACCTCACCTAGAAGTGAAAAGGAGGACAGAGCAAGGCAGCGGATCACCACTAGCACTATCTATTAAAGAGCAGCTGGCTACTGTCTTCCTGTTGGAAATCACCATCGGTTCTATGGCTCTACTTCCCCATTCATTGCCACGAGCTAGGAGACACAAAGGACCAGCTCACAGAATCCCACCCACAAATCCTATAATGCTTGTAAAATCCCATTGAGCAAAACAGAATAAAACCCAGGCATCAATTGATCTGGCTTTACTATGGTCCTGGCACCTGATGTCATAGGTGCTGGACCTAGCAGTGATGGGGGGGCTGCTGCACGCCCTGGCTTGAAGTAGTTTCCATTGTATACAGGGTTTACAGTTTGATTCAATGGCTGTCGCCACCTCCACTATAAAAATTGTTCCAGCCGCCTGCCTGATGTTCCTTGCTTTCATGGAGTTTGCTAGTACTACCACCTCAGTTATGACTATCTCAAATGGAGAAGTTTCTACCAGAGTGCCTGTGTGGCCACTGATCTCCTGAAGATGGGTAAGAGTCTACGGTGGAAATTTAAAGGGTACCCAACTAACAAGAGCAGAAATCACAATGAAAGTCAGTAGGACATATGCTTCTAAGTCACTTAGGCTCTTCTGAAGATCCTATTTCTTGTGACCAGGACCAGCTTCCCTTTTTCTGGAGAGGTGGGGAGAACATTTTCGCATCTGGGTCCTTTGCTAATACGTGTGAGGCTATACGAACATAACCCTGGGGCAGAGCCACTTTACATATAAGTTATTTCGTTTTTTTGTAATCTCTAATGTATAACTCACAAAAATAATTTGCTGTCCCTGACCAGACTGAAGCAGATGAGGTATACAGCAATCCTAAAAACAAAACAAAAAAATCCTACTGTGTCTAGGATACTTTTTGAACCACAACGAAGACCTTGAAACTTAAAAATTCCACTTTGATTTGTTTTTTCCATGTCTTAAGCTTCATGTCTCTTGGAACCTAAAGGCTCAAAGGTCAACTTGGGCACACTGGACTTCAGCTGCTGTAGCTGCATACTGCAGAATTGACCTGGAGAAAGTTACTGCCTTTCTTCGTGTAGGTTCAGAATTAGATAATCAACAAGGGGCTTTAATTGCAAACATGTTCAATGTCCTTTGTTCTAATGGGGGGAGTGAACTATGCAGGCTTTGATTCCTAATATTTTTATTGGCATTCACCTTGACATTTCAAATATCAACACAGCCCAGAAAAGTGATCCCCCCATCTCGCACCCTGCAACACCACCCACATGCACAAACCACCCCCACTACTATAACATTTACCATACCATTAGAAGGGCAGGAACCAAGCCTTGAGCCCTGAGAGTGGAAACAGTGAAGCTATACAAATTGAGCAATTACCTGATAGCATCAACTGAGCCAGATACTTGCAAAAACACGTCATGAAAGATAAAGTGCAATCTTATCTTTTACCACAGGCTCTTTGATAGTTCCTGCTGGAAGAGAAGTTTTTTCTAAGCCACTTAGTACTTCAGTAAAATGTTTGGACAATGCACTGCCAGAAACTGGAGTGCAACATACACTTAGTTTATATACAAATCTGATTAGTATTCTTTGGACACCATCCACTCCAATAGATCTTATTGCAAAGCTGTTGACAGGAAGTGTTGCCCAGGTCAGATAGCTCTAAAGTGATTTTTTTTCTTCAAAAGGAATAACCTGTTTTGGAAATTATTCCGTTTGGCATGTAATGAATCACCAAGAGCTGCAAAGGTCCATACATTTGAACAACACCAAAGGTTCCTAATCCAAATGTAGGGAGGTATATTTGGATACCTTTAACCTTCTGTGTGTGTAGAATGCGTTTTCTCTTTTGAAATAGCTGTCTTGGTACAGGCAACTTAAAACTCTCTTTCAACAAAAGACTACTATTCCTAGTTTGTGTAGTTACTCTGGGAGAATGGATGTTATGGAATGCAGCCATAGTACTGCACATTGTTGTCTTGTCAATTGCACAAAATGTGCTTAGTTGGCACAAATGGAGTACTTCTAGATGCTGAAGGAAGTGGTGTTATGTTTCAATAGCTGATATTCTTCCCTCTGAGTTACAGTTGAACTAAGGTCCCTCCATAGTGTTGCATGGTCCTGGAGCAGACCACCTTTTAGATGAAGCATATACTCAAGGTCCTGCTTACTTGTTTTCATGAATAATCCCATGGTAAAATTTGTAAGAGCAATGGGGGTAACTCCAATGCTGTATCCAAATTCAACTAATTACATCCTGCCTACCTAATTTCTCCTGCAGTTTCAGATGGATCAGGTATTTCTTGTAGCAGTGCTCCTGACAAACAGTTGACCCATTTCGTCTCAGAGATGACAACATTCGGTGGTGGGCAAAATGATTTTTAGCTATTGGGTGAGATTCTTAGCCTCCCCATTTCTTTTGTTCAGTTCAGAGAGTTGAAGTTGGATACTTCTCCCCATCTGAGGATTCCTCTGGCATAGGGGAGATCTTAGGAGGTTCAGAGCAGGGAGACAAGTATATGCATGTGTAACACCGACACACCCTGGTTGACGGCAGGCAGGATTGAACCTGGGGCCTCTGGAGCTTATAGCATGATCCTCTACAGCATGAGTTAAAAGCCAACTGTCTCTTAGCTAAGGCTATAGAGCAGACTCATTAATCTCTTTCTCTCTAAGCCATCTCGGTGCCACTAGAGGGGACAGAACACCACACCCAGGAGGTGTGTGAGTTGCACATACTTTTTAGGCAAGCATCATTTCTACATTTTTCACATGGAGTGATTGAAGTTGCACAAGGTCATCCATAGAAGAGGTGGGAATAGAATTCAAGATGCTAATATGGCAAATCTCATCCATTTATCCACCCTGCCTTTCAGAATGAATATGCTTGACTGTGATGATTGTAACAGCCAGACAACACTCTCTTCCATCACCAGGAATAGAACTCAGGATTCCTGATTCCCAGTGTTTCTCTGTTGTGTAGTAAATAGTTGTATAATCCACAAATGTATTTTGCATCCCTCTTTAGTGGCCTATTCACAGAGGACAACAGTCTGTTACTGTTGCCAGTTACTCCTAGTTCAAGTCTGTGCTAATGGGATCAAAATGGAAACAGATCAGGTGTGACCCCAGATTGATGTCATTTTTGCAAGAGATGGATTAACTTCACTTTAAAAGAGACAAAGTTAAGTGTTATTGAATATTTTCCTTTCAGATCACATGGGTCCGTGATTTGAAAACTTGCTAAACTTTCCATCCATGAAAGAACCACAAATAGCAAAACCTTCCAAACTGTGATGATTCCAATGATCATTTTAGCACTTGGATATAAAAGTTTCTTTTTTTCATCAGTTTTGCTTTTTTCTTCCCACTATTTTCCACGACAGCGGGAAAACAACAAACAAACAGAACTTCCCATTCTATCCCCTGTGCAGTTTTTATAGAAAGATTGATTTCAGCTCAGGATCTTTGGGTCTGGATTTAGGTGGTCTCCAAAACTGCAAGGGACCAGTTTTCTAGTTCCAGTTCAACTAGCACCAAAATGTCAGGAAAACAGCTTCTCTCTGCCCCCAGTGATGTAAACCTCTCACAAGAACCATGAGCTACAAAAATTCTACCATTTAACTTTCATTCATTCAGCTTGTACTTTCTGCTCTCTTGGCCCAGAACAGTTTGAGATATTTGGTTCTAGTCAACCTAAGCTAAAATCTTATCTGTGATTTGACATCAAACCCAAATTTTGAACTTTAGCTGCAATCTTTCCTCTAGATCCACATTTGAAAACATCCTCCATGGTTCATTTCTACTTTCCTTACTAAATCTTCAAAATCTGGATGAAAGATAGTTTTATTGTTAAAGCAGTGGCCTTGATTTCAGGAGCAATTTAGTCTAGTTTCCGGCTCTGCCATAGACTTTCTGTTTGATATTGGGTGAATCACTTAATCTCTGTGCATCACTTCCCCATTTACAAAACAGGAACGTTCTACTGTCCCTACCTTTGTCTGTCTTGTCTCCTTAGATTGTAATAATGGAGAAGAAACTGTTGTTTACTAGGGCTAAGCGATTAAAAAAATGAATTGTCATTAATTGTGCTGCTAAACAACAATAGAATATCATTTATTTTAAATATTTTTGGATGTTTACTACATATTAAAATATATTATTTTTATTTACAACACAGAATACAAAGTGTGCAGTGCTCACTTTATAATTTTATTACAAATATTTGCACTGTAAAAAACAAAAAAAATATTTTTCAATTCACCGCATACAAGTACTGTAGTGCAATCTCTTTATCATGAAAGTTGAACTTAAAAATGTAGAATTATGTAAAAAAAAAAACCTGCATTCAAAAATAAAACAATGTAAAACTTTAGATCCTACAAGTCCACTCAGTCCTACTTCTTGGTCAGCCAATCACTCAGATAAACAAGGTTGATTACAATTTGCAGGAGATAATGCTGCCTGCTTCTTGTTTACAATGTCACCTGAAAGTGAGAACAGGCATTCGCACGGCACTGTTGTAGCTGGTGTTGCAAGATATTTACTTGCCAGATCCACTAAAGAGTCATATGTCCCTTCATGCTTCAACCACCATTCTAGAGGACAAGCTTCCATTCTGATGATGGGTTCTGCTTGATAACGATCCAAAGCAGTGCGGACTGATGCATGTTCATTTTCATCATCTGAGTCAGATGCCACCAGCAGAAGGTTGATTTTCTTTTTTGGTGGTTTGGGTTCTGTAGTTTCTGCATCAATGTTGCTCTTTCAAGATTTCTAAAAGCATGCTCCACACCTCGTCCTTTTCAGATTTTGGAAGGCACTTCAGATTCTTAAACCTTGGGTCGAGTGCTGTAGCTATTTTTAGAACTCTCACATCAGTACCTTCTTTGCGTTTTGTCAAATCTTCTGTGAAAGAGTTCTTAAAACAAATATGTGCTGGGTCATCATCTGAGACTGCTATAACATGAAATATATGGCAGAATGCGAGTAAAACAGAGCAGGAGACATACAATTCTCCCCCCAAGGAGTTCAGTCACAAATTTAATTGACACATTATTTTTTTAAAGAGCATCATCAGTGCTGCTGCAATAAAGTAATAAAAATGCATTTAGAAGAGAAAAAGAAACAGAGAGAGCGTGTTCAAAGCGTAACAATTTTAAATACTGAATAAGCTTCAAACATAAAGTTATGCTCTAGAAATCACATCGATTTGACTATCTGTTTGCTCACTAGATGAATTTGGGCGTGTCTGGTCAATGATGACACTAGCATTCATGAGATACATTTTCAATCAAAATTAAAGAGCCTGGAGCAAGTGGCTCTAACGAGTACTATTTACCTTGCTTCTAATTTCCATGAACAGTTAGATTTATTAATTTTACTGACAATAATAAATTCCCCCCACAAATGTTAATGACTTTGTTGCAAAGAACAAGTGCCTGAAACCACCTTTGCCTGTTTCAGATGGTTACTCAGAAAGCACGTTCTACTGACAATGGTTTAAAGCCAGACACAACAGTGTATTAATATAAAAATCTTTTGATGGAGTAAGGATAAAATGAATGTGAAAGCATGGCTGGCACCTCTGACTGCAGCAGAAGCACAGCACATAATATAGTTATTAAACTGACTACACATATCAGAATAAAACATGTTTGACATAGAAAAAAAAATCTTTAGGCAATGTGACTTACTCCATGTGTCAAAGGGATAACTGAAATTATCTTCCTGTAAGCGATGGCTATTGATCACTAGAAGGACATTTCTGTAGCAAAGTACATGGACTATATCATCCTCCATTCTCTTAACTTCCAGAAGCAGGCCGCAGACATCTCTCAAGAGCAGGCAGTTTGGAACGCTAAATCTGAGAAATACTGCAAAAGAAAAGTTATGCTGGAAAAGAGTCTTTAGAAACAGCAGTAGAGATAGTGGCTGGAAAAAATGTAGTGTGGATTTATAAGAGCAATAAAGCATGTAAAGTATAGCTCTCCCCTTGGCTTCAGAGAATGGCACTTTACTATAATGTTTTATGCTCATATGAAATGTGTGTGTACCTTTGAACAGAAAGATATCTGCTATGCCTGGCCCATATTGGAAGTTGGCTACTCTATATTAGTGGTTCTCAACCAGAGGTCCGGGGCCCCCTGGGGGACTGTGAACAGGTTTCAGGGGGTCTACCAAGCACAGCTGGTGTTAGATTCACTGTGGCCCAGGGCAGAAAGCTGAAGGCCTGCCACGTGGGACTGCAGCCTGAGACCCTGAGTCCCACCATCTGGGGCTGACTCTGAAGCCTGAGGAACTTAGCTTCAGGGAACTTAGTTTCCTGTGGAGTGGAGCGCTGGGCAATCGCCCTGCTTGCTACTCCCTAATGCAGGCCTTGGTTTTTATATGCAGAGAAAACAGTTATTGTGGCACAGGTGGGCCGTGGAGTTTTTATAGCATGCTGTGGGGCCTCAGAAAGAAAAAAGAATCAGTAGCTCTCAACCTTTCCAGGCTACTACTTGTACCCCTTTCCAGAGTCTGAAAAACTAATTCCCCCCTGCTGATACTCACCCCTTCTTTCAGAGTAGCAGCCATGTTAGTCTGTGTCCGCAAAAAGAAAAGGAGAACTTGTGGCTCCTTCGAGACTATTTCTTAGTCTCGAAGGAGCCACAAGTACTCCTTTTCTTTTCACCCCTTCTTGTTAACTGTTTTTGAAATGGGCCACCTTGATTACATTGGCTTCATTAACACTACAAAAGTGATTTCCACCCCTTCTTGTCAACTGTTGAGAATAGCCCACTTCCACCTTAATTGAATTGGCTCATTAGCACTGACCCCCTCACTTGGAAAGACAACTCCCATCTTTTCATATGCTAAAAGAACAGGAGTACTTGTGGCACCTTAGAGACTAACAAATTTATTAGCGCATAAACTTTTGTGGGCTACAGCCCACTTCATCGGATGCACAGAATGGAACATGTAGCAAGAAGATATCTATATCTATATCTATATCTATATATCTATATATACATACAGAGAAGTTGGAAGATGCCATACAAACTGTAAGAGGCTAATTAGTTAAGATGAGTTCTTATCAGCAGGAGAAAAAAACTTTTGTAGTGATAATCAAGATGGCCCATTTAGACAGTTGACAAGAAGGTGTGAGGATACTTAACATGGGGAAATAGATTCAATATGTGTAACGACTCAGCCACTCCCAGTCTCTATTCAAACCCAAGTTAATGGTATCTAGTTTGCATATTAATTCAAGCTCAGCAGTTTCTCCTTGGAGTCTGTTTTTGAAGCTACAGTCATGCAATTATGGGTGTTCCAGGAGAGGAGATAAATCTGAACTAGGGGAAATGAATTTCATATCATACCAAGACATCAGAATCATTAATAACATCCTGATATAGTCCTATACTCTTAGGAGAATTATATCTCTAAATGAGTTGAATGTCTTCAATTGTATTAATGCTATTTTTTTCTGAAATGTGATGATCTCTAATGGGACATTGGACCAATGTGTTATATCTGAGGTTGCTGCAGTTTTCTTAGTGGAAATTATAAGATTTTTTTCCCCATGGATAATAGAGCTTTGAGAAACTGCCACTTTTCCTGAATGCTGAGGAAATCTGGCTCTCACCCAGTATTTCATACTGGAAATCCAGCTTTAGAAGTAAGTTAGGGCTACGTTGTGGCTAGACTACAGTGGAACCTTCACCCCATCCCCACATCCTTGCACTCCTTATGTAACAGCTGGTCAGAACTGCAACCCCTGCTCTTGTGATAGTGCAGAAGCTGCTATTGAGTTGCTCTCCCTTGGGAACAGATAAGGGTGTGTGTGTAGGGACTGTGTGTGGGGAAGATGTAGGCTTAGCCATGGCTCTGCCCCACCTCTGTGTGCTGGCCAGCAAAGTTGTCTGGCCATGTGGGGAAACAGGGTGGGATGAGGAATCTGTGCTGCAGTATTAAAAAGGGGTGTAAGAAATTTCTTGTCCCCAGTACAATCAGAGCTCTAGGCGCCTAATGGGTCCAATTTACTCCATTGTTTCTTGTTTTCAAAAGGAGGTATTTGGGACATTTCCATAGTAAATAAAAAATGGTGCCTTTGCTAGAATGACACTTGTTGCTTAGGGCAGTCATCTCCAACACGGTGGTTAAAATTGGTTAGAGGTATGTTGGGGAGAGGGGAAGTGTAATCTCCAATGTTTTCTGAATCAAGTACAAACCAAACACTTGTTTCTGTTTCCTGCTTTTCCTCATCTCATGGCCAAGGAGTTTTCCTTTGGCCATCCTACCCCCCCTTTCAATTTGCAACACTCTACACACACTTGAGTGATACTGTTGATTGAACTGTGGCTAAAACACATATAGTTTAAAATATTATTAATATTTTCCAAATCCTTAAACCCCCTGAAAACACACTGCACTAAAGCAGCAAATACACTGCCTGGATTTCTGTGGTTAATTAGCAGGTGTGGTTTCTAGAAAGCAATTTTTCTGGTCAGTCTAAGTCAGTGGCTCTCAACCTTTCCAGACTACTGTACCCATTTCAGGAATCTCATTTTTCTTGAGTATCCCCAAGTTTTACCTCACTTAAAAACTGATGCTTACAAAATCAGACATAAAAATACAAAAGTGTCACAGCACTCTATTACTGAAAAAATTGCTTATTTTCTCATTTTGACCGTATAATTATACAATAAATCAATTGGAATATAAATATTATACTTACATTTCAGTGTATAGTATATAGAGCAGTATAAACAAGTCAGTGTCTGTTTGTAATTTTAGTTTGTACTGACTTCGCTAATCCTTTTTCTGTAGCCTGTTGTAAAACTAGGCAAATGTCTAGATGAGTTGATGTACCCCTGGAAGACCTCTGCTTACCCTCCGGGGTACATGTACCCCTGGTTGAGAACAACTGTTCTAAGCAATCCAGAAAAGTGGAAAAATAAAGTATTAACATAGGTATCAGTCAGTTTTAAAAACCTTTTCAAATCTTACCAAGTAACATTATCTACATTCACATAAGTAACTCATGTTACATCTATTTTAAAATAATCAAAATTCTATGATTCTGCTAAGATTCTTGAGGAAAAAAATTCTACACTTTCCATGTCCTAAATGTTATACATCGACAGGCTCCCTGGAAAAATGTAATCTCTTCCACTTCCATTCAATGCATTAACTCCTGACTCCATCCGTACTTCTTAAAACACAATGCAACCTGTTTTATATGGTGTCTTTCACACACAGTATTGGAGCAAGTCAATCATAAAATAAAGGAAGAGGGAAATTTAAGAAATACTTCAAATTAAAATTGTTAGGTTTGCTTCCTGTTTTGAAATAGATCTTCTACCATTTAATCCCATGTGTGAATCATAAGGTGTGATCTCTAAAATGAGTAGTTTTATATGGGTTAAAATATAAGCTGGACATTTTAAAACTTGTTTTCTTTCCTGTAATAAAAGCAACACAAGGATCTCTTTGATGGTGCATCCTTTACTCGGATTTTCCCCATTGAAATCAGTGGGAGCTTCTCCCACTGACATAGCTACCGCTGCTCGTTTTCTCAACACTTATTTCCTTTCTTCTTGAACTACCTGAGTGGGAGAGATTAAAAACACCTCCCCCCGGCAAAGTATCTAAGCAATCAAGCAAATAAACAAATCAAAACAACAAAGATCATTAGAAAGCCATTAGAAAGCCTAACATTTAGTTTACACATTTAATCAGATTTCAATTGCTGTGATGTATCTGATTTTAAAAGACTAATCAGCTTATACAAAGAAAAACATTCTAAATAAAAAGGGCGGTATTGACTGAGCCCATGGTCAACACTAATATCATCAGCCCTCTAAATCAGATTGCAGCTACTGAAGACTCAGTCACACATTATAATTGCTCTAACAGGGTTAAGAAGCTTCAGAATCCATTTGTTATAAATGCAAAGGGGTGATATTACCATCATTTTATATTCCTGAAAATTATATTTATTCTATCCTCTGCTCAGAAAGGTGTTAATGGATATTTATTGCCTATGAGCAACAGAATTTGTGGGGACTGTTGAGAGTAAGATACATTGCCCTGTTTGTGATAAAACTAAGAGCAAATTGAACACAACGAGCCTCAGTACATGACATATAAATCAGTATATTCTGACAAAATAATTTAGGACAGGTGTTTCAGGGGAAATGATTTCATAGTTTTGGTGAGTCATAAAACTCTGTTTGAAATCCTGCAATATCAGTTAGATATCTGCCAAGAACCCATTATTTGCATTGCTGGAGGATTGCTGTAAACTGAGCAGAAATGCAAAATAAAGTCAAATCCTACCTAACTTCACAGTGCATTACAAAGTTTTAGATTGAATTATTATAAATTACATGGATTATTATCATTATTCACCACTATAAACATCTTGGACTAGGCCATTTTTCATGTTTATCTTTGACTGATAAATAAAGCAATACAGGTAACGTTAGAAAGCCCTTCAAAATGTCAGGACCTACCTTCTCTTTCTCCAAGGCATATTTCATATTGCAGGATACTGTGTTGACAGTAGCTCATCAAACCACACAACTGGAATGGTTTGTCTACTCTGAAGGTCAATGAGTACTAAGAATTTGATCAATGAATCACCTTGGAGGTGAAACTTGTGCTAAATAACTTAGGGCTGGCCCACTGTGAACATTCCAGGTACAGTGGCCCTCAGAATTTCTCATTTCAGAATTGTGGTGAGATGGTCTTGTGCACACTGAGCTATAGAGAAACACAGAGGGATTTGGGATGTTAGTTCAAAACTTCCCAGGACACTTTTTCCTTACTCCTTCTCTACAATAATGCTACTTTATTATCAATAGAGATTTCTTTGTGCCTGCCTATACTTAGTGTGCCTAAAAGAGGGCCTAAATACATGTTTGTTATGATCTATAGTGGAATTATTTTGAATACAGAGAAACCAGGTGTAAAGCAGTGTGGGATAGCTCAGATGCAGGATCAACTTTGCTTGAATCTGTTTCCTACACACCAGCCAAGCACACATAAAATACTATAGGATTTTGCCTAACAGAAATAAGGTTATGGGGTGACTTGATTTGTCTATAAGTACCTACACGGGGAACAAACAAACTCTTCAATCTAGCAGAGAAAGGTATAATGCAATCCAAAAGCTGGAAGTAGAAGCTAGACAAATTCAGACTGGCAAGAAGGAGCAAATTTTTAACAGTGAGAGTAATTAACCATTGGAACAACTTACCAAAGGTACAGTGGATTCTCCGTCACTGAAAATTTTAAATCAAAATTGGATGCTTTTCTAAAAGAGATGCTCTAGGAATTATTTTGGGGAAGTTTTATGGCCTGTGTTATATAGGAAGACAGACTAGATGGTTCCTTCTGGACTTGGAATCTATAAGTAAAAAGGATAGTGAAAAAATCTGATTGCAAAGGAGGGAGGGTATTTCTGTGTTCATCATACACTCAAGTCAGAAGGCATTTTAGCATGAAATATAAATTTTCTTTCTATAGTTTTAGAAATCCTAAGGCGGTTAGACTGGCTTTCTGGGGATATGTGACACCAGGCCTCCGTAGCCCACTGCTGGAGGTTCTGCTGCACCCTGTGCCAGAAAGCACTGATGTGGGAAAAAAAGAGCAGTGAAGATGACTCCTCCAGGCCTGCCTAGAGTCGTCTTGGAAACTACAGAGACCTGGTCCTCCAAGGGCCAGAAGGGTTAGCAATAGCCAGTTGGAGCCCAGCAGGCTCAGATAAAAGGAGCTACAGGGCCCTAGCAGGGTGTTGTCTGATGGGGACCAGAGGAGTAGGGAAGGGTGCTCCTCTCTGGCCAAAGGACCCTGAGGACTAGCCAGGGTTGCACTTGCATAGCTGGGTGTCTAGTGAGAGAGGGTCTTGAGAACTTTATCCCTAAGCTAAAGGTGAAGATAAAGAGGCCAGCGGGGAAGAGGGCCAGGGAAGTAGCAGCAATGAATTGAATTGAGAAGTATGTGAGTACCATCTATAAGGTTTCTGGGTTGTAACCCGGAGAAGTGGGTGGGTGCAGGTTCCCTCACTGGCCACAAGTGAAGTGGCATAAAACCTGAAGTGACAGGGCTCATTTGGAAGCCTGAGTGAAGGGCTGAATAGAAAGGGCCCAAAGTTGGGGTTGAGTCATTGGGTATGTCTACATTGCAATAAAATGCCCACAGCTGGCGTGTGTCAGCTGGCTCAGGTTGCAGGGCTTTAAAATTGCAGTGTAGGTATTTGGGCTCGGGCTGGAGTCTAGGACACTTCCCCCTCAGTGGGTGTCTATGTAAATCCTCATGACTAATTACTGAGTAATTGTCTGTTAATAAACCTGAAGCATTTATTGTAGAGTAGCTTAATGTGAGCTATTGTTTCCCCTTCCTGCTTGTTTTCTGAACAGCCCTGCTGAGTTGACCCATTATAATCATACTGTCACATTCCAGGGTACAATCCAGACCAGTGAGGGGTTGCGTTACCACCTGCCCTACAACCTTGAATGCCTCACAAACCTTTGTTTCTGTAGCTCCCAACCTGGGCTGCTCACAAACAGTCAAATAGCATGAAAGTCACACACTGAGTGTCTGTGTATAGCTGTAGTCCTGGTCCAGCACCTCTGACACCAGAAACCTGTCAGCAACACACCAGTCACACTCTGGCTACCAGCAGGGTGACCCCAACACACCCCAGTCCCAATTTTTCCCCAAAATGTGTGTTCTATACTGCCCAGCTTTCCATGGGCAGTTCAGCTATTAGAGGTCCATTGCCCCAATATGGGGTCAATATGCAACACTTTGCTACTTTAACTGGAGTTACCAAATGGTTCTGTTTAAACACAACACTGGATTACTTTTGATTGTAGTTAAATAAGCTTGTTTTATTTTTCAAAGAGAGATATTAAGTGAGAAAGTATAAAGTATTAATGTCAGAAATAGTTACAAGAGAAATAAAGCTAAAATACTCTAGTAACTAAAACTTAACAAACTAGACTTGGTTCAAGGTAAAATCCTTGCCACATGCTCCCAACAACATTGATGACAAAAATCTCAGACAGGATTCTGCACCTCTCTCCCTGCCCCCCAAGCCAAAAGGTTGGTTCTTTTTTATTCATCTTAGGTGAAAGAGAGTGAGTGAGTAAGAGAAAGAAAGAGAATACTTGGGGTGTTTTTGCCCCTCACTTTTATAGTCCAGTCACCCTTTGAAATGCTTCTTCCTGAGGGTTACCTCTAGATACAATTCCTTTCCACTGTGAGGATGGAGACATGGAGTCCTGGTGTGAAAGAGGTTCCATGCTGTTATTTGATAAAATGCAGATGGATCTGTTCCTGCCCTCCTCCATTGCTTTGATGACCCTTTGTTAGAGGCATTAGCTTTTCCTTTGTCTTTGAGAAACAGATTTACCCCCTCCCCAGACTTGCCTGGTAAACACATTTCAGTCATAATTTCATCAAATATTCATAACTTTACATATAATGTTGCTACACACATTTGACCATGATATTATTGACCAGCAAGTTATTAGTTTTCAAATGATGCCTCACAAGGCATATTTTGTACAACAATTATTACAACAGTGTGTAGGGTGCGAATATAGGGGTGCATTCGGTCACACAAGTTGAACACCCCAATAAGCAGATCAACCTACAGTATTCAGGAATTATCACAGAGCAGCTAATGTTTGTCTCATTCAGTTTAAAAAACTGGATTTAATAGAGTAGTTAGGATATGCAATTGGAATACCAGTTGTTTAGTAAAATCCTTTTTACTGAGGTTTTACAGCAATGTAATATATACATATCTATTACATAGTTAATCCCTATTGAATTTGTTTTTAATAAACAATTGGTATTTATTGAATATATTACCCAGTACTTGTCTTATTAAATCAAAATTAAATTCATATTTGGAATCTTAACTTAAAGGGGCACTAAAAGTTCCCTGTTCAAAAATCACTTCCAACCAAAAGCCTATAATAACCAAAAATAAGAAATAAAAAGGCAGATGAAAGCTGTTTTTAAAGTCCTGCATGCAAGACAGATAAATTATATAAAAACATCAAAGCCGCTGAAGCATATTTATTGAATGAGATTTTTCCGTTTCACTCTAGTGATTATGCTCAATGAGACAACCACAAAGCATTTCTCACCATTTAAACAGGAGCCACAGCTCAAAGGCTGTCTGCTCAGGGACTTTGTTTTTGCATGTACAAAAAAGAGAAAACACCCTTGACAAAGAATGAGTGGGCACCAAGCAAAGCATCACAGCTACACAACTCTTCCTTTCTTTCAAGAAAAGTTTAAATATGAAGGGCTCAGTTGTGGCTTTTACTTGCCTGGGTGACGCTGGGGAGGGGAAGGAGGCACAGTGCCTAAATGGTGGCGGTGAGAGGGATCATGTGCCAGCAGTGCCCCTCTGCCATGTACATTGGCCAAACCGGACAGTCTCTACATAAAAGAATAAATGGACGCAAATCCGACGTCAGGAATTATAACATTCAAAAACGAGTCGGAGAACACTTCAATCTCTCTGGTAACTCAATTACAGACCTAAAAGTCACTATATTACAACAAAAAAACTTCAAAAACAGACTCCAGCAAGAGACTGCTGAATTGGAATTAATTTGCAAACTAGACACCATTAAATTAGGCTTGAATAAAGACTGGGAGTGGATGTGTCATTACACAAAGTAAAACTATTTCCCCATGTTTATTTTTCCCCCCACTCTTCCTCACATGTTCTTGTCAACTGCTGGAAATGGCCCATCTTGATTATCACTACAAAAGGTTTTTTTAGTCTTCTGCTGGAAATAGTTCACCTTACCTGATCACTCTCGTTACAGTGTGTATGGTAACACCCATTGTTTCATGTTCTCCATGTATATAAAACCGTCCTACTGTATTTTCCACTGCATGCATCCGATGAAATGGGTTGTAGCCCATGAAAGCTTATGCTCAAATAAATTTGTTAGTCTCTGAGGTGCCACAAGTACGCCTTTTCTTTTTGCGGATACAGACTAACACGGCTGCTACTCTGAAACCTGAAATAAATCTTTCAGAGGCTCTGAGGGGACTGCAGGCTGGTGCTCCCCTTGCTCCCCTTGCACCAGTGGTGTAGCCAGGGCAGCAATCCAGTGGTAGTGTGTATGTGGGAGGAAATTGCCTCACCCATAATCACCACCACCACTACAGGGCTGCTGGGTGGGCTAGATGGCTTGTGCTCCAAGCTGCTAGGCACCAGAACATGACAGGTTCCTACAGGTTTGTGTACACGGGTGGTACAAAGGGCTTCCAGCATTCTCTGCTTACTGTGTATTGGGCGGCATCATTTAGTCCCGTAGGTAGTCTATTGGTACCGCTTAATGGTGGTGAATTTAGGACCAGTTAACTTCCCTCAAACTTAAGCACATGATTAAAATTAAGCATGTGCTTAAATACTTTGCTTAGTCACAGCCCTAGTGAGATGTTGAGAACATCGGAGTTGAGGGTACTTAGTGCCTTGCAGGATAGAACCCTAATTAGGTGAGCAGATATAATTTTATTGAGCTACTGTTCAGCACCTGACTTCAAAGGAGAAGGGTTAGACACTTCAGTCGCGAGTAACCTTGACTAACTATTTATCATGTTTTCATGAAATTTCCACTTTATAAAATATTGTTATTGTGGCAGGAATGTTTGATTAACAGAGCTGTAATGAGAAGAAAAAAATAACCACCACTTCAGCTTTGAAGACTTGGTTGCACAGTGTTCATTGTACACACCCAACTATTGAGTCACCCAACTATTGAGCCTCAGTTACATACATTAATGTATATACAATGAATGAGTTATATGTCTCATTGTATTAAATCCAGTTGTTGCATTAAAAACTCAGAAAATAGGTGCTAAAATAGGCTCTTTTATATAATTTAAAATGCAATAACTAATAGGATTTTCTCATTATAAGAGACATGATTAATGCTGTGTGAGATTAGGAGAACCTGTCTTGTGAGCAAGCTTTCTTTTTTTATTTTTAAATCTCTCTCCAGGCTCATCAGCCTAAAGTAAGCTCAATTAACGTTACTTGCTGTTAATTTAAAAATAGGCTCATTTCTACTCTAATGCCTCCTCTGGAGACACAATTTTTCTGGAGAGTTGTTTTTGGACTTGTGTCATAAATATAAAGGGAAGGGTAACCACCTTTCTGTATACAGTGCTATAAAATCCCTCCTGGCCAGAGGCAAAACCCTTTCACCTGTAAAGGGTGAGGTAGCTAAGGTAACCTCTCTGGCACCTGACCCAAAATGACCAATGAGGGGACAAGATACTTTCAAATCTGGAGGGGGGAGGGGAGAAACAAAGGGTTCTGTCTGTCTGTGTGATGCTTTTGCCGAGAACAGAGTAAGTAATCTAGCTAGAAATGCGTTAGATTTCCTTTTGTTTAATGGCTGGTTAAATAAGCTGTGCTGGATGGAATGTATATTCCTGTTTTTGTGTCTTTTTGAAACTTAAGGTTTTGCCTAGAGAGATTCTCTATGTTTAGAATCTGATTAACCTGTAAGGTATTTACCATCCTGATTTTACAGAGGTGATTCTTTTACCTTTTCTTTAATTAAAATTCTTCTTTTAAGAACCTGATTGATTTTTCATTGTTCTTAAGATCCAAGGGTTTGGGTCTGTGTTCACCTGTACAAATTGGTGAGGATTCTTATCAAGCCTTCCCCAGGAAAGGGGGTGTAGGGCTTGGGGGGATATTTTGGGGGAAGACATCTGCAAGTGGTCTCTTTCCCTGTTCTTTGTTTAACACGCTTGGTGGTGGCAGCATAGTGTTCAAGGACAAGGCAAAGTTTGTACCTTGGGGAAGTTTTTAACCTAAGCTGGTAAGAATAAGCTTAGGGGGTCTTTCATGCAGGTCCCCACATCTGTACCCTAGAGTTCAGAGTGGGGAAGGAACCTTGACAACTTGTAAATATCCAAGAAAAATTGGATCTGCAGAGACACCTGTGGAGCTAGTGCTCAAAATAATAATTGCATTTGGAACATAAGATACAGTTTCATAATCAGACATGTCACATTAAAATGTGCCCATGCCTGATTCAATACGGTTTCAAAGACTCCTCTTCTAACTAGCTTTTGAAATACCAAAATAACAGCAGGCATATTTCAAAGTTTACAGATCTAACAGATTTCAGAGTAGCAGCCATGTTAGTCTGTATCTGCAAAAAGAACAGGAGTCATTGTGGCACCTTAGAGACTAACAAATTTATTAGAGCATAAGCTTTCATGAGCTACAGCTCACTTCATCAGATCTAACAGAGTCAGGGTGGTCTAAATTAAATCTTTTTTTTTTTTGAGGGCTGAGCCTAATATTTCTGTCGTCTGTAATCCTGTATTCTGCAGTGTGCTTTTCCTACACAGGGGATACTTTCAGGAAAAAATAGAGTATCTTGGGTCCACATCTGAGGAAGGCTATGGATGCTGTAGCATTGGTGTAGTTTTGAAAGCTTTAAAGTAACTGTAGTAGTAAAAGAAAACTGGAAACAATCACAGCTGGCAAACCAAAGGGAGCAGCCTATGGTTTTTGCAATTGAGACTACTAGAGCCTAATTGATTATGTGACCTGATGCCCCACACCAGCATATTATTAGGGTTGGGAAGGAAGCAGTTTTCCTGTCTCATGAGAATTTTCAAGATTTCAAAAAAAAAAAAATTCACATCCCAAATAGGGACAAAAAATCAAAACCTCAAAAATATTTTGTGAACCAACAAACCAAAAAAAACCCTCAAAACCACCTGTTCAGGTCAGTTGAAATGTTTCTGTTTGATCATTTCAGAACATTTCATTTTGATTTTGAATTGTTTCTTTTTGCACCTCTTTTTAGTACAATTAAATTTTTAACTGAAAAGTTGTTTTTGAACTGAAAACATGAAACTTTTCAACAAATTCCCACTCATCTCTACTTATGGTGGGCTAAGAGCCAGCTCCTGAGAACAAATGTGCTAGAGTACAGCTTGGCATAGTCTAGATATAACATAATTAAGAAAGGATGGTTTAAGAATTGTAAATCTTTACGTGGTTTCATTTATCGTTTAATCAATGCATTGCACTTGTATTATATATTCTAAAAATGCTATAATCATTTCCTCTGTTAGTGCTCCAGTGTGTACATTGAAAACAAGTAAACCTCTCTAGAGAACTGTATAGCATAAAACTTGCAGAAGACTAGACAAATTATGTGGCAGTCAATAGCCATTGTACACCATGTACCATGCTTTACAGTCATTGTAAGTACAGAGAAAAGGAGTACTTGTGGCACCTTAGAGACTAACCAATTTATTTGAGCATGAGCTTTCGTGAGCTACAGCTCACTTCATCGGATGCATACTGTGGAAATTGCAGAAGACATTATTATATACACAGACACCATGAAACAATACCTCCTCCCACCCCACTCTCCTGCTGGTAATAGCTTATCTAAAGTGATCATAAAGATGGGCCATTTCCAGCACAAATCCAGGTTTTCTCACCCTCCGCCCCCCCACAGACAAACTCACTTTCTTGCTGGTAATAGCCCATCCAAAGTGACCACTCTCTTCACAATGTGTATGATAATCAAGGTGGGCCATTTCCTGCAGAAATCCAGGTTCTCTCACCCCCTCACCCCCCTCCAAAAACCACACACACAAACTCACTCTCCTGCTGGTAATAGCCTATCCAAAGTGACCACTCTCCTTACATTCTAGATTTCTAGAATGCAAATAGGCTGGATGTTCTCCAGTGCCACAAGATGGGGGTTGGGGAATGCACCAGGAAAGTTCTCAGACTCTCCAAAACTCAGTGTCCTTTCTTACATTTGGAAAAATTGCAAATTCTTATCAAATGCGTCAAAGAAAATCTGGGCAAGGTGGAAATACTTCAGAAAGGTCCTCTTGAATAGTGTGGACCAGCCTAGAAAATATAATTTCAACAGCATATACAAACATTCTTTGCACCTATTGGACTTTAATGATGTGGAAACTAATGCTCCAATTGTTCTGGGTCTAGTTAGAGTCCCACCTGGACTTTGACTAAATTAGATTTGCATTGGCCATAGAGTATGTTGAAAGATGCAGATTGGAATTCGAAGGGGAGTTTGAGGATGTAATCCAAGTAGAGCTGGCCTGAACTAAAGCCCCCCTCCACCCCAAACTTTTGGTTATGCGAGAGACTGAAATATGAACCTGGATCTCCATTAAGAATAGGGCAATACATTGCCATTATTGCTCTCTGTCAAGGCCAGAATATGTGAAATGCAAGATGGCTGACTTATGTCAAGATGCAAAATCCAGTCACCTTCAGTGCTGTTATCATGCCAGTCTATCTTTTGATGACATGTACTTGCTTTTACACTTTGATATTGTCTTTGCCCAAGATGAGCTCTAAGAAAACAGGTCTGAGGAGTCTTGGGTCATAGTGGAAAAAATGATAGGTTTCAGAGTAACAGCCGTGTTAGTCTGTATTCGCAAAAAGAAAAGGAGTACTTGTGGCACCTTAGAGACTAACCAATTTATTTGAGCATGAGCTTTCATGAGCTACAGCTCACTTCATCGGATGCATACTGTGGAAACAATCTTACCATTAGTTCCAAGACAGAGAATGACTAACACCTTTAAGCAACATTTTTTCACTCATGGGAATACGGACACATCTACTTGGAGTAAAACATTACTTATGTTCCTAGGGTAAGCTCCTTTGTCTACTGCTTGTCATTAGCCAGAAACATGCATGACTTGGTTGTAGTCTCTGACATCTGCCATGTGCTGTCACTCTGAAGTAGCACTGAGCTGGAGATAATGGTCCTCAGAATTTTTCAATTCACCAGTTATCCACCACTGTACCAGTTGTTGCAACAAAATAGTGACTTATATGGGGTAAATAACAAAGCCTTATTGTGATGGAGCCTAGGCAAATGCAAATATATTTTGACCCAAGCAAAACATGCAAAAATGCATCTAGAAAAGTTTAGGGTCAGTTTTATTACACAATACTTTGCTAGGGGTCTATGCCGAAAAGCTGCTGATATGAACTGATTTCAGAGTAATGATTGTTTTGAGATGATGACAGCCCCTTTCTCTTCCACTCTCTAGATTTAAATAAACCCAAGGCAAGTTCAAATCAACAGAACACAATTTTGACTTTAGTGGCAGTGTAACCTGAGTACAGAGTTAATTAAGGATCAGGCCACAGAATAAGACATCAATCCCAAGATGAAAACACTTTTTTCTACACCAAAAATATTTATTCTGTCACTTGGAAATTTGTGAAATCTTTGCTTCTTTTGACAGCAGCAAAATTGGATGCTTTAATTTTTTTTAAAAAGGAACTTTAAATCCTCATTTAAAATGACACTTGCTAAATAATTGCTGAAATTAAAATTGAATTCAGATAAATACTGGGCCTATTTTTATCTAAGGAGTGTCTGGCTCTCTCAATATAACATAATGTTGATGTAAAAGAAATATAAATTATGTACATTAATTATGCAACTAGCTTTTAGTTTCTTTAAATAAATGAGAGATACAGGTAATATTTTAAATGCAGTCCCAGCTTTTTCCTTCATAATATTCACTTATTATTTCTCACCTTCCTGTCGTTTTGAATTTTACGGGCCAAATGTTCCCCCAGCTCCTGTTTGTATCCACTTTAGTAGGCAACTGAGATTAACGACATGTTCAAAACCCATCATAAATGAGTTGGACACAGCTGATATAAATGACTAGCAAAATGCTCCCTGTTCATGTCCCACCTTGACTGCTGCAACACCCTCCTCTCTGGCTTCCCAGATACGCTCATTGCCTTCCTACTCACACTGCAAACAAAACACCACTGCTAAATTACCTCCCTGGCCCATCCGTTCGATTGTATCACTCCCCTTTGAAAGCCTCCAGTGGCTTCCCATTTAAGCTTCTTGTTACCTCCTTTAGGGCTTGGACCTGCAGAATGTAGAGTACTCTCCTTTTACCTAGGAAAGCACTTGTGCACTCGCTTAACTTTAAGGAACAGTAGTCCCATATACTTCAACGGGACTACTTGCATGCTTAAAATACAATGGGGATGAACACTGGGGGAACTGTGGTGAGAAGAGCATTTAAGATAAAGGACAATATTGGCATAAGAACAATTGAGTATAAACTGGTCATGAATGAATTTCAGCTGGAAATTAGGTTTCTAACCATAAAAGGAGTTGTGATTCTGGAGCAGCCTGCCAATAGGAGTGAAACCAGAGAAAATGTAGGCCTGTGAGGAATCTCGACCAGTCATCAAGTCCAGCTCCTTGCACTGAGGCAGGGCCAAGTACACTTGGACCATCCCTGATGGGTGTTTGACTAACCTGTTCTTAAAAACTGCCAATGATGGGGATTCCACAACCTTCCCTGGAAGCCTACTGAATAGCTTAACTATCCATATAGTTAGAAAGATTGTCCTAATATCTAGCCTAAATCTCCCTTATTGCAGATTAAGCCCATTACTTCTTGTCTTACCTTCAGTGGACATGGAGAGCAACAACACAGACCTCTTTATAACAACCCTTAACTTATTTGAAGACTTTTATCATGTCGCCCCCGGGTCTTCTTTTCTCAAGAATAAACATGCCCATTTCTTTAACCTTTCCCAAAGGTCAGGTTGTCTAAATCTTTTATCATTTTTGTTTTGTTCCTCTGGACTCTCTCTAATTTGTCCATATCTTTCCTAAAATGTGCCACCCAGAACTGGACACAGTACACCAGCGGAGTCCTCACTGGTGCTGAGTAGAACAGGACAATTACCTCCCGTATCTTATCCACAAGACCCCTGTTCATACCTATAATGATCTTAGTTTTTTTTTTTTTTGCAACTGCATCACATTGTTGACTCATATTCAGTTTGTGATCAACTAGAACTAAGGCTAAGGTTTTGTCATAGATATTTTTAGTAAAAGTCAGTGACGGGTCACGGACAAAAAAGAAAAATTCACAGGAAGCCGTGACCTGTTCCTGACTTTTATTAAAAGTATATCTGACAAAATGGTGATCTGTGGATCCCCACACCATCTGAAGTGGGGCAGCTGTGCAGTGGCTAGGAGCCACCTGCAGCAGCTGGGGGCTGTGGGGTACCCCTGCCATCTGCAGTTCTAGGGGTCTCCTGCTGCCAGGAGCTGTGTGGTGCCCCCGTCTCCCATGTCAGCCAAGAGCTGGGGGGTACACCCATTGGTGATGGCTGGGAGCTGTGGGGTTCCCCTGCCATGGCCAGGAGCTGCAGGGCTACCCGCCATCCACAGCGGCCTGGAGCTTGGGGTTCCTCTGCCCCTGCTGGTGGCTGGGGGCTCTGGGATTCCCCCGTTGCCACCAGCAGCTGGGGGCTATGGGGTTCGGGGATCCTCTGCTGGCAGGATCTTGGGGGTTCCCCTGCCATACGCAGTGGCCAGGAGCTCAGGGGTTCCCCACTGCCCACAGCGGCTGGGATCTTTGGGGTATCCCGCTACCTGCAGCGGCTTGGAGCTCCAGGGCTGCAAGAGTCACCAGGGGTATCCCGCAACTCCCTGCTCCAAGTGGGACCCTGCAGCTCCCAACCACTGCAGGCTGAAGTCACAGAGTTCACTGGAAGTCACAGATTCCATGACTTCCGCGACCTCCGTAACTAAATTGTCGCCTTAACTATAACCCCAAGACCTTTTCTGCAGTGCCACTACCTCGCCAGTTATTCCTCAGTTTGTATTTGTGCATTTGATTATTCTTTCCCAAGTGGAGTACTTTGCGCTTATCTTTACTGTATTTCATCTTGTTGAATTCAGAACTATTTTCCCACTTATGAAGGTCCTTGTGAGTTCCAATCCTGTTCTTCAAAGTGATTGCAAATCCTTCTAGCATGATGTCATCTGTAAATTTTATAAGCATAGTCTCCACTCCATTATCCAACTCATTAATTAAAATCTTGAATAGTACCAGAACAAGGACAGATACCTGCAGGATCTTACCAGATATGTCCTCTCAGTTTGACAGCAAACCACTGATAACTACTCTTTGTATGGTATTTCATCCAATTGAAAGAGTAGTGGAGACAAACAACCTAACTACTTTTAAGAAGGAGCCTAATAAGTTTATGAAAAGGATTATGTGACACAGTTGCCTGCAATAACAGGGGATTGGACTTGATGACCCAGAATGGTCCCTTCCCTTCCTATATTCCTATGTTCAACTGGGTCCATTGAGTGTAACCATAACACAATTTATAAATAATAAGTTACTTGTAAGCATATGTGAATACAATTACATTCAGGGCTTTTACTTAGACAGTTTTTCTAGTGCAGGAACTGTGTGAAAGATATCTTCATAAACCACTAAATTATAGGTTTTATTTGCAGGCTGCATTCAGGGTTCCATTTCGTCTGAAAGAACACAACAGGATTTAGAAAGACCGAGGCAATTTACTAGTTTAAATTAAGCCAAACCATATCCTGCAACTTGAAATATTGTGCTAACCACCTGGCTTCCACTCCATGCTGGACAGAGGTGCTGGTAGATGCACCTATTACTCTCTGGGTCGGGTATTTGCCCCTTTTGCTTATGTGGGTACAGATGCCCCTGACTCCAAAACCCAGTTGAACACAGAGGGTTTCTGAGACCATTTTATAGAAAATAATATTAGGCAAGGAAATGTGTACAGACCAGTGGGCCAAAATGGGGCTTGGAAAGTTAAGGGAATTCAGCAGCAACAGTGCAACAATAACACAGTCCCTTCCCCATCTCTGGAGGTGCCCCAAACCTTCCCCCCCACTTCCACCTGTAGCTGCTAATCTCACTGGTGGTGCATGAAAAGCTGAGATGCACTAGCTTGGTGGGATGGCTGCTCAGTCTGGGCCTCCAGCTGGTGGGAGTCACTGCTCCTTGGCTTTCACCTGTCCTTGGGACACACTTGTGCCTCAGTCCAAAGTGCTCACACAAGCCCCAGTCCAGCGTCCATCACACGTTCTGTCCCCCAGGCTCATGCACACTCCCACACAGAGCGACACAGTCTTTCTTCCTTCCGCAGAACCCCCACCTCCACACTAAAGTCATGCTGGACCTGTCCCCCAGCTCTTCCCCACTGTCAGGCAATCCTTTGACTTCTTGCCTTGCTAGACCATTTTTCCTCCAGTATTTGGCCGCTCACACTTAGGCACCATCTGATGGCTTATTACGATATGTATAATTATTCTTCCATTGTTAGCTATAGAACAATAGTTAATCTACAGTTTTTCCCAACTAAACACTTGTCTCCACTCCTTAATTTAAATCTTTCTTAACCAACTGTTCTTTTAATACAAAGAGAGAAAGTTCAATATATGTAGATTACTGTACATTAGCTGGGTAAATGCAAATATACACTCATGCTGTTCTCTAGAAATAACAACCTACTGTACTTTCTGTTGTTCATATTGTCCCAGGTCATACTTTATTTTAAATACAGATTTTCTACCCAACTTTTCCTAATGAGTAAAGTCACATGGTTCTGATTTTTTTTACATAAAAACTATCTTTAGTCTCTTTATGTCTTTAGTATCTTTAGACATAGTATCTTTAGACATAAAGTATCTTTAGTATCTTCTTGATCTGTGCAGTACAATAAAATGGTGGCAAAACATTTGTTAACAATGTTAAGGCAATCTTGCTGCATTACAAAATATTTTTTTAATTACAAACATATTTGGTAATGCAGCAAGATTGCCTTAACATTGTTAACAAATGTTTTGCCACCATTTTATTGTACTGCACAGATCAAAAAGATACTAAAGAGTGCAATAATAAATGTATATTCCTTTTGGTTATGCTATTTATCACAATCAATAGAGTATTGGAACAATAGTAATACTGCTTTATTCCTTTGAGATTTGAATTGTTAGTACTGTAGCAGCATTGCTGTGAGCTGATGCCAGGATATGTTCCTGGAAACATTTATAATAATACAGCTTCAGTAGAGACAGTAATGGTATAAACAGGGCAAAGGAAATACCAGAATTGCAACAGATGCTATTGATTATATGCCTTGGGGAATATTTCACTTATTTATTTTAAGTCCTGTCAATGTAAATCAAAAGGCTGTGATGTTGTCAGTAAGATATATCACAGACAAAGTAATGTGCTATGACAGCACTCCCACTTTACTGACACAGCAGATCATGATTTTGAACACAAAGAAGCCATCTGCAGCATAACTTAGGCACTATAAACTGGAGGAGAATGATCTGATTTAAACATCTGATTCGTCGTGAACTGTGATAAACTTTATGCTGAAAATGTAAGCTGATAGTGCTGCTTTAGGTTAAGTGGACTAGTGCATTTGAACTTGGTTCTAAATCTTTTTCTTGCCTTGAAAGTTAGCACTTTAATTATTTCTCAGGGTTGTAAATCTGGAGTTGTGGCATTAAATTCTCGGAACAGGAATGAACGTCTAGCAAAAGTAAACATACAAGGGTAGACTTAAAATATGATTGTTTTTCTGAGATTACGTGTATTGACAACGCATGACATAAAGCTAAATAAAAGCTCTACTAGTTTCTCTGCAGTTAGATTTATCAAGAAAACTAGCATTTTGGGGTTAATAAGTCCAGTGTATATATAAACACAGGTAACGGCATTTAGGCATTAGAAACAAATGGTAGAACTAGATTACATATCCTTTTTTTTCTAAATAAAGACACACTGAGGAACTGTTGGAACTAAGATTAGAGCAAATAAGCTGCATTGCCTTTTGTCTCTCACAACTTGGAAAATCTAGTGACATGTAGATTCACTTTGAGACTAACCCCATGAGTCCTTATAAAGTTGGGACTAGTAGAACCAAAAGTATTTTAATTAATAATAACTTGCATCTCAATTCCTATGAAATTATACATTGCATACACATTAATACCAAAATAATTTATTATAATTAGTGTTCCTTCAATGAACAGCAAAGAAAACCAGAAAGAATTATAATTTACCTATTGTCACATAATCTTTTGCAAAGGCATAGTTTTTTCTTCACCCAGTGGATATTGGGGAATGTTGAATTCCCCTTTGTAAATTCTTCATTGAATATTCTCTAAAATCAGCAGGGAGTGACAGATCACTTGCTAATCTTGTCATACGTTGTTAAATGGAAAGCTCAGCTTGTCACCTGGTGATGGAACCTATGGGAAAAAAAAGTCTGGAAGTAGGGCTTAGCAAAGACACACCTGGGCCCAGATCTTCTATGCAAATTTACACCAGCTGAGGATCTGGCACTACAATGTAGATTAATAACCGACAAATAGGATTCAGAACTTGCCTAGAAATTACTTTTCAACCAGTTTCTTTTAAGCAACCTCAGTGCTTTTGAAGAGTTTGAACCCCAAATACAAGGAAATGGAATATGCATAAAGGAGAAAATATCATTTTTAAAAATCATGATCAGGTCCAGCAAATGTAGTTTCTGATTCAAAAAGAAAGCTTCAGTGTCAAATGAGCCACATGTTAGTGTGGGTAAGTCTCCTATCAGTGCATGTATATTTTTGTGCAAAACCTAGGCCAGATCTGATGTCAGTTACATTTGGAACTCTTTGACTTCAGACCGATCTGTCTGACTGGTCCGTCCCACAGCTTTGGCCCATGTTCCACCAGGTATAGTTTAAACTCATGCTGCTACAGAATTTCATTCCTGTTTACAGACTTTATTTACATTTTGACTCAAGATATAGCAATAGTTCTGCTGTCAATTAGGTTTATTGTAATGATTTCATTCCAGCTATTTGATTTCCATAATAACCTTGCTTTTTAAAAATAGTCTTGATTTTTATTAAGTCATGAGTTAGCTCTAAAAGTTTACAGATTTCCCAGCCAATCTGTGTTCAGACAGACTTATTTACTCTCTTAAAAATAAATAAATCCATTCTCCTGCACACCTTGGAATTCTGTTGGAGGTGACATTCTCATCATGGAACACTTCATCAGATTCCAGAGTGAAGTCATAGTGCAGGTGTGGCTTTACATGGAGTTACTTCAGCATATGCAGTATAACTCCATGCAACAAGTTTAATGCTGTATCAACAAATTCACTGTTGTAGTTGTTTTTCCTACCGAGAGCAGGTACCGTGCCAGGTGATGTAGCTAGCAAAGTCCCTCACCTCACTCCATGTTTTCCATCAATGAATAGTTTGATACATCCTAATTTCTTCTTCATGTAGTAACATCAACTGGTGAGGGTGGAGGTGATTGATTTAGCCATTCCATTTCTGCTGACCTCAGCTAGCAAGTTACTCAGAAACCCTGCTGCTGCCAGATGTTTCTGTTTTTAGGCTCATGGCAACTTTATGGACAGATCATTCTCCCCACAGAGGAAATGCCAGTACAGCTCAGCTCAGGTTTAGAAATATAGCACTTAAATCCAGCTCTTTTGACCTGCCCCAAAGCCCTAGGTTCTGAACAGCAGGCTTCAAGAATGAAGGCCCTTTTCTAATAGACAAGAGTGTTAGTCAGCAGAATTATCATCGAAGTCATATCAAAATATTCAGCCTGTTTCTCTTTCTAAATCTTGGAAACACATTTTGACTTCAAAATGCAATTCAGCATGTTGATGACTTTCTGTGTGCCCAATTTTGCTAGCTTTATCCGTGCTGAGTAATACCTTGCTGCACAAGTCACATTGATTTCAATGGCACTACTCACAGAGTAAGCTACTACTCAAAGGGACCAGTGCTGGCAGAACAAGACTTGTGCAATTTATCAGGTATGGATTTCAAGATATCTTGATGGCAGGCTGTTGGTTTAGAACTTTTTTTTCTTTCTTTTTTTTTTTAAGATTCTTATATTAAATACAGAAACACAGTTTTCTGACTTTCTATGTCAGGAGAGCTCTGATACAGACTTTCTTAGGTGAGTTGCAACAAAGCACTCAACACCACTGAACCACATTCAACCCTGGTATCAATGAGTGCATCTTCACAGAACATAGGATTGTCAGATTGGATCAGATATAAAGTGGCCATTGCTACATGCTTATGAGAAAGGTGCAAGAACCCCACAGTAGGTGGAATTGGGGTAATCTGCTCCCCTCATTAGATCTCATCCTGATATTTACCAGAGAATGGCTCAAACCCTGAAGCATGTGGTTTAATATCCCTTCCCAAACTGTCATAATTAATTATAACTCTCGATAGTTTTGATAGCGATATAAAATTAAAGGAGGTGCTCTTTCTTATGCTTGAGCAAAATTTGACATTTTGTCTCAGTTTGCTCATCTGTAAAATAGGGATAATGTATTTCTACCTCACAGAGGGTTTGTGAGGCTTTATTAGCTAATGTTTCTAAAGTGTTTTTGAAGATACAGACCTCAGTCCTTGGCACTGGTTGAGGACCATTTGGCATCACTCAAGAGTTGGAGTATAAAAGTGGCTTTAAGTCTCTTTGTTGTTCCTCAATCCTGGGATCACTCTGCAGTTGGCTTATTTGGCTAGCACCCCAGTACAAATTAGAAAGACCCTCAGGCTTCTCCAATGGACTGTTATGGAAGCCAGGGATTGCTGGTGTTCAGGGATAATCTGGACATGACCCTTTTCCCTTGGCATTGTTTTCAGGGAGTGGGAGTGGTGTAGAACCACCGAGTATCCCTGTATGCTGGCTAAAATTATTACAGATGATTTATGTGTTGGGGGAGCAATGAAAAATGGCTCTAAAGTAGAGGAGAATGTCCCATAAAGTGTATTTCTCTTCCCTCATACTTTATAAATAAGGACTTCTGCATGAGAACAGTATCTTTGGCTGCTAATAAGAACATGCCATTACATAGGAAATGCACAGAACTCTTCCAGGTACATCAGAAATTGGTATTCATCAACACGGATTATTTATTGTAGGGTAATATAGACTTGGGATTATTTGTACATCCAGAAACAGTAGAGAATTACAGTAGGAAAAATGGCCAGCTCCATCTGAATGAACAAAAACATCAATTCATGAATGCAAAATATAGCCTATTTCTCCTATGTATAGGACAGCTTAGCACATACATTTCCTTTGCTAATAAAATATGTCCAGAAGCACTACTCTGCCTTAAGTACTCTGAATTTTAATCAATGGAAAGAGTTAGAAGTAATATTTATCAGTTAAAGCAACAGAATTCCAGATCAAGGTATTTTAATTTGGAACACATCAGGTTTTATGAATATATCATGATGTCCCTCAGATGGCATACATACAATTATGTCACTTCTAGTTTCTGGGACATATTCTTCCTTTATGTAATTCTATTGTACAATGATGAACTTGGTCTCTGAATTTCAGGAAAAGATCCCCTCTAAATTCCTAGAATCCAAATCAGAATTCTGTTGAAAGGATATTTAGCAAATCATTCTGAATGCTTGCTGAACAATTATCTTTCAAGTCCTCCTTTAGTTCATGTGTTTCACCCTCAAACTGCAAAGAAAGTGCCCTTCAGTTTAATTAAGCTTAAATTATATAAATTTATAAACATTGAAGATATAAAAAAACTAAAGCCCAAATTATGCTAGAGCCGATTTTTATGGTTTTATTAGCCTATCACAAACATAATAACTATGAGCCATTATAGAAGTCATATTTCCCTAGACCAAGGTAAAATTGCTGTGCAATGCTTTCTACTAAGGTTGCGTGATTCAAATTAGCTTCTAGAGCTATCAGAATACCTCTACTACAAACTGGAACAGGTACAGAGAAGGGCTACTAGGATGATCTGAGGAATGGAAAACCTGTCTTATGAAAAGAGACTCAAGGAGCTCGGCTTGTTTATCCTAACCAAAAGAAGGCTGAGGGGAGATATGATTGCTCTCTATAAATATATCAGAAGGATAAATACTAGGGAGGGAGAGGAATTATTTAAGCTCATTACCAATGTGGACACAAGAACAAATGGATATAAACTGACCATCAGGTAATTTAGACTTGAAATTAGACGAACGTTTCTAACCGTAAGAGGAGTGAAGTTCTGGAACAGCCTTCCAAGGGAAGCAGTGGGGGCAAAAGACCTATCTGGCTTCAAGATTAAACTTGATAAGTTTATGGAGTATGATGAGATAACATGAATTTGGCAATTAATTGATCTTTAACTATTCATGGTAAATAGGCCCAATGGCCTGTGATGGGATGTTAGATGGAGTGGGATCAGAATTACTACAGAGAATTCTTTTCTGGATATCTGGCTGGTGAATCTTGCCCACATGCTCAGGGTTCAGCTGATTGCCATATTTGGGGTCAGGAAGGAATTTTCCTCCAGGGCATATTGGAAGAGGCCCTGGGGGTTTTTCGCCTTCCTCTGTAGCATGGGGCACGGGTCACTTGCTGGAGGATTCTCTGCACCTTGAAGTCTTTAAACCATGATTTGAGGACTTCAATAGCTCAGAAGTAGGTGAGAGGTTTATTGCAGGAGTGGGTGGGTGAGATTCTGTGGCCTGCATTGTCCAGGAGGTCAGACTAGATGATCGTAATGGTGCCTTCTGAACTTAATGTTTATGAGTCTATGAGTCTATTAGAACATTACTTTTCTTAAAATGCTAGTAAAAGATTCCATAGTGACAGTCTTAGAGACTAAAGTATTTTTCAAGGAACAAGTGCTGCTAATATGTCTCTGAACCCTGACATGACGGAACTGTGGTCAAGATTTTTGAAAGTGGCTATTGATTTTTGCGGCTTGGTTTTCAGAAAGCACTGAGAGAACCTCTAATCTGCAAATCAGGCCCCATTAATGTGTCAAGTTGGGAATTCCAAAAATAAGACACCCCAAATCATTAGCCATTTTAAGAAAATCTTGCCCACTGGGCACTTGGCCGGAACCACAAGCTAGATGAATGAGCTAGTGATGAAGACTCATCCTATTATCAATCTCCTGAGCCAACCAGTGCCCCCATTTAGGACATTTTTGAAAAAATTGAACCAAGCAGCCTCAAGTAACACAGAGAATATATCTTGCTACTGACACTGGCAGCCAGATTAAATGAATAATAGTTTTGCAAGGACAAACTGATTAAATAATAATTATTTTTGGAAATAACATTTCCTGGCAGCTCATGTCTGGCTGGCAGAGCTGCAGAATCAAGGCAAAAACATTGAAAAACATAAATGTAAGGAAATAAATATACTTTATTATTCACTGAAAAGTTTGAATGGCACATTACCATGCATGTGAGAGAATGATCTTTCCTTGGCAGTTAAAGACCAGTGCAGTAACCTATAAAAAGGCAGGACTTCATTCTCAGCACTCGGTTAACTTTATATTTACATGGTTTAATAGCAATAATGACTTCGGGGTTGGGCTTTTTCTGTCAGTTATTAAAGGACTAAGGCAAAGCCCCCCCTTTTGTTATATTTGAAACAAAACACTGTATTCATGGCAACATGAAATCCAACTTTGAACATTTCAACACATAAAAAGGTATTAATGCTTTCTTTATTTTTTCATATTTTCCTAGTTCATAATGACCTCTGACTCAGGCATTTCCTGTCGGTTATGGCCAAGTCAGAAACTCATCTCCTCCACATGTTGGTTAATCACTAGGAAATGCCCTCTCTGTTGATCATTATTGCTTAATTACACAGTTAATCATTTTGATGGGATGGAAATTGGGTTTTCTATTAATATATGAAGGTTTTGAACTGGAGCTGTGCAGAACTCTTGAGACACCCTGAGAGCTATGAGAAAGATATGAATTATGTAATTTAAACTTTTGGTAAAACACTCTGAGGTTCACTCAAAATCCTGGTCCTGCTGCTAAAGAAAGAATTGGCTGGGCTGGCCATTCACTAAGAAATGCCTCTCCTTGGCTTAAACAGGAGCCAGAACGATAGCGAGCCCCTTTAAGAAATAGAATGGGTGAGTGGACACGTTAATTGCCCTATTAAAGCATTAGAGATGTGGACTATTGAAGGCCAAATAATCTCCCTCACAAAAGGAATAAAAGGTAAGGGGAGAATCTGGTACCTGTGGGAATGCAATATTCACCAATTTCTTACACAAAAGGCATGCTTTGACGGTTTTGCTTGAGATCTGCCTCAGGTTTTGGATTTCAGGAGCATTTGTAACATGAAATGAACTATATGGTCACATGTCTATGTTTAATTATGTACAGTACTGTAAAATTAAACATTCAGAGCAATTATTGGCACTTATGGACAATTGTTTGGAGAAAGTTAATACAGATTACTGTTGAATTACATATGCTTGAAGTATTTAAATTATACACTTATAGTTAAAGTCTACAATTAAAATTCTGTGGCAGCTTAGTGCTTCAGTGAAGACACTACCCATGGGAGAAGTTCTCCCATTCGTGTAGTTAATCTGCCTCTGTGAGAGGTGGTAGCCCTCCCATTGACATAGTACTGTCTAGACTGAAGGTTAGGTTGGTATAACTGCGTTGCTCAGAGGTGTGGATTTTTGACATCCCTGAGTGATGTAGTTATACTGATGTAAGTTTGTAGTGTAGACCTAGCCTTAGTATCTGCTTGGATCTTATTGTAAACTTTCAATGAGCACTCCCAGTATTCCAGAAGTTCTCCTCCTCTGTGAGATGTATTGGAAATGATATTATAGGTACATGAAATGTAATGGACTGTTTAATATTAAGTACTGAAAGCACACTAAGTGTAAATGAAGTATTTAAAGAAACTTTAGAGAGATGAGCTGTCAAAAGGGGAATAAAACTAAGCGCTACACCTTCCCAGTGCTATAGACTCTTTGGGCTTGATTATTCATTTTACCCTGTTTTACATGCATGTAACTCTTCTGACTTTAATGGAATGACTCCTTTAAACTGATGTAAATCTGAGAAGAAACGGGCCTCCTGTCTCCAATTAATTTCCTTGCCAGCCCTCCATAAGTTGGGGAACTGGCATACAGAGTGTGCTGTAAAAAGATTAGTAGAGGCCCATGTTCAGCTGTATATATCTGGCACCCAGGTGCCTGAATTGTTTTTATTGCCAGACAGCAAGTAACTTTGCGTTGGTTTTGGATATTTTTTTATTTTTGTTTCTTTTTTTCCACGATGGTCATCCACAGCTGTGGTCATCCACAGAAATAGAAAGCAAGTTGTCCATGTACAGCAGCAGTATTTATAATCTCTCGTTCATTGTCTGAGCCATAACCACTATTCCCACTCTTCCTTCACTTACTTGTTATCACATTCTATTTCTGTACACTTCTCCACTGACATAACCAATTTAAATTCCTGACTTTTGGTCCACTTTTCAGGATGAAGTCTATTTAATTGCTAACCCTGATACTTAAAAGTTTATTTGTATATTTTAACCCCCACCCCCACAAAAAATGTTAGTCAGAGTATAAATCCCAGCACAAATATCCAGCCTTCATATTTAGTTTTATGGATCATTAGCCTATTAGGCAAAGCCCTGTGTTGAAGGTGGGGTACACCTGCACCATACAGGGGAAGCACATCTGCTGCTGCCCCATTTTATGCTCTAACTGTACCAGTCCTATTACATGGTCCTATGTGGAGAGGGTTTGAGACATAGCCTTGCTCTCTCCTTGTCCTCTTTGGGGCACCAAGGACCCTCTGGGGAATAGGGAGGGAAGCAGTCCCTGATTTCCCCAGAGACTAAAGACAGTATTCTAGCTGGCCCATATGAAGGCCCTACAAGAGAGGCTCCTTAATCTTTATTATAGTTGAAGCTAGTAGCAACACCTTTTTGGTTAAGGCTGCCTGACATTTTCCTTTCTAAGACCCTGTTTTTGGTCTCTCATAACTTTTTGCTATACTTCAGCTGTTCAGACAGAAATTTTCCATGGCATGTATTTTCCTGAGGATGAATTTTTTTAGGAAAGTTTCCGCTGCCCTGAATCACTTCCTTGACCCACTCTTTACCCTTCTGCATTTCAGTCATATTACTTCTTGCTTCTCTTCCATGTTGTTTGGGCATTAGCAAGGGAGGCACTAAAAACACAGGAAAGTCTGCCTCTCTTATCTCAGTTCTAGTGGCTGGTGGCACAGCCCCCTTGGCAGCAAGGAGGAACAGTTTCAGGTAAAGTCCTGCTCATCCCCTGTATTCTTGGCCTGGCACATACTCAGTTGCTCTGTGAGGGGGTGGGATAGTGGATGCACGCTCCAGTTGATGCATAGGACCTGTGCGGAACTGAAGCATGTTCAGTTTTGATGGAATCTTCAGAGATTTTAGCTGCCAAACTCTAAGAAGTTTCTCCTGAGAGTGTGTGAACATAATTTTGTCAGAGGCTAATAACTCGGCCAAATTTGAGCTAATTTTTCATTGGGATGTCAAAAGACACATCCCAGACACCAGGCAACCGCCACTGCATAAACTGAAGCCCCCGTTCCAAAGCATGGAGGTGCTAAAGCATATCAAGAAAATTGTTGTAATTATTCTTTCAGCATGGGCAAAACAACATATTTTCCCCAAACCTTGTTCTTAGAAATGGCTGAATCATTTTAGCTGAAAGTTTCCAAACAAATTCATCCTTAGATGACACTCAGCACAGAAAATTTCAGCCTGAATAGTTATCATGTAGCAAAGTTATAAGGAATTGAAAACAGGTTCTTATACTAGAAAGTGTAAGGCCCTACCTATGCTGCCTATAATATTGGCTAGCATGTTTATGTTTCTTGGCATGATTATTGTAATATATTATATGCATGGATTCTGGGACACAATGTTCCATTCCCTCCAACCAACACAGGAATCCAGCTGTTCAGATTCTCACCAGGTTCAGATTCTCAGCCATCATATGTTCCTGGCCTGAAGGAACTCATTTTTAATTTTCTCAGTGGATGTTTATGTGATCTTCAGCCACTTGGGTCCATTTCCTTTCTGTGCCTTATCTTTAGCCTTATGGGTCTTTTCTTCTCCTTAACAGTTCTGCTTTTGGGGGCCTTCTCTTGTTGTCCCTCCCTTCCAATTTTTACCTGATTGGGCTGAGTATATTCATGATTCCAATATTGGCAACCCCAAACATTCTTAAATCATGAGTCAGACTCCCCAAAATCAGGAGATTGGCTTAAAAATCTTGATATTTTTTAAAAAAAGTAATAATAAATTTGAGGTTGACTTTAATTGCCTACTGGGTTTTGAGCCTTTATAGTGCATTCAAGTCATGTTTTCAAGCTTCTGTCTGCAGCCATGAGATCTAGAAACTTACTCTTTACTTCTAAAGGAAAGTTAAGATTCTCACCTAGTCACATAACTCCAGGAGTTGTGGCTTTAAAAAAATGCACTAAATGTCATAAGACTTATGTTAAAATCACAAGAGTTGCCCTCGCTAAGATCCATGTTCAAAGGTATAGTGTATTTCTATCCATACAAGAATCGACATATTCACTGTGCAGCTATGGCATTGGAAAGAGAGCTCATGATCTTCACCTGCAAAACCAGAGATGAATGCCACATAAGCTAAAGGAGAATCCCCCCATTTTTCTGATGGTTGACTTTGTAAAGTACCCTCGGGAGGGCAGGATAATGATTAAATGTGTGGGGAGGTTTGATTCCATTTACTAGACAGGGAGTGTTGGACATATAAATCTCAGAGTAGAGATAGAGTAGAAGCTAAGTCCCTAAGATTTGATTACAGGATAAATATAAAGAAAAGACAGGAGGAGAAAACCAGAAACAAATGTAATTGTGCCCATAAGGGTCCTGAACTGATGTTGTCCCATCATAATGTACAAAGTCAACTGTACTGGATGACTTCTTGTGGCTTGGATAAAGCTATAATTCAGTGCTGTTGGCACAGCACTTTTGGTGAGTCAAATTGAAGACCGCTAAGGATTAAATCAATCCTTTTCTAATCCTATGGAAAAAGTGAAAGGCTATCCTAGCTCTGAGACAGTCTCTTTTCAATGTTCCTATTTGGAAGAGAACACTAGTTTGGACCCAAATATTTGTTGACTCTTAGCAGTAGAAACAAAAATGATGAAAAATATAATGACAATGGATGTTTTTATAAATTGAAACAAATATTAAATAAAGTTTTCTGTAATAAGTTTTTCCCCAGTTTGGAAATCAACCTTTAAGGCCCCAGTCGAGCAAAGTCCTTAACCATGTGCTTAACTTTGTGAAACATGAGCAGTTCCAGGTCTTTCAATGGGACTATTCAGATGTTAAAAATCAAGCATTTTTTATCAGTGCTCTGCCGGACTGAAGTCTACATTCAAACTAAATCTATTAGATTGAGGGTGTTTTAAATGTGCACTGTTCATACGAAAGGGTGTTCTACACAGTACTGGATGGTAGAGATTACAGGGACATGGAACACTATGGTCAGGATGAATGCCAGACTATCTTTGTATCTTTTTTACACAGACTCTTATCTCCTTACTATTTGACCTCTGGTGGCCACGCTAAATAGTAGTTGTAAATGTTCTTAGCTAACACACATGGACATATTGACACTGGAACAAGCCATTCCCTATTATCCCCTCAAAATTCCACCTCCTAGAGGCTCCATCTAAGGTGAAGCTTTGTATACAAGTTTAGATCCTTTTTTAATTTACCGATTGCTTTGAGAAAATGTGGGTTCTCACCTTAACTTTCCCTTCCCTCCTCAGTCTTTATATCATAGAGTATTAATAAAACCTGGATAGCATGTGAATTTGGTCTGTAATTTAAAGTGTAGACAAAGTTTAGATCCTTCTAAGCCCGCAGTCTGGAAAGAGTTTGAGAATTTCCTTTGATTTGATTCCTGACTTTCTCTCTATAAAAATAAAATAATACTGTAATAAAATGGAGTGGGGTATGTCTAAAGGCTTTATAACTAATCTGATTTTGAAGCTGGGCATAGTGATTGAAACATCAAAGCTCCAGTAGTAGGTTTCTCTCTCTTATACAAAGCCTAATGTTATAGATTGAGACCAAACCCATATGTAGTCCATAACAAAGCGCTGCATTAAAAGAGTAGATAATGGTTAAAAACATCTTTTTTTTCTTTTTCTTAAATGCTATCATTATGGATGACCTGCAATCAAAATCTCAAAAGGCTTCAGGCTGTAATTCATTCTGAAATGCTGACTGCCAAAGTTAAGACACATTATCAGTCAGATGGAATATCACCATAAAAAACAAAACTCTTTTTATTCCCAAAGTAGTGCATGTGGCTGGATTAATTTTAAAATGAAAGACAAGATAAAGCTGCATCTTTGGTTAAAGATTTTGGGCCTGGTTCACAGACTCCCTTGTGCTCTGGATCAAAGTGGGTTTTTCATTAGGGCCTACAGTATTTTATAGCATGTAGCATATCTCTGTGAACTGTAAATATGTCACACTAGTTTTCTTGGTGTGATGACACACTGAAATGCCAAAATGTGACATGTCACATATCAAGATACGCTGCAATCAGATTTTGTATAATTGTATTTCTTTTGGGTACTCTCAGACTTACTGTTTTGAAACAGTTATGTAGAATGAAGAACATTTTAAACCTTTACTAGGTTATACGTGGATGATTTGTTAAATGAATATTTTAGATATTGTTTGAAGTTATCCACATAGTATCTGTCACAGACAAAAGCGCTACATAAATAAATGAGTAGAATCCCATTCTTTGGTTTATGAAACTAGGGAGCCTCACAAAATCCAAAGGATGTTTCTAGGTTATTAAATTTTGCCTTTGGGTCTCTGAGGTAGCAGGAAGATGTCAAACCACCTGTGGGCAGACAGCTCCGTATTGACTATCCATCTGAGGAAGGTCATATTCATTGTTTATTCCAACAAGCGTATGGAATAAATTTCATTCTAGATGTTGCCTTTTGGCACATCTGTTTTAAATGGTCATGCCCATTTGGGAATATTCTACCCTATCTCATATGCAGAAGATGTGTATATTTAGGCATATGTACTAAGGCACGTTTTGGAGCATAATAGAACCCAAATGGAGCCACAATTTAGTAGCTAGTTTGCCGTTAGCCCCTCAATTGAACAGATTATTACACTTTCTGGTGGGACGTGGATGCAAATCTGAGGCCAGCATTGGTTCTTAAATTACTGGAGTCAAATTCTGAGCCCTTTGGATTGTGCCACATTACAGCTACTGTTTCTAGATATTACTGTTAAATAAATGATGAGGTTTAAACATTCCCAGCCAAGAATAGTTCTGTACTGCACTGAAACTTGAGATCTCTGCTGTTTTAGGAATCAAGATGTGAGGGTGAAAAAAGATTTGGCTTTGCGGTGATTTCAAAATATTTTATACACACATATATATTTATAAAACTAACAAGAGTACAAACGGACATAGAAGCCTAGAATCTCAGTTTGTGTAAATTGGCACAGCTCTGCTGAAAGTGTTGAAGATCTGGAAAAAAGGTCCAAATTCTCATCACATTTACTCCTGTGTAAATGCAGTTTAACTCCATGTACTTCAATGACACATCTCTGGATTTGCACAGGTTTGCTGGAGAGGAGAATTAGCACTAGAAAATGTCAGAAAGCCACAGCTGGGGAATTCTGAACAGCTTTCCGTCCGGAATTCAGTCCTGCTATATGGTGAGTCCAAATCTGAATTCACTGCATGACATGGCATCTATGCAATAATGTTTTATTAACGTTTCAATAATGTTTCCCACTCGAAATGAAACACGACTTACAGAATTTCACCAATTCACTTCTGATTAAGAAATAAGGCTCATAAGTTCTGAGCCCTGGCAACAGAGCTACATTAGACTCAATGCTCCTGGAATACCTATTTGCTAAGCAAGTCATTTGAAGTCTCCTGCTTGCTTTCATTATGAAGTAATGAGACTAAATCCAAGTCCTGTGAATAATGTTGTATTACAGGGGCTTGATCCCACTCCCATTGACGTCAATATGATTTGTCATTGACTGGAATAAGAGTAGGATCAAGCTCATAGTTACTGCTCTCAGAGTTCTTACCGTTAATTGATGAAGACCATAAATTCCATTTTCTTTACAGTAAGAACCCGTATTAGCCAACCACATCACTCAGTGTCTCCCACTGATTTTATTTTATTTACTTAGAAGTTGTATTACAAAATCTGTCAATCAGGTGGGGTTTTTTTTGTTTTTTTGTTTGCTTGCTTGTTTGTTTTTGCCAGATGCCTCTAGCTCCTATTAGAAACAGGAGCTCAAGGAAATGTGCAGAATGTTTACCTTTATTTAAAGAAACAAAAAATATTATCCTGTGTAATGTTAATGTTTTGTTAAAATAGAAAGGAAAAATTAAACTAAATGTTTAAACCTTCGGCTCACAACATATATTGTGAAGCCTATCATGGTCAAGTAATCTGATTAGAGAGCCTCCAACCCTGGGAACTAAGTACTTACACTGGAAATATAAAGATAGTATTTAAATGGATATTAATATGTCAGAATTATGGACAAGACTGTTGCTTGCCTTACACACAAGCCCCGGAAAGTAATGAGGCATAAGGTTCCCTCGTGCTGTCCTGCACGAGGGAAGGAGGGAGAGAGAGAGAGAGCGGCCACAGTGAGGTTTCTACTCCCGATCATGCATATTGGATGAGCAGGGTGGACAGTGGGTGGAAACTTGGCTCTGCCTCTGCTCTGGCCAGTGGAGACAGAGGATGTAATCTGTTACTGGTATAGAGCAGTGGGAAATTACTTTTTCCCTGGCGCAACACACTTGTGGGGGAAAGACTAGTGTCTGATGCTCAGTCTGGTCCCTGCTCTGTTCCTGGAGCAGCACAGGTATTTGCTGCCCCTTACTCTGAGTGTCAGGAATTAGGGTTTGCAGCTAAGCCTGGTACCAGCTAGCTCTAGCTCCACAGAGAGCAACAGAAGGTTCACAGCTGAATCACATTTGGCTGGCAGCAGAATCACCTGATTGGCCAGACTGCCTGAAGGAATCAGCAGATCTGCTCTTAAGACCAACAGCGACAGGGCACTGGCTGCTCAAATCATTTGCCCATGTCTATGTAAGCTCGTGCTTGTTCCAGTCCTGTTCCTGCCCTGATTCACTCCAGGTAACTGGATCTGATTTGTGATTCTGGCTCTGAGCCTTGGCTTTGGTATCTTGCCTTGAGCTCCAGCTCTGACTCCTAGTCCTAGTTTCCAACTTAAGTTCTAACCACTAGGAATGACTGCCTACATCCCAGTCTCTGACTCTGAGTGGATGATTAGTTGACCATCTTGCCCTCTATTTGCAATTACACTCAATTTTTATTTTGTAAACTACATCCCAATACAACATAATATTGCATTACAAATACATTTTAGATTGAGAAGTTCTCAGAGTAGGAATGGAATTCCTTGAGGATTTGGGAAAATCCTGGCACAAAGTAGGTGCTAGCATAAGTAAATCAATTAATATATTAAACTGTGAAAATATTTATACTTGTTTGCCTCATATTGGTCTTGAGCCTGTAGTGAATATAGTTCCCACTGACTTGGAAAGGAATTCTGCCTGAAGAGTTCCTTGACCATGCCCACTACAACCCTATCCAGTCCAGAAAAGCCTCCATGAGGCACCAGTGGATGCTTCAGAATGCTCAATCAGGGCTTCTGCTAGGGTGACCACCTTTTCAAAAAGCAAAAATAGTACACATACAGGAGCCCCTCCACCTCTGTGGCCCCACCCACAGCTTCTCCTCTTTCTCCTGAGGCTCCGCCCCCTGGCCAGGTCAGAAGCTGGAGCCAGGCAGTGGTAAGAGCTATCCAGGGAGCCTGGGCTCTCCACCTGCCCTGGGCCAGGGGTCTGGGTGCCCAAGACCAGCCCCCAACCTGTGTCCCTGCCTCCCAGGGTGCAGTGCCTAGGGGAGGTGGAGGGTCCAGGACTCTGGGGCTCCCCACAGTGGCCTGGGCTCCCTGAGCAGCTCTTAATACTGCCCAGACTAGCTTCTGGCCTGGCCAGAGGCAGGGCCTCCAGAGGAAGAGACGAAGCAGAGGGTAAGGCCTCATGGAAAGTGAGGGCTAAGGAAGAGGCTGGTGCTGCTCCTGAGCCTTGGGCAGGCACGGAGTAGCACCACAGGGAATCCAGGACAAATGCTGTCCCACAGACATTCAGCCGTGGACTTAAAATGTACATTTTGGGACTGTCCTGCCAATTTGGGATTGGCGGTCACCCTAGCTTCTGGCCACATAAAAATGCTGCTACTTAGAGTTTCAGCCTCTGCCTCAGCCTCCTGGGCTACATAACCTTGGAGACCAATCCCATTTCTAATAGGGAATTTGCCATCTTCTAAAGTTGTGTAATTTTAAATTAGTTGTTCCATGTTGCTGCCCCCCGACTTCCATGTTTATGACTCTGCTCAGATCAGGACACCTGCTGTGATTTCCAGAGTGCGAAATCGAGCACTTGAGGCATGCTGAGAGGAGTAGGCTATGCTACTATAAGGTATACAGCCCGTTAGACTGCTCAAGGGAATGGAGACCCACACAGGGTAGGGTAGGGTAAACTAAGCAGGCTTTTGTTAACAAGACTTTCTAATACACACTCTGCTCCCCGCAGCACAGCTCAGCAGGAACTGCCCACATGCACTAGTATATCAGTCACCTCCTGTGCCTCTTTTAAGGGAACAATGTGCCAATTTATCTAACTGCATGAATACAATACACTATGTGTTCCTTATACACAGCTCTGGAGTTTAGCATGCACAATCCCTTTCCAAGTTCCCCTTGAGTTGGTGTAGATTTGGATCTTGGATCTTCTTTTAACTCAGAGCTGTGCCTAACAGGCCTAGGTTTGCACTAAGTTAGATTCCTTGTTCATATTTCTTCCATTCTGACCTATGGCCTGATCCTGCTCTCACTGAAGTCAAATGAGCATTCTGCTACAGGCTGCTCTCTCTCTCTAGAACACACATATATGTTCTGGGGCTCTGCATCTTTATGCCAGCTAAGAATCTCGCTCACAATGTGAAATCACGTACCAGGATTTCATAACTCTATATTCAATTTATATTCTCTCATTTCCCATGGATTTATATCCTAAACTCCGCTAATACCTTTCTTTTAATAAGGGTTAGTGGGGGGCGGAAATCTATTTTAAGGCTGGGGTAAGAATTGTCAAGGTCATTGAGTTAACTGACAAGTGACATCTGTGAACATTTTTCTTTAAAAATTTTTTTGTGTGTGCAAAATTCAGAAAAAACATTAGTTTACATAGTTTCCTTAGTGTAGTATTTATTTCAAATACTTTAGGGATAATGCATGATTTAAATGGAGTCCCTCCAGACCTGAAAGGATTTATTTATAATAACGAACTGGAGCACTAAGACATAAATATGCAGTATAATGCTGACAAATTTAACTTTTTCCCAACAGTGTGGGCTAGAGACTTCTTTTGGACGTTATGTTCCTTTTTAAAGGAAAAGCTGAGATTCTCCTCTAACAATGACTCCATGAACTGGGAGTTTAAGAAAAACACCAAGTTTCTTGAGCCTAATGCTAAAATTGTGTTGTTTGACAACATTACTTTGCGGCAGAGACGGCCAGAGAAAAATTCTCCCTGTGCTGGGGAGGTAGAATAATGTGAATAAGCTCATCTCTCTCCAAAACACAATCTAGTTAATGGTGTACTCCTGGAGCAGCACAGTTATGCACTGACCCTTACTAAGCACTTATGACAAAGCTACAGTTGAGGCCTCAATCAATAGACTATTTTAAAATATATAGATAAAGTCAGATATTGTACTGTAATTTTAATATTAGATTTCTAGAACATCTGTTTTAGCAAGAGGACAGATTTCTGTAAGCTCTTACGTTTAAGTGGCATGCACTCCCATACTTTTTGTTTTACATGATCACTGACAGTTCTGTATATTTTTGCATACCTTTTGATTTTTTCCCCCCGCTGTCTGATTTTAGCCAGTGCCTTGGAAACTTTTGACCTCAGAATCTGTGGCATCATTATGGAAAGAATTGTTTAAATCCCTCATCTACCAAAGGCAGAAGTTCCAAGGAGAAAGAAAACATACAAATTGTAAGACAAATAAATTCACAATCAGTGTTTTTGCCACGCTTACTTATAAAATTCCTCAAGGGTTCATTTAAATGGTATAGCATAGAAATATAGTCTACGGAGAAATGTGCATGCCTTGACTGAGGGTTTTGTATTTTAATTAGTAGAAGAATATTTTAATTACTAAAAAAAAATCAAAAAGTTGTATATATTACATGCAGATGATATACATACACATTTTGTACATATGTGTATATATCAATCAAAACCAAACATTTAGGAAAGCAGACATATGTATGTATTTTGTACATACCGTATGTATATGGTATGAGTCAGTTCTGAAACAACTTATCCTCCCTGTAGAGTCATATTAAATGTTTAGCATGTAAATTAAAACCAGGCAATTGTGTCCTTCTCTTAGACCAGATTATTTTTCTTAAAAATAAATAAATAAAACACCAAAAAATCTTTTGATGAGTCTAACAGATTTTGGACAAAGCTATTAAACTAGCTGGATCTATTAGTGACGATAGTAAAATTTTTTACTGGGACTGAAGAGGTTGTACTTATGCAAAATCACCTTTCTGTTGTCTCCCAGTGCTTCTTTTTGGATGAAGCTTTTTATTGTTTTCATGCTCAGTGTGACCTTGCTTTGCTACCCTTGAGCACTCAGGGTCACAGTGGGTCTGTTGGTTGAGGTTAGTTTTACTAGGTTGTTGAGGTGATAAACTGAAATAGTGATCATGGGGAAGGGAATGAAACTGCACAGGGGATGATGTTAGTGCACTTCAGTAAGGTGTCTGTGAGAAAGTGAGAGCAGGTAAAAGCATGTCCACTCTTACTTTTTCTCACTTCCTCTCATTCTCTTTGATTCCTGTTGTCTTCAGCTGGAGATGTACCTTTGTAACTGAAAGTATAATTTATCCTGTAATCTTTTACTAATATCACTAATGTCATAATCCTCCTTCTAGACTTTGTGCTTTTTTTTATTCTAGCTATTTATCTCTAAGAAAAGACACTTAAATTGAAGTGGATAAGCCCGGTCAGGACCAGTCACATGGGCCATCTGACCTAGTGGTTGTAGCCAGAAGTAGCATTGGGGACATGCTCATGCCCAGGGTCAAGTCAGAGTCAGAAGTCACACCAAGGGTCATGTGAGGGTCAACAATGGGGGTAAGGGTAAGAAAGGAGGAACCAGTACCATGGAATGGTGATAAGAGCAAGGACGAAGTGCGGTCGCAGGAACTTGGTCTCAGAGGTCTGGGCAGCAACAGACCTAGGAATTAGTTGCTTAGACAAGAGATGGAATAGGAACAGGAAGTTTTATACCCCATAGTTTCTAATCAGCACTGTTAGTCATTTGACCCTGCTGAGTCAGTGAGTGTAACTTCTGGTGGTGAGGCATTAGCCACAGTTTCCTTTTCAACCCTGGTAGCTTAGTAGAACAGAGGACAGGGCTCCCTGTCAGCAGACCTGGGTTCAAGACCTGTGACAGCTATATTTTGTTTTATTGATTTTTTTAAAAGTACTGTTGGAATAAATACAAACATTTATTGAAAAACACATGATACAGCAAGAATTTTCAAAGCTACTAGCCTCTTGACTTGCATGTTCCTAGCAGAGGGAAGTTAGTTTTTAACCAATTAAGTGATTTTTCAAAGACATGCCTGAGAGCATCCCTGCCAGGCCACCCCTAAATTTTAGACACTCTTGGTGTGGCCAAGAGTTTAGGAGGTGAGATACAGGGGCAGAGAAGCCAGGAAAACTTAAATGCCTGGAAATTAATCATGGTCAGGGCATAAGTGAATGCTTATGGGAAGGTTTGCTCAGAATCAAACACCATTTGGCTGCGACATTTGTTACAAAAAGGGGCCTCGGTGGGGACAGGAAGCTGAAGGGCAAGAGAGAGACCCAAAGAGTAGGAAAGAGAAAGGCAGAAGTGGCTAACGTAGTTGTCAGGACAGTTAGGCAATGTTTATGGGGGAGGAGAGGGAGAAGAAGGAGACAAGGGGTGCTTGTGATTAGCAGTGGACAGCGGAGGCCAGGGAATAGTCCATAGTGAACATCCTCTGCTTCTCGAGGAGGCTGAGGAGAAGAGGCAACCAATTCAGAGTCAACTTTTTTGCATTTGTACAAATACAAATAAGCAATAACAATAACTCAGAGGCTGTGGAGAGTCTACGATGGTAGGGAGGACATCACGTGAGTAGTCTTGAAAATAAGGCACTCACTAATAGGCCCTGCATCTATATGTCCTGGGCAAGACGGCGTAGAATTTTGGCCAAAGTTTCAAAGACAATTTTAATGGAATATTCAGTATGAATATTCAAATGAAAATTCCTATAAACATATGGACAATCCAGGCTGGCTGCCTTTAATATCTTTTAGGTACCCAGCTAGATATTTTTGAACATGCTGGCCTATATCTTATTCAGATTTGTAGTTAATTTATAATGCTATTTTGGCACTATAATTTGGTATTCAATTAATCTTACATGTGCATTCTTCATATCCTTATTCTGAGGTGTCCATTTAACACTAGAAAGCTCCATCAATTACTTTTTCCTTGGTATTTTAAATGTTGGAAGATCTAGTTTACTTTCCCTTCCTGTTGCTTACTAGCTGTATCTACTAATACCTTGCATTTAAATAAAATCTCTTTATAATGAAAGATGCCAAATGACTGCTAATTTATGTATATCTAGGATTCACTTTACCCACCTCAGAAAATCAGCCACCTCAAGGATGTAATTTAACACTATGTAACAATTTAAGAGAAATGAAGAAGGATGCCGTAGACAACTGAAACGGCGGAGGAAATGTTCGGCATTTATACACACACACAGTAGGGCTAGCACCTCAGCTGGTGTAGGTCAACATTCTCCTATTGAAGTCAATGGAGCTATACTGAATTACATCAGGAGAGGATCTGACCCATTACTGTGTCTCTTCACAAAGACTGAAATAAGTCCCAAATTTTACTGGTTTTTATGATACAGGAAGCACTGTAGGTTGATTCTAAGCTAACAGTTACTGGTTAGAAATATGCTATGACCTCATTATAATGTAATTTGTGAGCAAGCAAGGAGGCATGCAGTAATGTAGAGTTCACAATGAGAGGGGAGGAGTTCCCTTGGAGGTTTTCTGTTAATCCATTAGCTGTAATAGCAGAACTTTAAAATGTCCCGCAGTCCCTTCCTTCCCTTATGATGTAGCAGTGAGAGATTGAAAACCCCTGATCCATTTCGCACTTTCTTTTCATTCCATTATGATGACCAGGATGGCTTTCAGAACTGTCCATTCGCTGAAGGCACTCAGGTCATGAGGACCATATGCGTGTGTAGACAAATAGAAGGGAAGCAGGGAGAATAGCTGAAGCAAAACTGGTAAATTTTAGTGGTAAATTTCTGGCTTCTTACATCTCTCACGATTCTGTTAAGAATTTACCTTACAGAATTACAAGAAAAAACTGATTTACCTTGAAAAACTCAAACTTGGTTTTCTACCATGGGACTTATAGTGAAGCCTTTGGCAACGAGCCTCTGATCCTGCAATGAGGTCCCCACGAGTAGACTCTGCTTTTCTGCAGAGGCCCACTAAAGTCAGTGGTGTTCTGCCTGGGACTGGTGATTGCAGGGTCATGGTCATAATCAACAACGAGGCAGACATTCTGTGTTAGTAAATTGAAGATGCTTATAAATGTTTCTGTTAAAACCATCTTGCTCTATATAATGCTATACAGTATTTAGATTTCTTAACTCACTGTAGTATCTTACAAGTGCCAAAAGGCTCATGAATAAGTATGTAAGTTTCAAACGTAACATTGTTCTTGTTTTACACAGTCAAAACCGCTGCCTAGTTAGCAATTCACTCTTAAAGCAAAATCCTCCCATGAGATCTGCAACGAGGATTTGAGATCCACAGCAGAAACAGTTTTTTAACTTAGATTTAATACAGAATTTGGAGTTCCCCTGTTGCTTCCACGGTCTGAGTAGGGGTTTTAACTGGCTCTATACCTCATCTGTGTCAGGGTTGTTGAATACAAAAAACAATTTAGCTATGGTTAATAAACAGAAGACCCCAATTTCAAACGGATATCCCAGAACTATCTAAAGTAAAAACTATGTCAGATGACAAATTTATTTTCTCTCAGGATATTTATTTACATATTGCTTTATTTAATTATTCCAGTGTGTGTAAAAGTGTCAATGACAAGCTCAAGGCACTTTAACAGTTATTTAAAAAAAACCATAATGCAAAATGAGAAAGCAAACAAATGCAGCTGGCCTGACATAATGCTAACCCACATAGAGTTATACATCAACCAAGAGATAGCCAGATATAAAAAATGCCCCACTTTCCCCAAGGACTCCAGCCAACCACTCCTAATTATTACACCAGAGAAGCCAGAGAAAAGAAATGGACTTTGCAGCCATGTCCTGAAGGTCAACAGTGGACCACGGTGCAGAACCTTAATTCCACAGTTCAGGACCCTTTAGAGAATACTCTGTCATCAGCTCCCTCCTTTATGAATGAAATGGTCTCAGCCTGAGTGCTTATGCTATCCACATCTGTGGCAACAGCACACGGAGAAAGGCTGTCTCTGGAAGAGACAAGTACTAAGCTATTTAATAATACTTCCTTCCTTTAAGCCCTCACAGTGCTGTTGTGAGGTTGACGTATGTGAGGTGCACAGATGCTACACTGGTAAGAGCCTCATCAATAACGCCAAAGTGTCCAGAGCAAACATGTCAAATCCACAAAAAAACAAACAAACAAAAAAAACCACAGAAATTGGGCGTGTTTTTGGCTTAATTGGCTTGTGAGTTGCTTGTTGGCAAGTTTTTGGCTTGTAGCTTGTTTGGCTTGCAGCTTGTTGCTTCTTTTTTTGATCAGCTCCTGGCAAGCAGGGGCAAGGGGCAAGCAGGGGCAAGGTGGGGAGAGAGTCAGGGGTGCACAGCGAGCCCACCACTGCATGCCAAGACAGTCCCAGACTGCATGCCGAGGGGGATCTTAGGGATTGGCTTGTTTTGGCCTTGTTTTGAAATGGGATTAGCTTGATTTTTGGCTTATGGTGAAAGTCAGGGTGCTTATTTACCACATGAAAGTTGGCAACTGTGGTCCAGAGGTTCATTTCTCAGCATGAAGAAATTAGGAACACAGAAATAAAGCATCAACCATTGAAAATGCATACTTGGTTCCAAATGTAGACAGGAGATTGACGGAGGATTGAAGGCAGGAGATCCCTTTTCAAAGGAGATCCCTTTTCAAAGGAAAAATATTAGTATGTTAATAGCATCCTCATCCCAAGAGGTCTTTTTTCCTGGGTTGCATTGCCAGTTTAGCCTGTTCGTTTTACACAGAATCTAAAACTTACTATAATTCAAATTATAAAGAGTATTTTTATACCAAACCATAGACCATCTGAAACATTAAGTATTCCTGGCACATACTGCTGTATGTGACTGTATGATTAAGTCTGTGGCAGCCAGAGGAATTGAGAGTTGACTTTCCTCAAGCTATTATTATAGCTGGTTCTGCTATAGCTCTGAACAGTAATATTCAATGAATCTAGGTATCCAAATCTGAGTTGAGGAAGCTGCATTGTACAGTATGTGTGGACTGTAGACTGCCATACCAGTTTGCATCATATCCAGTGCACATTAGGTTATGTGTATTATGTCAGGGGGACGTTTTTGTCTGAACCCAGTTCAGGTAATGGGCATGTCTTCCTTTAATACTTACAGTATCGCCATGATCTTTTGGGAAAAATCAGGATTCTCTGTTGCTCTAGCCTACTTGGGATATTTTGTAATATAATTTTGCATCTGTGTGACTGTGCTACTTTTGTCCTCAAACGCTGATGATGCATGAAGTAATGGAGTATGCAATTCAGATGGTACATAGGGCAAATATAGGGTTTAGTGGTGAGGTAGGAGGATAGTTAGCCCGTTGTGTCACTTCTGAGGAGACTGGTTGATAACAGTATAGTGTATTTTGAACTGCCACTCACATTCTTTGTTTCTGTGATTTGAAGTTGCCCTTGACATTTGAAATGATAAGGAGCACAAATAGCTTTGATAAACTGAAATCATCAGAGCACGTGGAAAGATAACCTAAGTCTAGGAGAAATATTTCTTTGGTGAGCACATAAGGAATAAGATCTGTTGTGATGGTGTTCTTAGTACACTCAAGTGTAGGGGAAATAAGTTCAATCAATGTTGGCCAGCTGGAACACAGGACCTTCTACTAATAACACATAACAAATCTGCTCAGAAATGATCTGTCTGTTAGTTGGGGGAGAGGCCAGATGTTCAAAACTACCCCACAGCCAAAAAACAGATATGAGGAGGAGCCAGGGCTGTCCTTAGGATTTATGAAGCCCTATGCAGTATTATTAAACTGGTGCCCCTGTGCCCAACTTGCTCTTAGCAACAAAAACATAAGCTTACAGTATTGGAAAACTTGCCACATGCACTTTATGAAAAAGTTTAAACAAATTAAGCACACTATAATGCTGATGGACTATAATTGCACTAAACAAGTAGCACTATAGAAAAAATTCTGATTTATTGACAGAATGATGCAAATAATATAATTTTTTAAATTTGTTAACATTATATTGAAAATTACTATGAAGAGGTATTGAAACAAGGATTTGTTTTTAATTAAAAGCAATATTTCTGGCTTTTTTGCCTGCAAAATCAGTAATAATGTTTGTATGACAAACACGAAGTGGTTTCTTGTTCGACTGCAAGAATAGCAAGACCAGTCAAGCGTTCTGACTCATTGTAGAGCGGAGACCGTTTTTAATGAGCTTTAGTTTTGAGAAACTCTGTTCTCCTGATGCTACTGTTACAGGAATTGTCAGCAGAATACGAGTGGCAATGTACACATTAGGATATATGTCAACAAGTTTGCTGGTATGAATAAACTGTACAGTGTGCATCACTAACTTTGCATCTGGCAACATTGGTGACAATGTACTCAATTCTTAGTATAGTTCAAGTCCATTTAAATCAAAATGATCACTGCTTCAGGAGGCTCTCTAGGTTCTTGCACTTTGTCATTAGCTGCTCTTGTTTTCCTATTCCATTGAATTTAGTTATGTCATACAAAAATCCAAACTGTTTATGGTGTGCTTGTAAGGTATTAAACCTTTCATCAATGGCAGATATTGCTTTATCCATCACAACATTAAAAAATTCAACCTCAAATTTCCTTTCTGGATCTTCTATCGGCTCATCTGCTCCTTCATATTCCGGTTGCCGTTTTTTCCTCGAAACTCTTGTCACGTTCGGACATGGAAATTTTGGTTCTACACAGAATGCCTCTTAAAAATCTCTTGCTGTAACCTGTGCTTCTTTAAATCTAGTTTCTCTGTATTTCGCTAAAAAGTCTTGTGTGTTGTTTAGTAAGGTAAGTGTTGAATCAAGCTGCATCACTGTACTCTGCAAAAAAAAGAAATGTCTTCTACAGAAGACTTGGCCATATCACACAAAATCAAATTAAGGCTGTGGCATGCACATGGAACAAAAAAGGCTCGTGAGTTTTCCACCAGCAATCTAGCTTGCACGCCAGAAATGCGTCCTCTCATATTGGTGCCATTATCGTAGCCTTGTCCTCTAATGTTCATTACAGACAATCCCATTCATTTTAGTACATCAAGGAGAGCTTGAAGAAATCCAAAACCTGTAGTGTCCTCTACTTCTAAAAATGTGATAAATGATTCCTTAACTGGAATCTGTCCTGAACCACTAATGTCAACAAATCTCACTACTAATGAGATCTGTTCTTGATGACTTATGTGCGGAGTGCAATCTAGAATTACGGCAAAATATTTTGCCAAAGAAACCAATGAAGCAATTTTGTCTCTCACTTTACCACTCATTAACATGATCAGTTCATTTTGAATTCTTGGTCCCAAACAGTGGTCGTGTATTTCATTTTCAGTTACTCTTCGGAGATGTTCATTCATTACTCTGTCAAATTTTCCCAACAGTTGTAGAAGGCCCCCAAAATTGCCATTTTTGGGCTGGTATAATTTGTCAACTATCAAGGTTCCTTCCCCACTCTGAACTCTAGGGTACAGATGTGGGGACCTGAATGAAAGACCCCCTAAGCTTATTCTTACCAGCTTAGGTTAAAAGCTGCCACCACCAAAGTGTTACATAAAGAACAGTGGAAGTGCCCACTTGGAAACGTCTCCCCCACAAAATATCCCTGGAAGCACTAACCCCCTCTTCCTGGGGAAGGCTTGATAAAAATCCTCACCAATTTGCATAGGTGAACACAGACCCAAACCCTTGGATCTTAAGAACAAGGAAAAAGCAATCAGGTTCTTAAAGAAGAATTTTAATTAAAGAAAAAGTAAAAGAATCACCTCTGTAAAATCAGGATGGTAAATATCTTACAGGGTAATCAGATTCAAAACATAGAGAATCCCTCTAGGCAAAACCTTAAGTTACAAAAAGACACAAAAACAGGAATATACATTCCATTCAGCACAACTTATTTTATCAGACATTCAAACAAAACAGAATCTAACGCATATCTAACTAGATTGCTTACTAAGTCTTTGCAGGAGTTCTGACCTGCATTCCTGCTCTGGTCCCGGCAAAAGCATCACACAGACAGAGAAGACCCTTTGTTTCCCCCCCTCCAGCTTTGAAAGTATCTTGTCTCCTCATTGGTCATTTTGGTCAGGTGTCAGCGAGGTTATCTTAGCTTCTTAACTCTTTACAGGTGAAAGGGTTTTTCCTTTGGCCAGGAGTGATTTAAAGGTGGTTAGCCTTCCCTTTATATTTATGACATCAACACTTCCTCTAAAAGCAAGACTGTTTGTCAATAGATATTCAACAATAGATAATAGACATCCAAGAACACGATGACAATGCTGCTTCTCTGCCTCCAGCAATCTTTGATTTTGGGCATCAAGAGTTGTCCGATTTTTTAACCTTACAATCAGCTCACACCATTTGTGCATACTTTCAATGTGTTGTGCCTTTTCATGTTGTGGTAATGTGTGACAAAGATTTTGCCAGTCATTAATACCCATGGTTGCTATGTTAAAATAGCAACTGTTGAAAATCTTGCATGGGAAACAAAATACGGCATCCTTGCATTTCGAATACACAAGCCACCGTCTATTGACAATGTCACAGTTAGAAAGTCTTTTGTAGTAATTGTTTTCTGTGAATTTCCTGCCTCTAATGTCTTTAGGATATTCAAGATCTTCTATTCTCACAGGGCCTTTCTCAAGTATAATGTTGATAATTTTTGTTTAAAGATTGCGGCCATGTGCTAATGTCATCCATATCTCATGCTAGTACGGTTTCAACTGTTGTAATTTCTTGTTTTGTGTCTGCATCTGTTTCAAAGGATTGTTCCATGTTTTGTTGAGTTTCTTGTACTTCGTCTGCATAAAATTTTTTTTTGGCTGTTACTTGATGATCTTGATCAACTTCATTGTTTTCATCTTGATGATCTTGATCAACTTTGTTGTTTTCATGACATACAAACTTAAGTATAGAACCCTTCTGTGCTTTTATAGCCAATTCTATTTCATCTTTTCAATTTATTTTTTGTGATCCAGAAAGTTGCTTTTGAAATGACATTATAACTTATAAGGGTGTTTTTTAAAGAAATAACTGTTTAAATTATTGTCAGATTATCAGAAATATTATTTGGAACAACTAATATAGGATAGCTATTAGTCTGTGACCTTGAGCTAGTGTAGAGACACCTCACAAGGCACTCCACCCTGACTGAGAAACAATAGAGTTGGAAACCCATGTCATTTTTACAAAGTCACTTTTTAGTTTTAAATGTGTAGTGGGCATTAGTCTTAATGTTAGTAACAACTCTATATCAACCTTATACTGTAACTAGATCAATGGCATTATCCAGTTTAATAAGATGGGTTTCCAAGCAGCGAGAAAATAGGACCCTAGTTTTATTCCTAGGTAACGCACAAAGTGACCAAAATGAAGCCAGCACAGAACCATCTCATCTAGATTAAGCTAGGACAGAAATGTTACAGAAGTCCTATCCACTAAAATTAGTGCAGCATGGACAGAGGCAAGCTAATTTCTTTTTCCAACCTAACGTGCCCTTGTTAAAGAAGGACCTTCTCTCCAGGTTTTGTCACTCATCCTTTCTGATAAACAGTGTCAATTATGATGCTGAACTTTCATCACCAGTTCATTTTACATGCACAACTGAGTAACAAGATGATGATAACTTCTGATCACTTGCAATCTTGACTGGATATGAACTGATTAACCTGCTTCCCTTACAGTAATTTTTGCAGACAATATTCTTATTCTAATGCCGGGTTTGGCTAGCCATTACAATGGCTGTCCAATGGTGAAGGAAGACTTTCTAGAAGTAGGGCTGGGGTTTTTTCCTTCTACTCTAGACCTGTGCATGAACCGTCCATGAAATCCCACAAAGTTTCCAAAACTTCAACATCAGCATCCTTTTACACAAACTTTTTTCCTGCTTCACCAATATCTTCTTCTCTGCTCCTTGGAAACCCAGTTTATGAAACTGGATAATACCATTGATCTATTTACAGTGGGGGCTCTAAACCTTTCCAGACTACTGTACCCCTTTCAGGAGTCTGATTTGTTTTGTATACCCACAAGTTACCCTAGGGGAGATATTGAGGGACGGGGGAGGATAAGGCGGGGGCTTCACTGAAGGCGATCCCCAGCCAGCACTGCTGACCCCAGTGTGTTGAGGGGGCACAGCCACCACCCTCACCTGCGGACCCGCAGAAGACCCCCTCCCATTGCTGACACACTGAGCTTCATATGCAGCAGATGCTGGGGCAGCCCAGGCTCGCAGCCTGGGGATGGGGGGAAGGGACGAGGCAGCAAAGGATACCGAGCTGCCTGGCCCGCCTCACAGCAGTGGAGAGGCATAGTTCCCTGCAGAGACCCCCATACCCTCCCTCATGCAGAATGTGCCATGCCAGCGCATTTGACTCTGTGAATACGGCCCCTGCCTCAGGAGACTGCAGCGTGCGCTGGGTGTGCAGGAGCTGACCCGCTCTTACCTGCTATCCTGGTGGTGCCCCAAATTTTCAGGTGCCCTATGCAGCCGCGTATGCCTAAGGATGGCCCTGTGAGGAGCAGACAGAGGAGGATTTATAAGGAGATCCATTTGACTGCTGGCATGAAATTTCTCTCACACATAGATGTTGAAGAAACCATACATCCCAGGCTTACAAGAATAACCCCAGTTTTTCATAGGGAATCCCAATATCCCAAGAACTAATTTTCAGACACCTGAAATGACCTCTTCATTTCCTCAATTAAAATATTTGTGTTTTATATATCTACAAAATGTTTGCTCAAAACTTCTTATTGTGCTGATATAAATGTTTTGCACACCTCTTTGTCACTCCCATCATGTAGTGAGTGTTATGTGCCACAACAACTGTTGTTCAAGGCCAGGACTGATCAAAACCTTTCAAGCAGCAAAACTGTAAGATGAGATCAATGACTCAGTCCACTCATTGCACAATAAATTACCACTCTGGCACCTTGAGGAAGTGGTATTGATGGGCAGATGGGAGGGAAGAGGTGGTACAGTGCAGTCCCTCTGCCTCTTGCTTCTCTCCTTTCTATGATCACTAGAACCATAGACATTGGCTAATATATCTGCAATATGAAAATTCTGGAATGTAATACTGCTTTATGATGGTTTAGAAATAATCCTATATGTAACAAAAAGGAAAGACACTCAAGCCGCATCCTGACTAGATAAGTCTGGTTTTATTTTAAACTTATTTGTAATATGTTTTATAACATTAGAAAATATGAATCATCTCCTCTTTTACTGGATAAGAGAAACCACAATTATACATTAGAGATTAAAAACAAGCTAAGGGGATTCAATGGATAAGTCAGTAGATTGAATAAAACTTTGTCTGTCTTCTATTTGTAGGGATGCTACAAGATTATACTACCATTTTGGGACTAAGGAAATTTTGATAAATTCCTTAATAAATCTCTTATTATTGCTGAAAATTGGTGGAAAAGTGCCAGAGTGACTAGTGGCCTTTTCAAATCCTGACAATTACTTTCTGATTAGTCTAATTTCTGAAATAGTGTAACAAATATTAAAAACTGAGGGAATCTCTGAACATAGAAAGGACATGTCAGGCAAATGCAATTACTTTCTTTGACAGAATTACAACACTAGTAGATAAGAAGTAAAGTGCATGATACAGCTTCTCACAACATTAATTGAGTTGTTTGGGTTATAATAAGCACTATCGCATGGAGAGAAAACTTTCTGAAGGGCTTTTCTTAAAAAAGAAATAATGCTAAAAGGCAATATACTGAACTGGAGATGTGGTTAATAGCACATTAATTATATTAACAGATGATACTAATATGAATGACACTTCAAATAATATAGTGAGGACAGAGAAATAGTAGGGTCAAAATATTGGTAGGAAACAGAACAATATTTAGCTTGTAAAAATTTAAACACAGACCTCTGGAGAAAATACGAGTCAGGTTCCATGAGTGTGCCCCTTCTGCTCCCAGTCCCATGCTTGGTATGGCCCTTATGCCAGGGTTTGTGAAGGGAACCTCAAGGAGAACCTCCCCAGCTGGAACTAGACTATTTATGCTGCTCAGGCCCTTTTAACCAGGTTGAAGGGGCCAGAGTGGAGATGAATGTGTGCTAACGGAAACATGCTAACAAACTGGAGAAGTTTCTGATAAGTCCATCTATAATTTTTAGGGATCTGAAAGAATTGACATATGAGGAAATAAGCTAAAAATTACACTAAATATGTGTAACTTGACTAAGTGATAATTGAGGATGATAACAGTCTACAGACATATGAAGGGTGTAAATATAAAGGTGAGAGAAGAATTATTTAATCTGACTGATCTTAAAATCCTACAAAGAGCATGTTATCTATTAAATAAGGTTGAAAAGGGAGCAGCTAGTGTCCTCTAGGCCTGGAAATTCTGAATTCTAATCCTGTATCCTTGCAAACCCTCCCAGCTGGGTATCATCTACAAATTTTATAAGCATACTTTCCACTCATTATCCAAGTCATTAATTTAAATATTGAATAGTACTGGACCCAGGACTGACCCCTGAAGGATCCTTTAGATACATCCTCCCAGTTTGATTGTGAACCATTGATAACTACTCTTTTTGTAGATTTTTTTCCATTCAATTGTGCACCCACTTTATAATAGTTTCATTTGGATCACATTTCCCTAGTTTGTTTATGAGACGGTCATGCGGGACTGTGTCAAAAGCCTTACCAAAATCAAAATATATTACATTCTGCCCTGTTCATTCGGCCAGTAAACCAGTCAAAGAAGGAAATTAGGTTGGTCTGGCATGATTTGTTCTTGACAAATCTATATTCGCTATTACTTCTCACACTATTATACTTTAGGTGCTTGATTATTCCAGTATCTTTCCAGGTATACAAGTGAGGCTGACTGGTCTATAAATCCCCAAGTCCTCATTGTTCCCCTTTTTAAAGATGGCTACCATGTTTGCTTTCCTTCAGCCCTCTAGGGCCTCACCCATTGTCCATGAGTTTTCAAAGATAATAACTAATGGTTCTGAGATTGCTTCAGTTAATTCTTTAAACAGATTCCTTAATTCCTTCAGGTGAAGTTCATCAGATCCTGCTGACTTGAATACACCTAACTTATCTAAATATTATTTATTCTGTTCTTTCCTTATCAGGGTCAGTTCTAGGGATCAGATAAATAGCATGGTTACCCTGGGAGCCAACTTCAAGGAGACACTGGACCACTGTGCCACTGAGGTGGCGGTGGTGGGGAGGGCAGGTGCTGAAACCATTTTTTCCCTGGGCAGCAAAACTGCTAGGAACATTCCTGTTCTTTATTCTGGCCCATATTCCTTCCCCCTTGTTTGTTAATATTAATTGTGTTTAGTATCTGGTCACAATTAACTTTTCTAGTGAAGACTGAAGCAAATTGGGCACTAAACACCTCAGCCTTCTTGGTGTTGTCTGTTTTTAACTCTCCCCCGCTAAGCCTTTCTAGTTTGTCCCTACATGCTTTTGCTGTTTCAGTACTCATCCTTAACAATTTGTCTAAGATGGGTCACGAACAAGCTCCTGGTGCAGCCATATTGGCTTTTTACCTTTCTTCCTGTCTTTTCTTCACATTTGGGGTGATTTGCCATTGCACCTTAAATACTGTCTCCTTTTGAAACTGTCAGCTCTCCTGAGTGCCTTTGTTTTCCTTAGATTTTCTTCCGATGAAACCTTACCTACTAGTTCTCTGAGTTTGTTAAAATCTGCTTTTTTGAAGTCCATTGTCCTTATTCTGCTATCCTCACTCCCTCTTTCCATAGAATCACAAAGTCTGTCATTTCATGATCACTTTTACCCACTCTTACCTTTCCACCTTCAGATTTGCAACCAGTTCCTCCCTTTTAGTCAGAATCAAGTTTACTTCTTCCAACTGGTGAAACGAGTTGTCCCCAATGCTTTCTAAAACATATTGGAAATTTTGTGTTTTGCCATATTGCTTGTTCAAAAGCTATCTGGGTATATGAAGTCCCCCATTACTACCAGGTCTTGTGTTTTGATTATTTCTGTTTTTGTCCCCTAGAAATGCCTCATCCACTACCTGGTCCTGATTTGGTGGTCTAAATAGACCCCCTACCATCATATCAGCCCTGGGTTTTTTCCATTTTATCTTCACCAAGACACTTTCATCTGCTCTGCTTCTTGCCTCCTTCTGGACCACAGAACAAGTGTAAATGTTCTTGATTTTTATATGATTTTCACAAAAAGGAAACTGCATTAAAGACAGTTAAAATGCATACTACTTTCTTAATATTGCCTTTTTGTGTAAACAGTTTCTGTATTTGTCACAGAGGAATGCTGTACAATCATGAATGGAATCAGTATGCCTGGGTTGAGATAGGAGGTGATTCACAAAATAATTCCTGTTGAGATTTATTTCCCTCTGTGAGTAAATTAGAGAACCCTTGTGGTAGATCAGAAAGTCGCTAATTAATAACATTTACCATATCCCCATCCAAGTTCTCATGTTTAGATCTTATATATATAGAAAGCCCAGTTTTCAAATCTAGACAACAGAGTTAGTTAAAACAGTTCAATATTCTATTCCATTCTACTCAGTCGCGATGGCTTCCACTCTTGGGTGCTCAAATCAGCACTTCATGATGGGAGGCTAAAATGGGGATTTGGGTATCTAAGCACTGATTTCATCCTTCGTATGTGGACTTGTTTGTCCCTACTTAAGTGCCCAAATTTGAAACCTGCTCCTCCAATCTCAATGTATGCCAATGTAACAGGGAAGATAAGATCTCTGTCTGGTATACACAAACTGAACAGGGATCAGGGGTTTCAGGATCCAAGTACAAAATTCTTCGTTTTCAAAATTCTCTATAGACTTGCTTTAATCTACCTCATGTACCCTCCTTATTTCTCTCAACATTCAACTAACACCAGCCAACTCTGAGTTCTAACATTTATACTGCCTAGTTGTAGGTAGAAGAAGAATTTTTTCTCTATAGCTCTTGCCATATGGAACAGCCTATCTGTCTCTTTCTATCTTCTTACATTTCTAGCCCATTTAAAATCTTAGCGGGAAAAAAATTCTCTCTGAATAATACCTCTTAATTTCTCTCTCCCTTAGCTATTATATTATTTAATATTGTAAAGCATTCTTGCATACCATTTTTATGAAAGGTGCTATACTAAATAAAATTGTTGCCTATTAGAGTTCACATGTAATACTTTTTAAAACCATATATTGTTGTTACATCTTTCAACATTACCGTACTAAATCCATTACTGCCACTTTGCTTAATCTGTGAAAGCGTTTTGCTTAATGTCTCTCAGTTCCGTGTATTTTGTCTGTGTCTCTCAACTGAGGTCAGGGAAAATACAAATCTTTCCCCACTCATGGGATATCTTTCTTGTTTCATGTTCCATCAAGACTTAGCTTCAGTCTCTCATGTCCATAACAGATACCACAATTGTGTCTTTGAGTTATGTCTTTCATCCTGGTTTCTGTCAGGAATGCAGTCATTTTTTCTTACCTAGGTCATCATTATATTCAAGCAAAATAATTTGGGCAGTAAATGTTCCATATATGCCACAAGAATAAAATAATATTTTTATTAACAGGGCGTCTGAGTCCATAGATCTCAGCGCCTAATACCAATAATGAAAAACACAATTTATTTAAAAGAGATAACACAGCCCAATCTATTTCAGAACTGGTGCAATAAACATAAAAATATCCTAAGCCACATCAGAATGTACCATATTTAATTATCCACCCACATGCAAGTAGAAAGGAAAGAAAATTCCTTAAAGTTTTTACAGGAAGGAGCCCACAAATGTCCATATATTGAGAACAGCATTATGGAGTCAACAGAAGTGGTTTTGCTTTCTATTATGTCACGACTATGTGGCAATACAAGCAGCAGCTGGGTTGCTGTTGTAGGTCATCATAACACAGACGGTCAACTAGATCTATATCATGTGAGACTTTAAATACCAACAGTAGTTGACACTTCATTTCTGGAGTGAGCTGATTCTTCAATTCCATCCACTTTACCATAAACAAATTATAATTAATCAAAACAGACTGACCTTTGAAATTGGCATCGTTGTTCTTCAAAATCCTTGAATAAAATAGGCCCTGCCCATGTTCCTCACTGATTTTAATAGGCATCTGTGTTAAGGTACTAAACACTTTTTGGTGATGCTACAATAAGCTCTGTTCCAGTGCCCAGTGAAATCAGTGGGAGTCTTTACATTGACTTCAGCAGACCTTGGATCAGAGTCATAGTGCCTTAGGATAATGGTCATCATGCTTTTTCTTCAGTGGCTCTCTGGTGTGGAACTATAGAGGTGTTGGGCTCTGAAGATTTGAACCTGAATCATCCCTAAACTTGGAAATGGAAAAGGCTTAGATTCAAGGTTCTGGTTTTGGCCCATCTGTAATTTTACAGACTGGTAAACAGAGTTAAGTGTCTTGCCCAAAGTTTTATAGAGAATCATTTGTAGAACTAAGAATAGAATCCATGGGTCCCAGTTCCTTTTCCTGGGCTCTCATCCTATACCATTCTAAAGTATAAACAAGAAATAAGACTGATGATAAAACCATTTGGCATTTGCTGTGGAAACTCTTCCAGTCAGTTACATGTTTTTTATGATAAAAATGGCAGAGAAGATTATTAAAAGTTCAAGTCCTGAGAAAGATTTGATAAATAAGTATTGTTTGGCCTTTTCATAGTACACCTCAAAGTTCTCTCTGAAGCAACTGATTCTTCTCTTTCTGCCAGATATATGCTGTGAAATGGAAGCAAGTACAATGTGTGAGAAACCTAACACCATTCTGCCATACATACTGAAGACTATTATCCCAAATTTTCTTTCTTGTAATTACTTCTATTAACTTTCCAAGTTTTCCGCATCAGACCTAAACACCTTAGAAAGAAATAGATCAACTATTATAAATATAAATGGGTTCCATTTCTTGTCAATCATCTAAGGACTGCCCAAGTATAGGCGCACACAGTCATTCTAAGCACTTACACATGGATCACAAATGTGATGACTAGAAAAATAGTAGTAATATTTTGCACATGTATTAGGTCTTTCATCCAAGAATTTATGAAACTCAGAAGTAATCTGTCAATGGAAAGACTGAATCTCTAATCTGTTATTTTTCACACCATTTCAGAAATGTATCTATTTTCTGTTATTTACATATGTGTATCTTACAAAGTTTATTAATTTAATGTTTTCAAATCCCATTGCTAATCATTGTAGGGGAGCTCCTGTATTAGCAGCTGAATATAATTTTGTACAGTTCTCCATGGAGTTGAAACATTTGCTCATCACCTGTCAAATTCAGGTGGCATTTACTTACAAGCATCTTAGTATGACAAGTTGGATTGCTTTCATTCAGTACAAGTTATTAAAAACAAAAAATCAAACTAGAAGATATAATTTTTATGCCCCCAGAAACCTGTTTATAAGTCAGAACTCATTTTCTTTTGGAGCCTCAAAAAAGGAAACTAACTAACATTATACAAATGTATTGAAGGGAGTCAGTGGAGCTGTACAAGTTCAGTATAAACTGGAATCAATTGAATAATGTCTAAGCTTGCTAATCAAAGATTATGGGCATTATTAATGCTAAGTGTAACCACATGTCTGAAATGAGTACTCAGTGTGTTTTAAACATGGAGATCTCCTATAGCACTTGCCAACACTTCAAGCACAAAAGCAGCCAGAGGCTTCATTTGGCAGGGCAGCTGAAGAATTCGTGTGCTCAGGCAATGACACAAATGGTAATTATTCTTGTTTTTGCCAAAAACTGATTTCAGAGGCTTTGCCCTGCCTCTGTGTATAATGCAAATGCCAGAGACATGGGAAAACGGGCATTTTTTTTTCAGTCCACAGTCAGTATAGTAGAAGGTAGTTCATACAGAAATCAGTGGAACAGTAGTGTATGGTAAGTACCATCCTGGCCAAACTGGTTCAGCTGGATGGAATCTTGGGCCAGATTAAAGAAGGAATAAATAATAATTTAAGTATCATCAAATTTTTGGAAAACTTTTCATAAGTCACTTGGCAGGCAATAAAATGAATAGTAATGAGGTATTACTGTCAAAATAGACTCCTAACCAGACTGGCTGTTAAATTTTCACAACTGCCAGCTCAGCTGCCATGAAGGGGGACTGGAAGGCACGTCCTTCTGTCTGGCTGCAGAAAATCACTTCATGAAAAATCTTTAAAACCAAACCCGTTTCTAAAATATGTGTTTTAACAATTTTTATATCTGTGAAGAAACTAGAAAAGGGTTGGGACTTTGAATCCCCACTCTTTGTGCTGAGTAGGGGACACTGGGAAAATTGGAAAAAGAAATCAGAACTCCTTTTTGGATTTCATGCTGCCAGTGCAGTTTTTCAGGAATCATGTCATTTGCAAAGAATAAGTGCTTACTATTATTTTGTTATGCACATTCATTATCACAGTATTTGGGCACTCTACAAAATAAGACACATCAGTGAATAATTCTCCTGCACCATCTCATAAGAATTGATTGTGATCCGCACAGGGCAGTAAGGGAGAGAAATCATCCCCCTTATACCTCTGTCTGTGCAATGCGGAATTTGGGTGCAAGAATGCATGAGTAAGTGGATGCTGTGCACTTGTCTGCATTACCCTCTGGAACAGAATGAACACCACCTGAGCAACTCCCCCAAATGCACTAACTAGTGCAGCTGAAAAAGCTCAGAGGGTTTCACAATTTACTGCTGGTATAAGCCAGCAGCAAGCTGTTATTTCCCCACCCATGAAACATAAGGGACTTGTACCTTAGAGGTCTGTGACAAAATCACAATGCCTCCAGGCCTAACCCTCACGTGATGCAGCTTACACACCACCTCTTCCTCAGGGCTGCTCATCTAGCCTGTGGAGATCAGATTCTATTGGTGGATTTTAAAAAAAGACACAGGTTAAAAAAAAGCATTAGTGATTTGTTAAAGTTACAAAGCTTTTCAAAGTGGTGTGGTTTGCATTCTGCACAGCAGCGTGACCTGTGCAGATCCGATTCACTTACTGGGAGGGGCTGAGCCTACTGCTGAGGCAACATACTCTCTGGCTGCTCGGGAGCTTCTTTTGGTTCCACAGCAATCCTGTGGCTGAGCCAGGAAAAGTGTTAATGGGTCTTCTTACCAAAAGAGAGTCACTGCAATATCACACAAGCTCAATAGGTGGGGAACACTTCAGTGTGGACAAAAGTTAACATTTAAGAATAGAGGAATTTTACATCTGCACTGACGTCAAAGCCTGAAGGCGCCACTTAAGATAGTGTGGGAGCTGCACTTTCTGATACTCTGCTCTTGCAACACCAGCCTCCCCACTATTGTCCTTCCAATACTCTGTACCACAGGATGGTCAGATAGGTTGCTCTGTGAATGGCCACTGTTCAATAGAATGGAAGCTAGTAATGGAAAAGCCTGGCTAAGTCATTCATTTCCTTTCATTGCCTCTGTGGATCATCCTCTACACTTATTTGGAGCCACCAGACAGCTATTCTCCCACACAAGAGCATGTGGCAACTACTAAAGCTACTGCAGCCCAAAGGCTGAAATGGGGATGTTTCATGGATCAGCTGCTGCTCCATGGCTCAAGAAGCTTGATTCTGTGACTCACCAACCTCCCTGTTACTCCCCTTTCCACTTAGGGGCTGATTCAAAGCCCACTGAAGTCAATGGAAAAGACTCTCATTGATCTCAATGCACACTAGATCAGGCCCTGATTTAGGCTTTGCATAATGTGTAGGGTTCGATCCTTAAGGAACAATCATTTGACCTGCATGCATCGTCCCCTTACCTGTCATGAGACTTGCATAATAAGCTAAGCAATCTGCAATACAACCCATTTATACCTGTGCTAGTGCATGTATATATCAGTGTGGGAAACATCCACATAGAAATTACTACTAAATGCTCCCTTCACAGCTTGGTTCCAGAATATGTGGAGGTGGCAGGAGATAGCTTATTCTTGATTAATTTTCCCAGCTAGTGTTCAGCTGTCCACTTCATCTATTACCTGGCTACCATATATTGTCCAAAATGTAGTCAACTATGTAGCCACATATCGTAATATCCTAAGTTCTTATAATCAAGACTGTGTGAACAGTCAATAGTTCTATTTAGAAGTAACCAAATTAGAATCAGCATAGCGAATTTATGCAAGGTAACCCTGAAGCTTTCAAAAAAAAAAAGCAACAATGAGAAAACCTATCTGTATAATAAGCCATAAAAATACTGGGCCAACAAAATTTACAAAGTAGAATGCTTCAAACACCACTGAAGGAGCTAATTTAGAAGCAATGACAGGTCTTCCCTCCCCGCCCTTAGAATAATTTCTTTTGGATGCTCCCATCAGAAAAAGAGGAAATATTAATAACAATAATCCATGCAGTATTTGCAAACAGCACCAAGTACAGTGTTAGGTTTCATTTAGTTTTACAACATATTCTAGTGCATTAATTGAAGACTTTGAGCTACTGTACATTAGGTGAGTAGGCCTCAGTCAAGCTTTTAGGAATAGACCCATGTTTGGGATATGCTATAAGGGGATTTCTGCCTGCTAGAGCTTCCCGGTATGTAAGAGGCATTGTTTGCTGCTGGATGTCTTCAGGGCTGCTGCATGGGGGTTGTTGTGAGCTCCGGCCCCTTGATCCTCTTGAAGCGTTTTGCACTCCAGATGGTACATGAAAGACGTGTAGGGACTGCAGTTGTGCCTGGCTGCTTGCACCTTGGACTACAATGGGATTTGGCTTGAATGAAAACTAAGTAAAAAGTGAAGGCTCCATTGTCCCCTCCGCTTCCAGGAGTGGAAAGGAGTTGAAACCTGAAGATCTGAACTGAAGAGTTGTAGAAACACAGACTGATTCTCTGGCATGCTCCTATTTACCCCCTTCACTTGAGGCAGGTTCACCGTGCAGATCAAAATCTGTGGTTTGATGCAGGTGGTGGCAGCTTAGGAACTGATTTAAGTTACACATGGCAGGTACGGGTCATTGCCACCATTTTGTGAAGTTTGGAAAACATTTATTTCCCCCAGACCATCCACCTCCTTTCCTAACCATACCATCTTTCCTACTTCTCCACCGTCTCTGATCAATCCTTGTAAGAGTAAATAAATATACAACTCTAAAGCTCTTTCAGAATGCTTTTTCTTCTATCTAAACTGTAAGCTATAGAAACCATTCAAGAATATGGTCCTTTCTGTTCTTCTTGCAACATGATTTATAGAATTTGATGCCACGAAGGGCAACTCCAACTAGCGCAAGAATATTTGGAAAAGAAACCCCCAATATTTTGTACCACCTACTAATTTTCTAGCTTCAATCCAATAAAAGCTGAAGCTGGCCAGAAGTCGAATAGATTCAGAAGGTATTATGATTACACAGACTTGGTTGGTACCAGATGTCTGCTTCACTATCTTTGTTTATACCAGGGTGGGTTTAATTCTTTTTTTATTAATGAAATGATTTATAACATATGTCTGCTGTGAGTGAGTTCTGTAACCAGTTACTGATTTGCAAAGCTCTCCATTTCTATTAGACCCAATGCTGTGGGAAATCATGTAAGAAGCATGGTTCAGCAATTTTCATTGTATTACAGTGAATTATTCCAAATGTTTTTTTTTATTTTTATTACAAAGCAATAAAAGGGTCATTTACTTGTTGGAATAGGAAAGCCTTTCAAGTAGGCAAGGAGCAACCATAGCTACACAGTTCCTTGCTTTATCATTGTTAAATTTTAATATCACTACAACAAATTGAACTGAGTATGCTGATATGTAAAGAAAATTGAGCGCTCTCTAGAGTTTCAGGTTTGTTTTTGGTAAGTATGCCCTGGAGGCTTTTTGCGGCCTTGGAGGACTTTAGAGAACCAGAATGAATACAATAAGATCTAGGAAGAAATGTACTTAATGAACTGCATCACAAAAAGGAGAGAAAAAATATAATGCTGTAATGTAATGTTCACAAAACTTCTAGCATAAAATGCATGATAAAAAAGAGCTTTTCTCATAACTGCAGACATTTTCAAGGCTATACTTAGGTAGTTCGATATGCGACTCTGTTGATTTGGGTGGGAGAGACATAACTGAAGCAACATGCATCATGTTAAAATGTAGGCGACATCTACTATATATTAAGGCTCTGATTTTTCAGCATGCAGGTGTGCATTTTTACACCAACAAACACACTTGGCAGGTGCACTAATTCATGTGCATGCATCAATACTAGATGTGTGCATACTTATGGTTAGAGATGTGCCTATGTAACCAAGGGTACACACAAATTGGAATTATGTGTGCACATATCCAGTAGTGCTTGTGCTAAATAAGCTAACATTTATGTGCATGCAAATACCTACATATCTGCCTGCAAATTCAAGGTCTATAAATTGCATTTACGAAGGCAGAGGAGTGGTCTATTGACCTGAGCAAAGTCTCGAAGCCAGCAACTCCTGAATTCTAATCCCAACCATGACATAGATAGATCATGTGGGTTTAGTTTAAATTGCTTCTGGACAAATTGCAGTCTGGCTTTTGCGATGTACAGAGAACATGTGTGCACACACCAGCAAGAAGTTTCCCTTACCTCCCTCCTGAGGTCTGTGTAAGGGCAGAACACAACAGCAGTCCCTTTGAGCTTTTGTCTGGAGATCATTGGAATGGGGAAGGGAGGCAGGGCTATGACATTACCACTTTCACGTTAGCTTTACTGGGGCCAATTAACTAGGGTTTGATGTTGCTTCGTGTGCATCCCCATGCAAACCAAGTAGTCCTAGTAGCAATTGTGCCTCCCAAGGTACAATCTCTCCCAGAGCTCCCTGGTGAGATGTGGAGCCCACACCTTCTCTGCAGTGGGCTTTGTTACTCGCCAAATTGAGCCTACAATATCTTTACCTCAGTTTTTCCTCCAGTAGATAGGGACAGTATTTTCCTATCCATCACACAGGAACATTTGAGGGATTAAATAGCAAATGTTCATGATGCTAATTAAAAATATAATACACTGTAGAGTTTCTAAATATTATGATGTATTAAATAATTTGTAAAGGTGCAATTTGTATCACCAAATAATGTGCTACTTTTGTATGTTTGATGCCTGAGGCTATGATGGAAAATGTGTGAAGAAGTGATAGAAGAAACTTTCTGTCTATCTTCAAGATCTATATTTGTTTTCCCAACATTTTACCATAATATACTGAAATATATATGTCAGATTTCGAATGCATTTTGTTCAGACAATTTATATCTACCTTAAGCCTCACCGCTCCAAGGTCTTATTTGAACTACTTACCAAAGTTTTTTGCACAGCCAGTTTTGCTAACTGGCAAAATATGTTACCTGCCATGAGTCATGCTGCTGCTACTATGCATTGCCATTTGATTCATTATACATGCTGCTGTTGAAATCTTCTCATTGATGGTCTTGACTGATGATCAGTATAAATTAGGCTTAAAATGATAATGTCACTGTTCCAGGCTTCAAAAATCTATGTGCCATTAATAATTGTGTTATTGTGCATTGGATTTATTGAAATACAGCGATTATTTAATTAATTAATTTATTTTTACTATTCAGAAGCAGCATAAAAGGAGTGCTGACTAGCCTCTGATTCCTTTTTTGAAAAGATTGTTGCAAATTTATACTTACAGCCCTTTTAAGCTTTTACACCTCTTTTATCCATTTAAAAAAACCATCCGCATGGTGATAATGGCACTTCAAGGATTTTACCTGGAAAAGCATAGGATTGCACAAACTACAGTACACTTTCCACAACATAATAGAACTATGAATTTAGTGAATGTGAGGGACTAATACCGTTGGACAGAGACAGGCAGTACGGGAAAGTGCTGTTCAAGGTTCTGTGAACAGCTCTGTCAATGGATGTCAGCTATAATGTCCATCAAGCAGATATTCTGAACAGAGTCTGCAAATAGTGGGTTAGTTTGTGATGTGGGTCACTATTCCCTGGGAATTAGGATAAAGCCACCACATTTTTTTCCAAACATGACTTAACATAATATTTGAATCCAAAGTTGCTGTTCATGACATTTGGTATTTGTCCTGTGGAAGTGCCCAGTCATGACCATGGCTCCTTTGTGGCGAGTGCCATACAGACACACCTCTACAAACAACCCTTGCAATCTAATTTGAAACAAGATGCAATAGGTGCATGTGACAAATAGAGAAGGGAAGAGGTGTTGTGTTGAATCTAGCTCTGAACGGAAGGTTTAAAGTATTCAAAAGGCATGAAAGGTGTCAGGAAAGTCATTTTAACCTGAACACCTGTTTGTGACTAATTGTTACTGAACGAGAACACAGAACAGCATAGCTTTCTCAGTTCTGCTGATTAGCAGTTTTCAAGGGTCTTGCTGAGATTACAAAATCATCATACTCACAGCTAAATGTTTTTAAAATGAGAGGAAGTGTCTATATCAGTGGACTACAACCTTTTTACTCCCAAGATCACTTTTTGAATTTAAGGACAACCCAGAATCTACCCCACCCCTTCCCTGAGGCCCTGCCCCTTCCCTGAAGCCCCGCCCCACTCACTCCATTTCTCCATCACTTGCTTTTCCCCACCCTCACTCACTTTCACAGGGCTTGGGCAGGGGGTTGGGGTTCGGGAGGAAGTGCGGGCTCTGGGCTGGGGCCGAGGGGTTCTCAGTGTGGGAGGGGGCTCTGGGCTGAGCCTGGGACAGGGGTTTGGGGTACAGGAGGGGGTGAGTGGTGCAAGCTCTGGGAGGAAATTTGGGTGCAGGAGGGGGCTCCAGGCTAGGGCAGAATGTTGGGGTGCGGGGGTGTGGACTGTGGGGTGGGTCAGGGCTGGGGTCAGGGCTGGGGCAGGGGGTTAGGGTGCAGGAAAGGATACGGGGTACAGGAGGAGGTATAGGGTGCTGGCTCTGGGAGCGGGCTCAGGGCTGGGACTGGGGCAGGGGCTTGGGATGCAGAAGGGGGTTTGAGGTGCAGGAGGGGCTCTGGGAAGGGGGTTGGGGTGCGGGCTCCAACCGGGCATCATTTACTTCAGGCAGCTCCCGGTCAGCATCACAACGGGGCTAAGGCATGCTCCCTGCCTGCCCCAGCCCCACACCACTCCCGGAAGGGGCCAAGATGGGGGGCACATGGCTCTGCATGCTACCCCTCTCTGCAGGCACTGCCCCCACAGCTCCCATTGGCCACAGATCCCCATTCCTGGCCAATCGGAGCTGTGGGGGCGGTGCTTGTAGACAGGAACAGCACGCGGAGACCCATGCATTCCCACCCCCTGCCCCCCGGGGCTGTGGGGGCGTGCTGGCCACTTCCGGGAGTGGCGTGGGGCCGTGGCAGTCAGGGAGCTTGTCTTAGCAGCTGCTCTGCTACGCCACTGGAGATCGTAATCTACTGGAAGAGTCTCCATGATCGACCGTTTGGTGACCACTGGTCTGTATAATGACCCATCCGAGGCTTGATTTGACACCCTTTTGGACATTGTTTCTCCAGGGAGCACTTTGCACCTGTTCAATCTCCTTCTTCTAGTTGCTCTCTGAACTGCTCCTGCAAAGGAGTTTAAATCTCCTGATTTGGAGAACTGAGGAAACAGTTTAGTCTCAGGATAGGTTTGATCTAGGTAAGATCTTTACAGTTAAGGTCCTGCAGGAACTCGTCAGGGTGAGGAGCATGTCTGCCTCTATATTTTTACAGTGTCCAGCAAAATGGGCCAGAACTCTGATCATAGATACTCAGAAGGTAGGATGCCAACCATAAAGATGTAGCCTAGAGCACCTGCCCCAACCCACCCATGGTCATAAATTTGGTGCTATTGCTAGAACGACCCTGGGTGGATTTCGAGTGAGAGGTGTCAGTGTACTTTCCTTGCCTTCTATGTAGTAAGAGTCCAGTTTAGTCATCCAGAACAAATCTCATTGTCTAACATTTGGCCATGACGAGAGTATCAAACATTGAAGTGAGCTGTAGCTCACAAAAGCTTATGCTCAAATAAATGTGTTAGTCTCTAAGGTGCCACAAGTACTCCTTTTCTTTTTACGAATACAGACTAACACGGCTGCAACTCTGAAAGCTAAAAACAATGTCCTAGTGGCCCAATTCTACTCCAAGTTTGCCAAGTGTCAATGTGGTTAATTGGACTTTGTGATGAGTGTGATGCCGGTGATTTTCAAGCAACTAAACTGCAAGCATCAGAGAAAGAAACTTAATTTTCCTATCTTTGCTTTTCCTGAAGGCTCTTCGCTATAGTTCGTGTTGTACAAACACACCAGTAGCCACAGCAGTAGCCACCTTGGGGGAGGCTACAGATGTTAACACTGTCTTAAGTGGGATTAACAACTGAATTGAATTCCAAGTGTAGATCTATGGGATGTTGAAGAAAGTACGCTATGAAGAGCTGCTGTTCTCTAGCTGTTTCTCCTTCTCCTTTCTCACAGGAACATCCCGATGGAGTTTGAGGAGGAGCTTCTGTGAGATTCCAGAGAGTGCTGAGGCAAAGCACAGAGCTGGCATGCTTTCAATTTCAGTGCCACAGCTAGGATCCAACAGATGTGGTTCACATCTGCTCGTGGATCCAGAGGGGCGACTGTTGCCCAGGGTGTTTAATATTGTCACAGTGAAACAGTTCTTGGCAGATCTGGCTTCATCAATGAATCTAAATAGTATTTTTATTGTGTATATATATTATTATTATCATATATATATATGAAATTTGTGTGTATTATTTATATTACAATTTGAAAATGAATAAATGGGTGACATTCTACAGATTCTGATCTGGAAGCTACACTAGGGGGAGGTAGAAGGGATGAAATTATGTGAAAAATCAAAGATACACATTTGAGCAAGTGGCAGTCCTACTTTCCAGCCTTGTCATCATTTGCTGCCTGAGTAATAGCTGCCAGTTATGTTTTACCAACAGAATGGCCACTCTTTCCCCAAATTTGGGCTTCAAATTCCTGCAGGAAGGCCTGGCCCTGACCACATCCACACCATATTCTCTATTTTCCTTATGTATAATGACACAAACATGAGGGCCCATTTTTTTGTTATGTCCCACAACACTGCTCTAGTGGTGTTAATGGGGCTTTAAATCTGGTGGAAATGGACCCCTATAAATTTCAACACTATAAGGGAATTCCCCATATGTCACAGAATTACTGAATAATGTCTAATACAGGCCCTTCATCTGCCGGAAGCATTTTAGGGGCATAGCAAGGAGGATCTAAGCAGAAGCACTGCTGAACTCTGGTTATTCCAGATTGATGGACAGCCAAAGTATAGGTTAAAGAAGAGTTGCGGCTGCTCTTACTTTTGCCAGCAACCGAGTACGATCTGGGAATGGCTAAGAATCTGGACAATTAGGGATTATCTCTGAGAACTCCTGGAAGACAGGTGAGGTCCAACAGGACTGGAGAAGGGCAAACATAATGCCTATCTTTAAAAATGGGGAATAGAGGGGACATGGGGATTTACAGATCAGTCAGCCTCACTTCAATCCCTGGAATGATACTGGAACAGATTATTACACAATCAATTTGTAAGCACCTAGAGGAGAATAGGGTGATAACTAATAGGCAACATGGATTTGTCCAACCTAATTCACTTGTGTGACAGGATTATTGGGTTAGTGAATTGGGTGTGGAGGGAAGATATAGGTGTGATGTATCTTGATTTAAGTAAGGCTTTTGACACAGTCCCATATAATATTATCATAAGCAAACTAGGGAAATATGGTCTAGATGAAACTACTATAAAGTGGGTGTAAAATCGGTTGAAAAACTGTACATAAGCAGTAGTTAGCAATGATTCACTGTCCAACTTGGAGGATGTGTCTAGTGGGGTTCCACTCTCCCACAGGGGTCACTCCTGGGATCAGTACAATACTTTCACTAATGACTTTGAGAATGGAGTGGAGAGTATGCTTAAAAATAACACCAAACTGGGAGAGGTTGCTAGCACTTTGGATGACAAGAATAGAATTCAAAATTACCTTCACAAATTGGAGGTTTGATCTGAAATTAGCAAGATGAAATTCATAAAGACCAGTGAAAAGTACTACACTTATGAAAGCAAAATTGAATCCATGAATACAAAATGGAGAATAATTAGCTAGGCAGTAGTACCGCAGAAAAGAATCTGGGGGTTATAGTGGATCACAAGCTGAACATAAGCCAACAATATGATGCAGTTGCATAAAAGACTAAAATCATTCTGGGTTGTATTGATAATACTCTCATATGTAAGACACAGGAGGTAACTGTTCCTCTCTACTCAGCAATGGTGATGCCTCAGCTGGAGTATTCTGTTCAGTTTTGGGCACCACAATGTAAGAAAAATATGGACAAATTGGAGAGAGTCTAGAGGAGAGTAACAAAAATGTTAAAAGGTTTAGAAAACCTGACCTATGAGGAAAAATTGAAAATATTGGGCATGTTTAATCCTGAGAAAAGAAGAGGGAAGAGGGACCTGACAAAGTCTTCAAATATGTTGGGGGCTGTTACAAAGAGGAAGGTGATCACTTGTTCTTCATGTCCACTGAAGGTACGACAAGAAGTAACTGGCTTTATTTGCAGCAAGGGAGATTTAGGTGAGATATAAGGAAAAACATAAACTATAAGGATAGTTAAGTGCTGGAATCCCAAGCATTGGAGGTTTTTAAGAACAGGTTGGACAAACACCTGTCAGTATTGTCTAGTTATATGGTTGGTCTTACCTCAGTACAGAGGATGGACTAGATGACCTCTCAAGATCCTTTCCAACCCTACATTTCTATGATTCTTTGAAAACAAGGTGAGGTAAGCCACCTTTGCTCCCTTACATCCCATGCTGTTGCACTGATCTCAGCGTGTGCAGAATGGAGCATTTTGTCTGGGGTATGTAAGGTGGTTGTATACAAGTTGTGTAGACAGATATGCAAGATTCAGACTGCTATTGTTGTATCTGGGAAATCTTTTTGAACACCTTAACAGACATGCAAAGCCCCTCTGTATCCAATTCCTTGGCAGGCAGGCTGCTGCAGAATAAGCCCATTAAGTATCTATCATGTCTTCTGTTATAGCGATGCTCTATGTTGGGCGGGGTGTGTGAGAAGAGAGTGTATGCTGCATAGTTTATGGGGTAGTGCACTAGATTGGAATTCAAAAGACCATGGTTCTCTTGTCAGCTCAGCCACTGGGTTACTGGCTGACCTTCACCTCTCAGTTTTTCCATCTGTAAAATGGGGATAATGATGCTTACCTGATTTGTCAACCACTTCACGATTTAGTGGTGCTCAGAAATATGTAGCCCAGTTCCTGGGTTTTGTAGGAGCAATTATTTCTTTCTGTCCTATGCAAATAGCTTCCTCCATTCAACTCTTTACATCAGCTCTTAACATATCCATTGTGTGAGCATGGCAAAAATGCATTTGCCCAAATGCATTTGCTGTCTGAGCTACTGTGCACCAGTAGAACATCTTAAAGAGACACTTGGATACTTTAGCTTTTGTTTAATGTACCTGTCCTGGGTCATAGAATTAGGATTCCATGTTTCTAAAACGTAACTGGACTTTTATTAAGAAAACTATTTACAGAGATGTTGCAACAATGGCTAGTATTCCAGTCATGTCCACACAGACTTGCTTCCTGGTGCCTCCTCCAAACTCTCCCATCCTGCAATCTGTGCTCCTCTCTCCAAGTTGCATGCAGGTTGCTGTATATTTCCTTTTAACAGTTATTTTTGGGGGTCTTCTTGAGCTTATTTGCTGAGGTTTCTAATACATAGCTGTAGAAATATGGCCTTTATTGCCATCCCATTGCTGCCACTTATAGGCCCTCAAGCATACTGGTCTTGTGTTGCTGTTTATGGGGGACTTGCTCCCACCCTGTTGCTGCCTTCATAGGGTGTGTCCTGTGTTGCTCATATACGTAGGTTCTTCTGACTCTCCTATGTCAAGCCAGCTGATGGCTAAAGTTCTATATCATCCCGTCCTGGCCTTGGCCGTGGCTGTCTGCTGCTACTCTGCAGTTGTCTTTAGTTTGGTCTGCACTGCTGTCCTGAATCTGTATCTATCTCATATGACCTGTGTTCCATAGCAACTTGGAATGTTGCCTTTTGCCATTACTTGTGTGGCTATTTGATAGTTGGACCCAGACTTGCTCAACTGTGCATAGTGGCTTCAGGTCCTTGGCTCCTTTGTTGTAGCAGGCTGCTTGGAGTCTTCTTAATTGCTTCTATGTCCTGCCCATTGTTCCTCTGCTGGCTGCAGCTTGCTACCCTTCACGGACACAGACTCTTGGGACTCCAGACCATCAGTCTCTGTGTTGGGCTACTGTCTAATCCCTGGGACGGTGTGTTGTGATGATCCAACATTGCCAGGTAGGGATCCCTTCCTCTCTGTTTTGCCTTTGCCATCAGTTTTTTGCCTCTCTTTACTGCTGTTTCTGCCTCCCCTTGCTTTATGGGTTTCCAGGGGAATATGTCTTGTTCTTAAATTCTCATTTGATGCTAAATGGTTTGAATTTGCTGCACTGAACTGTTGCTTATTGACCATCGCACGTCAGATGTGCCATATCGTTCAAAATATGCCTCTAGTTTCCTGATAACGGTTCTTGCCTGAGCATTATCCAGATTACTGCTGCAATTTCTGAGGCGTGGTTATCTGTTGTGAACATGTAGTACCAGTAATTAAAATTGAATATGTTTGTTCCAACCATGAGGCTGTAAAGTCTCCTTTTGTTGTTAATCATTGTTCTCTTTGCACACTTTGCATTGTTAAATCATAGAATCATAGAATCATAGAATAACAGAGTTGGAAGGGACCTCTGGAGGCCATCTAGTCCAACCCCCTGCTCAGAGTAGGACCAATCCCAACTAAATCATCCCAGCCAGGGCTTTGTCAAGCCTGACCTTAAAAACTTCTAAGAAGGGGGATTCCACCACCTCCCTAGGTAACGCATTCCAGTGTTTCACCACCCTCCTAGTGAAAAAGTTTTTCCTAATATCCAACCTAAACCTCCCCCACTGCAACTTGAGACCATTACTCCTTGTCCTGTCATCTGCTATCACTGAGAATAGTCTAGATCCATCCTCTTTGGATCCACCTTTCAGGTAGTTAAAAGCAGCTATCAAATCCCCCCTCATTCTTCTCTTCCATAGACTAAACAATCCCAGTTCCCTCAGCCTCTCCTCATAACTCATGTATTCTAGTCCCCTAATCATTTTTGTTGCCCTTCGCTGGACTCGCTCCAATTTCTCCACATCCTTCTTGTAGTGTGGGGCCCAAAACTGGACACAGTACTCCAGATGAGGCCTCACCAATGTCGAATAGAGGGGAATGATCACGTCCCTCGATCTGCTGGCAATGCCCCTACTTATACACCCCAAAATGCCATTGGCCTTCTTGGCAACAAGGGCACACTGTTGACTCATATCCAGCTTCTCGTCCACTGTCACCCCTAGGTCCTTCTCTGCAGAAATGTACGTTTTCAAATGGGCATCCATTTCGTGGCCAGTAGATGCGCTCCTTAGCTTGTCTCAGGCATTGCTCTATCCCCAGGCATGAAGCGTGTATCTGTCTCATGATGTCAGCTCTTAAATCTGCTGGAATTACTTCTTCGTCCCCTTTCAACAAAATACTTTCTCGTACCTACAGCTTATTTCTCACCTTGTAGTAGATGGTAACCTCCTGTGGCACTTGCTCCTTGTGACCTGGCCAACCTTGGAATATGAATTGCTTTATTGTCTGTAGCATCTCATCCTGTTTGGTGCTTTGTTGGATTTCCTGGAGTCCCCCATTAGAAATGTGAAGGCATTGTAAGGTGTTGATGGACTCTGCCTCTTAATCCACAGAGCCATCTGACTTGTACTTTGGAAGGTTTGCCCTGCGCAGTGTGTCTAGCACCAGTAGTATCCGTCTCATATCCTAGCATTGGAGTCTCAGTAAAATGCATTGTAGTTGCTTCGGTGCACTCAGCAGTGGCTTCTTCCTGATGGTTTCTGATCAGACTGCACATCTGCTTTCTGCCCAGAGATGAATGGACGGAATTGTTCCATGCCAAAGAGCACACAGTTAGTAGCTTATTTTCTATCTACCTCCCTTCTGTGACTGGCAGGGCCCTTCTAGCAAATGCTATGGGCTGCTGGTTTTGCATCAGGGATGTTCCTAGGTCTCCTTGAAAGCATTATTCTGGAACTCTTCAGCTCTGCAGGGTTGTAGTACTCAGGACTGGTGCTTTGCTTGTGATTTTCTTTACTCTTTCAAATGCCTGTTCTTGGGTCTCTGACCATTCCCATGCTGCATCATTCTTGTTAATTGTTTCAAGGGTTCACAGGCTTCTGATGGGTGTGCATAGGACCTGGAAAGACAGCTGGCCATCCCTATAAATTGCTGGACTCCCTTTATATCCTTTGATCTGAGCATTTCCATAATGGCTTTCAGTGTTTCATGGTCTGGCTGGAGTCCCTCATAAGTTAGCAGAAGTTCAGTGTAGGGGACCTCTGTTCTTTTCAGCTTCATCTTGTCTGCATTCAGCCTAATACTCTGCTCCTGGCACTTGTTTAGGAGTTGTCACAACTTGGTACCATGGTCCTTGATTGCCTCTTCCTTGACATCTCCATCTACAATAAGAATGTCATCAGTTACAATCCTGATGCCTGGGAGTTTCTCTAATGCCTAGTTCAGTTTACACTGGAACACCCCTGGAGTCAGGCTGATATCCATAGGCATTCATACCCAGCAGTACCTGCCAAAAGGTACAGCAAAGGTTGCCAGGTGGCTGGGTGGTTAATCTAGCTCAATATCCCAGAAACCGTTCTGGTGCTTTATTGAATTACCTGGAATCTCCAATCAGAGATTTGAAGTATTGTAGTATGTTGATAGACTATATCCAGTTCCAGAGAGCCATCTGGGATCTGGAAGGGATTCCTGCTCAGCGAACACTTCCCTCCTCCCCCAACCCCCCCAGAAAAAATCATCAGTGTGTCCTCAGTTCTTGGTAATAGGATAGTGACTTCTTTTAAATATGCTATTAAGTCGTTTTGAATCAATGCAGATCCTCAGTTTTTCTAGGCTGCTGATCCACGTTGTGCTAGTTTCAATGGGCATAATGATACCTCTTCTTTGCAGGGCTGCCAGTTCCTTCTTCAGTGGCTACACCAGAACTAATGGAATTCTGCATTTTGTAGTCTCACAGATCACCTGGTGATCTATTTCTAAGTTCAACTTGCCCTCTAGGTGTCCATCTGCTTGAATTATGTCATTATACTCTGATTAAATGTTTGACAGGGCTATGGTGACAATTCTCCCTCCTCTCACAAGTTGAGGATATCCCAGAGTTGCACTACGATGAAATCCACCACTTGCACTGCCCTGCTGACCATCAGTGGATTGTATTCCTCCATGTCAACTATAGTAAACTCCAAGTAATAATGTTTCTTGTTTAGTGAGTAAATTTTTATCAACTGCCTACATTTGTCCACTTGCCCCAGAATGTTTTTATTGTACATCACTCACACTTGGCCATGTTTCTCCAATCTAATATAACTTTTTTCAATATTACTGGGATCACAATCCAGTTGGAATCAAATTAGTTGATCTAACAATATAGTTGAAAATATGGCAGCTGAATGGCTGGCAGCCTTCTTCTGCGGTACATGTACATTGAGAGTTTTTTGATCTGCTAAAGTCACACTTTGACATCCTTCTCTTCATTTAGGGTGACCAGATGTCCCAATTTTATAGGGACAGTCCCAATTTTTGGGACTTTTTCTTATATAGGCTCCTATTATCCCCCACCCCTGTCCCGATTGTTCACACTTGCTGTCTGGTCACACTATCTTCATTGGAAGTCTCGTCATCCTCAGACACTGCATATACGGCTGTTTTCTTCCTCCTTGGATAGCTGTGGATTGGGGCATGAAGTGGTTCTATTTCCTATCCCCTTTGCGCCTTGCCAATAGGCTGGGCATTTTTCTTTCTGCCTTTCTTGTTGGTTTCCACAATAAATATGCTGGATCATGATCCCTGCTTTCTTGAGCCTTCTGTCTCTGTCCTGCTCCTTGAGCTTCTTTATTTTGAACCTGTGTATTTGTTCTGCACTAGTTGCTGCTATACTTTCGATTTTTCCCTGGACAGTTTAGCTGCCTTTGGTATTTGGCAACATTTCTCTGAGGTTAGATCTGTTTCTTTTAATAATCTCTACTGTAAACTGGAAGCATGTATCACACAAAGAATTCTACCTCTAATTAGGGAATCTGTTATATCTCCACAGTTACATGTGGATGCCAGAGTTCTCCGCTTGGTAATGTACATATCTATTCCCTCTTCTGCTTCTTGGTTTCAGGTAAAAAAACCTAACAACAATATCTCTACAGTCTCCTTCTGTCTGGGATCACAGTACTCATCAAACAACTTTATTAGCTGTTCCACTGTTTTGGGCATTATTTTTGGTCATGTTGTCTCACTACTAAGGCTGTCAAGCAACTAAAAAAATTAATTGCAATTCATCACATTGTTAAACAATAATAGAATGCCATTTATTTTAATATTTTTGGATGTTTTCTACATTTTCAAATGTATTTATTTCAATTACAACACAGAATACAACGTGTACAGTGCTCAGTTTATCTTTATTTTTGACTACAAGTATTTGCACTGTAAAAAAACAAAAGAAATAGTATTTTTCAATTCACCTAATACAAGTACTGTAGTGTAATCTCTTTATCAGGAAAGTTGAACTTACAAATATAGAATTATGTAAAAAAACTGCATTCAAAAATAAAACAATGTAAAATTTTAGAGCCTGATAGTCCACTCAGTTCTACTTCTAGTTCAGCCAATCACTCAGACAAACAAGTTTGTTTACATTTGCAGGAGATAATGCTGCCCGCTTCTTGTTTACAATGTCACCTGAAAGCGAGAACAGGCATTCTCAGGACACTGTTGTGACTGGCGTTGCAAGATATTTATGTGCCAGATGTGCTAAATATTCATATATCTCTTCATGCTTCAACCACCATTCCAGGGGACATGTGTCCATGCTGATGACGGATTTCTGCTCAATAACAATCCAAAGCAATGTGGACTGACACATATTCATTTTCATTATCTGAGTCAGATGCCACTCGTAGAAGATTGATTTTCTTTTTTGGTGGTTCGGGTTCTGTAGTTTCCACATTAGAGTGATGCTCTTTTAAGATATCTGAAAACATGCTCTACACCTCGTCCCTCTCAGATTTTGGAAGGCACTTCAGATTCTTAAACCTTGGATTGAACGCTGTAGCTATCTTTAGAAATCTCACATTGGTACCTTCTTTGTGTTTTGTCAAATCTGCCATGAAAGTGTTCTTAAAATGAACAACATGTGCTGGGTCATCATCTGAGACTGCTATAACATGAAATATATGGCAGAATGCAGGTAAAATAGAACAGGGTATAGCGGGGCAGTTACCCTGCTCCTGGGAGAAAAAGTAATCTGATTGGGGAAGTGGCTGAGGCCACACCTAATCAGGCCGCAGCAGGCCCTGATAAGAAGGGCTAAGGGAGGAGCTGGGTCAGAGTCTCTCTCCAGCCTTGGAGGGAGAAGGGCCTAGCTGCCTGGGAACAGAGGGTACCCGACTTAGAGCAGTGCTGGGGAAAGGCAAGAGGAGCTGGGGAGCTCCAGCCTGGCAACTCCCAAGGCTGAGACCCTGTTTAAGGCATAAAGAGGTACTGGGGCTGAAGAGGTGTAGCCTGGGGATAGGCAGAGGCAGTTGATCCTACTCCCTTGTCAGTGATGAGCAGCCACTACAGACTACAGTCTTCCCCAGAGAATGGGGGCTAGATGATGACTGGCAGTAGCCACTGAGGCAAGGTGGGTATAGAGGGTTGGGGGTTCCCCTGGGAGGGGAGACCCAGAGTGAGGGGGTACTGCTGTGGGCAGAACCCCAAGGTAAAGAGCACCGGGTCTGGGAGGGACACGGGGGCCTGAGGCAAGAGAGACACTGATCAGCAGGGGGCACTTTGAGACTGGAAAGAGCTAATTCCTGAGGCAACCAGCAGGAGGCACCACACCGGTGAGTTTGCGGTCTGCTATGAGGGGACATACACTTCTCCCCCAAGGAGTTCAGTCACAAATTTAATTGATGAATTATTTTTTAATGAGCATCATCAGCATTTAAGCATATCTCCTGGAATGGTGACTGAAGCATGAAGGAGCATACAAATGTTTAGCATATCTGGCATGTAAATACCTTGCAATTCCAGCTACAAAGGTGCCATGCAAATGCCTGTTCTCACTTTCTGGTGTAAATAAAGAGTGCAGCATTATGTCTTGTAAGTGTAAACAAACTTGTTTGTCTTAGCGATTGGCTGAACAAGAAGTAGGACTGAGTGGACTTATAGGCTCTGAAGTTTTACATTGTTTTGTTTTTGAGTGCAGTTATGTAATAAAAAAAATCTACATTTTGTAAGTTGCATTTTCATGACAAAGAGATTGCACTACAGTACTTGTATGAGGTGAATTAAAAATACTATTTTTGTTTACAAATATTTGCACTGTAAAATTGATAATCAGAAATATACACCTAGATTTAAATTACAACACAGAATACATAGAATCATAGAATATCAGGGTTGGAAGGGACCTCAGGAGGTCATCTAGTCCAACCCCCTGCTCAAAGCAGGAACAATCTCCAACTAAATCATCCCAGCCCAGGGCTTTGTCAAGCTTTCAATTTGTATGAAAATGTAGAAAAACATCCAAAATATGTAATACATTTCAATTGGTATTCTATTAACAGTGCAATTAATTGCAATTAATTTTATTTTAAAAATGACTTAATTTTTTTTGAGTTAATCGCGTGAGTTAACTGCAATTAATCGACAGCTCTTCTCACTACTCATCTTTTCCCCACTGAGACAGTAAAAAAGCTTTACCTTCATTTTAAAATCATTATCCCCCATGGTCAGTTCCAAATACAGACTCACTTCTTGTTTCCATGCTTGTAAAAGGCTTCTTGTTTGGAAATAACATTCCCAGTGGTCTGAGTCCCTCTATATTGCCTGCTTGCAGGTGCTTCTTTGTTTTCATGTTAATCACACCCTGCTGTGGCTCTCCGTGGATGGACCTCTGCTACCATATTTCTAGGGTGACTGCTCACACATTGATGGAATACCAGACATTTCAGTACTTCCAGGAATGGCATGACCCTAACCCTACTATCATGACCTCAGACTCCCAGTGCGTGCAAAGTCACATCACAGGGTGGTCACCATTTTTAAAAGCCCCCCCCCACCAGCATGATTTCATAGGCACTGTTCTTTGAGGTCATGCTGCGTTGGGGGCGGCATTTGTAAGAATTGCTCCACCCCTGCCACTGTGACCTTATGTGTGAGGAGGGAGGGTCATGCTCTTCAAAAAGAGTGTCCCCCATCCCATACCAGACAGAACCACATCTGGCTTTGAGTACCAGATGGGGGACAAATCCTAGAAAAGTAGGACCATCTAGTTTAATACTGGACAAGTGGCCTGCCTACATGTTTCATGTAACACATACTGGGTAATAACATGAGAGGAGTCCATGCTTGTAAAACTAAACTGTCTCTTTTTAGAGCACTCGTATTTACAGGTGCTGCAACTGCAGCTAAAATTGTAATCATGTGTACACAAACTGACTTCCTGATGCCTTCTCCAAACTCTTCCCTCCTGCAACTTGTGTTTCTCCCCCCCAAGTTCCATGCAGGTGACTATAAGTTTGATCTCAACATTTAGATTTTGTTCACTTTCTAAACTCTGCGTTGGTCTAAACATCCCATTGCAAGGCTTAGAAATCAAAAACTGTAGCATTTTACTAGTGATTGAGAATCAGTAAGTGAAACTGATTAGTCTGTTTTCATAGAATATTAGGGTTGGAAGAGACCTCAGGAAGTCATCTAGTCCAATCCCCTCAAAGCAGGACCAACCCCAACTAAATCATCCCAGCCAAGGCTTTGTCAAGCCGGGCCTTAAAAACCTCTAAGGATGGAGATTCCACCACCTCCCTAGGTAACCCATTCCAGTGCTTCACCACCCTCCTACTGAAATAGTGTTTCCTAATATCCAACCTAGACCTCCCGCACTGCAACTTGAGACCATTGCTTCTTGTTCTGTCATCTGCCACCACTGAGAACAGCCGAGCTCCATCCTCTTTGGAACCCCCCTTCAGGTAATTGAAGGCTGCTATCAAATCCCCCCTCACTCTTCTCTTCTGTAGACTAAATAACCCCAGTTCCCTCAGACTCTCCTCGTAAGTCATGTGCTCCAGCCCCCTAATCATTTTTGTTGCCCTCCGCTGGACTCTCTCCAATTTGTCCACATCCCTTCTGTAGTGCGGGGACCAAAACTGGATGCAGTACTCCAGATCTGGCCTCACCAGTGCCCAATAAAGGAGAATAATCACTTCCCTTAATCTGCTGGCAATGCTCCTACTAATACAGCCCAATATGCCATTGGCCTTCTTGGCAACAAGGGTACACTGCTGACTCATATCCAGCTTCTCGTCCACTGTAATCCCCAGGTCCTTTTCTGGAGAACTGCTGCTTAGCCGGTTGGTCCCCAGCCTGTTGCGGTGCATGGGATTCTTCCTTCCTAAATGCAGGGCTCTGCACTTGTCCTTGTTGAACCTCATCAGATTTCTTTCGGACGAATCCTCCAATTTGTCTGTGTCACTCTGGACCCTAACCCTACCCTCCAGCTTATCTACCTCTCCCCCCAGTTTAGTGTCATCTGAGAACTTGCTGAGGGTGCAACTAATCCCATCATCCAGATCATTAATAATGATGTTGAACAAAACCGGCCCCAGGACCGAACTCTGGGGCACTCCGCTTGATACCGGTTGCAGCTAGACATCGATCCATTGATCACTACTTGTTGAGCCCGACAATCTAGCCAGCTTTCTATCCACCTTATAGTCCATTCATCCAATCCATACTACTTTAACTTGCTGGCAAGAATACTGTGGGAGACCATATCAAAAGCTTTGCTAAAGTCATGATATCACATTCACTGTCTAAGTTGAGTCAAGGGCAAAATGGAAACAAACTCCATATAAAACAGGTTTCAGAGTAGCAGCCGTGTTAGTCTGTATTCGCAAAAAGAAAAGGAGTACTTGTGGCACCTTAGAGACTAACAAATTTATTTGAGCATAAGCTACATCCGATGAAGTGAGCTGTAGCTCACGAAAGCTTATGCTCAAATAAATTTGTTAGTCTCTAAGGTGCCACAAGTACTCCTTTTCTTTTTTCCATACAAAACATAGCTGAAAGAAATCAATGGGAGTTTTGTCTGAGTAAGAAGTACAGAACTGAGCCTTTAATCTGTACAATTATTTCTATAATTGTCTTTAAAAGAGATGGTTACAGGAGGGCACAGAGAATACACAAAATGTTGTGCAGGCAAGTGAGGTAAACAGGAACAAAGAGAGATATTAATACTCCACTGTTACACTAGCAGTTGGAAGTCAGTCTGGTATTTGGTGCCGTGATTCAATTTATAAACATGAGGGTGGACAGGTGAACCCATCTATATTCAGAGTTTGGCATAGCATCATTACACATGAGTAGCCACTTAAAATGTTTGGTTTGGCTATGTCATATATTCCTGGGTTAAGAGGTAAGGCTTTTTTTTTTTTAAACAAAATATAAATCGTACGCGGCATCGTTCCTGTAAAGAAACTGATTTGTATGAAGTACACACTCCTTGTAATTTTTAAAATATGCTGATGGAAAATGTGTTTTGCAGTATGGCACATATGCGACCTTTCTGATGCTTGTTTTCTAACTAAGTTGTTTTGTTCTGCACAATCTATTGTTTCCTTTTTTTTTCCATTTTTCTTCAAAATAAACAATACTGCATTTAGAAAAGTGGTATGTTTAAACTGAAAAAAAATAACCTGATATGTGCTTCAGGGCATATTGCACAGCATGCATCCTGTTCTGTGTCTGCAGATGGCTCTCATTTGGACACGCATACACACATTGGACATCCTGCCTCTCTGTTGCTGGCTCATTGAAATGAACAGATTTGCCTTTTAAATGTGTGGCTTTGGTTACAACAGAGATATGATGGGGGGACAAACCATATGAGAAGATTCATGGGAAAGGAATTTAAAAAAACGGAGGGCTAGATTGTGTCATGCCTCTGCAAGGGAACTAGGGGTACAAGGAGCTTTTTCCTCACACCCATACACTCTGCAGTGGTGACAGTCACAACCAGAGTCCAACACAAAGCCATTGCTTAGGGTCAGCGCCTTTGGTAAATTTAGGTGCCCAACAACGGGAAGCAGCTGAATCTATCCACACCTCAGCACCTAACTAGTGGAGTTGAGAGAGGAGTCCATACTCTACCTTTCAAAGGGTGGTGGAATCACTGCTCTGTGTGCTGCCCAAGAGGAAGTTTGGCTGAGCCAGCCAGAGTTTCTCCATGAACTTCTGCTGCATCACAATCCCTCTTCACCTCTCCGTAATGGAAGTCATAGATGAAGGTGACAATCTGGCACATAAGCAGGTATATGAGAGGGAGAGAGAAGCACAAAAGACAACTGGACTAGCTTGCATTATCTTTGCTGGTGTGACAATAAGGCTAAAAGTGCTAAAGCTGTTTCTTCAGTGAAGAATCCTGCTGGAATGATACTGTAGAATCCACTTCATCAGACAAATAGTGCACCTAGAGAAAAGGTTCAGTACAATATAGTTCAGTGACTCAAAGCAGTGGGCAAATAGTATTGCTTAGTCCACCGGAATGATACACCTAATGTTTTTGGTAACCAATTCATTGTAATCTGGTGTGTGTGACCTGGTGTTCCTTAGCATTCATTCCCCACTCAGTGCTCCTTTACTGAGTTTACATGCTTAATCCATTTCATGCTAAGCATAACTTTTTTTCCAAGTCACTGAAACTCTCTGCCTCAGTTTCCCCTTTTGGAAAAATGGGGCTATTAACAGCTGCTTCCCTCTCTCAGAGAGCTTTAGAAGGCTTAGCTATTATTTGTAAACCACTTGGAAAACAAAAAGTGTTAAGTATTTGTGGTGAGGGGCAAACTTGTCAGTCCATCCCAAGTGAGGGCAAGAAAAAAAAATCACAAGTCATACAGCAAGACCTTTAAATTAATCAAAAATATTACACCCTTCCTAGACAAAAATCATACCAGTTCCCTCCCTCAGCGCACACTCAGGGGTTAGCTGTACTTGTGATGCCTCCCCTGCCTCTCCCATGGGCACTCTTCTGAAGTGACAGGCCTATATCTGCATTCTTTCCAGAGTGGAACTCCACAGTTCACTCCACAGATGGTTACAACACCCACTACTCCCACTGACCACTACAGTTACGGGGTGAGCAGTACCTTATATTCACTTGCAGTTCCTCATGCGTACAATCCCTCTAGTGGCTAGTTCCACTACCTTCCTCTCTTTCTGGATGTAATCCTGTAGTTCTACCATTCTTAGACTGGACCCCGAGGCAGCACTCCCTCTGTTTTCAATCAAGTTCACATAACAGGCCCAGCTGAAATTGGTCCCTGCAAGACACTCTTCTCTGGGTGCCTGTGACCAGCAGCTATTTAAAATGACTCAGAACAGCTCCTTTCAACCAGACATATTGTCCAGTCTCCCAAAGGTGCACCGTAGGCTGGGAAAAAGGACTAAACCCACAACAGGACTGGGGCTTGCTTGCAGCTCATCATCTCTTTCAAAGTGTAGGTGACGTGAACTGTCTCAGGAATATCCTGCAGAGCTAGGGTGGCCTCTCGCACATTCCTGGAATACCAGATATTCTCCTGCTTCCAGGAATGGCATAGGCCTGCCCCTGCTGGCACATATGCTGGGTTAGGCCAGCAGGGGCAGCGTGGTGTGCTCTTGATTATCACATCTCTTGTCAGATACTGAACAAAACCACATCCAATTTTGTCTCTGATTGGACAGGAGACAAACACCACAAAAGCAGGACTATCCAGTTTAAAATTGGATGAGTGGCCTGCCTATGCGGAGCCCCTGCCTTGGCTTCACAGCCCAGCTGCATGCTCTGCTTCTATCAGAGTCTTTCCCAAGAAGATGCTGTCCACTCCTCCCTCCTTTTCCTCCAGGCCAGGGATTTTAACAGCTTAATGTTCTTTTGATCTTAGTCTATGGCCCTGGAAAAATAGGTGAGTCTCCCTTCCCCCCTAGGGAACTAGGGATTTTCCAATGACTAGGTCACCCATTGTTTCTCTCAAGAACCCTTGATATTCCCTCTGTAGGGACATTATCTCTGTACCTGTTTCTTTTCCTCTTTCTTTCTCCTGTATTTCCCCATAGCTTCCTTTGTTATAACTCTGTGCAGTCATCCAGAATTATATCAGGCAGGTAAGCTGAGGAACGTATAATATCCATACAAAATAATACAGCTATCTTCCTCATTCTACACACACAGAGTCCAAACCACTCCCAAGAGAATTAAATGTTCCTATTACTCCACCTCAATTAAGAACAACAAAATCCCTTATTAAACCAGATCCAGCTGCTCTGTCAGCTCCTCTGATACTTGAGAAACTACTCATATTATTATGAGTAAAAAAATAAAAGCCAATTAGCTTTTGTTAGGCAAAAAAGCATTCTCCATATTATTATTATTTATTCAAGTATTATGACTTTTTCTAATCCCTCTGTATATCAATCTGTGTAGTCATCAATTTTTCTAGTTTACTTTACTGTACAATATAGGTACAGTATTTACAAAATACTTATTTACAAAAGACCCCATTTCAATATCTATGCTGTTAGTTAAATTCTCCTTTTATCACCATTCAAGGCTGGTTTTTTCTTTTTGATTTTTTTATTTTCAGTTTTCATATATGAACAATAAGGACCCTTTCTGATAGCCTTTTAAACCAAATGGACTAGAGAATACTAGCATCTTGCAATTCAGCACAAAATGCAAAATTTAATATATTCAGTGACGCCTCCTTAATTTGAATCACTTCTTTGCAGATTTGCTAAGTACTTTCTTTTCTTTACTCTGGTTTGTAGATCGGTAAGGAATAGTTTTCAGTTTGTGAACTGGAGACATTGTATATCCTTTGAGTCAGAACCAAATGAAGTGGAAACGTTTGGAGTTAGCAGAAATATATCTATGAGTCAGATGCATACCCACATCTGCCTTTGAGTGGTGTCTGTAGAGCTGAAGGCAGGTTTGGGCCTGATAATGCTAAAGTCTACATGTGATCAGACCATTACATTGACTTCAATGCAACTATCCATAAGCATATATGTCTGCCCACATGGATCCATTTGCGGGATTGGGGTCCTTTCTGGTATGTAGTGAGACATGAACTCAGCCAACCTGCAGACTGACTGTGAAGCCTTTCCTTGGACGTTATTCCAGCCTTTGGCTGTGATAGCACCTGAAGACCCTCTGTACCCCGTAGATTGGGGTCTTGGCTATTGGATCCATGAAAATGTGGATTCCCTTAGATTTCCCCTGACCCAGCCAAGTGCTGCCACTGTGCACAAAGGATGTGAATTCCCTCATGTTCAAGTATGGCTGCCATGTCGCTTCAACACTGGGGTGATTTTTCACCTTTTAAAATAGGCACCCATTGTAAACCATGTACTGTCCATATACAAGAAAACATAATGTTGCACTGTGAACTAGGATACATGGTATGCTATATAATATATACAGGGGCACATGTAGTTAGCAGTTCTGGACCCATGAAATTTGTCTCAGAATTCATCCCTTGCCACAGAGTTGTGTTCCAAAAAGCTGAGATTCATTAAGAAAAATAAGTTTCTAGCATTCATGGTTGCAAAGAAAATCTTGGAAATATCAACCAAGTGGAACCAATGTTGTCCTGCCTTTCTGAGCCTTCAGACAACCAGAAGCAATAGCTCTGATAGTTGTGAGCTGCCCCCATTTATCTCAGTAGGACTGTTAACCATGAAACCTAATAGTGCCATTAGCAATGCCAGCATCATTATCTATTTCAATGCTGATCATATAAACAGCAGCATCCAGCTAATATGTGTATCTCACAATCCCAAACTGCCTTCCATATCTCTTCAGATGCCAAAAGTCCCAGGGGGCCAAAGTCTCTAGGTTCTGGCATAACAACTTCTAAATGTAATTAGGCCTTGTCAGTACAAGCATATTAAAGATTGCATATGTGGGGAGATCATATACATTGATTTTAATATCATAATAAATAACAGGAAGAGCTACTGTACTGATTCTTACTCATATTTAATTATCTTATGGTCCTGTAGAATTTCAGCTGAATTTAGTTCCTGCTTGCTGTGGAGTCCATTGCTTTGAGTATATGCAGCTATCTTAAGTTGCAGTAATAAAGGACTTGCTAACTGTGAATACTACAGCTCTTGTCAAGTTCTGTATTTTGGTTTATTTTACACTGAAGCAAGAAAGCCATACTTGACAAAAATCAGCAGTTTTTAGGCAGTGTCCCAACAAGAGACATTCTGGAAGATTCCGTTCATATCTCAAATGCATACATTGCAAAGCCACATGCTATGCTTTTCACAGGATGTTAGCAGCCACGGTAGTTCCACTTTGCATCTTCTCAAATTAAATTATATTTAAATATACATCACTCCTGAAACTCTTGTTTCAATTACACGTCCATTAATTTTGACTAAAAAGAATGCACTCCATAGTGTCTCTCTCCCCTTCACAGAATAATAGAAGCATAAGGCCAAATGGTCTTTGTTTATGTTATTCATGGGGAGCTTGGCCTCACAAGCACAAGCCAGGAGAGAGTGCTGACCTCACTCCTTCTTCTGGTTCTTCTGGAATATTAGAGTAACCCACTGGTAAGTGTGTATTAGGGGTCCCCCTCTGCTCTACTTCACATAGGATAGGAGTTGCTGCAGCTGCTACTACTGAATTAGCTCAGACTGTAGCAGCCTATCCTTTCAGCTCAAAAGGTCCCTGGTTCAGTCCTTGGTGTGCTGACAAAGAAGGAAGCTGTGACATTAGTGACTGCTAGCAGATTCAATTGATGATGCAAAAATGGATTATCTTGACCCCTATCTGTACTAGGGTTCCCAGCAAGGGTGCCCAAATGCTACTTTCCTAGAGTACCTTCAGGGTCAAATTTGGCCCACAGTTATCCCCTCTCTGAACTCAGTGGAGCTGTGGGGATGTAACTGAGCCCGGAATTTGACCCTTAACTCATCATGGGCACTTTTACTCTCTGCTGTGTCTGTGTTTGATGGAAATGATACTGCGGTTTCTGTCATTTTCTTCAATAACATTTCTACGTATAAACAGAGCATTTTTCCAGAAAATAAATTGTGGATTTATGGTACATTTTATCTTGGAAACTTCTGTATTTATTTATACTTTATCACGTTTGATTGATACTGAAGAACAAATAGTTTTTATCTTAGTTTGAGTATTTAAGAAAAAGAAACACAAGCTGTAGATGCATTCGTTTAATTTCCTAAAAGGTGCATGTTTGCATCCCAAATGTTTTAAAATCTTGTGAAATCATAACAAGTTCCTGGCACAGCCTCATTCTTGTGATCAAAAGCATATTTTTAAACAAAAAACAAATTCCTTGGATACATGCGATTTTTTTTTTTTAAATCCAAGTAGACTTCTTTGTGGCTGGATGCAGTTTTCCCAAGTAAACAAATCATAAAAATGTTAACTAGCACTTTAGGTTTCCTTTTTCACTGCATTGAATTGTGTGATAGGTCTGTCTCTAGATCAGAAAGACAGGCAGACAAAGGCAGAGTCTTGCTTTCTTGTGATCATTGTAAAGAAATGTTGTGTGTTGCCTAGAATAGAGAGCAGTGTGAAACTTCTATTAGGGGACACTGAGGGCTTGTCTTCACTACAGCTGCTGGTCGATTCATTAGTAGCATAACTCAAGTTAACGTAGCTTAGATCTACTTACCGCGGGGTCCACGGTATGCTGTGTTGATGGGAGATGGTCTCCTGCCATCATTGCTTCCCCTTCTCTTTGAAGTGGAGTACAGAAATCGATGGGAGAGCGCTCTCCCATTGATTGAGTGTGTCTTCACTAGACCCACTAAATCGGTGCCGCTGCATCGATTGCAGTAGTGCCAATTTAGCTCCGTAGTGAAGACAAGCCCTGAGTATATAGGAAATGTTGTATAGGACACTAGATATGAGACATTCCCTTCTTGAGTGCCACTGTCAATTTGTTTGACTGGCAAGTGATTTAAAGTAAATCCTGCCTTATGTTGCTGTGGTGTATAAATGAAGGGCAAATAGGGCAAACTCCATCATGCTCAAGAAAATGCTAGGAGTGAGAGCTGGCTAATGCACTAGTGGGCACACTTACAGCCCCATGGAGGTATAGGGTGTGACTTACGAGATTCATGTAGCCTCTCAAGCTGGCTACGACATGGAGGCTTGGCAGAATATCATTTTTATTTTTGTTATAATTTTGATGGATAATATGTATATGTATTTTATTTTACATGTTCACAGTTGAACGCAATGATGGATTTTAAGCATTTTTTATTTTTATTTATTTCAATTTTTAAAAGTGCAGGAAATTATGGGCGGGGGTTCAGACAATGATTTAATGACAGTAGACATTGAGTGTTTTAGCTTTATAACCATTAAAAGACATTGCCAATATCATATGTAAAAATGTACAGAGTAAATAGCCTTGAATCAAACTCTGAGAAGTTTGTTTTCAAGCAGCACTTTTCTTACTTTGCCTACCTGTAAATTTTTATTATTATCGATAGAAATGTTTCTTCGTCGGTTTGTGTGTGTACGGTAACATTGTCATTTATCAACATTTACCAATCAAAATCTAACTCTGACAAGCCCACATACATGCAACAAATGTTACCTCAACAAGCATGAGCCAGCAGACACATGCTGCTCTTGTGCAGAGAAGCAGCATGATCGTTTGGAGCCCACTTGCCTTCAGGCTGCCTTAGGAATCTTGCCAGACAAAGTCCTCTAGGAGAGAACACACAGGGCAGTGTCTCTGCTCCTTCACTGTGGCTGAATTATGGCAGTGGCATGAGCATAGTGCTTCGCAGGGAGCAGGCCAGGAAGCAGATTGTGGCTTGGATGGTCACAACCTGTCTCCCAGTCTCTCTCCTTGCTCCCCCTATCCTATCCTTGGCTCAGCCACAGTATTTGCCATCACTATGAGATCCTTGGATGCAGAACTTCCATGCATTTTTTTATCAGTTTTGAACCTTAACTGCAAATTCTTCAAGGAGCTAAGCATCCTCCACTCCCAATGACTTCAGTGGAAGTGAAAGGTTCTCAGCATCTGCACTATGGACAACTCTTTATGATTTTTATCTCTGGTCCCATGATTTTTAGTGTTTTTTCTTAAAGCTTCAAGACATCATACAAGAATCTCTGCTCTTATTGTTTTTAAGTAAGTTTCTGGCACTGATGATTGCAGATTAAAGCTTGAAAATATGAAGCTAGAGCAGAGGGTGTACTCTACAGGCACAGAAATCAGAAGGAAATTAAAAAGAACCCCGATTTTTTAAACCTTCATGGTTTTTAAACTAATCTTATGATTTTGGAGGTTGCACTCCTGATTTTTGAATGTTTGAGGTTGGCAATATTGCACCTAACAGGATCAAGCTCTCTATTTCTAACACACTCCACTTTTATCTACTAATTTTTATCGGCGAGATTACCAACCCTTTCAAAAAATAGGAACCTAACTTAGGCTCCAAGGATAAAATTTTCAAAAGCACCTGAGTGACATAGGCCCCCAAGTTCCTTTTTCTGAAGCACTTAGGAGCCTAACTTTCATTGAAAGTTCTGTAAGTGACTAAGAGTAATATTGTCAAAAGCACCTAAGTGACTTAGAGGCTCAAGTCTCATTACCATGAGGCTTAGACGCTATCGAAAATTTTACCCAGATCTACTTATGAAAATTTACTATGAGGACTTAAGCCTCTAAATCACTTAAGCACTGTTGAATGATTCCCACCCCACCACATCTCCAACACACACAGACACACACACAAACTCCTTATCCAACCTAGATATATAATATATATACGGACAGTGCTAAGTACTTGCTAAGGTGCTCAAGGGGTGACAAACTATTTTAAAACACGGTTTACAATATTTTAATTGATCTATCTAATTAGCTAAAATATATATCTAAAAAGCTATATAATCTGAAGTTATTACAAAAGAGGAAAGGGTCCTAACCAAGAGCTAACAGTTTAAGCCCCCCCACCCCCCAAACCTTACTTTATTCCTCAGAAGAATATTATGTTTTTTTCAGGCTTCTTTTCTAAAAAAGTGAGAGTTGCTCTGAGGCTCATGTCCAGAAGGATAGAGTTCCACAGCTCAGGAGCTGATAGAGCAGAAATGAGATCACCTGCCAAGCTAAGGAGGGTTGGCGAGAAACTCTTAAAGACAGGTGGTGTCAGAGCTCATGTCTGAGTGTTCCAGGAGGAGGCTCGCAGAGATTATCTCAAGTACAACGCGGTCTCCTTAAAAACCAGCTGGGAGAGCTTACGTACAATACAGTAAGTTATAGGCTGATAATGTAAAGATTGCAGAAGGTTGTGCTATTCACAGACTGCCCAATCCAGCAAACAGACATGCTGGTGCATTCTGCACTAGCTTTAAGCACAGCAGATCTTAGTATTTCTAGTACGAGATACTAGAAGCTGCAGATGGCAGGGAGACAACTTTCCTTCACTATCAGAAAAGAGGCTATTACAAAGGAAAGATAATAATATTAAACTACAAAACCTCAAGCATATAAATGTTCTTGAGAGTGTCTCTGTAATGCTAGTCAGAGTTAGACATGTAAACACACTCACAGTGATATAGGAATATATCCAGAAGAATGGAACCTAAATCTTTCAATATGATGATCCTGAGATGCTATTCATTGCTAAAAGTGATGTTAATACTATTTTAAGAGCTGCAACTCTTGACTTATGAATTAGGGAGCCCTGTGGGCATTTAAACTATTATTTCTACATGTCTTTTGAGGATAGGTAGGATACTGATTAAAGCTTTTTCTTTTCACCTCTGGGAGCTGGGTTAGATTCGGGCCAGGGATATATATGTGAAATAAATTCTTCTACTTCTAGAATTTCCATGTCATCGATTTTTTTAAATGAAGGGCATGGGGAGGGGAGAAGAAAACCTACCTAAAATATCAGCTCACAATAACTGGAAGCTTCTGTTGTATAATATGTACCTCTTTCCACTGCAGGAACTGCCGCACACAAACTTATTTTTTTACTCGATATTTTGGTAGTGCTTTGTGCATTCAGACTGGGGTTATGGATAATACCAAGTAAAAAGAGAATACAATAAAAGGTTGCTTGCCAATTGGTTTGCAGAATTTATTTTGAGCTAGTAGTGACATTTATAGAGAAGCATCAGGTCCAGCACTTTTCAGTAGGTGTCCAGTCTGACATTTCTCTATAATGTCTCCCAGGGATAATAAAAATTCTTCCATATCTGCAGGTTCCATTATCTATTTTGCTTTCCCCCCATTCAGAATCATTAGTCTTAGTGACTCACAAGGTCTTAATAACACTGTTAGAGTTTATGCCTTGAAATGGAGTGACCTTAAACTTTTCTGCTTGGCTTGAAGTCAGGAAAAATAGTTGGTTATGTGGAAAGAATTATTATTGATTCATATCTATTCGCTAGGTTAGATTTGATTTTGGAGAATGCCAATTGGAATGTTTGGGGCCAAATTCTGCCTTGACCTAAACCTGGACTTAAACTTAACCACATGCTTAACTTGAAGTATATGAGTAGTCTCATTTAAATAATCTCTGCAGATGAAGCATTATCCTTCTGGAGCATATGCCTTGAATGAGAACACAGCTCAGGGGCAGGAGAATGAGATACATTTCTGGACAGATCAGTATGAAGAAACCTTTACTAATCAGCACAGAGCTGATGTATAGAACCTCCTGGAACAGGATCTAGGCTTTCGCCAAGAATTTGTGTACAAAACTGCTTTGCTGGACAAATCAACAAGACAGAGTTGGCCAGCAATAACATTGTTATTGCTTCCCAGATGTAGGTGAGAACCAGTGTGGATATAGGAGGAGGAGGGGAGCATATAGTAAGAAGATATTTGTACATACAGAGAACATGAAACAATGGGTGTTACCATACACACTATAATGAGAGTGATCAGTTAAGGTGAGCTATTACCAGCAGGAGAGGAAAAAAAACCTTTTCTAGTGATAATCAAGATGGATCATTTCCAGTAGTTGACGAGAACGTGTGAGGAACAGTAGCGGGGGGAGGGGGGGAAGGAATAGTTCCCCCACCACTGTTCCTCACATGTTCTTGTCAACTGCTGGAAATGGCCCATCTTGATTATCCCTACAAAAGGTTTTGTTTTTGTTTTTTTCCTTCTCTCCTGCTGGTAATAGCTCTCGTTATAGTGTGTATGGTAACACCCATTGTTTCATGTTCTCTGTATTATAAATATCTTCTTACTATATGTGCCATTCTATGCATCCAATGAAATGAGCTGTAGTCTACGAAAGCTTATGCTCAAATGAACTTATTAGTCTCTAGGGTGCCACAAGTACTCCTGTTCTTTTTGCGAATACAGACTAACACTTGTGGCTGCTACTTTGAAACCTGTCGTGGGGGCGAGAGAGAGTTTCCTGTGTCGTCTTCCCCTCTAGTGCACCAGAGGGCAGCATAATTTTATCTTTTAGTTTTCAAGCATCAAATAATTGATTGAGATATATTGAGAGTTACATACTAATCCCTTAATTACCTTATTTACTGTGGTTAAAGAACAATGTAATACACCATTGCCATTGAACCCCAATAAATATGCCATTAACTTTATTTTAATGATCAGTTAGTACAGGGGTGGCCAACCTGTGGCTCTGGAACCACATGCAGCTCTTCAGAAGTCAATATGCGGCTCCTTGTATAGGCACCGACTCCAGGGCTGGAACTACAGGCTCCAACTTTTCATCCACTCCACCCCTTCCTGCCCCCTCCCCGAGCCTGCCATGCCCTCGTTCCTCCCCCCTCCTGCTCCCCAGAGCCTCCTGCATGCCACGAAACAGCTGATCAGGAGGTGCGGGGAGGGAGGAGGAGGCACTGATCAGGGGGGCTGCCAGTGGGTGGGAGGCGCTGGGAGCGGTGGGGTGGGGGCAGGGGGAGCTGATGGAGGGCTGCTGACGTATTACTGTGGCTCTTTGGCAATGTACATTGGTAAATTCTGGCTCCTTCTCAGGCTCAGGTTGGCCACCCCTAAGTTAGTGTCTAACACAGGGATCGGCAACCTTTGGCATGCGGCCCTTCTGGGAAATCCACTGGCAGGCCGGGACAGTTTGTTTATCTGCAGCGTCCACAGGTTGGGTCGATCGCAGCTCCCACTGGCCGTGGTTCGCCGTTCCAGGCCAACGGGGGCTGCGGGAAGTGGCGCGGGCCGAGGGTGTGCTGGTTGCCACTTCCCGCATCCCCCATTGGCCTGGAACGGCGAACCGCAGCCAGTGGGAGCTGCGATGGGCTGAACCTGCGAATACTGCAGATAAACAAACCATCCTGGCCCACCAGCAGATTTCCCTGATGGGCCGCTTGCCAAAGGTTGCCGATCCCTGCTCTAACATAACTATGGTGTTCAATCAAAATTTATTGCATATTTTATTGTTATTGGGGCTCCTTAAATAACAAGTGCTGCCTTCTGTTTACAGTGGAAATTAATTGCATATGACAATGTTCTGATGTGGGTGAAAACCACACGTTTGAGACTAAAGAAAAGATAGGTCAGGAAATAATTGTTTCCCTGATAGATCTTTATAATAAAGTAGTTCTGCAAGCACAGTATTTAATATACAATCTTTAGAGTACTGCCTAACTCAGCATGGTCAGCTTTTAAAATGTCTGGCCTGAATTCATAGACCATTTTGAGTGAGTAACACAATATTGTTTTGTGCCAAATGCATTATTTAGCGGCTACAGGGCATATTGTATGTAACAGTTGGTACTGACTTATGTGCCTTGACAACACACATCAGGCTGTATTAAATCATTAAAGTGTTATGGTTCTTTCCCTGAGGAATCATAAAAGAAAGCTCTATTAACCTGCTGGCTCCCCTCTGCCCTCTTTTTCCCCTTTGTTCTACCTTAAGTAGCTAGATGGGATTCCTGAAGCTTGGCTGGTTCTGGAGCAGTCTGGGGATTGATTTGGTTGAGCTGCCCAAAGGCCATAAATTTAGGACAATTGGATAGGAACAGGAGGCCAAGTTCAGGGGTAAAAGGCTGTCTGAAAAAAAGTATGATGATTTGAGTATCCAAGGCTTCCATGAAGAATGTTCTCCCCGCCCTGTTCCATCCATAAACAATAAGGGGAGGCGTGAGGCCTCACCACTATAGCTGCTTTGACAAAAGAAGTAAAGGGTACTGAAGTTTGGGAATGTATTGGGGATTGTCTTGCATACTTTTTTATCTTAGAGTGAAATTTGGGATCTTGCCAGGAGCATAGTAAGTAGGATGACAATGGGGGAATGTTTTTGTATAATTTTGAATGTTATTTATGGTTAGGTGGGTTTGTCCTGCCATTGTGAGACGGAAGAAAACTTTGGAAAATTGCTGCTCCAGTAGTCAGTAAAAGAAAAATCCCCAATCTCCCAGAAAATGAGCTTCACTCCAAAGCTATTTTGAGGATCATAGCAGCACCAACAGGCATATACAATTGGTGGAGAAGAGAATGTTGGGCCTGGTAATGGGGATCCCATAAACCAGAGCTTTTCTCTTTTAAAAAGTCCTGCTTTTATAATTACAAATATTTAGTTTACTGGCACGTTTTTGAGGCAACAAATCAAATATTGTGATTGTATGTATGTTTTACAGTCTATCAGTAATTATATCACCTGGGAACCAAGGATCAAAGCCACATTGTTCACCTATTTGTATGGTGCCAAGCACAAAGATAATTTCTGTCCATAGACCTCTAAATTTGAAATTTCAGAATTGTTTCTGTTTTACAGGATTTGAAATGGAACATGTTTTTCATTGTTCTCAAACCTTTTCTTAACATTTTTTTAATGGAATTTTTTCATATTTTTGTGCTGTCAGTTTTCCTTTTTGATACTGAGTACAATAAAATGAATGCTGTCCAGGGTTTGTTTGGTGGTTGATCACTTTTTTTTCTCCTTTGGACACTTTCCTTTGACACTTCCCCATTTTTGAAAAGTTTCTGCATGGTAGAGAAATGGAGGAAATATTAAAAAGTTACAGAGTGGCAAAAGAAAAATGAAACTCCATCACTCCATGTCTCTGTCACTTTTTAGAACTTGTGATGATACTTAGTTCATGTGGAAATTCATTCCACGGGCTTGGATTGGTCCCCAAGAATCTCTCTCTCCTGAATAGACAAACTTTATCCTTGTGAAAGGAAGTTCCCTTATACACGAGGAGAAGAGCTGTTGATTACAGTCTTTGCTGTGGAGCTATGAGAGATCTCTTAGATATTTTGGGGCCCAGACATTGAGCACCTTGACACTAAGGACCGTGACCTTGAACTTGATCTGAGATTGTATGGGAAGCCAACGTGGAGAGTAGTAGAGAGGATTCATGTACTTGTGGTAGTCCGTGTTGCTGAAGAGAGAAGTACTTCTGTGACTCCAAATGGTTGATATTATATCATCAATCAACTAGATGTTTATTAAATAAATGCAAAGGGGATTACACATAAAGAGAAAATAATGAATTTGTTCTTACAATCTTCACAAGGATTTCAGATGCTATTTCAGTCTGTGAATAACTCATGTGGCTATGCAAAACTTTATTGACACTTTATTGACACTTTAATAGTTCTGTATCCTTCCTGAGCACAAGTGTCCTGGGATATCTGGGAGCTAATATAACTAGCAAAATTCAGAACTAAGAAGGGTAATTGACACTGAAGACTAAACTTGACTCCTAGCTTTACCTCTGAAAGGAATTTCCCTTATTCTTCTTTCCTAATTAACAGTGAATACACAGTCAAAATTTCTTCCCCCTCCTCTCCATCTCTCTTTATTTTGTGTGTGGACATTTCTATCCCCCACTCCCCCGAAGTATGTCTGGACAAACTGGTTTAAACAAAATCACACCATCACTTCAAAGCCTGTATCCATTTACAGCGCGAAAGCAAAACTTTCTGTAGGTTCTGAAATGTTTGATTCCCCCCACCCCTCTCTACTTGTCCCATTTATCATTTTTGCATACCTTTGCACTTCTGGGCTCCAGCCAGACCTGGAACTGGACTGAGATTTCCTGCCAAATTTTGCTGGCTCAGGAGGTTTATATAAGCTTCAGATAAACATCCATATTTTTAGGGGCTTATCCAAGCTCAGCCTGACCTCCAAGTCTTCAGATGTCTACTCCATCACTAGTAATCATCTGCCTCATAGTAAGATGCCATCCTAAAGTGACCATGTGTCATGGATGAAGATCAATATATGAGATATTATTTTGTTAAACAAAATAACCTTGTTTCGCAGAAAGGGTACTATACATTTTTATTTGGCTTTCACTACTGTGTGTTGATTCAACTCAAGCCTGTGGTATCAGTTTGTATGTACCTGTGACTAGTGTTCTTAAAAAGCAATGAAAAAGCAATTAATGTGAGGTTCTTTTACATAGCAGAATCTATGGCTCCAATTTTTAGGTCTGGCTAATTGTTCTTGGCACATGACCAGGAAATTGGGGGAGAGTTGACCCCAGGATAATTTACAGTAGCTTCAGGACTACTCTAAGTTATAATGGCTTGCAGTGGCTCCCTAGGGGCCATATGTTGAACGGAAATCACCAGAGTGCAGTGTGATCTAGCTATTCCCCCACCTACCTTCCAGCACACGCCCTGCACAGGGAGTGCCAAGAATGGGTGATACATTGGTCAAACTGGACGGTCTCTACGTAAAAGAATAAATGGACACAAATCAGATGTCAAGAATTATAACATTCATAAGCCAGTCGGAGAACACTTCAATCTCTCTGGTCACGCAATCAGAGACATGAAGGTCGCTATCTTACAACAAAAAAACTTCAAATCCAGAGTCCAGCGAGAAACTGCTGAATTGGAATTCATTTGCAAATTGGATACTATTAATTTAGGCTTAAATAGAGACTGGGAGTGGCTAAGTCATTATGCAAGGTAGCCTATTTCCCCTTGTTTTTTCGTACCTCCCCCCCCCCCCGGCCTTCTGGTTAAACTTGGATTTATGCTGGAAGTGGCCCACCTTGATTGTCATGCACATTGTGGGGAGAGTGGTCAGTTTGGATGAGCTATTGCCAGCAGGAGAGTGAGTTTGTGTGTGTGTGTGTGGGGGGGGGGGTTAAAAAACCTGTATTTGTGCTGGAAATGGCCCACTTTGATTTTCATGCAGGTTGTAAGGAGAGTGGTCACTTTGGATAGGCTATTACCAGCAGGAGAGTGAGTTTGTGTGTGTGGTTTTTGGAGGGGGGTGAGGGGGTGAGAGAACCTGGATTCCTGCAGGAAATGGCCCACCTTGATTATCATACACATTGCGAAGAGAGTGGTCACTTTGGATGGGCTATTACCAGCAAGAGAGTGAGTTTGTCTGTGGGGGGGGCGGAGGGTGAGAAAACCTGGATTTGTGCTGGAAATGGCCCTTCTTGATGATCACTTTAGATAAGCTATTACCAGCAGGAGAGTGGGGTGGGAGGAGCTATTGTTTCATGGTGTCTGTGTATATAATAATGTCTTCTGCAATTTCCACAGTATGCATCCGATGAAGCGAGCTGTAGCTCACGAAAGCTCATGCTCAAATAAATTGGTTAGTCTCTAAGGTGCCACAAGTACTCCTTTTCTTTTTACAGAGCTAGTGATTACCTAGTGCTGGAGGAATTCCTCAGCTACCCAACGAGAGCAGTTTTATGGTTCCTTTGCACCTTTCTATATCAAGGTGAAGGAGCCAGGCCAAAAATTTTATGTTCTATATAACATGGGGCCTAATCCTGCAAGGTCCTGAGAGATGCTGTGCAGCCCCAGCTCATTGCCTTTAATGGGCACATCTGGTGATCAGCCCTTCGCAGGATCAGGACATTGTGAGGAGAGCAGCAAATCGTTCCTCCTTGAAAACATGACAAACTACTGTGCCTGCCTCTTGTAGGCCATTGGACCCCCCTTCATCCCATCAGAAGATGACAAAAAGTAGGGCCTCTTGATATGCTGATGGCTTACTGGGGGCTTGGTTTCAGTTTGGGATTTTTGCCAGCACTGTATGCAACTGATATTGATATAGGGTTTTAGGAAGATGGAATACATTTGGAACATGGACCCTCTTGCAAAGTAGCAGAGATTTTGGGTTGACCCCCAAACATCTGAGGAAGCCAGAGTCATCCCCACAAAGGCCCTATGTGTCCAGACTTGCTCTTAGCTCCTTCCCACACCTCTCATTCCTTGAGGATGTGGTTCCCATTGGAGCCACACAACCAGGGAATTCCCTGGTATCCATGTAATTACCTCTGGAAAATGGCAGAGCGGGAAATCCAGAGAAGTTACTACTGATATAGCCAGCATTAACTTATCCATAAAAGTCCCACGAGGTTGAGGAGAGATGATGCAGTGAAGAGTGGTGAGTTGCTTCCCCAGCCATGTGGCATGAATTCCGGGGGCTCCTATGCCACTGAGGTGGCATGTTCCTACTCCCCTTCTCCCAGTTGGATGCAATGAGTTTTTGCTTTCTTCTTCTGAAGAGGTGGAGATGATGCTAGGGATTAGTAAATGTTTACAGTTTATCAAAGCCAACAAAGAAACCATTTTGTTAACATACCCCACAAGTCTTACATTTTCACGCCCTTCTTAGTTACCCCCTTCAGAGCTCCATTGGGCTCAGACCAAGAAGGGGAGCAAAGGATTCAAATGGAAAAAAGGCTGAGAAGTGCTAGCAAGATGGACTGTTTTAGTTTTGCACTTATTTGCTGAGAAATACCACCTGAATTTGTTTTGAAAAATGAATGTCAAAAGCCAGAAGCCCAATTCATAAATCTCATAAACATTTCAACGACACATCCAAACTGGCAACACTGAAACTTTTCTGAGGCCTTCTTATAAATCAAAAGAGTAAAACAAAATAATCTAAAATGTTTCTACTGACTAAAATTGCCAAAAGTGTTTCTTTTTCTTCTCTCTTTTACTTGTAGGGCCAAATTCTGGTCCTAAGTACAAAGGCTGTGGTCAGGGGATTTCCGATGAGCTTGTGGTGGGAGGGAATCCTTTCCTGCAGGTTACATGCTGTCATCTAAGCAGCTCTGCAGCTGTTACTCCAGCCTTGGAGCCTGTTGCATACTGATACTTGGGAAATTCAGACAATTGATCTGTATAGTTATAGATCTACTGGCTACGTAATGGCCTGGTTTTGCTGTGCCTCCAATGTATCCCTGTGCACTGGAAGATTCTGTAACAGACTTCTTGTGCTGACTTCTTGAATCCTGCCACTCCATGCAGTCAAAGCATGTCAATTCATCTTCCTATCAGGTCTAAATATCCACAGAGACAGACTCGGGGAAAGCACAATTCCCCCAAACATGGCAAACAAAAATGCATGCATTAGATTATGCATTAGATTTACTACTATTAATGTAGTTTCCCATCTGTAAATGTTAATATTGATTTGCTATGACTGAATAAGCCTCTTGCAGTACCAGCATCTTGATAAACTATTGTCACATATTTAAAGTGACTAAATTAAGTAGCACTGTACTGTATATCAAAAGATATTAGGGAGAAAGAGGAATCCCAGCTGCCCTGATTAACGCTTGGTCATGCTCTCAGACAGGCCGAAGTGCTGCCTCTAGAATACCAATGTTCAGTGCTTAATTTGTGCCAGGGCTTGCCCAGGCTGAGACCTGACACCTCTAGGCTTGGCAGTTCATAGCTCTGGCACCTCTGGGCTTGTTGCATCAGTTATGAAAGTAAAAAAATTGCTTGAGCCCCAGCACCTAATTGCTTGAGCCCTGGCACCTCTTTCCTTACAAATTAAACTCCGCGATTGTTGCCTGCCTGGATTGAACAAAGTGTTAGAACTCTAACACGAGGAGCAGACTGGTGAGGTGCTGTCTGAGGAGAAACCAGTTCTGACTGGAAAGCTTTAACTATTTCATTTGCTTCGAAGAATATTTTAGGGGGCTGGAACAGAACAGAACAGGACAGAAAGTATAAGGAAGACAGTTGAGAAGCCAATTCCTGCTACCCTTATTCAAGTCAAGTGGTATCTTACGCTTTAATAGCCCATTGAGTGTCATAGAATATCAGGGTTGGAAGGGACCTCAGGAGGTCATCTAGTCCAAGCCCCTGCTCAAAGCAGGACCAATCCCCAATTTTTGCCTCAGATCCCTAAATGGCCCCCTCAAGGATTGAACTTACAACCCTGGGTTTAGCAGGCCAATGCTCAAACCACTGAGCTATCCCTCCCCCGCCCCGTGGTACTAGTGGCTGTGTTATCAAGAACACTATAACTAACTAAAATGCTATTTAATGTAAGGGGCAGAATCACACCTTGCATGCAGAGAAGGATGGGCAAACAAGTGAAGGCAAAGAAAAGAAAAAGTGGGTTATGGAGAGAGAAGGGAGAGAAAAGGAAAAAGTGGATGAACCAGCAAGTTCTTTTATTTTTTCGTTTTTGACATGTCTTCTCTTGGTTGATCTTACCTCGTCTATCTTTTTTTCTCTCGTTCCCCATTCCCGCATTGCTATATCTTTCTCTTCTTTGGTTATCTGTGTAAGGAATGAATGAGGTCAGTGAGGTAGTATCTTTTATCAGACCAATTTCTGTTGGTGAGAGAGAGAAGCCTTTGAGCTTACACAGAGCTCTTTTTCATTCCTCACCCACTTTGTCTCTGTAATGTCCTGGGACCAACTTGGCTACAACAACACATCATATAAGGCATATATGGTGAGTAATACAATTAAAACAAAATAAATTTAAACCGAAGAGGCATCAACCCTAGTGTAACTCGAGCAGGAGCCCAGAAAGGGAGTTCTATGTAACTCAAAGAAGGCATTCCAGGAAGGGGATCCCTCCCTATTTTTGCTTATTAGATGTTGGCAAGTGAGGAGCAGTCTTGAAGCAAATGGAATATTTCAGCAAACAGTGATCAGAGGGAGAGATAAGAAGTCTGATAATGAGGATACAGAATTGTACATTGCTTTACTTTCAATATGCCATATTATCTGATAGTGCTTAGGATTAGTAACCTTCATAGTAAACACATTATCATCAGTTACTGGTAACATCTTTGAAACTATCCTGCTAGCTATTTCCTGTGCTGTTGGCCAGAGTCCCTTGTATGGATACCATGGAGGGAAATACAGAGGGAAAGGCTACACTATAATCATTCACAGCAGGATGCATAATGAGTGATGACATCTCTCCAAATACTGACTGGATGTGTTTTTTCTGTGTTTGAATAGTCAAGGAAACAGCTATGGATTGCCTCTTACACTAGAAATGATCAGTGACTTTTTACCACTGTGAGATGGCTGGCAACAGACTGCCAAACACCAGACTTGGTATGATTTAATAGAAACTCTACTCATCTCATTACAGTACAATGCAAAGTCTTTTGACTGCAGCCTGTGCTGTTGCTATAGCAAATTTGAAAAGTAAATGTGGAGGGCCAGATTCAGTATAAATGAAGCTTTATCCACTTTAACTTTTAGTGGAGCAACCTCTCTTAACCTGGAGGGAGGTGTTAACCTAGGGAGACATTTTGGGGTCATCATCTCCTAAAGAGTGGGTAATGATAGCCCACAAAGGGAGCAGGCCAAGATGATAAGGATAGGAGCAGATTCAGTTAAGCCCATCTGCATGGCTGAAGCCCAAGCAATAAGTTAAAGTGCTCGGGAGGGAAGCAGTGACAACTCACTTTTGGAGTGAATCCTTCCCCCGGATACCAAGGGTCTTACTGGCACAGGCAGGGTGTAATTTCCACTCCTCTGCATCGGCACTATTGTTTATATAGAGATTTTAATTTACCTGTGACCACCAAAATCACACAGTACCAGTTACTCCAGGAAATGTTGCTTAAAAGGTACAGAGGAAAAATAAGAAACTGATGTTGGGATGAGATTTTCCTGCTGCAGTTTGCTGAAAATAGAATTGTGACATACAATGACAGAGTGCACACTTTTTCTGGTACAAAAGGAAGAGTCTGGCAATGCCGGAAGCTTTGCATTGTGGGTTATGTAGGGTAATGCATTATTTCAGTCTCTCAGTTGCACAAGTAAGTGGAAAGTTTTCAGTAAAGCAAATAAAATCACAACATTTCTTCCATTCTGGATACCACACTAAAGTACAGTAGCTTCAAATAATGGGTTCCTAAAAAAACTGGGTATCTTTCATGTGGTTTAGACATCTCATTACAGTTGGGCTATGGATCTGCAGATAGAGGAGGTGCCTTTTATGGAGCTGTCTTTCTGCTAAAATGGTTGTGAATAGATCAATACACTTGTTATGAATGATCTTTTAGAACCCAGGCAAATGTAATATAGCAGGTTGGACAGAAATGGAGCCAAGTGGTGCTTTATAGCTTTCAACAATCATGCAGCTAATTCAATAAGGTGAAATCTGTGCCTGACCTGTTGATTAGTCAGAGCAGTAACAAAAACAATATGAGCAGAGCAGGGTTTGGATTTTTAGTAGTTACAGACTCTTCTTACGCTGATTTTCATACTGGGTGCAATACCAGTATTGGAAATGTATGCTGGAAGCAACATACATGTCATGTTTAGATATACGGTAGCTGTAATTAAGGCAAGCTACAATGAAAATATAAAAAACCTTTCTAGTTTTCAGCCATCACTCTGGCTATACTTGATTATAGATTTGTTCCATCCTGTAAAGTGGTTGCTGCATCCCAGGGATGTGACTAGGGGTGTAGACAAGAGATACCAGAGAGGCCCGGCGCCAGGGCAAGCCCCAACCCGCCAGCCCTGTCAATCGTATGTGGTAGGAAGGAAGACTTTAAAAGGGAGAAAACTGCAATCTCCTGAAGGGGAGGAGCAGTATTGCTCTAAGCAGGAGACTGCTGTAGTGACCCCTGAAGCGACAGAGGGAACTCCCAGCCAGGAACTCTTCACCCCAACAAAATCCCAGACTAAGCGAGAGAGACTAAGCCTGACTCAATAGCTGAGCCAGAGAGATTTCTCAACCCACTACTGTTGTGCTGTATTGCTGGCAGCATTGTGGACTCCCCTGTACACTTGAGGGGCTCTGGGAAGGGATTGTCCTCAAAATGTGTGGGGGCATTTGACTTTCCTTTCAATCCCCCATCCAGAGAGATTTAAGAAGGCCTGCAAAAGGCAGGGCCCCCTTTCAAGTAATGAGGCACTGGGGCCTGTGCTGGAGTCATCCAGTGTAAATAAATGGATGCAGTCAAGTTCTGCCACCATTTGGGAGAAAAGCTTCAGGGGACTCTTTTACTAGTGGTCTTAAAGGTGTCTGAACAGTAGCATGTTTAACAAATCTAGCACATTCTGGGATGTCTTGAAACCAGTGAGAATTCAGTGCCTGAGCTCCCTAATCTCTCTGACAACAAAAGGAAGTGGAGGACTGTAGCACTTCACATGATTGGGGGCTTGGTGACTAAAGATGAGAGTGTCAGGGATTGCCAAAGAAATCAATAAAGGTCATATAGATTCTTATTTTTACTGAATGACATGCTCACACACTCAGGTGAGATCAGGAAGGCCCTATCTGTTCTGGGTCGATAGTCAAGATCCCGGACTGCCTTTTTAAAGAGCTAGAATTTGCCCCTCTCTTTTGCCAACATTTTTGCTTTCTCTCATTGTGCAGTGTTCTGTACACCAGTGGTGGCAGTTCACTGGTGCAGTTGCCATTAAAAACAGCAGTTATGAAGAGTTACCATACAGTGGTATATGAGAAAACCCAGGTATTGACTATTTTAGGCCTAGTGAAATCTTGCATGACACTCTAAGTAATTGTTGGCAAACACTGACTTTTTCATGCCAGCCACTATACTCAGATTGTGAAATGCTTTAGGCTGCATTGGGGAGAAAGGATAATTAACATCTACAAATAATTATAAATGAAAGGCAGAACATTTACTTTTATAATAAGAGCTACCACTTGCAATGACTATAGCTCTTATCTGAGGAATTCAGAGTGACAGGTCCTCTGCTCTGGAAGATGATTTCTGGTTCTCACCTTCAGCCCATGATCATGTTGTGTTATGACTGCTGGATTGAGCCCTTATATCATGGTCTACCTTTTGAGGCATCAGACTTACAGGCACAATACTTTTAGTTCATATTCACTTTGCTGTGTGCATTAAATCACATTTAATGTAGATATTTGTGGAAAGACTCTCTAAGGATGCTTATTTCAGCAGCATCCAGCTGCTATATAAGTAAAGGTTATTTAAAAAATTGATTTCCTTTTAAATAAGGGGCACTTATACGGTAGTCTATTACGTTTAATTACTGTAATCAGCATACATTATTAAATATAAAACTTGCATTTTCTAAATCTCTCCTATTGACAGCCCTTTGCACACCTCATGTAAGATAATTAAAACTAATTTTACAGAATAACGTAATGTCCAAGTACACAGCTTTTCCGAGGTGGTTACGTATACCTTCCCACATGTCAAAGACTCAAAATTAGGGATACAAAAAAAACTTATTCATGTAGGAAAGTTAAATTGCTGGCTGGTTAATTCCATAGTTGCATGACTGAGGAAGTGACTGGCCTGAAGTCACATCATCTTTCCTCAGACCTGTGGGTCTTTTATGGGTAAGTTAATGCTGGCTGTATCAGTTGTAACTTACCTGGATTCCCCTTTCCATCATTTTCTAGAGGTAATTACATGGGCAACAGGGAATTCCCTGGTTGTGTGGCTCCAGTGGGAGCCACATTCTCAAGAAGACAAAGGAGTGGGGAGTAGATGAAAACCAGTTTGGAGATACGGGGCCTCTATGGGGATGACTCTGGCTTCTACTGATATTTGGGGATCAACCCAACTCTGCTTATTTGCCAGAGAGACCATGTTCCAAATGTATTCCTAAAACCCTATGGTAGTATCAACTGAACACAGTACCAGCACAAATCCAAAACTGACCCCAAGCCCGATTTCAGCCCTCAAACAGTCAACAGGCCCTACTATTGTTGTCTTCTGAGTGAGAGTCCAGTGGCCTACAAGAGGTAGGCATAGTCTTTTGTCATGTCTTCAAGAAGGAAGTATTAGTACAGTGTAAATAACTCTTTTCGCAGCCACCATTTCATGATTCTTTATTTCTGATGTAAATCTGAAGTAAATGATGTAAATAATTTTCAACAATAAAAGCACAGACATCAGATATGTGGGGAACATTGGTAGCTTTGAGACTAAAATGAGTGACATCCCTGGAAATGAAAGATATTTGAAAGTATGTAGGTAGCATAAAATTGTAAATTTTAACAATCTACCTCTTCAAGCAAGAATGAATAAAGAATTTATTAAAAAGCAGTAAAAAACTAACACTACTACAGACACATTTTTGCATAAACTAAGCTATGCAAACAAGTCCCTGATGGTGAGTCTTTTAAATTCCATTGACTTCAGAGAAAGGACTTCAGAATTTGGCCTTTGGTGATGCCTCACTTTTACTTAATCCAGCATGTCTGTACGTTCAACTTTCTGATGACTCAATAACATATGTAGACACTAATGTATTGGTAACTGTTTCTTCCATACTGGAGTCTTCATAGTAGACAGTGTAACAGCACTGCAATTTATTTATATAAAGCCATAGTAAAATGTTTACAATGAGTTATCAATATGGCTTGTGTTCTGCTATGCTCTGAGAGAAAATGTCATTCTGACCAAAAGCTATTATATAAATAAAAAGGCATGATTACTTAGGTTATAGTCTATTGAATTTAGAGGGGTGCTTTGAATCACATACAATGTGCATATTCTTTTTTTGTTGCATTGCTCTAATGAAAGCTACGACACGATCCCTTTATGATCTGCAAGGAGCAAAATGGTCTTTCGCCATTCATACTGGAATCATTTAAAGTGTTATGTTAATATTTTTGTCCAGGAATTAGTATAGGGATGTGCTCATAAAATGCTTATTAAATGACACCATTGGAAATTTTATTTTTGAGCTCCTATGATATTCCAATGGCAGTATTTTCTCAATTTGTGTGCAATTATAATATATGAAATGTCTTAACTTACTGAACACCTGCAGCTCCTGTTTAATAAAATATGCTTCCAGAAGTGTGGAAATGCTCTCATCTTTCACTCACCCCCCTGCAGGATGTTTGGACTGGAAGCACAAAACTGCTGCCATTTGATGCTCTTTAGAAGTTCATTTTACTAATGAAGCTGGCCCTAATTAATGGGTGCACCTTGTACTGGCAAGGAACCTTGCTAAAACAGTGGAGCTCTATGTCTGTGCAGGAATTGACTCAAAATGAGCTCATTACAGGATCAGGTTTTTTTTTTTTCCAGCATCGATAATGGCAGTAAGCATTGGCTCAAATTTATCTCTGGTATTAGTCCATTTTCTCCATGCCAGGTTACACCAGGGATGAATTTGTCCCTGTGGGGAAAATCCAAAATGTCTTCAATAGGAGTTTTGCTTGAGTAAGATCATCAGGACTGGGCTCATTTCAAACAGATGTTTCAGGTCAGCAGATCGAGTTCTTCCATAGGAGGCTGTTGAAAGAAGAATGAGAAGGAGTGGTGATTATTTATGCATTTACTAAATAAAATGGTACATTTTATTGTACAATCACTCCTAAATATTGAAAATACATTAACATATTGTATTTTACTTTAAATACCTTATGGTTGTGTCAGAGCAAGCTAATGCCTTCTTTAAAATGAATTGATGTTTTATTTTAAAATGAGTCAGGTATTTTAATATTTTTGGAGCTTGAGTATTCTATTTTCTCTTGCGGCTTGTTCAATACTTCCATTAAAGCCCTGTGTCGGCATACAAACTTCAAGACTATAATTGTCTAGACACGTTGGTAACGCTTAAAAATATAGAGTTCAAGAAAGAAGGTACTTTTTACTATATTTGATGTATATTGAAATTTAATGTAAGCTATTCAACTTCGTCAAGATCTTAACAAACATTTAATGGTACCAAGCGTGTACATAGTGCTGCATCTGTCATAGAACTTTCCAGTAAGAACTTTCTTATTTCCACACCTTGGGCCCAGTCACATGGGAAAAGGAGCACTGTACATCAACCTCCTCCCTGTCTGGGCACAGCGGGGCAAAGAATGTGCAGAGCTTTGGCTCTGCCGAACCAGTGCACTGGCCAGCAGAGCTAAACTGGCACACAATACTGGTAAGTGTTGTTCTGTGGTAGGTGTTGGTTTACTGTTCCGACAGCCTGGCCTACCTGGAGTGTCTCAGAGTGACAGCTGCTGATTCTCTACTCCTCTTTCTCAGGTTAGAAAGAAAAAAAAATGTTTGCATCAGGAAATAAACAATTATTTCTGAAGGCTATGATACAAGGTTCACATGTGAAAGTTAGGTGTCATATCTAAATATATTAAATTAGTGTTTTTTGACTTTGGAAGCCATGGTGCTGGAGCTCTCCAAAGAGGGGCGCCTCTAGCTCTAGCCTCTAGGGGCTGGCTATCCGTCTTTGTTCTGCCTCCAGACAGCAGAGAGAGGGGAACACGCCACAGAACAGACTTTCAGACATGGAGGGTATTAGAAATCAGTGAATTTTCTAAGAAAATTTTCTTTTTTATTTTCTGTGCATTTTGGGGAACCAATGTGAAAGAATTGAGGCAATACATTAATCCTTGTTAATGAGAACTTTAATAGAAAAGATGATTAAACAAGATACATCAAATACAGTAGAACCTCAGAATTATGAACGCTAGAGTTACGAACTGACGGGTCAACCACACATCTCATTTGGAACCAGAAGTACGCAATCAGGCAGCAGCAGAGAGAGAGAGAGAAAGAGAAAGCAAATACAGTTCAGTACCAAGTTAGACATAAACTACTAAAAAAAAATAAAGGGAAAGTTTTAAAAAAAGATTTGACAAGGTAAGGAAGCTATTTCTGTGCTTGTTTCATTTAAATTAAGATGGTTAAAAGCAACATAGAAAGTTTCAAAGCTATATTAAGTCAACGTTCAGTTGTAAACTTTTGAAAGAACAACCATAATGTTTTGTTCAGAGTTACAAACAACCTACATTCCTGAGATGTTCGTAACTCTGAGGTTCTACTGCACAGAAACTGTTTATAATGTTGGTGATATGTTTATATTGGTTATAAGGTTTATGACATAAAAACAAGCAAAACTGACCATTCCTGTCCAGTCACTATATAAATGTTTGTGCAGTAGTGTCCTCAAATCATGTGTAGTGCATAATATAAACCTTAAAAGTGTCAAGGGATGGTAACTGTTGGAGGCTATCATATAGCTCTCATTCAGAAACACAGGAAGAAATATACAAGAATTCTATAGAGTCTTAGGGAACAAAATGTATCTCGTGAAATATGACACATCACAAAGTCAAGTGCAGATAAGCAAAAGTGTTTTTCTGTAGTAAAGAATTAGTTGTCTTATTAACCCCAGGTTTAAAAGTGCACATGCTCAGGGAAACTCATCACTGCCAGGAGACATGTGGAGTGAGCAAAGAGAGCGTTGTTACCCAGGGAGGTCGCTGAGAATAACGGAAAATAGGACTGTTCCTTAGATGGGATGAACAGAAAGCTAGATAAATGCAATATCCTATGAGATACTATGAGAATACTATTGTGGAGTATTGATTTAATGGCATTTTAAACTGCACCCAGTGTATTAATCTCTCTGTCTATCTTGAACTCTTAACTATGATACGTGAGGCTTAGGTATTCCCTTTTATATTTATTTTATTCCCTTTTATCTTCAGTTCTTAGGGAGGAAATTTTCAAAAATACCTGCAGGAATTAGGCATCTTTCTCCCATTGCAAGTCACTGGGTCTGGGCACTTAACTTGCTAAGGTGTGTTTTAAAATCCCACCTGTAGTGCATGTTTCTGTCATAATTACAGACATGCAATCAGCGGCTAACTCACTTGTTGGTGGCCCATGGAAGGGTAGCTTGTTACACAGTACCACCTCTCCTTCTTGTTTCCATATAGCATTAATTTATTTTGGGCTTCTTTTAAACCCATTCCTAACACTTTCCCATGTAAACAATTGCTAATATAGTCGTAGGGATTTTATTTGATCATCTTTCAGAGTGGGGAGATGGTCCAGGTAACTGTGAAAGGGAAGAGAAGTGACCACAGGACAGTGTTTCTATTAAGATGTGGATCAACTGTGAAGGACTTTGAGAGTCCCATGAACTAGTTATCTACAATGTTGTCTAAAGTTAAAGGATTATTTGTCTGCATCATCTCTATGAGCCTGAGAATTCATGTGAGCTAATTCAGTGAACAAATTAATTCTGAACTCATCAGTCAACCACCTAATGGCTTTTGGAAATCTCCTGAGGAAGCTACTGTGGTGGATTTAGTATATTTGTAAAATGAATAAATCATGGTTGGGGCATAGAGATTTGACTACACTTGTAATGACATGTGGCTGTTAAAGATGGCCAACATACTTACACTGTGGTAATTCTATAGAGCGTGTTAATGTCTGACAGGGTTACTGTGGGTACTTGAATGCCCTGACGGCCCTTAGCTTAATGAAGATTAATCCCATAGCAAACGAGTAGTCTTGATTTTCGACTGCTGTTGCAGAGCAAGTGGAAACTAATATGTGTCAATTTAATCAAATGCTTGGACTCTAATACTCCCTTTATTTAACTCACAAGCAAAAGCATGAAAGTTATGCAATATTCAGAAGAGGTGGAATTGCAGCATATTCTGTTAACTATATTATCTTATTAGTGAATGAATTGAGCTGGCTGTTTCTGGTCACCATGTCCTTCAAGATTTTAGAACTGGTTTATCTATAGTTTGGTAATGGAAAAAAAGTTGTTCTGCTTTTCCAACTCCCGGTTCGGTTCTAAACTTTCTATGACGTAGTCAACAAACGGAACTAATTGAATAAACTGAAATGAAAAAGAATTTTTTTTAAAAATAAACCTATTTATAATTAAATATGAAATGGACAGCCTATGTTAAGGCCTAAACTTCTTTTAAAAATATTTTAAAAATAAACCTGTATTTAGTTTATACAAAATAATCTGATCTTTTGTTTAAAAAAATATCTGATATTTTTAAATAAAAGACCATTGATATTTATCCCTGCCAGACCAAAGTCAACTGGATATATAGAGACCTACCCTGGTCCAACATTTAGGCAGGTAGTATTTAAGTGGGTCTTAAGGAACAGGCATGGAGCAGGAGCGGCAAATATAGCATATGAGATAAAAAATAGGATATTGCATTCCACACTAGATAATTCATATCTCAAAAGACTCTGTAGTGCTTAGTAGGAAAGGAAAAGAAAGGGTTTATATGCTTTTCTTTGTGTATGTGGACTTAAATATGAAACGTTTCTGTGTATTGAAAAGAGAATAGTCTCCACACAGACAACTCCTCCCACCCCGTTCCAGTCAGTGTGAGGGGAAATCTCATTTCAGCACAAATACATTGTGATTCTTTGTTTATGTCCGACATTTGATTGCAGTTGTGGGCCCTGAAAACAGAAAGGAACAAGTGATGAGAACAAATACAGACTGGAGCAGAATCTAATCAAAAGAGAATCCGTCATTGACTGTAGTGTATTTTCTTATGATTCCAATTGCTGTATTTATCGTAAATGCATCTTTTGTTGAGAAAGGGTTGAAATAAGGAGGGTAATAATATTTCAAGCAGCAGCCGTGTGTGGCTGGACACTGAATACCAGATTCTTCTCTTGCTTTCACCAGTTTTACACCACTGCAGTGTAATTTACACAACTATACATGAGAGGAGGTCAGACCTTTTCTATTATGACAATTTTGAGGTTTCCTTGAGCTTTACAATTTACTTCTGAAATTAAAGATTTTTCTGACTGAAACTGCTGTGCCTGATTGTAATTTCTTACAAGGTTCTATTAATTTTAATGGATTATTTTTAAAATTGAACAGACATTTTTTAAGGAAAAATATCTTTGAATCTTAAGCTTTTTAACTGTTTGAGGTAGATAAGTCTTAAAGACACATTGTCAAATACATTTTATTTTTACAGTCGGAAACTGAGCCACTAAATGGATATCCTATTCCTTATCCCTCCATGCAGAAACTAACATCCTACTCTCTTGATTTTCAGCATGGTGAAACTATCTGCCCATTCATTTCTGTTCTTCTGAGTCTGTGTGTATGTTAGTTTTATTCCCTTCTTGGGATACTTAATCTTTTGAAAAAGGGCCAGAACCTAGCCTGTTCTATGGCCCCTTTGCACTGCCAGAGCACTGCAAAGGGGTTGTAAAGCTGAGATAAATGGGCAGATGGAGAGTCCCCTAGCACAGGGAAATTTCTTTTGGCATTGAGCCAGCATGATTGAATCAATGTCATCTCTGCCCGCCCGTTGCTTCTGATGTGGGGGTGTGAATGGAGCGTGCTGTATTCAAATGATACCTGCTGGCATTATAATTATTAAAAATAACTTTTCACTTTTGCATCTCTGGCTTGGAAAATTTTAGGGCTTGTCTACACAGGGGGTTTAAACCAGATTGATTTCACATACACTGTTTTACTCGCAGCAGGTAAGAATCACTAATAGTGTGCACATGGGATGGCTGTGTCTCTTTCAATTTGCATCATTGTGTACAATGGTGGCAGCTGGCTGCCTACTAAGCATGTGGCATTCCTGGGGGTATCCCATAGTCCTTTGCTTTACTGCTGAGCAGTGTGCATTCTGTGATTTTTCTCTCTCTGCATTGAGGGATGCATAGTGAAAGCCAGGAGGGTTCAAATTTTTCAAACAATCCATATTTCCATTGTCTCTGCTCCATGATTCCTTTCTGGATGGGCTAGCATCAACATGGCCCCAACAATGCTCCATGCCACTATGCTGACAACCGTGAATCCTCAGGCGGCTTTGGCTGTATTTTAGCACTCAAAGCAGGATGAATTTGGTTTTGAACTTCACCTGCTGCACCAAGAGAAGATGATTTGGCAGCAGCAGCAGCTCCTCCAGTAGCACCAGAAGCTTCAGCAGCAGTAGAGGAAGTGAGATGAGGATAGGATGACCAGATGTCCTGATTTTATAGGGACAGTACCAATATTCAGAGCTTTGTCTTGTTTAGGCGCCCATTACCCCCCCCCCCCCCTTCTCAATTTTTCACACTTGCTATCTGGTCACCCTAGATGAGGACAAGGAAGAAGAGGAGGACACTGAGCAACTAATACTAAAGGAATGGTTTCTGGAGCAGCTTCACACCATGCAGTGCTGTTTCTGGCCTGGGAAACCAGTGTTGATTGGTGGGAAAGGATTGTTCTTCAAACTTGGGATGACTAGCCATGGTGAAAGAATTACAGTACAGTGAAGGCAACCTTTTTTCTCATGTGCCAAACTAGCTCCAGAGCTGCAGTGACAAGCATACCAATATGCAGTGCCCCATATTCATGGAGACATAGGTCACCATTGCCATGTGGAAACTGGCCACACTGAATGCTACCAGTATGTAGCCAACCAATTCAACCTTTGGGGCCATTGTCATGCAGATCTGTGATGCCATGGAAAGGTACTGTTGCACCATGCTATAAAGCTTGGTATTGCTTAAGAGATAACTGATGGCTTTGTATACATGGGGTTCTCTAAGTATATGGGAAATTGATGGGACCCGTGGGCCTATTATTTGAGTCTCCACCCCTGCCCCCAAGGATTCCGAATTATTAAACAGAGAGGGGTATTTCTCCCCGGTGCTCTAAGGACTGGTTGACCACCCTGGCAGGTTTACACATAAATGCAGAATTGTCTGCAAGTGGCCCCCCAGATCACTCCGGACATTCATGGTGTGGAGATTGCGTTGGTTATCCTGGGAGACCTGGCTTATTCTCTGCTTCCCTGGTTAATGAAATTGTTCACAGGAGGCTAAGGCAGAAAGATGGAACAGTTTAACTGCCACCTCAGTAGTGTGCATTTGGCCACTTGAAAGGGAGATGGCTCTGTTTGTGGAATAGGCTGGAGGATGCAAAAAAAAAATTGCTTAAGATTGTAGCTGCATGTTGCATTTTACACAATATTTGTGAAAGGGAGAATATTTTAAGGAAGGGTGGGAAACTGAAAGGCAGACACTTCCTCAGCGGTTTGAGCAGCCAGCAAGGCATCCAACAGAAAATGGAAACAGAAAGGTCAACACTGTGAGGGACACCCATTACTCTTATTTCGAGTCTCAGGCCTGAAAATGTGCAGCAGTACATCCAGTCGCTAACCCACAGAGCAAGGTGGGATGGACTGTGAGCAGTGTGGTGTTGTTTATAGGTAGTGCAAGTGGAACGTTGTGGTGATCCTTTGCTTTGTGTCTGTGCCTAGATACTTTTGAAAAATCCTAGGAAATATTTAAAATCTATGGATCTTCAGTGTAAAATGCATTGATGGCTCTTTATAAAGGAAATTGTAATGGTTTTTATTATTATACACTGTATTATATGGCAAATAGAAATAAACCTTGAATTTTTGTTTGTTTATGGTTTTAATTAAAAATCACCTAGTGCAGTAGAGGTCACAACATAACAAGGGGGGGCGGGATTAAAGTCACAGCTGAGTAGATACTTTGCCTCTGGCTCTTCTTGTTCTTGGACCTTCTGGGGTTGTGCGGTGATGCTCAAAGTTATCAGGGCATTAGATATCTCAAAAGAGCTGGTCTTCCAGCTGTTCTTGCAGCCCTGAGTTTGCGTCTGTGAAGGGAATGGTTTCTGGGAGCACTGCTGCAGTGGGAGGAGTTGCTGGTGATTCTAGTATTCTGTATATTCCTGGGGTTGCAGAATATGGCTGGGTCCTGATTTACTGCACTATATTGCCTGCTGCCCTAATAGCAGGATGCAGTGCAGAAGAACATTCTTGCTCTGTCTTGCCTGCAGGAATTGCATCTCCCTCTCTTTTTCAACCATTGTTTTGCCATGATAACACTGTCCTTTGCCACTGCAACACTGTCTTTGGACACTGCAACAATCTCTCTGTAGAGCTCTGTTTCTTCGCCCTTTCTGTCCTCAAGTACAGTCTCCACCTTTCTGTTATTTTAGTCTTTCTTTGGAACTCTGCAATGAGGTCTGCAACATTTTAATCCCGAGTTTTCCATATTTTGCCCCTCAGGTTAGCCACTCACTCAGTCATTGATAAAGGCCTGTCCTTGAGGCTCTGGGCACTGCAGGGAAAACACAAGTGGTTATTGTTCATATTTCAGAGAGGCTATGATAGCATTTTGATATGCATTTCTGACTTTCCCTCCCTGAGATTCTTCTCAGTCTTGGTAAGTGGTGTGTGCATGAAAAGGGCTGTACAGGGATTTTTGTCTGTGAAATATATGTTGTGTGGAGGCTTCAGTGAGGAGGGAAGGGGTTGGGAATTATGATCACAGTTTGGATTTGTATTTGCAAATATGGTGTTGGAGACGTTAGCAAGGTGCATCTGGGGGTGAGCTGGATAGTAATGCCTGCTACATCCCTTTAGGCTGTGTACTGACTCTCAATGATATTACACTGAAGAGGGTGACTAGGAGGCAGAGAATGAGATTATTCAAAAAGGCAAAGGGCATACCACTTAGATACACTATGAAGATATTCACCAAGATGCTCCTTTCCCCCCCACCCTTCCCCAAAATTCTGCAGAAGTGGAAGTGGGGGAATGACAGGCCAGCTATCCCCCATAATGTCCAGACCAAAATCAAGCAACTTTTCAGTCTTAGATTTTATATTATCTCCTCTGCAGATGGTAAAATTAGATTGAAGAAAAATAGAAAGTGTTCTGCAATGATTGTCTGAAGCATTTACTGTTCCCAGTCTTTCTCTGTGTAAGCCAGCAGTAAGCCATTAAGAGCTTTGCTTGCTCTGAGGTAAAGCTCTTTTTTTTTAAGAATGTGTGTTATAGGGCATTTATACCTCAGTGGAGAGCTGTAATCTTTGTACCTTTATGGGCATGCAATGACCATGTCTATCTCATGTAAACTAAGATTAGTAACCAGAGTTCTCTTCCTGTAACCACTGTCTAAAAAACTTTTGAATTTTGAATGTGCCCTTCAATGACATGGGCTTGAAAACAGGTGTTAGTTGGGGCTTTAGCATAACACAGAGACTGACTGCCCAGCTGGAGCAGCCGCCATTTTGAAAACATGGATAGGGGCCGGAATGGACAGAGTGGACTGAGGGAAGCAAGGAGGCAGGGGCTAGAGACTTGGAAAGCAGCCTAGCGGACATCTGCCTACCATGGCTTCAGCATGGGGCACCTAGAACAGAAGCTAGCACTAGACTATAGCACAACAATAATAATAACTTGTAAAGATAGATACATGCTGAGGTTCCCTCAAGAGGACCTGCCTCCTGAGACCCAGACTGGGTTCCTGGCTGGGAACTAGGCTCAGTTGCTGCATATCAGGGATCGGTCTTGCCTTCTATCTGGCTGGCTTCAGAGTTCCAAAGTGATCTTGGCTTTTCAGTGACAGTTCTTCACTGGCTTCCTCGTGCTCATCTTCCAAAGAGTCTTGATGGTCATTCTTCCTGGGTTTCATGATTGTATATTTGATTAACATCATGTCTGGCTCTGCAAAAAATGGACAGGTCACAATTCCACTGGGACATCCGATGAAGTGAGCTGTAGCTCACGAAAGCTTATGCTCAAATAAATTGGTTAGTCTCTAAGGTGCCACAAGTACTCCTTTTATTTTTGAAAATTAGCTCTGATATTCTGAGGGGGAGGGGGAAGCAATTGATATTTCAGGCCCTCAAAAAAGGCCCACACCACAAGGTACTAATACCTATCTCCACCCTCTCTCTCAATTTACTGAGTTTTAGAACTCTTGCCTTGCGAATGCTACTTACTTTATGGCGAGTCCCTCCATCATAACAAAAGGCCAAGTACAGTTCCACTGTCCACTGTCACATAATCAGGATAATAACAATTTATTCTTCCTGCCCCAATAACAGAGACACTGGGGATCCCACAGCAGCCAAACTGACCACTTGGGCAGCTATGGGCTCATGCTAGGCGGGGTGGGTGTGCCTATGCAAATGAGATCAGCCCCTGAAGTTCTTTTTCACAACTTGCCACAACTCACCACTAGATGTCAGGGTGGAGCTCATCCTGACTCTGCTTACATCTGCTTTGACTGTACATTCTCCTGAGCTGTTTGCTCTTGATCCTGAACTGGTTGGTGTTCTGGCTGTGACTTCTTGCAGACATCTGCTTAGCAATGTTCTCAAAAAGATCTTTATTCTGGTGGCTATCCACAAAAGTATCCTGCACCAATGCTTCTCCCCAAGTGGCGATGAGATCCAGGGTCTCAGCACAGCTCCAAATGGCTGCCCAAGGCATGTTGTAAGACTTCTGGAGTAATATTGCAGCAATGCTGACAGACTTGAATACAGGAGTAAATGGGCAAATTCTGGCCCTGCGCCAGTTTTCAAAATGGGAGAGGGGGGATATGCAGTCAACTTGACACCACAGCCATGTAGGACACACAAGTAAATAGACAGGCCAGCAATGGTTGCCCACAAAGCAGTTTGGGATAGCAGTTGCAGGACTGCCATAGTAGTGCACAGCACCTCTGAGTGTGCCCAAACAATAGGCTGAACTAACTCTATTCACATCAAACTTAGTTTGAAAGCGGATTCCAGAGCTTGTGATAAATATGGAATTAGTGTGTTAAAATTAATTGTGTGGTGTGTACACAATCATTTTCAGACCTGCTTAAGTCAACTTAGTCTAGTTTAACACTCCTCCCTCCACCGCACTCTCTTGTGTAGACAAGTCCTTAAATTCCATCTGGGACCAGAAGAGGAGACACCACAGTAGTACCAGAAAGGCTGTTTACAAGGTATTTCTGCTTCAGCTGTGAAGCCAGAAATACCAGAAATTTAACAAAGAAACATGTTCTCCTGAGATGTCCAACTTTCTCTTGCTGACTCATGAGGTTAGGATATTCTGGATAAGATTCCAGATTTTAGGACACTTACCTGCCAATTATTTTTAGCTTTTAAATTTACCATTGGGAGGACATGAATTGGGAAAATATTGATAATAAATTCATCTTCATGAGATGGGATGGCCTGGCCTTATCACTCTCAGCTGGTGCAATGAAGAGATAATGCCTAGAAAAGTCAGGTAAATTAGACCCTCGATCAAGCATCTGCACAGTACACTACAAAATAAATATCAGCTGTTTCACTAAGATTAAAAGGTAGAGAAATCTTTGTGTACCTTATGATTGATATCTTTATTCTGCTCCCCATGGATGTATAAGTACAACGTCTTAGCTAACATAAATTCAGTTGTCGCCGCAGAAAAATAACTCTGCAATGTACGTCAGTTGACTGATTAGGGACTGGACCATATGAAAGTGTCTTTTTTCCCCCCAAAGGTAAACTAAGTGAGATAATAGATGTTTGAAAAGAAGACGATCAACCATATATATGTGTAGACCCTACAAGAGATAAGATGGGTCACACTTGTTTTATAGAGAATAAACTTTGGGTTTATGTGTGCTAAAGGGAAAAGTGTGATTGACAGGACTATTAAAACCAAGCTCCTGTGTCTAAATGATGAGTAGACTTTTCACATCAACACAATCAAGTCAGTGAATGATATTTAATCTCTCATCATGCTGACTCTGCGAAATTCTAATTCTGCCTTGTACACAAAATGTCAGCTCTCATTAATGTCTGATGTTACTCCCTGATTTGCACTTTCACTCCTGTCAAGAGACTGTATTTGATTCATTAAAGAAGATAGCAAATAGTTAAGAAAACGCAATCCACACAAACACCTTTTTCCTGAAAGTCTTAAAGAAGGAATTAATTTTTTCTGTAAAACATAATATCAAAGGAAAGCATTAAGACTGCCCTGATGTTGGGTCGTGTACTGGAGTTGAGCTGGAGGCTGATATTCATGTACATCTTTTAATATTTGGTCCTAAATTCAGATATAAACACATTTATCCAACAATGCAATTGCATTCATGATCTAGCTACCACACAGCCCGTCAGACATTCCAGCCTACCTAAAAATCTAGAGGAAGTCTTTACAAAATGAACATGACAACAGCTTCCATCATCAATCTATTTGTTGACTGCTCAAATGGAAGTTGACTGAGACAACCAAAGGGAGACTGATTTAGGCAGCAGGCAACTTTCAGTCTGTGCTCAGATTTGTTCATATTCAAGACAAAATGCAAAGCAGTCCTGATGTTTGTTTCCATGAATATTCCAATAGGAGAACACAATTAAAGCAATTCCCACTTGAACCATTTACAATGCATTAAAATGAATTATTAATTAATTATTAAGACTTTGACTTTTTGTTTTTATTTTGCAATTGCATGACACAAAACCCTGTTAAGAAAAGCACAGTGTGCGAACCTTTGGCTGCTAAGTTAGGGAGCCATTTGTTCTGTCTATTCTCATATTGATCCCTAATACTGTAATCATGTAGCCAGCTTTTGCTTCCCTTGAAACAATTATAGTCTCACCAATTTAACAGAATGTCTTTCATATATAAAGACTCATCTTGCTGTCCTTCTTTTGACAAAGGGTTTTGAGTGAAGGAAAGCTATTGCAAATAGATTTACCTTCTGCAGAAAATAAACCGGAACAACCTATTAATATATAGATTCCAGTTCCAATGAGCAATTTGGTGGTTTAGTGTGGGTTGTCAAAGTGAAGAGTCAGAAAGGCAAGGAGGTCCCAGGGGAAATAAGACAGAATTAAAATAGTAGAGCAGTGAAATCTTGAAAATACCCACTCTTGCAATCTACGTCTCTCCTTCTTAATAAAGTTCTTCAAACTCATGAGCTCCCCCTGCTCATCCTCTACAATAACTTTTAAGTCAGCAGGTACCTCACAGATTTCTCTTAGGTTGCTCAGCAAAGGCAATGACAATATATTTTCAGAGGACCTTTTCAGTCCAATTTTATTTTCTCACTCTTAACACTTTCAGTCAGATTCCACTGCTGCCACATGTAGACATCTTTATTTCTTTTTCCTGTTTAGCTTCACCCCACACCCATGCTGTCCTCAGTTTCTCACCAACTGCCGTATTTGAGGCTCTTCTCAGGCCACTTATACACCTGGAAGCTTTTCTTTGCTCACTGACCTACCACAGAGCATCACAGCCTTATGTTTTCCCCTTTATACTTGAATCCCTTATTAATGAAATTAACAGGTAAATGGAGGATGAGGCCTGACTATTCTCCTATTTGAAGCAGAGTCTAAGAGATGCTTTTGTGTTAGAGGTAAAGCCTCTGGTGAACAATTCATTGCCGGCTTTTAAACAAGACATTTATTTCTCAACTTAAAATATGTGCAGTTCTGCTGAAGAGATGGAGCTGAATTCAGAAGTGATGCAGAAGGTTCTGTAAGTCTACCTTAAACTCCCTTCCACCAACTTATGCTTCCTTAGACCTATTTCCATCTGCTCCCCTGTGAGTAAGCAAATCTAAAGTAACGATCTTACATGACAGAGAGCCAGGAGAAGGTGTAAATTAAAGCACTACTTTAGCTTACACCTTCTTCCAGCTCCTTGGCATAGAAGTTATACTTCTTCTCACAATGTAAATTAGTGTAAGTAGGTCTAAGGTAGTTCAAGTGAATGCAATAGGTTTTATTTTACAGAACCTTATATATCACTTCTGAAATTGGCCTGCAGATCTTAGTAAACCGGAAGAGAGCCCAGAATATCCCCAGTAGCCAGTAAACGAAACCAAAGTATAACATCAGGGGAAAATATTAAGGTGGCCAGTGATGTTACGATGTGAATGATCAGGATAGTAACTTGATGGGAAAGTTAATACTGTAATAGCCTCAGATTCAAGTGAGACAGCCGCTCTGTAAAGATGACATGAAGCTAAGGTCAACCTTTAATCCTGGACCCTAGGGGCAAGAGCATATTAAATTATCACTATGAGAAGTGTTTTGTTTGGGGAAATTGTATTTACAGTTTAACTCAGTTTAACTCAATTCTGGTTGCCCAAACCTGAAGTGCAGTGAGGCATTGTTGGCCGGCTTCTCCAAAACTGGATGACACTCTGAGGTGTCAGACTTCCCTACCATGCCAAGCCCAAAGTGCAGTAACAGTGTACTGTCCAGGTTTGCATACAGATTGGCTTCAAAGGGGAAACACTAATTACAACTTGGGTTGCTTTAGAGCAAATTGGTTTGCGTAGCTGCTTGGTACCCTCTAAAAGAAACCCATTGAGTAGTCAGAGTTACCAGTTTACATTCGCAAGAGCATGTTATGTACTCACAGTGACCAGTTAAGCATGTGTGCACATCTTATGTGGGGATATCTACACTGGAATATTTGCTCCTATTGTTGAATCACATAAGAGAAACTCGGATATCTAGGTAATGGGTGTTTACCTAGATAAACAGTTAAAGCTGTAAGACAGTTTCTGTTATAAACCATATTTTTCTGAAAGCAACTCCATTCTAGATGACATTTCTCATGCAAAGTTTCTGCCTAGAAAGATAATCTCAGAATATTTATTTTAAAAATAATTGGACAATCTGCTTTTGAGTTATGAGACTGAAATTCTAGTTTCACTTTCTGGAAATTCTCTTTTTGTCCAACTCAAAATTAAAACGTGATGATGTAAACATCGCAAATGGTGTTTGTATGCCCTAATCCTCAATAAGAATTAAAACACCAGAATACTCTTACCATGTCAGAGTGGTGAAGTTCTATTTATTAGAGATGATTTCCATAGAACTTCCATGAGCGACACGATAAACTGCAAGTGCCACTCCTCCTATTTCACTGTAAGTTTCCTTATTTTAAAAAGGTTAATAGACCTTTTTCCTCAAGAAGTGAGCTTTCCAGAATATAAATACATCTCTTCATTTTTGAGGTTTGTACTAGATTTAGGTGAGTTCTGCCAAAAAGTGTTGGCTAAAATTGTTGTAAATAAAACCTACTGATTGTCTTAGTTGACATGTACAGCCCCTTTTATCTGCCTGTTCATCTGTAAGCCTCTTCCTTCTTCCAGAAGCAGATATGTTTGGACAGGATCCTGTGAGAGCCAGCAGGGAATAGCTGCTACTGTGCTTCCATCTCCTTCATCCCCTTACGTGAAGGAAACAAGTGACTATGCACCGAAGGGTTGTATATACACAAAGAATATTTACATGCGGGCAAAATTATGTTACCTTGAAATTCTTATAGTACCTATACACTTGCTTGTTAACATTAACATTTGGAATGTATGCATATGGTTTTTATTCTTCAGAGAATATGAGCCAGTGTGCTGACTACCTCAGCAGTCCTTTAGGCTTTATAATCCTAAAAGGCAGATTGTATATATGCCAACACGGGAGTTATAGCGGAGAACGAGAATGTAAGAAGCCAATGCTCCTCACAACCTCCATCACAGAAGCCAGTCACAACTGCAGTCCTTTCACTCACCTACCCACCAGAATTACACAGGTCTGGTAAACCTTTCAGTACTCTTGCCAATTAGATAGTATTAGTGGCATTTAGCATATTTTCTGTGCTAACAAGGAAGAATGTTCTCATGGATAAAGTTAGGACTGGGACTCAGGAGCTTTGGGTTTAATTCCCTGCTCTTCCACAGACACCCTGTGTGACCTTGGGAAGGTTAATCTCTTTGTCCCTCAGTTCCCCATCTGAATAATGGAGAAAATAGTTTCTTCCTCCCAACTCTTTGTCTGTCTAATCTATTTCGGAGTGATCCAGAACCAATAGGAGTCTTTGCACTTACATTTTAAACAATTTGAGGTTGGGACTGTCTCTTATTATGTGCTTATACATAACCTAGCACAGTTATGGCCCAAATTGTGGTAGGAGTCTCTAGATACCACTGTAATACAAATAATGAAATAGTAATAATAAAGGTATTGTTATGTGGTTGCTATAGTTTCACTGAAGCAGGTTTTCTGGAAATAAGCATTCAGATAAATTGTGTTTGCACATTTGCTAATTTATATTCACAAAAGGAGCCACAACTGAACACACCAGTGTATCCATCCAGATCTGAAAAGACATTTCAATAAGTGCGAACACAAGCCTTCCTGCCTGATCATTTTTGAAATGCACTCTGCACCGGCTAGAATCAAATAAAGTAACATTATTCTGGAATGGTTTTTTAAACCTGCAGTGTCAAATTTAAATGTTAAGGAATAATGTGAATTGCCAGGAAATTTAATAAATGTAGTACAAATATTCATTCTACAGTTTACAGTACTGTGCTCTACTTTTAACAAAGCCAAGGTTTCATTTCAAACAAACTGTCATGAGATATGCCATTTGATACTTGTTGCTTAAGTTTATGGAGCTAATGAATACTAAGGGAATCTGCCCAATAATGGGAATACACTTCTCTGCCCAAATCTTCTTCCAAGCTATTGGTAGCGTACATACCTTTAACAAATTAGGGTGACTTTATCTGGTTACTGCACCTCTAAAATCTGTACCACTAGGCCAGCTAAATTGTCAGTTGCAGATGAAACAGAGACTGAGCTCTGGCAGGAGCTCGCTCTTCCCTCCCTCTCTCTCCCTGCCTCCGTTCCAGGGAAGAGGGGTCAAAGTAAAATTTCTGCTCACACCCCTAAGCCACTTTGAGGCCTGGCAATCTTGTACCAGCTTTGGGATATTTATGACATTGCATTTAGCTGCCTTTCTGGTCACAGTCTTAACAACAATGTGCAAAATATGCAGTCTTGACTGGGTAAGCCAGACTCTTATTAGAAAGAAGGAAAAAGGAAAGAATAAATAATGTAGGGAAGGGAAAGGGCACATTTTAAGGGTGGAGACAAAATTTCACATTCCAGATGGTGGTCAGGATTTTGATGGTGCCAGTGCAGGTAACAGAGTCACCTGGGTTCCTCTCTCTGTTCCAAACTAGTCAGCGCATCTCTCAGGATTAGGATGAAGAAGGCCCAGAATCCCAGAAGACAGTGGGGCTAACAGTCATGATGGCAAAAGTTGCTCCTTCCACTTCTTTTGTCTTTCAGTCAACCAGAATTTGCATTTCCTCATTTCAGTCAGCCAATGTTATGGTAGCCAAAGTCTCGCTTTAAGGTCCCCAAAAGGCAGTGATGGGCAGAATAGCCCATCCCCTTATTATTTTATCTACCAATAGGCCTAATTTCTGACACACTAATTTTGATTCACTGTTTTCCGGTCCCACACTTTTCTTGTTTACCGGGCATAATATTAACAGAGTACTTGAGTTATATCAGCTGCCTTTTGTTTTGACTAATTTAGGCTGTCTTATCTCCCTTTTGCATCTGTTTCCATCAACATTTGTTGTTTATAGGCTATTGTGACATTTAATGAAATTTTACTCACTTTTTACAGTTGAGATTGTAGTTAGGGTAAATTTGTAGATCCAATTATTACAACAGTAGCACTTTTAAAAATGACATCAGCGTATCTGCCAGTCAATGGACTGATTAAGGTGCAGAACACATCCTTAATTTACAGTGAATTCAGTGGAAATAGAGGATGCTCAGTACCCATCAGGACAAACATATTTAGACATATATTATTCCTAGTCTTTTTTCTTCTTAAAAGTCATGGTGCACCATAGCTTAATATGGGAAAATGTGCCCAGATAGGTACCACTATCTTTACACAAGCTCCTTGGAGTCCTGATTGTGGTTTTCTTTCCTTCATAATGGCTCACAAGTCCAACACTTTTCCTAAAAACAACCCAGCGATATTTATTAGAAAACAGAGAGAACACTTAAGAAAACTAAAAGTTGAACCAAATACATTTGGGTGAGTTTGGTAGCTATGCATAGCCTACCACCTCAACTTAAAATTTTGACATTCCAAATACTTTATTGTACCTCCAGCTAATGTTGATCAGAACACAGGGAAGCCTCCTGGAATCTTTGGATAATTTGGCTCCCAAACTCGAACAAATGTCTACTGAGTACATGCAAACTGGGATTTTTTTTGAGGTTTTTTAACTTGGCTAAATTAGGGGAGATTTTCACAGGAATGAAATGGTTCATCCCTGACATCAGGGACCATATTGCCCCTTTACCAAATTTCAAGTCCATGCTCCAATGCATGGAAGTGCTACAGCATCTAAAGAAAACAAGTGGGAGATCATTTTTTAAATCATGGGCAAAGCAATATATTTACCCGTAATCTTATTCTAAGAAATAACTATTTTAGCAGGAACTTTCCTATAAATAAATAATTACATGAAGACATAAATAAATTCAGCCCTGAGGCAGACAGCCAGTATGGAAAATTTGGTCCCAAATGCTTAAAGTTTGGGTAAGTTATAAATAATAAGTGAAAACAAGATTTCATACAGTGATGTGTTGGCTGCCTTTATCTACAGGTGTCATTACCTATGTTGCCTATATTAAATGATACAAATACCTTACATATCTGTAGTGCCTTCTCTTTGAGAACCTCAAATGTTTTATAAGCAATAGTTAATGAACCCTTTTCACAAAATAATAACTAATAGCTGCTGAAAGTTGTTAATGTATTCTGATAGCTATTTAGCTGCGTTAGATCATTATCTCAGTCTGGATCCTAGCAGCAGTCAGTAAAAATAACATGAGAATTAAATGAAAACTTCATTGGCACTCCCAGTAGAGTAGCTAAGTAGCCAAATGGGAATGAGGATTGAACGATCCATTCATTCCTAAAGATGTTTGTGACAAAGCAGGGTCCAATCCAGACTAAGAGAAGCTGTGTTATTCCTGCCTCGTAACCCTGGGTGCTTTACAATGCCTTGCTGAAGCTGCCCCCACCTGAGCCACTCACAAATAGCCTTCCAGCATGCAAACCACACCTTGAGTGTCTGTGTGTAACTGCAGCCTGCCAGCCACATTTGGGTTACACGCTCTGGGTCTCACCAGTGTTGGTTACACTGCAGGGTGACCCCAACACAATCCCAGTCTTAGATTTCCCTCCAGAAATATATGTCCTGTACTGCCTAGCCCTCTGTGGAACAATGCAAGTCATATTTTTTTTATTAGAGAATAGTATTCACACAACTTGTTACCCCAAATGGATTTTCCCAGACACTTCAATTTAAAGACACTGGATTAGATAAAACAATAAAACAAGATTATTAACTACAAAGAGACAGATTTTAAGTGAGTACAAGTAATGAGGCATAAAGGTCAGAAATGGTTACAAGAAAAATAAAGTTAAGACATTTACTAATACCTAAAAACAAACTATAGCAGATTCAAGTAAAGTTTCTCACCATATGCTTTCAACAGTCTTACTGATCAAATCTTGTAGGTCAGGACCCCTTCTCCCACAGTCCAGTGAAAGCTTTCTTTGTTGCTTCAGGTGTAGTGAATGAGATTGGCAGGGAGAGAGAAGTGGGGTATCTTGGGGTGTTTGTCTCTCCTTTTTATAGTTTAAATCCTCCTCTTGAAAAAAATTTTCAGCTGGGCACCAGGAGACAAAAGTCTACGTAGAGTCTTTGCTTTTTTCTCACCTGTTTGATCTTCCTTTGTTTTCCTTCCTGCTTGGTGACCCTTTAGTGCTTAAAAGCAAATTAAGCAGTGCACACATTCCTTTGTTTAGGACAGACCTGTTTGCCAACTTCTGTTTATGGGGTTTAGAACATGTGATAACATCATAGAGTGGAACCTTATATCTTTGCATACAATGTTGCCACACATATTTTACATCCCTCAGCCCGCGTCACTTCCCGCAGCCCCCATTGGCCTGGAGCGGTAAACTGCAGCCAGTGAGAGCTGTGATCTGCCGAACCTGTGGATGCGGCAGGTAAACAAACTGGCCCAGCCCGCCAGGGGCTTACCCTGGTGGGCTGCAGGCTAAAGATTGCCGATCCCTGAGATATACAATTCCAGAGCTTTCATGCTGACTTCCTTGAGGAGTAATAGTGTTCAGCTGGGGGATAAAGTGAGGCATTCTGTTTAGCAGAGGACTAAAAGTAAGGATTGTCAAATGAACAAGGGATGAGGGGTGGGAGTCAGCATTGCTGAATTACACTTATAAGTGCATTTTAAATTGGACATCAAAGTACTATTTAATTTGTAAAGTAGAAGAATAAGAGCATAAATAATAAAGGGCAGTGATTTCTTTGGAGGGGAGAAACCCAGGAAATTGTTGCCTCACTCAGTAAACAAAGAAATCTGTTCACTGGCTCAGGGCATTCACTAATAGCATGCCTCCTTGCTATGCTCATCTGTGGCTTGCATTATTATTTGACAAATATATTGGGTGAGATTTTCAAAAATGCTCAACATTGGCTGAACTGCTCCCATTGGAATTAATTGTAAAACTCTCATTCAAGAGTGCTATTAGGCCAACAGTGAACACTTTCTAAAATTCCACCCACTATGTCTTTGTATTTTAACTTGGTTCTCAGATTCAAGCACATTGGGTTGGATTTTCCCCTCCCTAGGAGTTTTATAAATAAATCACTGCAGAGAGGAATATTAGATAATGAGGAGTGGTATAAAAAGGTGAACTGATTGTTCCTATTCACCTTTGCCAGCAATATAAGAATAAAATACCATTCAGCATTAAAACAAAATTAATTTTAAAATGGAAAATGTTTACACATATGTATAATCCTTGGAACTCATTGACCCAAGATATTAGTGAGTCAAACAGCTTAGTGAATTTCAAAAGAGGATCGGATCATTATATCAATGAGAAAAATGTCTTTGCTAACACTTGCTAGGGTAATATTTCAAGGGCTATTAATCATGTTTTAGAAGGTAGGTTGATCACTAGTTCGAGTCAGGAAGAAATGTTTCCTATGATTCTGATGGGGCAATACTGAATGATTCAAGGGAAATTTCAGAATCCCATAGTGAGCCTACTTGATTGATACTATATGAGAAACATTATAGTGGACTACAATAACTATTGGTTTGTATTGATATGGCAAGTTTTGTGTACTTCTTTTGCTTTGTTAAAACATAGAAAGGGTGAAAGATGGATGGGGCGTTCTGCTGTTGAAATAAATGAAAAAAACACAATGATTTGGAATCTGCAAGGGAAAATATGCTTAGATTTATTTTATCTAGGACAGTGGTGGGCAACCTGCAGCTGGCAGGGTAATCTGCTGGCGGACTGCCAGACAGTCTGTTTGCATTTGCACAGTTGCCTGCAGCTCCCAGTGGCCGCAGTTCACCGTTCCCGGCCAACAGGAGCTGCAGGAAGCGGCGGCCAGCACGTACCTGCGGCCTGCGCTGCTTCCCGCAGCTCCCATTGGGTGGGAACGGCAAACCATGACCATGCAAACAAACTGTCTGGCAGCCTGCCAGCAGATTACCCTGACAGACCGTGTGCGGCCCGCAAGCCACAGGTTGCCTACCACTGATGTAGGAGCTTAATTTTTTCCTTTGACCATTACATATTGATTCAGTGTACATCATGTCCAAACATGCAAGGCAAAGCCCTGGTATACTACCTCTGTTTGAATTTGAGGATATTTGCTGCAGTGTGAATTTGTTTTGAGCAATTCTTTGCAACTGAGAAGATACATTCGGTAACATTCCATAAATCTGTAAAATCAACTTCCAAGGCTGTCTGCCTCATCTTGCCCTGAGGTCAGGATAGCTGTCATATTTCATTTGTTGTTTTCTATTATGTGTGCTCACTACTTTTATTGCCCTTTTAAAGTGATTCATGCCTATCTTTCATATAAAGATTCCTGCCCATATTCTTCATTCTTTTAAGGACTTATTCTGATTCACAACCTCCTGTGGTTATCTCTTTTGTGTTATGCCTATTACTTCCAATTCATCCTTGGTTTCAAGTAGTGCAGCAATTAATTGATCTTTCTTTGTTTGTCCAGCAGTGAGTGACAGTTTTCTGAATATTTCTTCTCCAAGAAGAGATGTAGCATTTCAACACCTCGTAATTCTTACCAAAATATTTGTTTTTTCCCAGCATCTCCAAACAGCTTTAACTGTTCTGTTCATTCCCTCTTAAGCACTTGGCATTGCCACTGTCGGAAAACAGAATGTGGGGATAGATGGACCTTTGGTCTGACCCAGTATGGCTGTTCTTATGTTTGTTTGCTCTTTCTTTCTTTTTAAACCTGTGATGACCTTCTAGTCTCAGTTTCTGGGACACAGTTTTCATTTTACATTACTTATATAAAGTCTTCTAAGGATACATGAGGTGACACCTAGGTCTATCATTACTTTTCCTGTGAAGTTTTTTATTTGTTTCTTAATCAGTTGTTCAAGATGAGATTACCTGAATAATTTTCTTCTGAAGAATGAGGATATTAAAGGCGTTAGAATTTAATGTTCCATTGTCTTTAATGAAAATAGTTTCATGGTGATGCGCAGAATGAATGAAAAGATCATTTCAAAGGGACATGAGTATTTTAAAGAGACAGTATGTTGATATCACTATTCTGTATGTACCTTTTTCTATTAACTTTGATTTGATATAATATATGTTCTTTTCGCTGAGGTAGTCTGCATGTGAGATGTTCTCTGCTACATACCAACTCCGTGAGCCATTTTCACACATAGTGAATGCAGAGTGACATTCTTGCGTAACACACAAATACTATTTGGCCCTTTTATTGTCCTGTAGGTAAATATATATATAATTTACCTCTAACTGGAAAGTTGGTACCACCCTGTTGCTCACACAGATCAGATGACTGTATACCTGTATGATGTCTCTTTAAACAAAAGCTCACTGTTGTAATGATTATGGTTTTGTTTCAGATATGTACCTGGCAAAGATTTGTAAACTTGTTAATACTTCCTAAATAAATAAATAAATAAATAACCGTTTTTAAAACAGGTAGATGTACTAAATTAAGCACAGAAAGGGTCAGATACACATACACAAATTCAATGTGGGGTACTTTCTGATGATCACTGCTCTTATTTGCATTTTCATCCTCTTGTGTTGTATAGGCCACTCACTTGTTGACAGTGAGCAGGAGTCTCTGGCCATAACCAGCTCCCTCTGGCCACCACTGTCCAGTATGTCTTAGTGGAGAATTGGGGCCAATGTACTCAGTTTTGGACTTCTACTTAAAGATTCAAAGGTGTCCCTTTGTTTGGTTTTTCTTCTAATCTTCACATAACCTCTATATTTTCTTCTAGTTATAATGTATGTCTATAATTGAAAACAAAGCTTGAATCTGCCTAGTTTAACATTTATTTTTCTCTTTATTGCTATTTTGAAACAAAAAGTAATCAGCTTTTGAAAAGGCATTGCAAGGGCTTCAGTTTTCGGATGTCACATTGAAGGATTCATGCAGGGTTCATGCACTTGGCAACATTCAGGGCACACCCTGAGTGTTGTGTAGGAGCAGTGCACACACGGCTCCTCTCAAGGGCATGAACCTTGGAAACTCGCCCAGAGGACATGAACCGTGGGAAGCCTCCCAGAACTGGGCTCAAGGCCCGAGAGCAAGGAATGCGGTAGATAGAAATTGGTAAATAAGAATATTAAACAAAGCCAGTGTATTCCTTTTATCTGTTGGAGTATGTAATGCACAGGAGGAGGGGGAGAATAAAAGAGAGGATGGAAAGCTGACAAGGCAGACCAGCCTGCTTGCTTGCTTAAAGCCTGGTTCTGTCTTGTATTTGGACCGCAACATCACATAACAACCCGGGATGAATTAAATCACATTTTCCAAAGGGCATTTACCCTGTTTAAAGATGGTTCGTGGTATCTGAGGCTACCTTCATCACTGAGACTTTACCTTACAGGAAGTTTTTATTCTGTTGATAAGGTGCAACTGGTTCAATAACAGAAAACTAGACTCTGCAGGAAGCTAGAACTTGAAGTTGATGGGATGTTCAAAATGATGTTTTCAAGGCTTATTCAAGTGAAAAAAACACAAAAGTTTTTGTTTGGGTAGGTTGCAGGTGGCAGGACATGATGACGATAACGGAGATATTCAAAGAAAAGGATGCAGTTGATTGCTTTGAGTGTAAACTTCAGCTTAATATCACAGTCAACTTTTTAAGTGTTTTGGACAACCCAGACGAGATCTCTTTTTTACAAGCTAAATGTATTTTTTAATGCCTTGTATGTTGTCACATATTTGTCTGCAGCCACTTAGAACCCGATTTGAGATTCATTTTGTTTATGTCAATACTTATGGCAGATCCTTATGTACTGTGGGTTTTGCCATTTTTTTTAAAAAAAGGAACTTGCATTACAAAACTCCTGGTATTATTCTGATTTGCAGATTGTTGCTCACTTCAGAAACATATGGTCAGTGCATAATCAATAGGTAGCTGCATATCTGAGGGTAAACAAAACCATTTTTTTGTTAATTCAGTTGACTTTGTCACCACTCTGTCAAAGAACAGGAGATGTCAGGGCTTCCCTGGCTGGACGAGAAATTAGTGACATGGAGTCTGGGTATCATTTTAGTGTAACTTGTTTTAATTACACATATACACCAGCCCCAGTTTCAAAAGAGATGTAGGACCAGATTTTTAAAGGTATTTAGATGCCTAAAGATACATATAGGCAAATAGCAGGATTTTCAAAAGAGCATGAACAGGTTCAGTGCATAACTCCCAGTGATTTCAAGGGGAGCTAGGCTCCTAATCTCTTTAAGTGCTTTTGTAATTGCCAGTAGGCACCTGTCTGCATTTTTAGGTGCCTAACTCTCTTTCAGAATCTGGCCCTAAGTTATTAATGTAATTTTGAAAATGTTACCCTACTTTACTAACTTGATGAAATCATGCATGCCCCTTTTTGATATCTTGCTACATGGAATCACAGCAGCAGAGCTGAATTTAGTGGAAACTGCTCTGAGACCTTTAAAAGAATAAACACCACCACATTATTAAAGGAACAGAATAATGGAGATCGAGGCTCAGGCAATCTAAAGAAAACACAGTTCTACTCTGGAAAGTGTCTAAAAGTGGCACCTGCTTACACAACACATCTGCTCTTCTCAAATAATAAGAGTCACATCTGCTGAGTTTAGTGGCAAAAAATAGGTTTTTACTATTTTTCCTCATGTTTACCTGCACCCTAAACTACTAAGAGTGAGGAAGCTGGATTCAGTCCTTCCTGAGCACCAGCTACAGAGATATTAACTAAGTTCCAGTTACAGAGCTAAGCAATTACATCTGTGTAAAGTCTCTGGTGGTACTACAATGGCACAAGTGTCAATGAAAGCATAATCTGAACACAGTGAGGTGACATAACTGTAAACGAGGTGTAATTTGGCGTGGAGAACCTTTGTTACTGTATAAAAGAGAAGGATGCAGCTGGGCTCTGAGGCTGAGTTTCCAGGGTTTGCAATTAAAGATGTAGAATCTCCTTCCTTAGAGGTTTTTAAGGTCAGGCTTGACAAAGCCCTGGCTGGGATGATTTAACTGGGACTTGGTCCTGCTTTGAGCAGGGGGTTGGACTAGATGACCTTCTGAGGTCCCTTCCAACCCTGATATTCTATGATTCTATGTCTTTCTACTTGTTAGCTAAGCACTTTTGATTGAGCATTGAGGCACAGTAAATGTAGAATCTATTACACCATTTTTACATAGCCACTTGCAAACTATAATAGCATTTAAAATAATGTTTTGGTTGAAGCCTGCCCACTGAATGATGGGAATTGTGGTCAATCTGATCCTAGGAAGATAAAGACTGAAGTACACAGCATCTTCCCAGGCCCACTAGAGAGGACAGTGTTCAGTTCCTACAGCATTTGGAATTACTGGATGAGGAGGGTGTCACAGGGTGTGCCTGCCCTATAGAGTCCCCTCATGACCTAATGTGGTGCTGCAGTCACTCCCTGACTCAGTTTCCTTTCTCTCAGGACCCCTTAAGATCTCTGTACTGTCCAAAAGGGCTTAGGGGTTGTACAGCCTTCCTTCTTGGGGCCCTGTATTTCTCTGGGAGTGTCTTTATTTATGACCAACTGAGCCGTCATGGCCTTTTATTAAACCCAGGTGCTTATTATTCAATTAACTGTCCAGGTGGGCTTGTTCCCTTTAAATTAGCTCATCGGGGGGTAGCCTGGGCCTATACTCTCTTGAAAGAGCCCAGTAACCCTGTGATTAATGCAAAATCCCAAGGCTGGTTATGCAGAGACCAACCTTGATCTCCTGGAGAACAGGGGGAGAGACTGGTTTTACCTGCTTTCAGGAAGCTGGGAGACAAAGCCTTATTTTTTTGGTACAAAGGGCTAGTTTAAACAGACTTGGGGCCTTCCATCTGATTCAGCAAGTAGGCAGCCCCTTTAGTCCAAGGTGTCGTGTCTCCACCCCTTGCAGACAGTTGGAAGGACTTTGGCCTACCAGAGTCCACTGGCCTGATGGGTGATTTCTGGTACATTTAATAAGTATGTAGGACCTTTTATTGTTAAATACCTTTTCTATGATGCTTTTGCCCTACAAATAAATGTACTCCACTGAGAAAGAGCTGTGTAGTAACTTGTAACTGCTGGGACCTGCTCTTTGTCCTCAGAGAGGAAACAAAGAACAGGAGCTGGTCGGTAGACAGACTGGCTTGTTGGGGATATGACAGTGTAAGGCAGAGAGCAGCATTTAAACACTGGTAGTGGAACATGAGTCCCTGCCCAGAGACAGAGGCGGGCTGGAGGCCTGAGACCTGGATACTCCTGAAGTGGACCACAGGTGCAGTCATCCTGAAACTGCCACAAGATAAAAAGAGGGATGGATGTCACATGCAAATGATAAAGAATCAGAAACAGAGTTGCTTTCTCCTAACACTGAGCAAGGAACCTTATTAGAAAAAGGGAAATAGTACGATCACTAAAGCTACTTTGGGTCTCTCTGCTTCACTGTACAGCTTTCTTTTAGCACATTCCCCAGCACCTCTCCTAGGCTTCCTGCTACAGGGAATTAAGGGTGAGCTTTCGGATGTGGGTAGGACCCAGGCTATACTAGGCTTCTTGTGGAAGCTTATCTTTACATTTTAGTGGGGGAGCCGGACTGTGAATTAAGAATATAGGAATTGCCAGACTGGACCCATGGTCCAGTTAGTCCAGTCTCCTGTTTCTAACAGGGGTCAACATTTATAGGCAGGTGCAAGAATCCCACAGGTGGCAACTCTGGTGTACTCTGTCCCCTGTGAAGGACGCATCCTAATATCTAAAAATTTGAGATTTGTTTATATCCTAAAGCATGAGATTTTTATCCCTTCCAAACCTCTTCCTTTGCATTAACTATTATAACTGAATATTCTGCTTAGCATTGGCTCATGAGTGTCAACAGCTATATTTGGATTTAAAATGGTATCCTGAAATCCAAAGTGAACGTAGGTCTTAGTCTCTAGGCATGATCCTATCCAATATATCTGTCAATTCAGGTGATACAACCCCATATATAGTTCATTTTTTAAAAAAAGAATCTGCATTTTTATGTCAGCAATGAGAAAAGCTGATTTGGTTTGCTGAACCAAAAGTTTGCTATAACAATTCTTCCATAACAACGGTTTGTTCACTCAACCCTACAGCTATATTTAAAATTACAGCTTACATTCTTGTAGTAATAGCTATTCACCACACACATTATTTTCTACACTGAATGCCTTTTCTTCCTGCATGTGACATAAAGACCCCCGTTTACAAAGGCTGAATGCCAGGTTATTATTGGCTACAATGGAATTTATTCTTGAAATACCACACCTTGACAGTTAACACCAGAAAGGGCAATATTAAATCAGACCACATGAGTTGTTTCTAGTGTACTATACCATAACGCTGCGTTACGCTGTTCCTGAAATTGTGTATCCCTCTTAGTGTTGTGATGAATGCAGTTGTCTATAGCTGGTATGCTACTGGAAAGATGTAATAGAAAGGCAAGCTGTTGTTTGCTTTTCTTAATACCTTGCGTTTTGAACACTTTAGGATTATTATTTCAGCATATCAGACACCGCTCCCCTTGGAAAGATTTAAGGGATGATCTCCCTTTCCTTTCAAAATGGAGAGACTGCATATAACACAGGTCCAGGGGCAGGGCCTATTTTTTTGTTCTGTGTTTGTACAGCACCTAGTACAGTGGGGCCCTGGTATACTACAGGGGCTCCTAGGGACTATCAGAGAATAATTAAACAATGTTTCAGTCAGCTAGTGTAGGGTAAGATTGTCCCAGACCCATGGGCAATGAAGAGTTCTCCCTTGTGAGGTCTGCATGAGTCCCAGAAGCAAGTGCAGTTGGGAGAGCACAGATTGCTCCCATTGTGCAGAGATCCCAAACCAGGTGGTGGTGGGTGGGCGGGGGGCAGGGAAGAGATATAGCCCTTCCATACTGGGGACAGTAGGCTGAAGAATAGTGTAGCCTGCAAAGCAGGGAGCCTGGAACGGGATTATAGCTCAGGGAGGTTCCCCTTGGGCAGGGGACCTAGGAATCTCACCGAATGTATTAGCAATTGTGGTAGCAATCATTTTCCTTGTGAAGTTCTTGGTCTTCACTTCCATATAGTGGAATAGCATCATCTGTGACAAATCAAGTCCAGAGACCTTACACAAGAAAATACCCCAATTATTTCACATTTTTATTGTACTGTTAACAGAAGCTAGATTCTCCTGGCATTCACCTAAGTCACCGGGCTTAAGCAGCCTTGCCCTTTCCTCTCACACACACCTGGTGTGGCTCACATAAAGGCCAGGCAATCACAGTGTCTGTGGTCTGGGATCCCTGCCCCTTGTGCATGGTTGGTGCCCCAAAGGGAGAAAATGGAGGGAAAGAAGCCAGGGCCATGGACCCATCCCCCTCTGCACCAGCCTGTGAAGTAGGACAAGCATGCAGCTGGGATCAATAAAGATGTAGTACCAGGCCCCTCCCTATGCACACTGGCAGCTGTGGGAGGTGTTTGCACCCCTGAAACAGAAAACTGCTTGGTTTTTCCCCGGAGTGCTGCAACTCCACACCACCTCCACTGGAGGGCTGAGTCTAAGAGGAACTTGCTCTCCTCTGTGTGACTGGCCAGCTCATGCGGTTGATGCTGGATAGGGAGATATTCTCAAGTGCAGACCCTAGAAAAGTATGTGGTCATTCTGTGTTTGCGGTTCTTGCATCCTCCTCCTTTTCACATACCAGCCAAAAGCGAATAACAATGAACCCCCAAATCTGAGTTATGGTAAATGCTCACTGTCAAGGTTCCTCCCCCACTCTGAACTCTAGGGTACAGATGTGGGGACCCGCATGAAAACCTCCTAAGCTTACTCTTGCCAGCTTAGGTTAAAACTTCCCCAAGGTACAAATTAATTTTATCCTTTGCCCTTGGAATATCCACTGCCACCACCAAACTCTAACTGGGTTTACTGGGAAACATAGTTTGGACATGTCTTTCCCCCCCAAATCCTCCCAACCCTTGCACCCCACTTCCTGGGAAAGGTTTGGTAAAAATCCTCACCAATCTGCATAGGTGACCACAGACCCAAACCCTTGGATCTGAGAACAATGAAAAAGGCATTCAGTTTTCTTACAAGAAGACTTTTAATAGAAGTAGAAGTAAATAGAAGTAAAGAAATCACCTCTGTAAAATCAGGATGGTAGATACCTTACAGGGTAATTAGATTCTAAACATAGAGAATCCCTCTAGGCAAAACCTTAAGTTACAAAAAAGACACACAGACAGGAATAGTCATTCTATTCAGCACAGTTCCTTTCTCAGCCATTTAAAGAAATCATAATCTAACACATACCTAGCTAGATTCCTTACTAACAGTTCTAAGACTCCATTCCTGTTCTATCCCCAGCAAAAGCAGCATACAGACAGACGCTTTGTTTCTCTCCCTCTTCCCAGCTTTTGAAAGTATCTTGTCTCCTCATTGGTCATTTTGGTCAGATGCCAGCGAGGTTACCTTTAGCTTCTTAACCCTTTACAGGTGAGAGGATTTTTTTCCTCTGGCCAGGAGGGATTTTAAAGGAGTTTACCCTTCCCTTTATATTTATGACACTCACATTTAAAATCATGTACCATGCTTCCCTTCCAAATACCACATTGCTGTATACCCCATAAAGTCTTCCAGTAATAATAAAAATGCCCCAGATCCTCAGCTGGTATAAATTGGCCTAGCTCTAATGAAGTCAATGGCTCTATGCTGATTGACACTAGCTTAGGACCTGGCCAAATAATAGTGATTTAAAGGAAGTATATTCAAACTTTAGTTAAGATTTAGACGCGCTTTCTATTTAAAGCTGGACAATTCCATGTGCTCTAAAATCCACACAGTTACTCAGATTGTCATGAAACTTGGGGTGCAACATTGGATCATGGTCTAGGATTATTGGTCCAAATTTGGAGTCATATGAGCAAGGAGTTTCTGAGACACAGGCCCCTGAAATAACAGTTTTTCCTAAAAAGCGCCAGAGTTCTGTGGCACCTTGTAGACTAACAGACGTATTGGAGCATAAGCTTTTGTGGGTGAATACCCACCTCGTCGGATGCATATGCTCCAACATGTCTGTTAGTATTGCCACAGGACTCTTTGCCGCTTTTACAGATCCAGACTAACATGGCTACCCTTCTGACAGTTTTTCTTAAGGTTCACAGATTCTATTATATATATATATATATATATTTTGCACAGATCCAGGGATCAAACCAAAGCTCTGATCCTGACACAAGGGTCTCACTTGCTCGAGAGATACCCCCAGTGTGTGCATGGCACCCACTACCCTTTGTGGGGAGGGAGAGAATTAAAAAGAGTGTTTGCCAAAGAGTTTAGCACTCAACATAGGTCCATGCCTTTTGCTCATGTGCCAGAGTATGCTACACAAGGGCAGCCTGAGTGACCAAGAGGATTGCCAGTCAGCTGTGCATCATAGAATCTGTGTAGCTCCAGGGAAGATGTTTGTCATAACCATACAGCTAAGGGTAGCCTAGAATTCCTTCTTACCTGTAAGAGGTTAGGAAGCTCAAATAACCTGGTTGGCAGCTGACCAAAAGGACCAATGGGGAAAGAAGATACTTTCAAATCTGGGGGGGAGGAGCGGCTTTGTTTGTGCTCTTTGTTTTGTGGTTTTTCTCTCGGGACTGAGAGGGCGAGGCAGAAATCTATCTCCTCCAAACAATCCTGAGCGAGTCCCTAATATTACAAAAATAGTAAGTAAAGCCAGGCAAGGTGTGTTAGGTTATCTTTTGTTTTAGCTTGTGAATTTTCCCTGTGCTAGAAGGAGGTTTATCCCTGTTTTTTGTAACTTTAAAGTTTTGCCTAGAGGGGAATCCTCTGTGTTTTGAATCTGATTACCCTGTAAAGTTACCTTCCATCCTGATTTTACAGAGATGCTTCTTTTACTTTTTTCTTTTCTGTTTTTAAGAATCTGATTGGGGTTTTTAGTGTCCCCAAAACCCAAGGGTCTGGTCTGTGCGTCCCTGGTTAACCTATTTGGTTGGCAGATTATTTTCAAGCCTCCCCAGGAAAGGGGGTGAAGGGGCTTGGGGGAATATTTTGGGGAAACAGGAACTCCAAGTGGTCCTTTTCCTGAATCTTTGTCTAACTCACTTGGTGATGGCACCAATACTCATCCAAGGACAGGGAAGGATTTGTGCCTTGAGGAAGTTTTTAACCTAAGCTGGTAGAAATAAGCTTAGGGAGTCTTTCATGCCGGTCCCCACATCTGTACCCCCTAGTTCAGAGTGGGGAGGGAACCCTGACAATGTTCTTGCCATTGTACTTGAATACTACATTGATATTGTAAGTTGAAAGCCCAACTCTAGGCAGAAACCTGTACATAAAAAAGAGGCCATGTTCCTGCAATTTGCCTCTATTAATGATTTTTTTTGTACTTTGAGGATTTGTTCTGAAAATTCAGAAGGCACTCAATTTGTTTTTGAAAAGAAAACAAATTACAAATGTGAATACTTGTGGAGAGGAGGTAGGGAATGAGGAGTGGAGGAGCAGGGGGCAAAAGGGGAGGGATTTGGGGCTGCAGTGAGGGGAGAGGAATAAATGGGGATGGTCAGGGAACAGGGGTTGGGTGACAGGTTAGGGTGATGGGATGGGATACTAGGAGAGGGTGACATGGAAGTGGGTGGCAGGGCCAGTGGAAAGGATTGGGGCTGTGAGTGATTATTAGCCACTAGTAACAAGGAGGGTCGGAGCCAATGTTCCTGCCCCATGTGAGTCAGTATCTGGGGTAGCCCTGTCCTTCTGGTGAGAAGCCAGGCCTGGGAACATTCACCAAGAACGCTCTGCTGACATGGGGCTGAGGGGCTGAGAATGGGAATCTTTGATGCATATCACAGGCTCTGAAGCACTAGGGAGGGGGGAAGGAAACACGCAGTAAGATGAATGGAGCAGTTCACAGGTCTCAGAGCGAGCATACTCCTTACTTGTCAGCCTCACACTGACCTCCCAGCTCTCAGGAAAACCAAAGGGAAAGATGGCTCCACAATTTTCAGCCTTGATCCTCCCTTCAGCTCTGAGTCAGTCACCTCCTCATCCTCCTGTCCCCAGGAATCAGCAGTTTAGGTCAGTGCTCAGTGCAGAGAATATCATAATTACCTTAATTCACCTCCATGCAGGATGGTAACACACAATCAATGTGTTGCTTGTGTATATCATTTGGCAGTAACCCCTGTAGTCAGTGATGTAATGGATCTGCTCAACAGGGATCACATCTCATCAGCAATCTCCCCATTGCACTTCTGGCCAGGTAGGGGGAAGGGTCCTGAACCAGGAAGGGACTAGGCACCTTTGGGGAAGCAGGAACAATGTGGCTAGCCGGGAGCTGTATAGCAACCACCAGGAACTGTACAGAGCCACATGTGTAATAGGCTGTGACAGCTGGACATTACAGCTGGGTGCAGGTCTGCGTGCGACTTATGGGGGAGCAGTAGGGAGCCGGTGCACAGAGGCTCCAGTCAGAGACACTAACTGAGCTTGCCCTGGAATCCTGCAAGTGCCCCTCTGCTGAAAAAGAGATTGGGCTGGAGAGGGTTCCCAAGGCACTAGCTCTGAACCTTGATTGGACTGCCCAAGGGACCCAGACATTTACAGTGATTGCTCACTTGAGCTGTAACCGCTTAACCCTCTGAACCTAGGGTGGTATTTGCAACCCTTCCCTTTCCTGCCAGCCCTAGTAAAATATCCTGTCCCTTAGCCATGGGTCTGAGTGGTTTCTCGACCTACCAGGGCGATTGCCTACAAGGCCTTGCTGCTGAAGCACCTACTGTGCTTGCCTCTGGGTTGTAACACACCTGGCATGCTATTGGCACCTTAGGGGTTTGCTGTACTCCAGTACTGAGCAACCTCAATAATTAAAGTGATTATTGGCCCCAGTCATATGACTGGCACCTTGCCACCCTGGGGCCAGCACATGCAGTCCAGTTTGTTCCCAGCATCTCTGCATGTCAGACCATTAACACAAAGTGGGGAGTTCCTGAATGACCACTAGATAGTAACCAGCTAGCAAGGCCCACTCCAGGGCTAAATACTTAAAGGAAACAATGAAAATACCATTCAGCAAGGTCGCCATTCAAACAAATCAAACCCCTTCACACAGTTTGGAAGATGACATTAAAAATATGCACAAGAAACCTGCCTGTGTCTGAAGCAGGGAGCTACAGGCTGTTCTATGGAATTCTTCAACCATAAACCACACATGCTGAACCTTACAACCACTGCACCTGGGCAAGATCTAGAGATTTACAGCTTTACATGGCCTGTTAACTATTGCCAAACTTTCAAAACAAAAAGGCAGGCAGCAGAATTAACAGGCAGATTAAAATGTCTGGGGCAAACCGTTGCCTTTGTCAGAGGAGAGACTCTGTCCTTCTCTCCAACAGAGCTGGGCTGGGATGTTTGTACCAATTCAATGTTAACAAAGTTCAGGGCATGTCGGTCTGGGGTTTTGCCTTGGGGCCTCTCCCTCCTATCTGCAATGGTGATGGTGGGAAGAAACAGAGGAAAGTCATTTAAATCCATTGTCTTGTGACAGTTTCACCACCTTCATTCTGCTTGTCTGCATTATAACAGAAGATAACCAGACAAGCAAATTACATTATCAGGAAGAATTTAGCAGCTCCCCTTCCCTGGCCCTGAGAGGAAATCCTGTTCTTCACACAACTTATTTCTTTATATTTAACCCCTCTCCTTTTGCCTGAATTTCTTCTAGTCATAAACTTTAGTTCTGCTCCCTCTAGAGATGGTGTGCTTACTATTTGATGAGCAATGTCCATTCATTTTACCTTACCCTGGCCTCAGATACAGATGAAAAAGCTCTTTCTCGCCCTGTGCCTTGCCTGTGCATCTGTCCATTGACTTCTGTCCATCCTTCCACTCTTGATCAACTCTGATCATGTAACAGGGATGAAAATTTCATGCCTACATCTATGGAGAACAATTTTTCAAAGTATCCCTTAAGTTTTAGAAACACAAGAAGAGTCAGGTAGCCCCCAGCACCTCCTGTTCCTCTCTCCCTGTGCAACTCAGATAGTTCCAGAACTGTTCCCAATTTGACATCACAAAAGGACTGTGGATTTCTGAGGCAACCAAATATGGCAAACTGCAGCCACTTGGAGCTGTGGGGGGCCGTGCCTGCGGACAGTCAACATCAGCAAAATGTCTCGCAGCCCGCAATCAGATTACCTTGATGGGCTGCATCTGGCCCTTGGTCTGCAGGTTGCCCACCACTTGTCTACATTGTCACTGTGTCAGCCTAATTACTTCAACCATGACTCTACACCAATTAGGGAGGTAGTGTTACTAAATCGGTGTAGACAGGCACTTATATCGGCAGGAGCCAAATTTAAGTTAAGACACTTCCACAGTTAGGTCAACGCAAGGTAGCATAGACCAGGCCTTAGTGTCAGTGTTTTTGTCTGCATAACTTAGGCATTTAACCACAGGTCTCTGCCATACTTTGCATTCTACTGCAGCATTCGTGATTCTTAATTGATATAGCAACACCTCTAATTGTAATGACAGAGCAATTTCCTGATTGCCAGTGTGTAAGACAGGCAGGGAATATTACTCATGAGCAATCCATAACCTTTAACCACTATATTAACACCTTTAATTGAAACTAGCAAAGTAGACTGGAAACCATCCCAACAATACGGGCTGAGCCATTATGATCATCCCTTTAAAGTGACAGAATGCTTTTCTATCTTAATGGGAAAAACATCTCCCTATTCACATGCTTTGATTGTGTAAATAAATCATTAAAAATTAACTGATCTGTGCTATTCTGATGAGGTTATATGACATTCCTTGCTACTATCCTGAGTTTCTGCAGGATCCCTTCAAAGTGTATTGAATAATCTCCCACAGGAAGTGGTCAAAACCCTCTTCTGGATCCTTTAAATGTAAAATTTTACAAAACACCACAGGAAACAATTCCTTCCTTGGCAGGGAGAAGGAAGAGATGATCTAAATAAGTCTTTTCCATTTCTAATTTTTATGGCTCTGCCATTCTCATGGCAATCACTCCTAATCATCATACAGATCAGACATGATTTAAAATTTTTCAAATCAGTCCATACAATGCTTACTGGCTAGAATAGATCCTGAGAGGTGCCGAATGTTCCCACAACTTTCACTGATGTCACTAGAGCTCCCTAGAAAAATCAGCTGAAATATTTTTTTTGTCTGAGAATTTTGAAACAGGAGTAGATTTTAATTTTTCTAAGGGTGGCAATATGAATGATCTACTTTGACTTTTTTCAGCATATAGTATTTATAAAAATATTAAAAGACACATTTTTGGAGGTTTTTACATTCACAATTTTACTTATTCAGATATGAACTGGTGGCCAGAGAGAGGGACCACTGTGAGTCAACACACTTTCCTAGTTCATGTGAACAAGTCTATTCCAGAATTACTATGATACTGCTGGTATTTCAAGGTCATTCAACATTTCCTTCTTTCCTCACCCTGAGAGTTTTAACTACACTGGTCTGTCACATTAGCACATAAGATTTGGGGTATTTTTATTGTCCAGTTATTTCTTGCCAAAATGCATTCTCTTGAATACTCTCTATTTGCATTTCTTATATCCTATATTTCCTAGCTGAACTCTTTTTAACATCTTCTGGCTCACTGATTTCAGAATTACTAATTATTTTTTCATTCTCCATTATCATTGCTTTCATCTCATACAGTTCATCTCAAGAACTCCAATACTCTCTTTAAGAAGCTAGAATATCTTTTTTTTTCCCTTGATAAGCCAACTCTTTTGTTAGGACTTCATTTAATGCTGTTGTGTAAAACCTTTAGCTTCAACTGGTTTTAAATCACTGTAGCCCCATTAGCTTCAAGAGCTACACCAATTTTTACGCCAGCTGAGGATCTGCTCCAGTGTCTTCTTCCTTCTTGATTTTAGCTGGTTCTTCTGTATGGTGCTGATATATTGTTACATAATGTGCCTGTGTGCATCAGTTTCTCCATTTATTTCTAGTGTCATTGGTGGGTACTGTTGATGTCAATTAGTATTTTAATACTGACTTCAACAGGAGCAAGATTAGATCCTTAAAGCAGTAATGGACTTCCTCTTGGCCATTAGCTGGGTTACAGACATTTGTGGTTTGTGGTTTGTGAGAGAGGCTGGGGGGAAAGGAATTGAAGCTAACGCCAGGTGTATATGCAGTTTTTGTACTGGTATAACTAGGTTGGTTAGGGGAGTGACTTTTTACCAAAATAGTTATACTGGTGCAAGCCCGAGTGTGGGTGCAGTTATACTGGTATAACGGTGCCTTATACCAATCTAGCTTACTCCTCTTCCTATACAGGAACAAGCTAAATCACCATAAGCACTTGTATGCTAGTATAACAGCCTCCATATTATGGGGGATCTACCACTTTAACTAGACTGAGCTAGTAGCTGTTGTGTGTGGGCAAGGCCAAAGAGGTGTTTTGCTGGCTGGGTGCCACCATTCACCAGCTTAGGAGAGGGGGATGGGGTCTACATTAAAGGTTTTTGGGGTTTTAGACAATGTGGCCTCCTCTCATTTTTTTATACACCTGATGTTACAATATTTAAAGGAAACAGAATCAATGCTATGTAGAGCTCATAGGTAATGGGTTGGGGCTTGCAGCTGGGAGGTACTGAGCACTTCCATTGATTACGGTTATTTATGATACTTGTAGGGGCGCAGCAGCTCTTGATACCTGGCTCCTTGGGCCTGACTCCAATGCCAATGTGTTCGTAGCACAACTCCCATTGATGGGAGCAAGTTCAGGTTCCTTTTTGCCTCTGCACAGTAACCCAATTTTCACCCATTGGCGCATGGAAGTAGTTAGTTTTGTGTCATGGTGCCTACACACAATATTCTTCTGGGTTATTTTGAATGATTTTATATGTTTACATTTGCCTGTTCCTGCCTCTATTTTAACTCTGACAATAGTTTTTCAAGCATATAGATTCCCTCACTAAGAATGCAGTGAATTCAACTGGACCATTGCCCTAAGCATCCCTCATTTTTATTGTCTCAGCCAGCATAGTTCTTTTATTCCTTTATACTATACACTCTTTTTTTTGCAAAAATGATTTCTAATGAGACAGTTTTTACATCACACCATGGGCCTTATTTTGTCTTGAATTATGCTTTGTCTTCATAGTTACACGTTTACATTTATTGTTTTGGAGGCAGCAGAACTGTAGGTAGGGGAAGGGAAATTTAAAAGTCTCCAAAAGGTAAGGATAAAAGCAGCTCATCATCTTAAAATGAAATGTTAAAGTGTCAGATGTCCCCTCTTGTGAAATTATGATTTACCATATTTATATACAGTTCCTCAAAGTATGAACATGGTGCTTCAGTAATGACTATCATTAGCTAATCCAAAGAATCTATTTCATTGGTGTCCAATCAGTTATACATTTTCAGGATCCTACTGTTTGGTGTCTTTGAATAATGTTTGTCTGGTATTAACAGTGTTGTAGGCATGTTAAGATCTATAAATCTCCATAAGTGATTTTCGTATTCCAAAACATTGTTCAGTCCAATTATTTTCAATGTTTCCTGCTGTAGTTCTTAAATAAAAATAGGTACAGCATAGAGCTAAGAACTATGAACTCTCTTATGTAGAGTTATGTAACCTGGAAGCCTTTGGCAGGATTCTGCTCTCAGATATGCCTGTAGTTCTGCTTGACAGAGAGCCGGATTTGACCCTTTACTCGTCCAAGAATTAACTCTTAATCTCTTAATTGTTTCTAATGGCTGACATCACTTTCCATTTTCTGTATCACTTTTATAGTGTATTCTAATCCAGCATTTCTCAAATGCGGCCACCGGGGGCTTTTCTTGTGGCCATGGCTTTCTGGGTGTGATTGGGGGAAGGGGCAAAGCAGCAGCCCCTCCCCCAGGGCCACCAGCAGGTGCTGGTCCATGCCTCCTTTTGGAGCCACAAGGCAACCACTGTGAGTTCCCCACCTTCCCAGGGGTGGTGCTGCTCAGACTTCAGCCCTGGGGTGGTGAGTGGCAGGCTCTGGCCCCCAGCTGCAGGGCTTTGGGCTCTGGCCCTGGGGATCTGGTCCCGGTCTCACCCCCTGCATGTCACCTCAGCCCTTGTTGCCTCCTCCAGTCCCCAGCTGTTCAGCAGGACCACCGCTCCCCATCGCCCTGACCCCCACTGCTGCCTCCAGCCCCCCCATCGCCCCTGGACCACCCACCTCCCTACCCACCTCCCCATTCAGGGCTTAATTTGTCACTCAGCTTGCTTGGGCTGAGTAAATCTGCTCTGAAAAGTGATATTAACAAATATCACTTTTCAAAGTAGCAGACTTACTAGCTAGAAAGTCTAAATAAATAAAAATAAACCAAAAAAGCAAAATATGCAAAGCACCTTATTTGTGTTTCTATTCTGTTTAGGTCCAGTAAAGAATAGAGACAAATGTACATTATTTTTATTATTGAGTCTGCAAAAAAAACCCTGCATAAATAAATTACAATGATTTGGACACATATGTGTGCATATTTATTTGTTTTTCCTAAAGTTAATTAAGTATTTTTAGGAAAAATTGTCAGAGTGGCCACCAGCAAGAGGCCACCAAAAATTTTGGTGTGAGAACCCCTGAATCATCTTAAACAAGGGTCCAGTGACATTTTGTAGCACTTAAGTGCAAGGGGTAATGCATTCATGGTAGCCTTTGTACTTCAGTTTGCATCCAGGGAGCCATAAATACTGTGGTTATTAGGTTCTGTGCATGGCAAATATGCATACAGGACAATTATAGAATAATAATTATTAGGACTATTACGTTTTCTTTAATGACAAATAAAAGACACTGATCTAAAAGTTTCTGATATGAACAATAAAAGTCACACAGGTTTCTTATTAGAATACAGCTGGGCTGAAATATAGAAGGCTGCCTTTATTATACAGAAGAAGCAGACTCTTCACATTAAATGGTGTATGACCGAACAAGCTGAATTCATTTGACTTCCCAGACCAGCTGGAGTTGAATTCAGAGGCAGCTAATTGCCTTGGGGACCCTTCTCTGGCATGTAGCCCATTGGTACTCTTCAGGGGTGGAGCAGCTTCACACAGAAAGCTTAAAAGCATCTGGACTGTTGTTGTGCAGAATGCTACTGCTGACAGATTTACCATCTGTCTTTGAGAAAGACAACAGTTTTGGGAGGCCAGATACTACCAATCTCCAGTATAAAGCCTTTGTCAGTCAAAACCTCCTCATTAGACCAGAGAATGCAATTTGAATTATGGCTAACTGTGTGAACTGAAAAAAGAAATATCAAGACATTCTTTATTTTTATTTGTGTACAGCTAGAAGAAAAATTGTGTCACATTAGGAAGCAGAAAATTGTAAACACGTTTGTATTATCCATCAGCGGGGCTTTCTCTGTGTGAACCAGTTTTACAGATGTGCCAGCATTAGCCCGTTACTTCCATACTCCCACTAGAAAGAGATGGAGTATTATAGTCTATTTAATTCATAATGCATTAATCATTCTATATTAGATGACTCAGCTCTACATTTCTGTAGAATATGTTTGATTCTCCAGTGCAAGTGTTTTTGTTGTTATGCTTGTGTAGCCTATGAAATGGCTTGTCTCTGATTTACAGGGGACTCAAAATATATATATAGCCACAGAAAGGGGGAAAGGATGAATGTATTTAAGCACCCTCTTACTCCCAGAATGATGTACACCCATTGCAAACACACACAATTATGACCACCTCTTTCTAACCTACTTTAATGTTACAGGGACAATTTCAAGTTAGGTCCAAAATTTACCTGTGGTTTTTCAAAAAACTAAGCTATATAGAAACATTTTCATGGTAGATAGATCAATCGATGGATAGATTTAAAAAAATAAGCAGCATTTGTTTAGTATGTGCTATGTCCCCTGTGCTGCAGATTATGCCTCAGCAGCAACAAGAGTCCTAGAGACAGTGAAGAGTGGGATTTTGGGATCTGTGATTACCATGACCCGTTATAAACATATGGGCAGATTTTTTTGAAAATAGCGCTCTGTGCTTAAGCTTGCCGATGAGTGCATAGATTTCCATATGTAGCAGACGTTAGGAATTTTCAGAGTGCTGATGTTTCCTGACAATCTAATTACAGCCTTATGTCCAGACACTGTGCACTTTACAGCCAGATGCTCATGGGGCAACTGTGTGTGTGTATGCGTGTCTAATGGGGATATTCAAAGGGGTTAAGGATTTACCTTGTGCCTCCTGTTTCTCAGTCAAGTTTCAATATCTCCTGAGGTGAACACCAAGGAAGTAACAATACCTTCATGTATTTTATACCTGATTTGTCACAAATGAAGGAAATTGAAGATAGGTAGCTGTTCTTAATTTTGAATTGCAGTTATAGACCAATATTTAATTAGAAATTCTCCAGATATCTTACCCCAAATACTTTACCACAAAGCTTATAGGAGAGCTGTAGAGAATACACATTTTTCCCCTCCAGGATCAGTTATGGCTGCATAATGGTGAGAAACTAGTTGATTCCTCTATGTATGTGCAGTGTGGAAAGAATTTATTGCCCCATGGGTGGAGGAATATACACTAAGATGCAGTTTGATAGCTAGGTTTCACACCAACTCACTATATGTCCCTCTGATCCTGCAGGATAATCAGTCAATCAGTCCCCTGACTGTTGCTAGTGCTCCCCTTTATACAAGAAATTTGCTCTTTACAGCTAGGATTTTCAAAGAAGAAGTCAACTCCACTTGCAATGGGATTTGTGCACCTAACTCCCTTAGGCTCTTTTGTAAATCCCAGTCTACAATCAACGTTCACTTTAGAATTGTGCAAAAGAGTGATGTCATGATGTTATCACTAATATGAGAGGGAAAGTGTCATCTGCGAGAGGAAGACAATGGCACCCACTGACAGGGACTGCAAGTACTTTTCGGGCAGCAGCGGGGGTGGGTAGGCATGGGGAGGGTTGGCTCATGGGAACATTTGCCTCGACCACCACAAGTTTGGAGAAAGAACAGGAGGCTATTTAACAGGAACAGAGGCTATTTAAAATAAGGCATCAATAAATCCATGGCCACTCCTGCAGTGAATGGAAGAGTTGCACCCTTTCTACAAGACTCACAGCTTCTTTACATGTGGCCTAGGTTCCTTTCTGAAAATCCCATGGATGCATATATAGGAAAGGAAGTCAAGTCAAGTAGTTAGACTACTGGCCTGAGACTCAGAAGCCCTGGGTTAAGCTCCCTGCTCCATCACAGAATTCCTGTGTGACCATGGACAAATATAGAGTCTCTCTTTCCCTCAGTTCCCTATCTGTAAAATAGTGAGACCAGTACTTCCCTACCTCGCAAAGGGGTTGTGAAGATAAATATATTATTGTGAGTCACTCAGCTACTGTGGTGATGAAGGCCAGATAAGGAGATGGATAGAATTGCCCTTGCATGCCAGAATAGGTGCATATCTTCCTGTTTTGGTGCCCATCCAGCTGTGAAAAGTCTGGCCATAGTGTTTGAGTCATAGGGTAGACTAAACACAAAATTTAGGTAAATCAGTGCACATCCCTGCAACTGTTTTATACTGGTTTAGCAACCAATTTAAATGTGTTCATGCAAAGGGTGCATAAGTTTAACCAAGTTCAATGTAAAAAACATTTAGTTAAATCCATGCAACTTTTGTGTGCAGGCAAGGCACTAGTCTATAGGTATGCATATAGGGCTCAATCTTGCACCCACTGAAGTCAATGGGACTGCTGCCATTTGCTTCAGTCTGACCCATAGTCACCTGCCAATGGATTAGCACAGTGTAACTTGAGGGCATGGTCTGAAGAAAATGAAGTATAATTGATAGCATCATTTGGCCTGCAGATGGTAAGAAGTGAAACCAGCTTGATTTCCATAGCCCAGTTAGCACGACTGGCAGGTAGGAAAATTGTCTTTTTATTTGTAAACTGAGCACATTTAAGACTGAATCAGTTAGCCACAATAAACACTGAACCCCCATTTTGTCATTTTTAGTCACTCTGAAGAGTAGAATCACATTTTGCTCTGGCTTGACAGGAGCTATTAAAACTTTCCTCAGGGAACCTGCTTCACATCTCAGATATGATTTAGCAGGAATGTCATGGGACTTGGCCACTTTTTCCTGCAACAATATTTTGCAGCCTGTACACCTGCTATGCAAAATCCTGGCAAAAGGTCAACCGTGCACCAGTCTGAAAGAAGCAATTAGTATCTCAAAGAAAGAACTATAATGCAATTAACATAGTTATTGGCCTGATAGGTGAACATAATAAATATAATATGGATATAAAAGGTTTTCTTTCTTTCTTAAGTATGGTGGGTTTCTTTCACAAGTAATAATCCAGATCCTGACCTGTGGATGTGGGGGAGAAGAGCGGTGCTTTACAACTCCTGATCCTTGGCCACTCAGCAGCTGTTCCAGCGGTTGGAGACCACCAGACAATAGGGATATCCAGATGTGGGGACCCGCATGAAAGAACCCCTAAGCTTATTTCTACCAGCTTAGGTTAAAACTTCCCCAAGGCACAAATTCTTTGCTCTTGGATGGTACACTACCACCAAGTGATTTAACAAAGAATCAGGGAAAGGACCACTTGGAGTTCCTATTCCCCCAAAATATCCCCCCAAGCCCTTACTCCCCCTTTCCTGGGGAGGCTTGAGAATAATATCCTAACCAATTGGTTAGAAAGTGATCACAGACCCAACCCCCTGGGTCTTAGGACAATAGAGAAATCAGTCAGGTTCTTAAAAGAAAGATTTTATTAAAAAAAAAAAAGTAAAAATCACCTCTGTAAAATCAGGATGGAAAATAACTTTACAGGGTAACAAAAGATTCAAAAACACAGTAGAACTTCCTCTAGGCTTAGTTTCAAAGTTAAAAAAAATAGGACTAAACCTCCCTCCAGCAAAGGAAAAATTCACAAGCAGAACAAAAGATAATCTAACACGCCTTGCCTGGCTTTTACTTACAATTTGTAATATGAGAGACTTTTACGATGGTTTACAGGAGAAGGAGTTTTCTGACTTGATGCTTCTCTGCTTCCCAAAAAAACACACCAACAAACCCCCCCCCACCCCAAGATTTGAAAGTATCTTCTTTCCCCAGTGGTCCTTTTGGTCAGGTGCCAACCAGGTTATTTGAGCTTCTTAACCCCTTACAGGTAAGGAGGAATTCTAGGAATTCTAGTCTACCCTTAGCTGTATGGTTATGACAATCCCCTTTTGGGTGTTTCAAGTTGGGCACCTGAAAAAGCTAGGCACCCCAAATCATGTGTCACTTTTGAAAATCTTAGTGTAAGTGACTTGTCCAAGGTCAAACAGGAAGTCCTTGCTGGAGTCAGGAACTGAATGCAGGTCTTCTGAATCCCAGGCTAGCACCTTAAGCACTGGATTGTCTTTCTTGTGCTGATTGGTTTTGATTGGACACATGTCACAGCGTACAACACCTTTCCATTATAAGAGCAGCAGCTGGGAGTCAGATTTCTGGTATCAAATTTTAAAATTCAGAATTGGCTTGCCATGAGCACTCTCAGAGATGCTAATGATAATTGTTTCCATCAATATGTCTGCAGAAGGCACGCACGCAAAAGGATACCATTACAATCTGAAAGGATATTCACAGAATATTTCATTGGCATTTGTCCATTTTACATAGCTTCTCTTATTCTGAACAGACATATCACTCATTTTCAAATTATTTTGTTGGTTTAACTCTGATTAAGGTCTCCTTGTGAAAATGTCATAAACACATCAATATTGTACTGGCAAAATCTGTATTTGCATTGAAAGGATGTGTCATTGAAAATTAAGTGCTGATTTGCATGTACACATCAGATGTGCTTGTAAATTTTATTGGCACAGTTAAGAAGGTCAGATTAAAATGTGGTCCCTCACCATCATTGTGTTGTTTTGTTGTCTAGCATTAAAACCTATGGTCTTCTAAACCAAGAGAATGATTAAATTAAACTATGCAACTCGGTCATGGAGAAATACTAGCTGATTACAGAAGTATTCCTGGCCAAGATTTTCAAAGAAGACTAATGATTTTGGGTGCCTCAGTTCTTGGTGACCAACCTGAGACACCTTAAAAAGGTCTAATTTTCAGAAAGTTCCAATCCCCCATTCTCTGAAAATCTTGTTCCTTTAAAGTCTCAGATTCAGCACTCAAAATCACTAATCACTTTTGAAAACGTTGGCCACTATTTTTAATATCAGTTACAATTATGACAACAAATTAAAACTTAAAAAATATACACAAGCTGTACTTTCAGTGCTCGAATTGTGTGAATATTGGGGTGGGTGTGGAAAGATGGTATGTAAACAAATAAAAGTGATTGTGTGCATCCCTTCCTACATACCTTCCCTCTTCTTTGCAATGTTTTCCTTTTCCAGCTGACAACACGGAGACACAGAGACATGTTTTATCCACCCACTTCCTCCCCTCATTCAGGCACTGTTCTCTGGGGTATCGTATCCCTTTGATGTGCATTAACTTCCATTAATGCTAATGAGAATTCAGTGAACACATCAAGAAGGCAGTATATATCTTTCACAGTAGATAATGTACTCTTGGATAGTTATTTAACCCAATATATATGTGAAAATAATGTGAGGGATGAACTTGAAGAGTAAAGGGGAAGAACAGAGGTAAAGGGCAAATTCAAGCATGGTGTTAAATCTGTTGAGGTCAGTAGAGTTAAATATAAAACTATTAAATAGCAGTTACCATATCACATGATGTTAATATAATAAACCAGGCATTTCAAAATTCAAATATATCTGCTTTATCTATATTTCCCCTGTAATCAGTCCAAATTTACTATAAAGGCAAAAGGTAGGAGGGGGAGAAAGAAAGAAAGAGTTCTACGATAATACTTAAGCCTATTAACATTCAGAAGTCAACAGATTTGTTTCACTGGCTTTGAAAATTGTGATACTGTGCAGAAAGCTAACTGTAATAAGCTGTTGTATGTTCCTTCTCATCTTTTTGTAACGTAAAATCAATGTTCTGATTACTGACTATTTGGGGTCATTTCTGTAAGAGCTTAAAGGGATTACCTCTGATCTTCTGTATAAATTTCACAACAGGTGTTACACACTGCCTATTTCTTATCCTTGCAGTTTGAATTGAATACAGTGTTGAATACAGTGTTCTTCATCTCTTCTTGTCCTAAACCAATGTGTAATGATCCTGTACACTGTTAAACAATTGTGTGTTCTGTCCCATGCAGTTGTAGCGGCATGTCATTGCTCATTGAAGCTATTGTTATTATATATACTTCTTTAACTATTTAACAACAGTGTTTTAAGGATTAATTAAAGTATGACACATTCTTAGAGATACTTAGATGAAGGGAGGTATAGAAGTGTGTCCTTCACTCTCAGTGCATGTTTAAGACGGTACATGATGTATGTTTCCTAGAGTATAGAAAGAGTAAGATGAATTGATGTATTTATTTTTAGCTAATTGATATTTTGCTAATTGCTTAGGACAACTTCTGTGGCAAATTAGTAACGTACAATATTCTTTTTCTTTGTGTGTGTGTGATTTTGGGTTTTTTAATTGCCTGGTTAGTTGTTTTATTGTCCTTTTTTTTGATTAATCAGTTTAGACACATTTTTAAAAATAAAAACAATTTTTTAAAAAAAAGTTTAATTTTTCAGAAAATTAAACAGATAAATCAGATAAAATTAACAAATTCTAAAGAGTTTGGAAAATAGACAAAAAATAAACCTATGAAAACAGAACAAAAGTTTTCACATTTTCATTAAAAATCTCCATTGTTTTCTATTTTTATATGATATATCTTTGTATAAGTCTTCATTTATTAGAATTCTCATGGTATCTCAGATGGTCAGAGCAGGGGATTTTGGTAATTTTCTAGTCTTGTCCCTCCTGAATCTCATTGCTTTATGGGAGTTTTTACACATCCTAAAATTCTTCTGTCAATTAAAGGCTGCTTTGGACATTGCATGCATTTTCCAACAGTGAGACCTGTGGTGCCCTGTCAGCCACAATCATACATTTATGGAGTGAATGCTTGAAATATGAACAGCACAGAAGGGTTGCTGCCAGTGGAAAAAAGATGATGAAATTCCTAAGCAAAATGCAGAGATAAGGAAACCTGAGCGCTCGTGATACCTTTGTCCCCTGTTCTTGACCCTGTCAGTCATACCTCCAACTCTTCCTCCTTTAAGGGCTTGTCAACTCACAGAAGTTGCACCAGTTTAACTAAAGGTGTGATGTTGCATTGATTTAGTGAATTTACTCCTTCTGTAAAACCTATAAACTATAAAGTTTCCATAATAGTTGCAATATCTCAGCTTCCCTCAGCAAGGAAGGTATTGATGCAATCTGTTACCTGGACAACTAGCTGATTTTGACCAGCTTCCTTCAGGAGTCCACCAAAACAGTATGTAAACCCCATCTTGTGTTCAATCTCTTTTGAGGAACCAGGACAAGAGCTCTCTGACCTCAGCCCAGAGGCTCGTGCACTCAGCATGGCCATAAACAGAAGGAGGAAAAAGTATTACCATATCCGGAAAGGATGAAATGGGTGGATGTGCAGATCATGTCCTTTCCAACCTTCAAAGTGCTTTTCACCAGGAGCTGCCCATGCTGACTAGGGATCTTGCTGTGCTGCTATACTCTGGTTTTCTGCTCTCAGTTGCACTCTTGACCTTTCCTCCAACTGTCTGGAGAGCTATTGAACAACAGCAAGAATTGCCGAATCTAAACTTGCTAGTGCCTCTTGTTCATACAGGATGTGATGCACTATGGGTGGCCGAAGCAGTGGCACTAGTGATCATTGGAAAGAGCTACGTACAGAGGACTCCCTCTTATGGAGTCACCTACCACAGAAGACACTGGATGTTGGGAGGTTCAGATAGCTTGGTTATGCTGACAGTTGCAAGTTCCAATCTCTAATGTGAAGAAACAATACGTGAAAGAATTGATGGTACAACAGTTATGCTACCCTAAATCCAGAGTAGGGTTAGAGCTAATTTACAGATTGATTTGAAACTGTGTCACATGTGGAGACAATCATCGTAATCTCACGTGTTTACAGATACAGCTGAGGACAACAGTGGAGATGGGACCTACGTTTAAAAGCAGTGCTTTTTCATAATACAGCAGTTGTGTGTATGTGTGTGTGCATGTGTGATATATAAATATATATATGAAACCAGGCTTTCCTTTTCAGATCTGTGTGTCAAATACATCCTCATCTGAAGTTATGGTTTCAGTGAGTGTCGTAAAAACTACTGAATATATCAATCACACCACCTTCATGAAACCAGTCCGGATGCAAGCCAGCTGTTCTTAATTGAATCTTGCATGTTATATGCATGTTTCCTTGGCATCACTCTCTCTCCCTTTTTGCATTCCATTGCTGCATTGGCTTGGGGCTCCCGCTTTTTCCCTACGCATTATTCATATATTAAAAACTATCCATTTAAAGGAGTATTTCCATAACCATGGTGACACTGTAATATTATAAGTACAAAAGAAAACTTCCTAGACTGGTGTTTTCTATGATCAATTGCTGGAAATTTAATATAATAAAATATTATTTTATTTTTTACAGGGGAGAGAGCGAGAATGGAATGTGCTGAGTATTTCCTGATCTGCTTATTCTGGAGTCACTGCTATAAAATCATACCACATTTCTGCAGCAAGAGTGCTACAGTGTTGCCAGTTATCCTGATTTTATCTTTGATCTTTCAATATTTGGTATTTTTCTTAGGGCCCCAGCTCCTGGAGTCATCTGAATATATGAGAATTTCAGGTTTCATTTGAAAAAAAAAGAGTAAGTTTTTAGCATATATAGTTCTATATATTTTAGGTATGTATGTGGTCCACATTAATGTGGTATCTGAGTGCCTCATGATCTTTAATGTATTTATCCTCCCAACACCTCTGTGAGGTAGGGAAAGTGCTATTAACCCCATCGTACAAATGGGGAACTGAGGCACAGAGAAGCTAAGGGACTTGTCCAGGGTCACACAGGGAGTCTGTGGTGGAGCAGTGAATTGAACCCCTTTGTCCAAAGTACTAGACAGGTGACCTACCCATTGTGGAGAAAAGCTTGAAAATTTAACCAGTAAAGGCTCAAAAACCAGAAGACTAAAAAGAACCCAAGATGTACTGAGTCTACAAATCTTGTGATTTTTTAAGACAATCTCATGATTTTTGAAGACTGAGTTGACAATACTGCTGTGCTTAAATTGGGTTGGAAGTTGCAAACAGCAGATCCCAGACTGTTAACAGGTCATCTGAAAACAGCTGGGAAGGAGTCTAAAATGGAGAACTTTTAAGGATCTGAAAGCTGGAGCAGAGTTAATGTAATTTACCTGATAAAAATAGCCTGTATGGCACTTGCCCTGACTAGAATCTCAATTGTAAACAGCCTGAGCTTCTGTTTATGTTTGGTTGCTTGGGTGTTTTCTACTGAGACACTGTGTACTCCACAGACATTTAAAACACCATGCTTTGCTCCACTTGCGAGATTGAACAAATGGATATCTTTAATTGAATCCTTATAGTATGTGATTCCTACCTTACCCCTTGGTTTTACCAGAGCTAAAGAAACTCTATTAACAGCCCAATGACATCTGGCTTACAGTATATTAAATTTGTTGTTTCTAATCAATAATGCTTTTGCTGATGAGATTCCGACTTTTTGTTTGTAAACAAAACTTTCCTGGACTCAGGGAATAACAGCAATGTATAACTTTGAAAGATGCCTGAAGGTTTTTAGTTATGTTATTATAATAGCAGGGTTGTGAAACAGTCAACTTGAACCACAGACTATTCCTGGCTGATTTACTGTTTTGCTGATAACAATGTGGCCAAAGCAAGTCACGCAGCTTTGCTATAGCACTTGGTTCTAACTAATTGTGAATGCTGCTCCTTTCGGAGTGGAACAATAAAACGGTCTGTATTTCAGAAAGAGAGTGATGATGATCGTCAGACTTTTTTCTTCCATTTCCTCTTCACAAAGGAGACTTAACAACAGAGCACCTTGGGGAAAAAGATTTATGAATCTGCATAAATTCTTAGCACTGCACCCACTCTCCAATGAAGAGAATGGTAATGGTCTCAGGGAACAGTAACAATGAGAGCAGAAGCAGCAAGAGTTGTGTCCCACCCAAATCAGTAAAGACCACCATTGATGGAATATTTAACTCTATATGTGCAGCAAATGGAATGATACTCTGAAGATGCAGTTAACCTGTTGCTCTGTGTGATTGAATGCTTTTCCAGTTAAGAAGTTATTGTGAACATTAAAGGGGAAAAGAAGAAAAAAGATTATTGTGGCTGGCTTTATTAAAATGTGCTGTTCTGTACTTGATTAGGTCTCTTATTTTGTGCTTTTTGCTGCAAGCAACACTTATTAAGAGGAGGACCTAACCGTAATTGATGCAGAAAATATTCAAGGACTGGTTCATTAAAGTAATGATCTCTTACAGTGAGTGGTGTACATTGCCAGTGGTTACATTTATTACATCTATGTAACAATAAGCCATCTCCTGTATATAATTATTTTTCATGAGGTACGTTTTGAAGGCTAGAAGTTTCATCACTTTCAGATCAATTCAACTCTTCAGACTTTTCTTTTTTGTTGTATTCTCTCTTATCCACAGGTCATATGTCCTCATTATCTTGCGGCTGTTGAATAATCCTGGATGCTAAATGAAATTTACAGAAACAGAGATGGGGATTGGACTCTAATAACAACCTCTGAATACTTTCAAACCTGAGAGAGTATTCTCAGATTGATGGTTGACAGGGCTATTTGGCTAACCAATGCACCTGCTACTCATTGAAAAGTCAGCTTATTAATAGACATACATAGCACTTACATAGTGCTTGCCATCTTCACAATTAAGTAACACCCACAACAGTCCTCTCAGGTAGGTCAAGATTACTATCCCTGTTTTATAGCTGGGGAAATGGAGGTAAAGCAGTTTAGAGCTAGATCTGTGGTTCTCAACTTATTTATCATTGTGGGCCACATATGTGGAACCTGGGCTGCAGGGGCTGGGTGGCAGGGCAGTGGCAGCCAGGACCCTCCCCCTGCACCCCAGATCTTGGCCACGTGGGGTGACCGGCTGCCCGCCCGCCCTGGACCCCAACCCCCGTCAGGCAGGGCTGGGTGGCCACCACGGAGCTTGCGGGGCTGAGCAGCAGCCACGGATCCAGCATCCCTGACCTTGCAGGACTGGCAGGGAGCCACGGACCCCACCGTGCGGGGCCAGGCAGTAGCTCCGGACCCTGGAGTTTGCAGGGATGGGCGGCAGCCCTGAACCCCCATCCCACAGGGCTGGCCGGGAACCCTGGACCCCCCCATTGTGGGGCAGGCCAGCAGCCCTGGACTCCAGGGCTGCAACCCCCATGGGGCTGGCTGGCAGTTTCAACCCCAGACCCTCTGCTGCATGGGCTGGCCTGGCCTGGTTCGGCAGTCCTGACACTGCCACGCTGGGAGGCGGGGCATCCCAGACCCTACCGGGCCAGGCAGCCAGGAACCCAGACCCCACCATGCAGGTTGGCCTTTATCACACAGCTGAGCTGGGCCCCATGCAAGGTTGAGAATCCCTGAGCTAGATTTTCCCTTGTTGGCACAGACCTGTGAGGGCAGAGTGGAGCTGAATGGCATTGTGTCTCAGACAGGCAGAATGACTTCCAGAGCTCCCCAGTGCATTGGCTGTAGCAGACTCTCCTACATTGCCAGACAATCCCACTGGCCTGCACACAGGGAGAAGAGAACCGTAAGTCCCCCTGCTCTCCACTCTTCCTTGGCCTCTTTGAGGTGCCATACTCAGGCACAGAGTTTGCAGTTCTGCCCAGCCTATGGAGGCCATGGATAGAAGAGAGGATACCTTTTCCACCCCACTTCCTACCCTCAAAGCTCCTGTGTAGGGAAGTGGCAAAATCTGGCTCATAGCGAACACATGGCAGCCTCAGTGATTGTTGTACCACCTTCCAGCCCCTTATTAATTCATCTCCTCCATGGACTTAGAGGTATCAATACCACTAGCCCTGAAGCTTCTATTTCAAAATATACAGTGTGTAACAGGTGTTCAAGGGAAGCTTGGAATGACTGTATTATAGATACAGACCTGCTAAAGTCCTTCGTAATCACATTGTCTCCTGCTCACGTGATGAACATATTGATGACTCAGGGTTTAGCATTGCCTTGCCTTATTGTCTCATCATCGTTATTACTATTTTATTTATTATTTGCATTACAGTAATACCTAGGAGCTCTTATCCTGCATCTCATGGTGCTAGATGCCATAGAAACACAGAACAAAATGATGGTCTCTGCCCCAACGAATTGTTTGGGAACAACCTCAGGGTTTTCTCCCAATCTTGACATGCCTTTAATAATACATACTGTATAAATCAGTAGCATCTCCAAAACCTTCCTTTTTATCAATCCCTTTTAAATGTGCTAAATAGAATGAAAGATATAAACATTAGAGGGGCACTGTCAACTTAACACTTACTCTGCTCTCTGGAAGTATTTTTACAAGTGGCACCTAAGATGATTATCAGTGAAAGAAATTAAGAAACATTTACCCGTTAAATTTATTTTCTGTTTTGTGCATTTGAGAATATTTTGTGTATCATCAGTTTCACTCTGTTTCGCCTACATAGAGCCTGATCCCACATAAACTTAAGAAAATGCACAGAAGTCAATGGGACTCCTCATGCATATGAAATTACATGTTTAAGGGTTTGCAGGATTAGTTTTCCCATTTGTCTGGATTATTCACAAAAGAACAACTGAGAAAAATGGAAAATATGATTGCAAAACCACACATTTTGGTGAGGGGACTCGAAAGCAGGTATGGGATCTGAAATTATTGTGAGATCATTTTTTTAAAACTATCTGTATTTCACTGTCTGATTAAAGAACAGTTGTATTTAAGAATCAAGTATGCATAACAAAGAACAGGTCTGTAGACCTGAATAATGAATACCACAAATTCAATGTTCTTTAAAAGTCTTTGGTCCAAAACATCGATCCCTTTTTGTGACCTCAACATGCCCACTGTTCCCTCCCCACAGACCATGACAGTTACATTCAGCCAAATTGGATAAGCACATTAGCTGCATATTTTGAATACAATAAATCAGTAGTGAAATGGTTAACGAGGTTGGCATGTTTAATTAGTCTTCACATTTAACACTCTATAGGGATGAATGAGAGAATTTCACACTTCTCTCAGTGCTACTGTTCCAGTGTGTTTGGCTGTAGACTCAAAAAGACATAAGTGCTTCATTTTACATTGTCAAGGTTATCACTGCATCCCAATGGAGGGAAACTTCATTTTTAAAACAGACAGCTTATATTCTGGAGCACTCTCCAGAAATTCACAGGAAGAAACTAATTCATTGGAATTAATGGATTTTTCATGCTCACAAACTTCTATTGTTCCTGCACATGGGTATTTTGATTCTGGCCCATGTCTAATTAACAGCTGTTGTGGATTTATTTCTCCCTTTTTTCTGTTGGATGAATATGGTTTCTGATTTACTTTCTCCTTCCCTGTTGACAGTTATACACTACTTGGCAGACAGTATAAGAATTTGGGCAGCAGATATCCATCTGATCCTCCCCCCCCGCTTTTGATAGATCATTAACATATATAAATATTCAGGAGAGGTAGACAGTTTTAATCATCCTATTAGAGCTCAAAGGGAAAGTGCAAGACAGAAAATAGTTCAGTACTACTTTATTTTATGAGAGAGATAATTTAATATCTAATAATATAAGCAAAAATGGGTTGCTGTAATAACTGATGAACAATGATTTCATGCAAAGATGCCTGTCACAGGGTGGGCTGGTCCTTTAAGTGGAGAAAGTTGGGTTTAGCCCCACATGTGCCTAGTTATCTGCCTCAAAGATGATGGATTTGGGAATGGTGGTTGTGTCAGGTGGCCAGGCATCTTTTTCCAATGAGAGAGCATGCTCAGTAAGAAACAGAGGTGGAGAAAGACGTCCAAGGAATCTAGTAGGGTACCAGGGTCAGGGGAAACGGCTGCAGGGAATCTCTACGCCAACCAGAGGAAAGGCCTGGCCGAAGCTATCTCGTAAAACAAACAAACAAAAACGTGGAGTTAGAAGGCCCTGAAGAAGGGTATTTCTAGAAGGAAATAACCTGGACAGGATAGTATGGTGGGTATTGAAGGGAGTTGATACTCTTATTTAGAGTCCAAGCTGGAAGTTTTAGAGAGGATGGGAGGAGATCCCCTTCAACAGTCGTCTCGGAGCCTGCCACATTCTTGGGTGCAATTCAGACCAGTGAGAGTTTGTGTCACCACTTGGATAATAACCCTGAGTGCCCCCAAATACCTCTGCTACTTGTGACGCCCTACCTGGGACATACATACAGCCAGCACGCACTCCGTGTTTTTTATGCTGTACTGCTCTGATTCAGCCACTTTGAATCCAACAGCCTGCTAGCAGGTATCATGGACACACTCTGGTCTTACCATAGTTGGTTAATGTTAGCAGGTGACCTCAACACATCCCTGGTCACGCACTTTCTCAAACCCATGTGCTCTGTGATGTACATCCCTCCACCTGCAACATTCAGAGGAATAATAAGATCTGTTTGTTCCTTTAAAGAGACAAAGCCCACCAGCTTGCTACACGAACTGGAATTAACATTCATTTTAATTCAAACACAGCCCTGGTGGTTTAGCTTAATAGTAAAACAAGTTTATTAACAACAGAATATAGGATTTTAAGTGAGTTCAGGTGTAAGAAATAAACTTAGAAATGGTTACAAGCAAATAAAAGTAAAAACATGTATCTAAAATTCTAAAATGTAATCTAGTAAGGTTCAGGCTTTGTTCAAGATGGCTTTTCTCACCCACAATCTTCCTGCAAGATAGTGACTGAATCCCCTTGTCAGGATCTCCTCCAGAAGCCTAAAAGTGCTGGTTCCTTTGTCTTACGTGAAAGAGAGAGCTTGGGATTTTCTTCCCCTTCCTTTTATAGTCCAGTGAACCTTTGAAATGAAGTCTTCTGAAGGTTACTCCTTAAAGTATAGTTTATGCAAGGTGTGAGGAAGGTGACATGGTGAAGGACATGGTGAAGGAACGTGGTGAAGGACATACCATGCTGTTCCCCCACCCCAACTGGTGTTTGCTAAAATGCAGATTGCTCTGTTTCCTGCAATCTCCTCCCCTTGAGGTTAGGTAAACACACAATTCTTTGTTTCAGACAGACCTGCTTAACAGCTTTACCTAGGCAAGGCAATCCTGGTCTTGAACATGTGCTAGTGACATTCTACAGAGAGAATTAATAACTTTACATATAATGTTGCTCTATACATTTTACCATGATGTTATTGACCAGCAAGTCATTAATTTTCAAATGATACCTCACAAGGCATATTTTGTACAAAGATTATTACAATAGTGTGTAGGGTGTGAATACAGGGTCACAGGGACTGGAAGAAGAAAGATAGCGCAGTGTGGGTGAAAACACTGCAGGGGCCTGTGAGGATCCACCCACACCGGGCTGGGATAAATGGAAGTGCTTTAAGGTATCAGCAATAATTCCTATCTAGTACATCTCAAAGCGTCATAGCAGACAGACCCTTCTTCTGACAATTTTAACTGTGGAATCAAACAAGGCTAAAACTTATCCTCCCTCCTAAATAACATTTATTTCAAAGCATGAGTGGAAATGATGAGATGATATTGGCTGTAATGCCACCAATACGTTAATGTCACCCAGCTCTTCATTCTTTCTTTATCAGGAGCAGACAATGCCATCTGCCCAATTTTCCAAATCTCTGCAAAAACAAGCATTTTCAAAGCTCAGGATGATGAAGATGCTTTTATTTTTTTCACTTGGAGCCGGATTATTTGGACAGTATCTGATGATAAATGTTATGGCCTTTTCTCTTTGTGTCTCTTTTAAGCCTCAATCCTGCAAAGGAGATTTATGCACGTGCTTAACTTTAGACACTGAGTAGTTCTATTGACTTCACATTATTTAGTAAGTAATTGTTTTATTTTTAATTGTTTTACATATGGAATTCCACTTATTTGTTCCTTTTTAGCTGTCTTTTTTTAGAGTTTCATCCAGTTTTGTTTGTTCCTTAGCTTTCTTATAAATATATTATCGTCAGCTGTTTGCTCTGATTTTCAGTTGGGTAACTAGACTGTTTTCATAAACATGATATTGGTCAATTGATGCTTTGTGTACAGTTACTCAGAGTTACTTACAGAGTAATTAATTAGCCTCTTACAGTTTGTATGGCAACTTCCACGTTCTCTGTATATATCTATCTATCTTCTTACTATATGTTCCATTCTATGCATCCAATGAAGTGGCCTGTAGCCCATGAAAGCTTATGCTCTAATAAATTTGTTAGTCTTTAAGCATCCACAAGTCATTTAAATGGTTAACTTTTAAAATGGTATTTACATCCCTAGTAAGTGCTTTCCTAAACTAAAGTCTTAGGTGTGGTTTACTCTTAAATTAGGTCAACATAACCATAGTGCTCAGGGTATATGAAAAATGTCACTGACCCTGAGTGCTATAGCTATGCTGACCTAACCCCCAGTGTAGATTCAGCTATGTTAATGGAAGAATGTTTCCCTTGGCCTAGCTACCATCGCTTGCGGAGATGGAGTTTCTACAGTGACAGAAAAACTCCTTTTAGTGTAGGTAGTGTCTACACTACAGTGCTGTAGCACCTGTAGTGTAAAAATGGCCGTAGACTACATTTTTTATCTAGAGAAATCTAATTGGAGATTAAGTGTTAATTTAACTGATCTTCACAACTCTGGATATGCAGACCAGGTAGATTTTTAGGTTTATTGGATTTGCAGAGCTCTTAGACCTCAATGAGGTTCCCTCCTCAATCTGCAGTGCCAGTAGGAGAAGGGGAATATTGAATGGTAAAAGAGCATGAGTGTGGCTTTGTCTGATCATGGTCACTGCATGTGCAACATGCATCTCTCCGTGGGTTGTAACTGAGGGCAGGATTTGTTGTAGTCTGGTTGTAACTGAGGGCAGGATTAGTCTGGTTGTAACTCAGGGCAGGATTTGTTCCTTCTGCATATTTTTGGGGAACAAGGCAATTCCAGTGTTAGGAATCATTAGACAGAAGGCCGAAATCTTTTGCTAGTGTTATAGCATTGATTTCAGTGGACTTGGGCAGAACATTTGGCCCTACGTTAGTCATATATTTTATCAGATATCATGTATGATTCCATCTAACAACATGTTGCGTTTAAAAAAAAATTAGGTCCATCTCTCCTGAAACACACCCATTAACTTCAATGGAACTTTCCATGGAATAAGGCACCCTGACTCTCACTGAATAGTGAAGAGGGACATAAGAAGAATTTACTATACAGTGCATGTCTGAGAACTATTTCATAATTTTCTTTCTAATCCTGAATTTAGAGTGTTGTATTTTAAACCAACTACTGTCAAAATTTACTCTCTCTCTATATATAACATTATGGTGCAATGCAATCAGATGAATTAATACTTACCTGCATTCAAAAAGAATAATCACTCATCATTTTGGTGGTGCAACCGTCATCTATTGTCAGAAATCACACCCTCATCACAGTCAAACTACTACTTAGTTGGTGCACTGCTGGGACACAGCAGTCTTTGCAATGATTGTAGATAATAGAGTACAGTGCAGAATAGCTTATTTTTCAAAGGAAATCTGCTTTAATTTTAATTTAATTCTAATTTTAAAAAAATCCAGAAGATAAATCTATGATTATTAGATTCTGTGTACTCATCTCCAGACCAATGAAAAATGGGGGGTGGGGAGAGGTATGCAGGGGAAGAACACTTCTAGATTTTGGACCTAATCTATTTGACTGTTTCTTTTAAAGCTTGGAAGGATTAGATTGTGGCTTTGCCACAAACTCTGTGTATGGGTCAGGTGGTCATTGCACTATCCCAGACGCAGATTGTGATTCAGTTGCAACCTGTCTCCCTGCCTCACCTGTTTCAGGTGGGATATACCCTACAACAGCTTTATACGTAGTGCAGCTATGTGGCCAGGTGCATTAGTGCAGCTTTGCTTCCCAGAGTGATGGGGAGGATTAGAGTCAGGGCTCAACCTATTTCTTCCGCACTTGCACAGAAGAGAGGAGTAATGGGCCTTTGGAGCTTGTTTACCCTTCTCAGGCTGCTACCTGCAGTGCACGTAGATTTGTGTTACATGTCAGAGGGGTGCTGAGTAAAATTATGTAGCGCTATCAAAAAGTGGAACTTTTATCCGGTGGGAAATTCCGATCTTTCAACATTCATTTTTGTCTCTAGTCAGGAGGAAAAATTGAAATATTTAAATTTCTCATGGAACAATATACTGCAAAATAATTTGAATTGGAAACATTTAACAAACATATAACTTCAATCAATTGAAAATTAAAGTGTGTCTCTCAGTTGTGCCACATTCCTTCATGGGAGTTGTAGTTTAGGTCTGATGCCCCCATCTTCCCCAGTGGACCTGGTTCCTAGGTGGACTACATCTGATACACCTTTGACCATGTGACTTTCATAATGCACCCTGTTGCTCAGTCAGGAGTGGGACTTCATTGCAGCATGGGCAATGAGCAATGTACTCTGGTCAGGGATTTTGGCCTTTAGGAGAGAATGGGATCATCAGGCCTCCAAACTGAAACTTCTGTAAGTCGAAGCACCACAGTAGGGAACTACAGTTTAATGTTGAACTGTCTCAAAACAAAATGCTTTGGGTTAGTTCAACAAACCAAAATATTTTGATTCAGCTCAAGCCTAAACAGATATTTCAGTTCCATTTTCCCAACAGAAATTTGGGGAGGGGAAGAAAATCTGAAACTTTTATGTGGAAAATTTTGATTTTTTTTTACATAAACAGCAGTGTCCAAAAAATCATTCAGTTGGAAAATTCCTGACCAGCTTTAATATTAGCTCTATTATACTCACCCTTTTCTGCAGCTCAGCTTACTTCTCTGTTGAAAAGCAGACGAGAGTTCTTTCTTCAGGACTCTTCAAAAAAATATTAAAGAGTTAAACTTCAGAGCTATAGTATGCAAAGTATGGTGTCAGTCAGCCGACCTCAGGGAGAGTACCATACAAGTTCTTCATGAACAAACATGTAATTTATCCATCAACATTTGAAAATGGTATGTGGAATACTTTTAAATAACCTATTAAACAAAACAATAAGTCAGTAAATTTCTTGGTGTTCCTCATACAGACTTCCCCATTCTATTGCTCTCACATATACTTCAGTGTAAGGTTTCAATAGACAGATATACTTTGGAACTCACACATAATTTCTCAAGTCTTTATAGAGCGGCCTCAGAATGTTGTGTGTATCACCTGGATTCACCAGCATCTGAGGAGGATGGCAACCTCTCAGTTCATTTCCAAACACTTCAGAATCTCTTCAGCAAAATAATTCCAAAGATCCTCACAGCCAGCAGCAAATGCCAGACCCTGAGCTAACAGTTGACTGTCTGCTCTGTTTCTAGAAAGACAGGGAATCTGTAGCTTGTGGTACAGGTATTGAAAAGCAAACATGTTTCTTGTCTTCAGGCCTGAGTCTACAGGGCTATGTCCAATATCCATATATATATCCCTGACCGCGACCTGATTGACTGAGCTCTCAGATGGTGAATGTGTGGAACCTGCAAGATGTCGTGCACTGAATAGAAACTTTCTGTACAGCTACTGAGCATGCCTGGTAGGCACTACACTCCTCACTCCCCTATCCTTAGATATCTCTGGGCCTTTCTAACTAAATTATCCTGCCCTGCTCCCTGCATGTGTGAAGAGACACAGAGGATTCAGTGAAAATCCATGTCTCCTTCCCACTGTTTTCCTCCCTTTCTTTGGCATTAATCAAATGCTGCAGTGTAAACATATGGATTACACTTGGATCCCCTTTCTTCCTTGCATGGGAGGATTAGACAGGCCATAATCTGGCCTTAATGGAGAGAACAGATAACTAGCTCAACCATTAAAAAAAATTATCCCATATTTGGATTCATTATATTAGCACTATATAGAATTCTGAAAACCAAGGTGGTGATATCATAGTTTTTGGCAGCTTGCAAATAGAAGATAGCCAGTCTAATCTTATAGTTTGCTAAAAATATTAATAAAAAATACACCACATATGGTGCAGCAAACCACAAGGGAAATTATACTTCTTTTCTGTAAAGCATTCCCAGTAGAAAAATGGTAAAGCCTTCTGTTTATCATTAAAGTTTATGAGGTAACTTCAATGATATCATGAAAGTATTATCATATGAACTGCAAAAGGTTTCATTTATTTTCTGCCAATACACTAAACATTATTCTTTCAGGTATATCGTAGAGATGGAGTCAATTTTCTGTAATGAAATTTAGGTCAATAAGAATGGACTGGTTGGGTGACACAGGTCTCATATTCCTTTGACAAGAAAGATAAAGATGCAGTGGGTTGCCAGTATTTTCAGCAAAACTTTTATGTGGGAGAGGGTACGCATCTGATGTGCTCAATTCAGCATCTAAGTTTCCCTTGTTATAAATTTTAAATAGTGAACTAGCATATGGCCAGAATTTAGGATCACCCTAATGTTCCAAAGTATATATAAAACCAGCTAGGTTTTACTGGTGATATCATTAATACAAATATCCGTAGCCATTTTCCTGGTTTCTTTTACCAACAAATGAACAAATAGAAATAAAAACAAAAACAACCAACCAAACAAAAATCCTCTTTCAGGGTGTCTTTCTGAATTTATAATGTGTATGCATTTGTTTTGTTTTATAAAAAAAAGTGAAGAGCAGGAAAAGGAGAAGTTATTCACCCTCTGCTGTAATTGTAGATCTTCGAGATGTGTCCCCCCTCTGGGTGCTATACTTCCACTTCAGATATAAATGTTCCCCATGTACCTTTGATCAGAGATTTTAAGTAGCAGTGACTGTTCAGCCCGTGCATGTGCTTTACACATCCTCAAGCCCCGTACTGAGGCTATATAGACCTGCCCTGAGTTCTTTCAGTACCTCCAAAGCTCCATAGTGAGCACCTATAGGGACACATATCTTGAAGAACTACAGTTACTGCACAGGTTGGGTAATCTCTTCTTCTTCAAGTTGTGTTCCTACAGGTGATCCACTTTGGTGACTACTGAGCAGTACCCTACAGAAGAGTGGGGAGCTTCAGAATCAAATACAAAATTGAAGATAGTATTGTAGAGAAAAAACATAGCATCCAAAGATGATTAATGGATTCATGCATAATGTTTTGAAAAAGTGTGTGTGGAGGTCCAAGTTGAAACTCTACATATCTCATCAATGGGGCATTCTTAAGAAAGGCCACTGAAGTAGAAAGGGATCTTTTAGAATGGGCTAGTACCCTAGGAGGTGATTGAATATCATCAGATTGATAAAAAGATATGATGCATCCAGATATCCACATAGAGAGTCTTTACTTGGAAATTAAGGATCCTTAGATCTGTCCGCAATAGACACAAACAGTGTGTAAGATTTCCTAAATTGTTTAGTACTGTCCAGGTAAAAGGCTAAGGCCTTCTTGACATCAAGTATATGCCATACTGCATCTTCCTTAGTCAAGTGTGGTTTAGGGAAGAAAACTGGAAGATGAATGGTTTGGTTAGCATAGAACTTGGATGACATCTCTGGTAAGAATTTGGGGTGCAGTCATAGCAAAACCTTTTCCTTGAAAAATACTGTGAAAGGGATATGTGCCATCAAAACCCTCTCCATCTCTTGAAGCAGATGTAAAAGCTACCAGGAAGGTTGTTTTCATTGATAAGTTCAGTAGAACAGGTTGCCATTTGATCAAAGGGATGTCTCATTAGGTATAAGTTAAGGTTTCAAATCAAGGTATGATGTTTGACTTCAGGGAAAAGATTCTCCAAGCCCTTGAGAAATCTCACCATCATCAGGCATGTGTAAACTGAAAAAACCCTCCACTGGGGAATCAAAGATCATAATAGTTGCCAAATATATTCTATTAGAGTTCAAAGAGAACTCTTTTTTTTCAGTTCTAGGATGTAATCTAAAATATCTGACAGCTGGGAAAAAGCAGGTGAAAGGTGTTTTAGTACCAGTGATTGAATCTTATCCATTTTGTAGGTAAATATTATGGGTAGACTCCTTCCTACTGCATAACAATACCATTTTCCCTTCACTGGAACAGGTTGTTTCTAACCCTGTGCACTATCAATAAGTCATGCTTTCAGGTGAAGAACTCTGAGGTTGGAGTGAAGGATTTAGCTGGCATCCTGAGACAGAAGATGAGTATGATTGGTCAACAAGCTGCCAGCTGGGTGCGATAAGTAAATCATGTTCATCCCGGCCACGTCAGAACCACCAGTATAACTATGGCCTTGGCTTTCCTTATATTGATCAACACCTTTGATATTAAAGGTTTTGGTGGAAACACATATAACAGACCCAATGTCCAATGAAGGAGAAGGGCATCTCCCAGGGAGTGGAGATCCAGTCCCCCTCTCAAACAGAAGGGGGGACACTTGTTCTTGGCAGTGGTGAAGAGGTCTAACTGTGGAACACTCCAACACTGAAACATGTGGTGGAGAATAAGGGGATCCATCTCCCATGTATAATCCTGAGAGAAACATCTGCCGAGGGCATCTGCAGTGCTGTTTTGAATACCCAGACTGCGTACTGCTGAGACATGGATATGGTTGTATATACACCAGTTCCAAAGAATCACTGCTTCAGCACAGAAGAAATATAACTTCACTCCCTCTTGATGTTTGATATATTAAACATGGATTGCCATGGATGTCTTGTGGGATCCAAAAGAGCCCCATTAATCAGTAGCTTTCTAAAATCTGCAATAGTAGGTTTGTGGGATACCTGTGCACCTGAAGTTGAAATGGAGCACCCATAGAGACAGTACTCGAAGAACCGCTTTGATTTTTGGAAAATGAAACAGACAAAGATAGTGGGGATGGAATTTTCAAAATGACGTAAGTACTCTGATTTCGGAGAAAAAATTCCAATCAAATGGACATCTGTTCTTAACTTACTTATGTGCTTTTCAAAATTCCATCCCAGACATCTTTGCAACACCCTTTTGTCTGAAATGATGTACCAGTTATTACAATTTACATTGAAATGTCCTTCAAAAGCATCATTCCTCTAGGTCCCAGATTCTCAGGGTTGTTAATAAGAACGCCTATTGTATTAATAATAAGAGTATGTATTCTACAGCAACAAAATTGTAACATGCTATATAAAGTGTTTATCCAGAAGAAATATCTAAACAATCTTTTTTGGGCACACTAGCTTAGGAAAGTTACAATGTTTGGGCAGTGTAGTATGTCTGTCTCACTACTGCACAGGAACAAAAGGAAAATGCATCTGTTTCTGGAAACTGAGCTTTATGGTAAGACAGAGAGAATTACCAGATCTTTATTATAGAGTGAATGAACCTATAATGGGGTATGTACTCCCACACTGGCGATGAAAGGGTTAACCGAAGTCACAGTGCACCTGGCTGCACCTGGAGCGTGGGTAAGGCCCAATTTAGAATGAATCCTAGCTGTGGGGAGTGAGACTGACCAATAAGGAAGGACTTCAGGGCAGGAGAGGGAATGAAGCCCATGAGGAGAGTAGGTCTTGGGATCTTCTCCTGTGAAAGCAGCACTGGAGAAGGGTCAAGAGACTTCACTGGGAAGCTACCGGGGCAAAGCAAATTCCTGTGGGGAGCCATGACAAGAGGGGAGAGGCAGACCTCTACAGGAAAGAAGTTCTGGGACGTGTCCCTCAATCCAGGAGGCTAGAAAGAACTCTGTAGAGCCCTGAATGGGACTGGGAAAGGGAGCTAGAAGTAGGCTAAAGGAGGAAGTAGTACAGGGAAGCAACAAGAAGTTCTGGAATCAGATCTAATCTGCTTGCCACAGGACTGGAACCCAGAGTACAGAGAGATGAATGGGAAATCTAGGCATCTACCCATGCTTATTTTTAAAAAGCAATTCAAGCAAACAAACAAACACTGATTAGAGTATTCGGTGCTCTCCCACCATCAATCAGTACAAAAAGATTGCTGGGACTAGTCTCCTGTCCCTGATCACAAGCCCAGAGCCATTGGTGGTGAAAGGCCACATCCCCCAATGCTGAGGGATGTATGTGGTATCTTCTCCATTTGAAGAGGGTACTTACCCCCGCAACTGCCATTTGAAGATGGCCAAATCTTTTTTCTAGCTGGCCATCTGTCTTCTTTAAAATTATGTTATTTACCTTACTGTAACAGGTGCATCAGTCAGTGGGGCCCTAATGTGCTGGGCATTGCATAAACACAGTAGAAACATAGTCACTGTGCTCCAAAGAGTTCCAAATTCATGTTATGACAATAACTGGAACTGACAAATGAGACAAACAAATGGAGGAGGAGGGCTTGGGAGATGAGATTGCTTTAATTGCTCGATGCATCATCTAATGTCATTACCAAAAGCACAATTGCCATAGCAATTAAACTGAGTAGAGACTTTAACTTAATGCCTAGAGGGGAGCTGGCTTAGGTGGCCCTATAAATCACAATCAGAATTGGGTAGCTATTTTTGATGGGGAGGAGAATAGCATTCCAAATAGGTCTGTGCAGCTGCACAGCCCAAGAAGCACATGGTTCAGAAGCCATAGAAGTAGATTTGGGCTGGATAGAATCCTAAGTAGGTAATGTGCGAGTGAAAGCTAGCCTAGTTAGATCAACACATTCAATGACATTTTTAAAATTGCCTATTAACCTCATATAAAAGGTGGTACATTGAGTGAATGGAACATGCTACTTTATTTCATTGCATTACACTTGAGCTCTTGAACCCGGAGGGGCAGAGTGATTAATGAGACATTAATACACAAAGTAGGAAGGATTTAAAGAATAAGGAAATTGTGGAACAGAATCATTTCTCTTGTATGCTTCTCATTTCAGAATTCCCCCTGGGAACCTGTGTAGATTATGGAGGACATTAATTAGCAACCCTAAACTGCCTTCAAAATGCGGGTGGATAAAGCATGCAGTCAGAGAGAAAAAAATTCAAACAAAATTTCCTGCCTTTTCTACAAAACAGCGCTAAGGCTAAATTAACTACTCAGCAAAGCTAGGAACTACAGAGGTGAGTGAAAGATGCAATAATAACAAATCTTCTCCAGTTAGGTAGCTCAAAATTAGGTTTGACATCTCTTCAATTTGTATTGAGGTTTGAGCAAACCTAACTGGCTCAGCATTCCTTATCTCTAATAGCAATTATTATTCACTGCAATAACCTTTTTTCAAATAAAAAACAACATAAAATCACAATATATGGGGTTTCTCTTGTCAATTATCATTAAGTTCTCAATAGGAAAATGTCATTCCTGTGAAACATGTTCAGAGAGAATCCACTATGAACAGAACTGATTAAGAATATACAATGATCATTCACTTAAGTCTATGAATTTCTGAGATTCATTCCATCTTTCATGAATCATAAAGGCATCGTTATCCACTAAACATAGATCATCAAGAGTATTTATAACAGTGAAAATCAGAAAGAAAGCAGCGATAGTGGCAGTGATCTTCCATAGTTTTTTTTCTATTCAACGAGCTTACATTTTGAGAGGTCTTCCTTATCAGTTTTTCATAAACATCAGTAAGTAAAGTGGTTGACAAAATAAAACATTGACACCATCTGAAATTGCTTTAGAAAATGATTATCATGCTGTACCAAAATAATCTTCACTGCTATATCCTAGCAAAACTAAATAGAAATCAAATTGCTATGTTTTCATAGTACTCAGAGGATCGTTGTGCCTTTGTGAAAGAGAGGCTTAAAGATTAGGTGTTGACAGAATAACACAAGGCGTAAATAGTAGGCAAGAAACCTGCTCTGCACTATCTCTACAAATTGGTGCATAAGCATGAAAATAATGCTCATTACTACTGGGTTCTGGACAACAGTCAAGAGCATGACAGTTATTTGGAAAAGGGGAGGGTAAAATAGTGGGTCATTGTACATCTGGAAACTTTTCTATAAACGGACAAAGAATATTTTACCCCAGTCTACATGATATAACGTGACTGTGAACAGTATTGGTGTAGTAATTATGCTTCACTACAAGCAAAGCTGAAATAAGTGTCTTAGGCCTGGTGTACACTATGAGTTTATGTCGGGGTTAGCAGCGTTAAATCAAATTAACCCTGCACCCGTCCACACAACAAAGCCATTTTTTTCAACATAAAGGGCTCTTAAAACTGATTTCTGTACTCCTCCCCAACGAGGGGATTAGCGCTGAAATCGGCATCACCGTTTTGAATTAGGGTTAGTGTGGACGCAATTCGAAGGTATTGGCCTCTGGAAGCTATCCCACAGTGCACCATTGTGACCACTCTGGACAGCACTCTGAACTCGGGTGCACTGGCCAGGTGTACAGGAAAAGCCCCAGGAACTTTTGAATCTCATTTCCTGTTTGGCCAGGCGAGCTCATCAGCACAGGTGACCATGGAGAGCTCATCAGCACAGATGACCATGCAGTCCCAGAATTGAAAAAGAGCTCCAGCATGGACCGAACGAGAGGTACTGGATCTGATCGCTGTATGGGGAGAAAGAAAAGGAGTACTTGTGGCACCTTAGAGACTAACAAATTTATTTGAGCACAAGCTTTTGTGAGCTACAGCTCACTTCATCAGATGCATGCAGTAGAAAATACAGTGGGGAGATTTTATATACACAGAGAACATGAAACAATGGGTGTTACCATACACACTGTAATGAGAGTGATCAGGTAAGGTGAGCTATTACCAGCAGGAGAGGGGGGAAAAAAATAAACATCCACTCCCATTGTGTCATTACACAAAGTAAAACTATTTCCCCATGTTTATTCCCCCCGCCCCCCCACTGTTCCTCACATTTTCTTGTCAACTGCTGGAAATGGCCCACCTTGATTATCACTACAAAAGGTTCCCCCACCCCCCGGCCCTCCTGCTGGTAATAGCTCACCTTACCTGATCACTCTCATTACAGTGTGTATGGTAACACCCATTGTTTCATGTTCTCTGTGTATATAAAATCTCCCCACTGTATTTTCTACTGCATGCATCTGATGAAGTGAGCTGTAGCTCACAAAAGCTTGTGCTCAAATAAATTTGTTAGTCTCTAAGGTGCCACAAGTACTCCTTTTCTTTTTGCGGGTACAGACTAACACGGCTGCTACTCTGAAATCTGTATGGGGAGAGGAATCCGTGCTATCAGAACTACGTTCCAAAAAACAAAATGCCAAAACATTTGAAAAAATCTCTGAGGCCATGAGGGACAGAGGCTACAGCAGGGATGCAACACAGTGCCGTGTGAAACTTAAGGAGCTCAGACAAGCATACCAGAAAACCAAAGAATCAAACGGATGTTCCAGGACAGAGCCCCAGACATGCCACTTCTACGCTGAGCTGCATGCAATTCTAGGGAGGGCCGCCACAACTCCCCCACCCCTGTCCGTGGACTCTGATGATGGGGTACTCTCTGCCATGCCTGAGGATTTTGCGGACGGGGAAGATGAGGAGGAGGAGGACGAGCTTGAGGAGAGCACACAGCACACCGTTCTCCCCAACAGCCAGGATCTTTTTATCACCCTGACTGAAATATCCTCCCAACCCAACCAAGCCAGAGAAGGGACCTCTGGTGAGTGTACCTTTTTAAATATAATACATGTTATAAAAGCAAGCGTTTTAAATGATTAAATAGCCCTGAGGACTTGGGATGCATTCATGGCTAGTACAGCTACTGGAAAGGTCTGTTAATGTGTCTGGGGATGGAGCGGATATCCTCCAGGGACATCTCCATGAAGCTCTCCTGGAGGTACTCTAAAAGCCTTTGCAGAAGGTTTCTGGGGAGAGCAGCCTTATTCCGTCCTCCATGGTAGGACACTTTACCACACCATGCTAGTAGCAAGAATTCTGGTATCATTGCATGACAAAGCCTGGCAGCGTATGGTCCTGATGTTTGCTGGCATTCAAGCAACATCCATTCTTTATCTCTCTGTGTTATGCTCAGAAGAGTGATATCGTTCATGGTAACCTGGTTGAAATAGGGGAATTTAATTAAGGGGACATTCAGAGGTGGCCGTTCCTACTGGGCTGTTTGCCTGTGGCTGAAAATAAATCCTCCCTGCAATTAGCCACGCTGTGGGAGGGAGGTGTGGGGGCATTAATGCTGAGCTGTTCGTGTTTGGCTAGCAGGGATCTTCCCTGATACCAGCCAGGTGGATGGGGGGAGGGGAAAAGCGATCATCCCAGAGAATTGGATGGTGGGGGGTGGGTAGTTTGGTTTCTGCTGCTGCACATTAAACAGGAAAACCGCAGCACTAAATGGCCAACTCAGTGTGCTTTGCTTGGTATGGGAGAGGAGGGCACTGCTGTTAAGAAGGTTGCAGAAGCTGAAAGACTATGGCTTACCATGGCCGCCTGCAAGCTGAATTCTGTTGCCCTGCACTGCGTGTGTGATCATAGAATCATAGAATATCAGGGTTGGAAGGGACCTCAGGAGGTCATCTAGTCCAACCCCCCTGCTCAAAGCAGGACCAATCCCCAATTTTTGCCCCAGATCTCTAAATGGCCCCCTCAAGGATTGAACTCACAACCCTGGGTTTAGCAGGCCAATGCTCAAACCCTTGAGGTATCCCTCCCCCCCTCTCTAACACCAAAGCCGCAGGCACTCAATATAAGATGCAAAATGCGACCTTGTACCAAAATCACTTGTGTTATGTAATGTGAATAGTGTTGTTCACCGTGAAAGAGTATAGCCGTTGTTCTGTAAAATGTATCTTTTTAAATATGTCACTCCCTTTTTTTCCTCCAGCAGCTGCAAATGTTTCAAGCCTCCCTCCTCCGTCCCAAAGGCTATAAGATAAGGCGGTGAAAAAAACGCACATGCGATGAAATGTTCTCTGAGGTCATGCAGTCGTCCGGCACTGACAGAGCTCAGCAGAATGTGTGGAGGGACACAATAGCAGAGTACAGGAAAGTGGCCGATGAACGTGAGGAGAGGTGGCGGCAGGAAGATCAGAGGAGACATGATGCAATGCTGGGGCTACTGTGGGATCAAACGGACATGCTCCAGCATCTGGTGGAGGTTCATGAATGGCAGCAGGATCACAGACTGCTGCTGCAGCCCCTGTTTAACCACCCTCCCTCCTCCCCAAGTTCCATAGCCTCCTTACCCAGACACACAAGAACGCGGGGGCTGGGGGGGAGGGCTCCAGGCACCCAACCACTCCACCCCAGTGGACAGCCCAAGCAACAGAAGACTGTCATTCAACAAGTTTTGAAGTGGCCTTTTCCTTCCCTACTAACCTCCTCCCATACCCCACCGGGCTACCTCGTGAGTTATCTCCCTATTTTTATAGTCAATAAAGAATACATGATAGTATTAAATGATAGTGACTTATTTTCTTTGCAAGCAAGCTGTGATTGAAGGGGGGAGAGTGGGTGGCTTACAGTGAATTTGGAGGCAACCAAGGGGGCAGGTTTTCATCAAGGAGAAACAAACAGAAGTGTCACACAGTAACCTGGCCAGTCATGAAGCTGGTTTTCAAAGCTTCTCTGATGCTCAGCGCTTCCTGCTGTGCTCGTCTAACTGCCCTGGTGTCTGGCTGCACATATTCAGTGGCCAGGCAATTTGCCTCAATCTCCCACGCCACCATAAATGTCTCCCCCTTACTCTCACAGAGATTGTGGAGCACACAGCAAGCAGCAATAACAATGGGAATATTGGTTTCGCTGAGGTCTGAGCGAGTCAGTAAACTGCGCCAGCGACCCTTTAAACATCCAAATGCACACTCTACCACCATTCTGCACTTGCTCAGCCTATAGTTGAACAGCTCCTTACTACTGTCCAGGGTGCCTGTGTACGGCTTCATGAGCCAGGGCATTAAGGGGTAGGCTGGGTCCCCAAGGATAACTATTGGCATTTCAACATCCCCAACAGTTATTTTCTGGTCTGGGAAGTAAATCCCTTCCTGCAGCCGTTTAAACAGACCAGGGTTCCTGAAGACATGAGCGTCATGAACCTTTCCCGGCCCTCCCATGTTTATGTTGTTGAAACGTCCCTTGTGATCCACCAGTGCTTGCAGCACCATTGAAAAGTACCCCTTGTGGTTTATGTACTGGCTGCCCTGGTGGTCCGGTTCCAAGATAGGGATATGGGTTCCATCTATTGCCCCACCACAGATAGGGAATCCCATTGCAGCAAAGCCATCTAGTATGACCTACACATTTCCCTGAGTCACTACCTTTGATAGCAGCAGCTCAATGATTGTGTTGGCTACTTGCATCACAGCAACTCCCACAGTAGATTTGCCCACTCCAAATTGATTACCGACTGACCCGTAGCTGTCTGGCATTGCAAGCTTCCACAGGGCTATTGCCACTCACTTGTGAACTGTGAGGGCTGCTCTCATCTTGGTATTCTTGCACTTCAGGGCAGGGGAAAGCAAGTCACAAAATTCCATGAAAGTGCCCTTATGCATGCAAAAGTTTCGGAGCCACTGGGAATCATCCCAAACCTGCAACACTATGCAGTCCCACCACTCTGTGCTTGTTTCCTGGGCCCAGAATCAGTGTTCCATGGCATGAGCCTGCCCCAGTAACACCATGATCTCCAAATTGCCGGGGACCACGGTTTTAGAGAAATCTGTGTTCGTGTCCTCATCACCATGCTGCCGTTGCCTCCTCATCTGATTTTTCAGGTGCTGGTTCTGCATAAACTGCACGATAATGTGCGAGGTGTTTACAATGGTCATAACTGCTGCAGTGAGCTGAACGGGCTCCATGCTTGCCGTGCTATGGCGTCTGCTCGGGCAATCCAGGGAAAAGGGTGCAAAATGATTGTCTGCAGTTGCTTTCATGGAGGCAGGGAGGGTTGACTGATGACATTTACCCATAACCACCCGCGACAAATGTTTGGCCCCATCAGGCATTGGGAGCTCAGCCCAGAATTTCAATGGTCAGCAGAGACTGTGGGAACTGTGGGATAACTATCCACAGTGCACTGCTTGGAATGTCAATGCTTGCCACAAATACTGTGGACACACACTTCCGAATTAATGTGCTTAGTGTGGATGCATGCACTCGACTTTATACAATCTGTTTCCAAAAACTGACTTCTGTAAAATCGGAGTACTTTCGTAGTGTAGACTTGTCCTCAGTTTCAGAGGATTCATATTGAAAGTAAGTTCATGTTATGAATGCAAGTATGAAAATGGAGCGTGGTAAAGATGAAATATGAGGGTTAGATTGGTATTTTAGGTTGAGACCTGAGCAAGGGTTGGAGAATAAACCAACTGTACCAATCCAGAAGTAGGATCAGGAGGCATAAGGACTGAAATGCTCCTCTGAGTCACAGTTCATCTGCCATTCCCATCCCATTTGCTCCAAGCAGATAACAGTTCACTACTTGCCTACACCAGCAGTGAATTACCATCCCCAATTGTGGTTCAGCAAATAAGAGGTGGAGCCAAGACTCCTTCCCTCATTCTATGCCCATCTGCTCTTAAGAGTAGCTGGTGAGTAGTCCCACTTACTCCCACAAACCTGGACCCAAAGTTTGGGCAGTAAGCATGCAAGGATGGTTCTTACTACATTGTATAGTTGTATAGTCTTAGTTGTAATATGTGACACATCATGTGCCAGAAGGTTCCTTCAAGTCAATGATCTACAATGAAGATGCTGCACAGCTACTCCATATCAGGGGAAGTCAGGTGGCACAGTCCATCCACAAACAGCATGGTTCACTAGGAATCTATCTAGGCTGCAGCCTACCCACAACCTGGTAGATGGCCTGCTTGACACTGTCCCCAGTGGAGGGCTATGCATAACCACACAATCTATCCCTGAGAAAACATTGTGTTTTAAACTTAGCCATTGCTTTGAATATAATTTGTCTTTTTACTCTCCCTTGTTTTTAATACGCTTGAAAATATTGTTTCATCCTGGTTGTGTCCTATTTTATTTGTCTTATTATCTTACCACATTCTCCCAAGCCTCTTTACTTATGGAGCATGAAAAACACATGGCTTTACCTTATTTACTTTCTTGGTATTACAGTTCAAGATTATGTCAATTATGGGAATAGGGTTTAAGGTATGCTGTTTTTACATATTTGGCTGGTTGAATATTCTATGAAACTTCCTATTGCATTACAATTTACAGATATTTATTTATCAAAGGCTATTTTACAGACTATACCAATTAAGTCTGATAGGTTGCCTAAAATACATTTCAACTGAAAATGGTATAAGCTGATGACAGATCACAGGAGAATAACTATGCAGTCAATGTATGCAACTTCATTTTCTTCCTACAACATTAAATAAAAACTCTAATGCTGTCTATAATGATAAAGTGTAGATGCTAAGCATCATAACATTCTACCCCCATTGAGACACTGTTCTTGAGCCAAAAACTTTAAAGGGATGGAAATTCATGAAAATTAATGTTAGGAGTTACTTGTAATGGAGAAAGCATTATAACTGGGTTACAATATGTACATTGATACTTAAATGAGTGGTAGAGCTAACCACTTTGAAATCAGAATTAATTCCTTGTATACTATAATAACAAAGGATTAATTAAGATCTTATTGTCTGGTGATCTGGGCTCTGTTACGTGACATGTGAGATCAGATTCTCTTCTCGATACATCAGTGGTGTAACTCCATTGGGTAACTCCTAATTCACAATTATTTATGTAAAAAAAGAATTAAACTCATAATTTTTTTAGCTATTTATAACTATAAATTTAAGTGCCATGTTCTCTGCTGTGCCCAAGGTGCAATAGAGTGAGAGGGTGGTTTGCAGTTCCCTGGCTTTCTGTCCCAGTACTAGTACTGGAATAAGCTAGAATGCATGATGGCCATGGTCCAAAGGGACCATATGCCTGCTGGAGATACTTCCAGCCCAGGAACAGATTCCATCACCACAGAAGCAGATAGCTCATTCCAGATATGATTCACATTACTTACAAAGTAACTTGAGAACTGCTCGTGCTAAGAAACACTTGGCTCTGTCACTGGATCACCAAGCTCTCTGGAGAAATTCCACTGATCAGGGCTTCTGGTAGGGGTAAAGAAACTTTTCCTTGCCTCCTGTAAATCCAAGGCATAAGATCTCCAAAAGTCTCTGTGATCTGTTCCAGGTGTGCCCAATCTATGGCCTATGGACCATACATAGGCCACCAGAGCATGTCATAAGGCCCCCAGCCAGCTTCAACACAATATACTAACAGCTGATTCATTAGCATTTTGTCATCATGTTTACATCATTTTCATTTACACAAGTGTGTAAATAGACAAAACCGTACACAGAAACAAGCTATCTAAATACTTATGAAACAAGTAGTACTTAAAATATAAATCAATACAGGTGACTTTAAATCTCATTAAAATATGGAACATCTGTTTGACCCACAAAAGGTTGTGCTTAGGTTTATGTGGCCCTTCTGGGTAGTAAGGTTGGGCTCCACTCCTCTATTCAGTCCATTTCAGCCTGAGAGTTCTTGCCACTAGCACTCTCGATATCTTTTCTCCACTTCATCAGCTTCAGAACATCTGAACAGCACAATGACTGGTGAGGACAAAACAAAGAAAGATGACATCTAGGAGCCACCCATTATTATTTCAAAGGCACGCAGTTATTCTAAAGGTCCACCAAGCCACTGTTATATTTAATTCAATTATTGGGATTGGGTCGGGAACTTTGAAAGGAAAACCAGAACCTTTTGGGGTTTGTTACCATTAATCTGCATTGCCTAACACAGATGACACACTAGAAGTCTGTAAGGAGGGTCTCCAGCATGCTCACTCTTTTTGTCTCTGGTTCCCATTGATTAGATGTATATGTAATGTTAACATGTTGGCCGAGCATCTCATTTTCTAGCATGGATAGCCATGCTAATACAGCACAGTATGAAGAAAAAACAAATGCACTGGCAATACAGAGAAATGTAGCTTCCAAGTAAGAGGGTAGAAAAGAAAGAGATGATTTTAGCTGGACCTCAAAACATGATTGCTTTGCTACCCATGAAGTGGCATAACAAAAGAAAATGAAATGACTTTTCTGTAGAGAATACATATTTTCTAATACAGGGAGATGGTACATCTTGCCTTTATACTCCTCTGTCTCCAGGAATATTTGTTTTTGAAGGAGTTGCTGTAGGCATTGCTGCATCTGATGTCCCTTATGAGTTTCCTGTAGTAAACTGATGTTTTATTTTCTTAAGAATCTGGTTTCAGTTTTATATATATCCTCTTACCTTTCTAAAAATAATATTTCTTCTTTATCCCCTTCTGTAGCCTGAGTGTATCCATGTTCTTTTTTCTCCCTGTTTCAAAACATTTTCTTCCCCACTCCATCATTCTTACTAGAGATTCACATATTTCTTCTGTCTTCTTTATGTGCAGAATGATGATGTCATACACTGGACATTACTAAATGAATTATCACTCCATCCAACATATTGCCTGTCCAAAGATGGGTGTAAAACCCATTTAAAACCCCAACAGCTCTGTTTGAATTCCCACTATCTTTAACATTACCTTACTGACTCATGTATACAAGACACTGCCTTGAGAGAGCTCTTTTGTAAGAAAAGTCTCTCCCCCCAACAATAGTTATTGTGCAGCCTACTGGCAATATTTTGGACATTCATTAATACTAATTAGGTGGGAGTGCTTTGGAATTACATGCTATATTACATTCGGACTAAAACCAAATGAACTTGCTATGATTAATGTAATTACACCAAATGCCAAGGGAATTAATAATTAGTGTTCATTTGTTGTCTACTAGCAATTTTTTCTTTTTTATAAGTGTAAATCATTATTAATTCCTTTTATATTCACTGGGCAAATATTCATCATGTTGAACTTATTTTTGGCATTGACATAGATGGCATAAATAACTCTAAGAGTCTTTCTTTGTAAAGTGGCTGCACTTGCCTTGTGGCTAAAGCCAAATTTCTTTCCTCCTCTTTTAATTAGAAAAAAATAAGCTGATTATGTTGCAGGTTGGTCTGGAGGAAGAGTGTGTTTGTGTGAGGAGAAAAGAATGGAGAGCTGTGTGTAAGAAATTGGGGATGGGATGGGTATGGGATGAAGACTGAGAAGAATCCATTTGTTTCTACTTTGGTCATGCAGGTTTATGTCTATCATAAAACACTGCAACACATTAATTCTTTGCATGGGTCTTCACTGCAGAGGATGAGAAGGAGATTTTCACACCTGACCCATTCTTTCTGTGTGACAAATCTGAGGAACTGTCCCAGATTGAGGTGTCAATAGAAGAGCTTTTAGAACAAATTGATAAATTATACAGTATTAAGTCACCAGGACCAGATGGTATTCACCCGAGTTCTGAAGGAACTCCGATATGAAATGATGGAACGAATAACTGTGGTATGTAATATAGTGCATAAATCAGCCAATGTACCAGATGAATGGAGAGTAGCTAATATAATGCTGCTATTTAAAAAAGGCTCCAGAGGCAAACCTGGCAATTACACACTAATTAAGCCTATCTGCAGTGCCAGGCATATTGGTTAGAAACTATAGTAAAAAACACAATTGCCAGACACATAGATGAACACAGTACATTGGGGAAGAATCAACACAACATTTGTAAAGGGAAATTGTGCCTCACCAATTGATGAAAATTCTTTGAGGGTGTCCATACATATGATCACAAGGGTGATCCAGTTGTTATAGTATACTTGGATTTTCAGAAAGTCTTTGACAGCATCCCTCACAAAAGGCTCCTAAACAATGAGGGAATCATGAGGTAAGAGGGAAGGTCCTCTTATGGATGAGAAATTGGTTAAAAGATAGGAAACAAAGGGTAGAAATAAATGGTCAGTTTTCACAATGGAGAGGGGTAAATAGCGAGGTCCTCCAAGGAGCTGTACTAGGACCAGTGCTGTTCAACATATTCCCAAATGTCTGGGAAAAGGGGTAAACAGTGAGGCAGCAAAGTTTACAGGAATACAAAATTACTGAAGATAGTTAAGTCCAAAGCTGATTGCAAAGAGTTAAAAAGGGATCTCACAAAACTGGGTGACTGGACAATTAAATGACAGATGAAATTCAATAGTGATAAATGCAAAGTAATGCACACTGTGAAACATAATCCCAACTATACATTACAATAATTAGGTCTAAATTAGCTGCTACCACTCAAGAAAGAGATCTTGGAATCATCATGGATAATTTTCTGAAAACATCTGCTCAATGTGCAGGGGCAGTCAAAAAACTGAACAGAATGTTAGGAACCATTGAGAAAAGGATACATAATAAAATAGAAAATGTAATAATGCTACTATGTAAATCCATGGTACACCCCCACCTTGAATACTGCAAGCCGTTCTGGTTGCCTCATCTCAAAAAAGATAAATTAGAATTCAAAAAACGACAGAGAAGGGCAACAAAACTGATTAAAAACTTCCATATGAGGAGAGATTAAAAAGACTGGGCCTGTTCATCTTAGCAAAGAGACAAGTAAGGGGAGCTATGACAGAGATCTATCAGATCATGAGTGGTGTGGTGAAAGTATTGTTTACCTCTTCACATAACACAATAGCCAGGGGTCACTGAATGAAATTAACAGGCATCAGGTTTAAAACAAACCAAAGGAAGTACTTCACACAATGCACAGTCAACCCGTGGAACTCATTGTCAGGGAATGTTGTGAAGGCCAAAAGTATAACTGGGTTCAAAAAAGATTTAGACGTGTTCATGGAGGATAGGTCCATCAAACTATTAACCAAGGTAATCAGGGAAACAACCCATGATCATGGTATCCCTAAACCTCTGAATGCCAGAAGCTGGGACTGGATAACAGGGGATGGATCCCTTGATAATAGCTTTTTTTCTGATCATTCAGTCTGAAGCAAACCAGCCACTATTGGAAACAGGATACTAGGCTAGATGGATAATTGGTCTGACCTGTATGGCTATTCTTATGTTCTTGACATAGGAGAAATGGGTGTGGTTGGAACTGCACTCTGCACCACTCTCCAATTGTTTGAATAGCCCCCCAGGAGCTATGAAGAGCCACACACAACTTAGAGCAACGCTGAGACTGTTGTCTCAGGAGGAGTAGAGTAGATCGCCATAAAGTATAAAGTTGTCTTTCTTCCACTCTGCTGCAGCTGCACCATGCACTATCTGGTACAGCTGGTAGTACATATATTGAACTGGAAATTCAGCAGTAAACACTGGTGTTACTGTTTGCAGATGCCTTGGTTTTCATTTTTTAATTTTAAATAGTAATAGTTTTTATTTTGAAAATTAAACTGTATTGCTGTAATAGCAAATTAATACTAAAATATCAATAAAATAAAAAGCAGCATCCGTCTGATAAATGAAATGGCTTAAATGAATTCGAACATATCCATTTGAACAATAATCAAAATTAATGGTAACTTTTAGTTTTGTTAAAAATATTCAGTTTTACACCTACAGAATTTTTATTCCACTACCTATACAAACATCAAGCTTGTTAATTTGTGTTAATTTATGTTACCTTATTTCTTAGTAAATTTAATCTGGTTTACAGTTAGATATATTAGGCATAATGGAATCTTAAGGCAACAAAGAATGGGGCCAATTTAGTTTTAGTATTCAAAGTAACCAAAGTTAAACACTGACAATTTTATTCTTGCTATCTTATATATAAACATTTCTATGGCACTTATTGCCATTGAAATCTGAGTGAGTGTCTCCATTTTGCTTTCAGACATGACTGATGGAGATGATGTGAGGATTAATTAGACTGGTAGAGCAATCCTCAGTGTTTTCCCTTCTGAAAATGAGAAACAACTTGCTGAGTGTTAGACAGGAAAGGAGATTCTGATTCAAGGAATCTTGACTGAAATACATTGATAGGACATTCCAGGCACTCTTGCATTGTTACTGTTTCTGCAATGCCTAGTCTGCAGCTATATTTACTTAAAATGATATTTGTATAAAAGAACAAAAAGACAGAATGGGCATACAGAGTTGTTACTTCACATTTCAGTCATTGCCTTCTTGCAAATCTCTCTTTTTCCCCTTTGCTCCAACATTAATGACAAGCCTCGATTCACCAATGTGTTGCCCATTTCTTAGCTGTGCTGACAGCCAGTCCATTGGCCAGAATACAGAAAAGCATTTCCAGTACCTATTTGACATTTTTACTTGATGTATTTGGTATTTCAGTGACATCCATCACTGTCCTTCAACAAGTATGTCTTAGCAACAGGTTTACGTGGGATTCAGTAAAAAACAAACATCATGGTAAAGGTCATTGTTTTGAAACCCACTTCTCCTTCAGACACTGTTCAACATGAAAAGACTCTTGTTCGAGAGCAAAAACTTGCTAACCCTCAGGCTCTGAGGTTTCCCTGTAATTTAATTGAAAGAGATACATTACACAACTCACATTTAATCTATGCAACATCAGTATTGTACTGTCAAATATGTGCATTTGTGGGCTCCAGTTGAGTAATATAGGTGGACATGAGGAGAAAGTAGACAAAAAAAGGTGGAGAATGGCCTCCATTAATAAGAGTACTTAACATGTCCCTAACTTTAAGCAGACAAGTATTCCCTTTAAAATCAAAGGGACCCAAAGAGGAAGATAACTTGCAGAAACAATGCTATTTTGCAGTTCTGTAGTACCTGACCGCCAAAGATCTCAAAACACTTTCCCAATAGTCAATAATCCTCTCATTTCACCAGTGAGTAGTAAGTATTACTACATTTTCCTTATTTCACAGATGGGGAAAAGCCTGATCCAAAGCCCCCAGAAGTCAATGGAAACAGTACCATTGATTTTGATGTGTTTTGGATTAGGCCCTCATAAGCAGGGGAGCCCCCAGAAATTTTTCACGTGGCATGTACAATGCACAGCACCTCCAGGGATTCTGGCCCAGAGTTTCTTCTCCAACAAAATGGAGAAGAAATTCTGGGTCAGAACCCCTGGAGACACTGTGCATCATGTGTGCTGTGTGAAAAATTCCTGGGAGTTCACCTGCCTATGAGCAAGACTGCAAAATGGAGCCACCCACCAAGACGCATCACTGGGTCTAAGACAAAACCTCCTTGTAACTACTTCCATCTAGGGCTCCTGGCTGGCTTCTCTGTCTGGGCAGTCACTGCAGCTCCCCTTCCTTGAGATTGGACATGGGCTGCTGGAAGTGGGGTGAGGCCTGGCAGGCTCCCAGGGGGAAGCCCTGGTGCAGGAGCCAGCCCCTGGGCAATGGCAAGGAGAACAATGCTGGGTGTCCCACTGCCCACTCAGTCTTTGTGCTGCAGCCCCTCCATCATGGTGGAGGATGAAGGGGTGGAGCCAAACTTGAGTGAGCAGCACTGCGACCCCCTTGCACCAGGTTGCAACACCACTTACTAAATTTTAGACCTTCTTCCTCCTCCTCATGACGGAGGGCCAAGGGCCATACCTGAGTGCACAGTGGGGCAGCCAGCACTGCTCCTCTTTGCTGCTGCTGTGGGGCTAGCTCTGCTCCTGCCAATGATATGTACCATACATAACGTTCAAATGGTGCTGGTGCCCCAGATCATAGGCACTGGCTTCTGTGATCCAGTTCCTCCCCTTGTGGGGCTGTGCAGCTGCTGTATCAGTGTACACAGCCTGGCAGGGGTAATGACTGAGTTAGCCAAAATTCTTCCTGGTAATTGTGTCTGAAGTGAGGCCCCATCCTATCTTTTCCAGGGTGCCCTTACCATTTGTTGAACTGAATGAGATTGCTCGCCCGTGGTTATTTTGTTGTATGATGATGATTAAAGCACACAACCTTTTGGATACTTATCTGAGTCTTTACTACGAGTCTGCAGAATTGGAATGGAAAGCTTACAAAATAAGGCTCTCGTGAGATTTCCAGTACTTCTTGCTTCTGACAGAGGCAGAAATACTTCCTGCTCTGATAAAGCAATATACTAAAGCAGCGGTTCTCAAACTGGGAGTCGGGACCTTAAAGTGGATCGCAATGGCTGGCTTAGACTTGCTGGGGCCCATGCCAGAGCTGAAGCCCGAGCCCCATTGCTTGCGGCCAAAGCTTGAGCCCCACTGCCTGGGGCTGAAGCTGAAGCCAAAGCCTGAGGGCTTCAGCCCTGGGCAGCTTGGCTCAGGTTACAGGCCCCTTGCCTGTGGCTGAAGCCCTTAGGCTTTGGCTTTGGTTTCCCCGCCTGGGTCGGTGGGGCTCTGTCTTTGGTTTGCCACACCGCCATCCCCACCTGGGGCAGGGGTGTTTGGGCAGGCTCAGGCTTCAGTCCCTTCTTCTGGGGCCATGTAGTAAGTTTTGTTGTCAGAAGGGGGTTGCGGTGCAATGAAGTCTGAGAACCCCTGTACTAAAGTACTCAGAACAGATGCACAAACAGCTGAAAAATATTCTTTATAAATTATAAGAACTTTCTAAAAATGTCACCAGAACTTCAATTTGGATCCTGTTAGAATTTGCCATGAACTTTTAGGTTGGTTTTTGTTTGATTTGCCCACCCCTGATACAATAATATCTTCTATTGCAGAATAGGTGGGAGAACAATAGACAGCTGAATAATTCTACATGTTTCTGGAAGGGCTTTTAGGTTTGATATATTTTCATTTTAGTATCACCATTTAAGCATATTTTAGGAATAGAGGGAAGGGGTAAGCTTAGGGTGAGCTTTCATCTACTAAAAAATACTGGTAGATTATCATATGTTGAACATTTCAGATCTCTGACCTGCTTTACCACTACTGCAGTTTTACACTGGGGTAATTCCATTAATTTTAATTGGAGTAACAAAATGGTGAATCAGGTCATATATTTCCGCAGTGTTTCTTGTAGATTTTAATTTCTTTTAGTGGCCAAAATATAGAATATTGATCATGGATCATGCACAACTCTTTCCCCCATATTTTTCCACCAAAGCTCTGAGATCCTCGAAGTATTATTCAAAATTTTCACCTTTCTGCAACTTATACTATGACATGGCAGCAAATTTTTAGGGGAACCACTAAAAATAATGCTGGAAGATTTGTTAAGCAAAATATTATAGGATAATGAAGCAAAGAGCAAGCGTAAATGAAAATAGAGACTTCGCTTATAATAGAAAAGCTGAATTATTCCCCTTTGATGTTGACAGTGTTATATTGACATTGCAGTTTTCTCCTTGACCTTCATATGGTACAACAAAGGCAAAAGGGTAATGCATTTTTATTGGAAAAGAGTTTAAAGTGTTTACAAGGCTAAGGGAAGGGTATCCATATGATCAGGGGCTGACATTTCTGTTTCATGAATGGAATGATTTAATTCTTTGACTCTGCTGCTGATGTCTGATGAATAGTGTTAAGTCTGACACACATTTAAAATAAAATAATAATTAATAATAAAACCAACAGCAACCTCCTGACAACATCCACAAAGCTAGATGATTATCTTGTTGGAGTTCCCCTCCCTTCAGAAGATGTATAAAGTGAATTTGAAGTCTGACTTACAAAAAAAGAGAAGAGGTAGAATTTCTTTGCTCACTTTGCCACTCTCCTAAGAGCCATTCAAAAGAGAGATAAGGAAAATATTTTGAAAGATCTCTAGTGTAAATATGCACAACTGTTTTAAACTTTGCAGCATGTACAAATTCAAAAGATACATCAAAGAAATTAGTGGTGAAATTTCATTGTTATAGCCCTCAAATAAAGGTCAAAAGGTTTAGATTTTAAACGTGAGTTAACTCCTTGCTTATCTGACCATTAAACTGTCACCAGAGTGCTATTTTTAAAATTTATGATAGTTTGAAAACTTAGTGCTAAATAATACCTGAAGACCTATTAACCTGCCTGGGATGTCAACCAGAGACTGGTTCAGCTTTACTGCAACTACACTGTGTCAGTGAAATGGTTAAGGGGTGAACAATGCAACTGAATCTTAGCTCCTTTTGTCATAATGCAGTGATGACAAGTTATTGTCAGCATTAGCCTCAGATTAACACCATAGCGTTACTGAGAGTCTAATCTGATTTCACAGGTTTTCACAGGCTTCCACTTTTCTTTCTATGATTTCTACAACTAGCATAAGAAGTGAAAGGACATTAATATTTAGCTCATTTTCACACATTTGTTTTTGGAAATCTTATGTGGATTTATTTACCTATTTATTTATGAAAATCTTAACCTTTATGTTTTATTACAATGAGGTCTTGTTCACACTATAGTTGCAGCCATCCATGTTAGGGGATTCAGCTACAATGCAATAGTGTTATAACCATGTTAAGGCACTCTACTTGAATAAAGAAAAGGAGGACTTGTGGCACCTTAGAGACTAACAAATTTATTTGAGCATAAGCTTTTGTGAGCTACAGCTCACTTCATCGGATGGCTTATGCTCAAATAAATTTGTTAGTCTCTAAGGTGCCACAAGTACTCCTTTTCTTTTTGCGAATACAGACTAACACGGCTGCTACTCTAAAACCTCTACTTGAATAGTTAGTACTCGTAACAATCATATTAAAACCATTTGGCTTGATGTACAAAGGCAAAACCAAACTGTAATACAGCATGGTTAGGACACAACCCGTGTTGTAACTGGATGACTTAACATGATTGTAACTAAAGTTCAGACAAGATCTACGTTGTTTTTGGTTTTTGAAATTAATTTTAAAAATAACTGTATCTAACATATTAAGTAGCTGCAAAATGAAGTTGCATATATAGGTGGTTGGAACATCTGAAATTTCAGCAAACCATGCCGTGCTTTCAACGCCAAAATATCTCGGTGCAGACATCATCAAATAAGTATTTTTGTGGGGTGGGGGAGATTTTGAGAGGGATGGAAAAGGTAAAAGAGATTCTATAGCTCGCTGGTTAGGGTACTGGGTGGACTGTGCTTCAACGCCCTGCTCTGGACCGATTTTCAACTCTCTGCTCTTCCTGATTTGGAGTGATCTGGGATGAAAAAGTCTGCTCTGAATCAGCTAGAGCAGGGACTTGAACCTGCATTGCGAATGCCCTAACAACAGATAGTATGTGATGTGTGCACACACACACAGTTCCACTCTGGTTTTGTTCTAAAGCAGAATGAAAACAAATGCCAAAAGTTACCGTGAAACGGAATTGTTGTTCCCCAGTTGCCTTTAATGTTTAGTCACTATTAATTAGGACATTTATTAACATGTTTTATCAAGATTATGAACAACTTGATCTCATGAATGAAGAATGACCAACCACACATTAAGTAAAATAATATAGGATTATTCTGTGCATGTGGAAAGATGGAAGCAGACTGAGTTCCAGTTAACATGTATCAAAGGAGACGCACAGTTATGACAGCTAAAACAAGCTCACATTTCACAAAACTATTTCACCTTTTCCTATGTAGATTGGAAAGTACTTATTCTTGAACTGCAGCTTTTCCAGAAATTTGTAAATGTGACATGTCGGTTGTTGATCCTCATCTATATTGTCATGCCCTAGTGTTCCTTCAAACACACTATAAAGGATCTGGAAGTTGTCCTGAAATACAGTTGCTACCATGGAAAGCAGGACCAGGGCACCACACACAAATTCAGACATGGTTATTGGAGGATTCACACACGTTCTCCTGGGCTATTACCTGCATTTTGCATAGCCATGGACTGTCAGATGGATTCTGATCTCAGTTAAAATGTTGCAGTCTCAAGTGACTCCACTGACTTCAGTGGTTCTATCATGGATATTGTGATAAATGAAGGGGAGGGGGGAGGGTAGCTCCCTTTTATGGACACCCAGCCAGCCAGTAGCTATAAAATCCCTTTTAGTAGCTGTTCTTTAAGTGCCCTACCTGTAAAGGGTTAAAAAGTCTCACTGCTATGCATAGGTAAAAGGAAGTGAGTGGGCACCTGGCCAAAAGAGCCAATGGGAAGTCTAGAACTTTTTAAAATTGAAACAAGACACCTTTTTTGTCCCTTTGTGGTTGTTCTCTGGGAAGAAGCAGACAGGACAAAGCTATGCTGTAAGACAGTGGTTCCCAAACTTGTTCCGCCGCTTGTGCAGGGAAAGCCCCTGGCAGGCCAGGCTGGTTAGTTTACCTGCCGCGTCCTCAGGTTCGGCCAATCGCGGCTCCCAGTGGCCGCAGTTCGCTGCTCCCGGCCAATGGGAGCTGCTGGAAGCGGTGGCCAGTACGTCCCTCAGCCCGCGCCGCTTCCAGCAGCTCCCTTTGGCCTGGAGCAGCGAACTGCGGCTACTGGGAGCCGCGATCGGCCGAACCTGTGGACGCGGCCTGTAAACAAACCAGCCCGGCCCGCCAGGGGCTTTCCCTGCACAAGCGGCGGAAGAAGTTTGGGAACCACTGCTGTAAGAGCTTGGAACAGGTATGAAAAAATTCTCAGTCTCAGACCTAGAAACTACTCATTTAAAAACCACAGAGATGTAAGTAAATCAGGAAATGTCTAGGAAGACGCAATTAGGTTTATTTCTTTTATTTCTTTATGGCTCGTGGATTCCTCTGTGCTAACCCCAAATGCTTTTGTTTTGCTTTTAACCTTTAAGCTGGACTTCAAGAAAGCTATTCTTGATGTTTAATCCTTGTAGTTGGTTTTTTTTTTTTAAATCTAGCAAAAGCCTAAATTGCCTGTTTTTTTTTCCTTCTCTTTTTTTATTAACAAAATCTACTTTACTGGATTTTTGTGTCATAAGAGGTTTGTGCACATGTTGTTTAATTAGCTGGTGGCAACAGATGATTTCTTTTTTTTTCTTTCTCAGCTCTTCCCCGGGTGTGTGTGTGTGTGAAAGGGCTTGAGGGAACCCCACAGGAAGGAATTCCAAAGTGCGCCTTCCTGGGTCCTCAAAGGGATTCTTCACTTGAGTTGTGGCAGCATCTACCCATCCAAGGTCAGAGAGAAGCTATAACCTTGGGAGTTTAATACAAGCCTGGAGTGGCCAGTATTAATTTCTAAAGTCCTTGCGGGCCCCCACCTTCTGCACTCGAAGTGCCAGAGTGGGGAATCAGCCTTGACAGATGTGCAACACTGTACCTGAGATCAGAATCTAGCCTTCTGTCTTCATGCTAACCCAGATGGGGGGGGTTCCACATAGCAGGCTCGGCTTATGGCCTGTCCTGTCATCTTTTCCTGGAAATTAGGACTCCCCTTTTTCTTCTCAGTGGGACCAGGAGTTATCTTACAGCAAGATGACACTGTCACCTGCCTTGGAGAATAATGGGCTGTCTTTTCTATAGAAAGATCTGGAAAGAAAGGGATAGTGGGTATATAAGTCTAGCCAATTCATTTTCAATTTGACTATTTATTGCGTTGGCATCACAAGACATAAGGGTGTTGCCAAAGCTAATACATAAAGGACAGCATGTGGTCTATGACAGGTTTCACAACAGTAGCATTAGGGAAGACTCATTTTCATGTACATGTCCCTTTTTATACTGACTATAATAATCCTCACGACTGAGGTGGCACAAAAGCTCTCACTCTTCCCAAATTGACCCACTATCTCCCACCCATATTCGATTCTAGGATACATCCTGCACTCTCCCACACTCCAAACCCTGGATTCTGGACCATAAAAGTGGAGAAGCAGCCCAAAGGGAAATTTCCCCAGCATAGAGACAGTGTAGGGTTTGTATTCCCTTGCTGCAGACAGATAATGTGATTTATACTTTCTATAGACAATCCAGACAAAGTGGTTTGTTGACTGATTACACTTCTTTTTTGCACTTTGATAATTTGGTTTCAACTGGTTTGTCATGAAGCACCTGAGGTATCAGGAATGATAATTTAAATAACGTTTTTTTATTATTTTTATTTTGCAGTACTGCCATTTATGGCATTAGTCCTCCAGTCCAGTGGCGGCACTATTGTGTAGTCTCTGCCACACAAGTTTACCTTCCTGTCACCGACTGACTGCATATGGTATAGAATAGATTCAGTACTGGGCAACGGTGGGACAGAGGCAACGTGTCCGTATGTCCTCAGTGCTGCAGACATTATGTTAGAACTGCAAACGTGGTAATAATCTTATGATTTCCATATGCCACAGCAAGAAGGGGCCAGGAAAAGGGGAGGGGAACTGTATTTTTAACAATCTGAATACATCTTCTATATCCATGTAGGTATTTTTGAAGACTTAAACAGCTCCCACTCTGTGTCTACCTTCCTCTTTGTTAACAGGGATATGTAATAATAAGCAAATAGAAAACACTCACAGAATCCCAGAAAATAGGCTAACTCTATCAGGTACAAGTTCAGTCCCAGAATTTCAAAACCTGAAAATAGATTTTGACCCTTTTCATTCACTATAAATCATCGTCCTTGATTATTACCATGTGTAATAATGTTGTTACTGTATTAAGGGAACTTAAAGTGTTACCAGATATACTCTATTGACCTCTATTTCACTTGAAACTAAAGTTCAGTGATTTTACTTTCCTTGAAGTTACTATTAGAATACTTGCCTATGCTTACTTAAATTAAACATTTGATTTGAAAAAATAAACTCCTTCAGAACATTTTACATTTTAAAATAAACATCTGAAATAGACTAAATGCTTTTAGAGCATTCAGTCATTCCCACAATGTGAGCCCCAAACTACAGTAATAGATCTTTAGAAGGATGCTCTGCTTTCTAGATTGTTGATATAATATCTCAAGGATCTGTTTGCACACAGTCCTATATTTCCACTTTGTTTGGATCTGTTTTATTTCACTGAGTGTAATCCCACAAAAATGTAAGCTCAAAACAACAAGGCTGCCATTGAGTCCCTAAATAACAGATATACAGCAAGAAGAAATGTGCACACCGCACACAGGGAAAATATAAAGAGAGAGAAAATTAAATGTAAAATGAAATCTGTCTACAAGGGATCTCAGAAAGATTACTGTCCTGGTGTCCAGTTTAGAGAGACAGGTTTACAGCCAAGGAAAACAGTTTTTCATACTAAAAATCTTTGATTTTCACCAGGGAGTAGAATAAACATGTATGGGACATTACTATGGGATTTTCTACATGCATTAAATGACTTAGAAAAATATTAGGCATTAAATAAAATGAATTTATAACAAATGCTGAGATTTGCCAGAGTTCAGCAACCCCTTATCTCCCAAGTTATCTAGAAAAGATGGAAATATCTGGGACAAGTGCGAAGAATGAAGCCAGAGTGTCTGCTATGGTATCTGCGACGAAGGCATGTGCCATTGGACAACTGGACAAACATGAAAAATGAACCAACTGGAAGAATCTCTCCATTGTACACTAGTCAGAGAGGGAAAATTTATGGGACTGAACAACATAGAGGCCATGCAAAGAGCAGCCCAGGATAGACAGGGATGGCAGAGACTTGTTCATACCTGAAGCAATGTCAGTGTGGGAAGGATTCAGATTAAATAACCACTTGTTTCTTCCAGGAAGTTCATTTTTTGACTTTGTTGCATAAAAGTTGTGGCCTGATCATCATCCCGGAAAGGGTGATTATACATCTCCCTTGGGAGAGAGTCAGGTGATTAGTATGGTGTGATGGGGGATTTCATGTGTCCCTCACATGCCATTATTTTCTTTATGCTCTTTTTTCTTTCAGAAAGTCAGTGAATGAGCTTTGTAAATGGGAGCTAGTGCACTTAACACAATGAGATATTTATTCATGGGTTTGGAAATATAGTTGATGTTAGAATGGGGACCAGATATGAACAGCCTTTTCCTCTAGGTCATTGCTTTGAATATGGCCCCTGTTGAAAGTGATTAAAAGTAAATAGCTTTCAGCTGTGCGGGGAGGCTCAGCCCTATTTCTAATGGACAAGGTTCACATCACATAGCCCATCTCAGCTTACACTAATCTCCCACCCTCACTGATACTATCAGAGGGGTCACAGAATGAATGGCCAGGGGGACTCCCTCTGTGCAGGTGACCGACTGTTCAGTGCAGTGCTGAAGTGCATTGCTGGGGCAGTGCAGGGATGCTTAGAGCAGCTGCTCATGCTGTACCAAATCTGTGAATGAAGAGAGCTCCAGAGCAGCCATTGCCCAGCCATGCTGGAAGGAGGACAGGAGGCAACTGATGTAGTTTAATTAGCCTGCAACTCTACGTACCTTAAAATACCTGGCAATAAATTGTACAGTGCAGGTCATTATTATTTCCACCTATCTGGGGGCTGTCGTCAGCCCTTGATTTTTCCTGCCTGGCCCCAATCATTCCATTGCTGGGTCCCCACTGCTCTCCCCTCATATGGGGTTAATAAATTTGGAAAGGAAGGGGGATTGGCTCCATGCTTTACCAGATGTTAGGAGTCCTGAACCCCAACTTCTCCAGCTTACTTAAGGGATGTTTTCCTCTAAGTTCCCTTCCAATCCATTTTATCTAATAACTGTATCTCTTCCATACTGAGTACTTGCACTGGACACCAGCCACAAGGAGGTGCCAATCATTAGCTTGGCTGTCTTTTTCCCTTCCCGACCAGGTTCACAGATATTTATCCATTCTTTCCTTAATATTTAACAAAAATATATCATCTCCCCAGTCAGATAGGTGCACCCAGGCCTCCCTGAATAATTCAATATGATATGTCCAGATGTAACCAATCTCCCTCAGATACATATAAATTTAGCCATCTCCCTATTCACATACCTCCTGGCCTTATCAATCTGCGGAGGCTTCATGACTCCCTACCATGTGCCCGTCTGCAACATTTCAGACCAAATAATCACCCCCAGGAAAAAAATCCTTGATTTGCCTTCAATCCCTCTTAGCCCTGATAATCAAGTCAATCCCTTACACATTCCTAAATAGTTTTCACAGAGCTCATCCAAGGAGTGGACCACCCACTGTGAACCAGACTCCCGTGCCACTGCCCGGGGCAGCACTGTGCTGAACTTTTCACATGCTGGGCATAATATTACACATCCCATCGGCATTGCTTTACTGAAATAAAAAAGTGTCTTCCCAAATTTCCCAGGTTCTAGCCCCCAAAATCATTTGGATTTCTCATTGTCTTGCTTGTCCTGTCCCAGCTTACTTTCTGCCGGAGCTTCACTGTGCAACAATGACAATATGTTAAGATATCGAGAGCTGAAGTAAACAGAAAGTGCACTCCCATGGGATCTGACGCTCGCACATTCTCATACTCCTGACTTACTGCCACGGAACCCGCAATGATTTGAGTCTCCCACAATATCCCCTGGACAGGGATCCTATCCCATGTATGTACATCCCCGTTGCTTGAGGACTGCACGATCTGGTTATCCCAGCATTCCAAACCTGAGCCCGTGCTGGTTGATAGTTACTATACCTGCCAGCCTCCCCAGCAAGAAAAGCTCCCAGCTTCTGTAATAACTGTAAATTAGCCCGCGACAGCTGTGTAAAACTGTTGACCTCTTTAAGAAGCCTGTGTACTCCAGGTGCTCCAGGCCCAGGCCCCAACAGCAGATTTCCCCCTGAGCACACTGACGAACATTTTCAAATTAATTTCAGGTAGATTTTGTGGTGGTACTTAATTTGCTACTAAGCCTAGCTTAACAGACCCGCAATATAAGTTTCCTTATATTACTTTGTTACATAAGACTATAGAGATATGTACTTAACTTATTAATGATCTTGATAAAGTTCAGTGAATGTAGCACTCTGCTTTCTTTAGCATCTCTTTACTCAAACTGAACTGGTAACTGTTTGCATGTAACTCATGATTCCCAAAGACACTCTGGTTTGAGCTGATGATCCCCAATTCATGCCTGGCTCTCAGGGAATGAGAGGTGGTTTTTCAGAAGCAGTATCAGGTACTGGGAGACCCCCACACACTTGCTGCCAGAGCCCACAGGTAGTGCAATCACTAGGACTGAAGGAGGCTGCTTCCTAGAGAGAGGACTGGAGATAGGCTGGCACAGAGAGCTTTGGAAAACCTGCAGGAAGAGTGATCATTTATAAATCGGCAGTTCCTGTGGCAACACCAGAAGGCTGCAAGGGAACATTGTTTAGAGACAGTTAGGGCCAGTCAAATAGTCCAGTCCCTGGTTCAGGATGCCATACCTCCTGCCCCTCCACACACATACACAGTGCAGAGGGAAAAATTGTATGTGCTCCATGAATATTTTCAGGAGGCCCTGCCCATCCCTGCAGGAGAGAGTGAGACACTGCTATGCCTGAGCTGGCAAGAAGGTGACTGCAGGTGTTTGTGTGGTGGTCTCTAGTCCCCAGGGGAGGCATCACCAGTACCCTTGCACCGTCCTATCCCTTCCCAGCCCCACAGCGCCCCATTAGGTGCAACTCTAAGCTCTCCCCACCCATCTCTCCCCTGAATTCTCCTGGCCATCACCCCTTGGTGCTGATGCAACTCACCCCTACCTGCAGTGGCTGTGTCTGTCTCTGATCTCATGAGTTTCCTCCTAAATATAGCTCATTTCCCCTCTCTGGCACTGATTGTCCTGTAGCACCCTGTAATATCTGAATTACTGTTGAAACAATCTTTGATACTGAGTTGAGGAGAGGAGTTGCACCTAACAGAGAGCCGTGGGGCTGGGAATGGACAGGACGGTGCAAGATGTTGACCCCCTCTCCTCTGGTGCTCCAGTGGTAAATCACAGGGGACACTGGCATGACCTGATGACATACTGACCAAGTCACCTAGTATGGCAGGGAGGCTCCTGTTTACAACCCAAAATCTCCCTATTCTCCTTGTCCTGCAGCACCCTGTAATACTTGAATTGCTGTTGAAGCAATCTCTGTTACTCATTTGAGGAGAGGAGTCCCCACCTCGTTTCCCCCACCCCCTCATCTGCCTGGAGAGCAGCCCAACGGCCCTGAACCATGCCAGCCTGGCATCCCTCCCTTATAGGCTGGGAGGGCTCCCCTTCCTCCCATGCATCTGGGAACATGGGTCTGCACTCTTCCCTTGCTGGCTGGGAGGTTTTCCCCTCCTCCTACTTGCTCAGTACCCTGATCCTGCACCCTTTCCCATGTGTGTGAGGGAGGGATTCCCCTCCCAGGCCATACTGACCCAGTGCTCTCCCTCCTCTCACATATTAGGAGGGGGGATTCCTCCTCCCTCTTCCTGATCTCACCATATGGCAGCAGTGAACATGTGAAAGCATCTGGAGCTATTGCTGTCTGCTCAGAAGTAGAGATGCTGATGCCATTGTGAGCCTGTGAGCTGTGGCTGCTTCTGGCACCTTTCATGAACACTTAAAGAATGATAGTTGGCTAGCAGTAAGCACCCGAAAACTACTACAATTATATTGAGGCTTCCACTTCCAAACTGGATTACCCTAAATCAGAAAAAGGGTGCTCTTATTCCAGTCCACAAATGCTTATTAAGTATTCTGGAGTAGATTTTCAAGTGCAGAAAAGCTAGTTATCAAATTTTACCTTCTGTGGATTGTTCTATAGGCTGACTATGTAATCTCTAATTAGAAATATTTTATTTTGTTTATTGTCCTGTAATCGTTGCAGAATGGGATATCAGAGTGTCTGTTTGGCTTTTGTTGTAAATTTCAGAATCTTATATAATATAGTTAAATCCCCTCTTACGCTTTCGTTGATCAAGACTAAAAACTCACAATTTTTTCTATTGCCTTACTCCACTCTAATACATAACTCTACCGTATCTAATCACTGTTCTCTGGACTTTTTTCTAGCAGTGCAGTGAGAAAGAGAAGCAAGGGCATGGCTATTGAGTCCATGAACTATGAAAAACCACTGGCCACAACTCCCATAAACATGTTGAAAAGTGATTCATGCTCTCTAGTAGCTGGCTGAGTAAATTCTTAAGGCCTAATTCTGTTATCAGATGTTCACACAGAAATCCCATTGACTTCAGTGGGAGTTCTGAGCAGAATTTGGTTGTGATCATATTATTTTGAATGCTTCTGATGAAAATTAGCTGCTGCAAATGCACCAAACTTTTCAAAGTTTAATTGCTCCCCCATAACATGAACTCCTCAACTGCCAAATCTGCTTCTTTAACTAGAACAAAACCACTAAAGTACCATCTGCACATCCACATTTTTGGATACCTCTCAACCATTTTTGGATTCAGTGCTGCCGAAGCCAGTGATTATTTTAGCAAAACTGGCACCTAACTATTCCATAAATTAGTATTCTGGAGCTGGTTCACACTGCAACAGACAAAACACAATAATATATCTTCACTCCAATAGTCCTCATGAATTAACTAAACTGTATTCCTTCACAGTGACCAATGTTTCAGCCCTTCATCAGGGATTTGTTACAGAACTAGAGTAGATAGACAGCAAGTTCAGCAAGTCTATAAAATGAATTGGCATCAATGGGGATAGAAGATAAAGTGATAGCTTTATTTGTGATGTTATGTCCTTAGGTAACTTTGTGAAACAGCATTATTTAAATATATCTCCCCAGTATATGTATGTTATTTCTGATTGACTAGATTAAAATTATTTGTTTTAGCATAGTCTAGTGATCTGAGCATGTGGCTTCCTTGCTTCCAGCCCTAAGTTCTAGTTCTGGCTCTGTAAATGGCTTAGTCTAAGGTCTGTCTGTATCTCAGACCTGTACTCCAACTATACAATGCATTATAATTTACCTCACAGAAGGATTGCATGAATTAACTAGTTAATGCAGGTAAAGAGCATTGGAGACTTGGGGCTCAATCCAAGACCTGTTGAAGTCAATGTTATTTTTTCTATTGTCTTCACTGGTCATTGGCTCACGCTGTCAAAGTGCTACATACACTGAACAAGATGATTATTATTGTTGTATAACTGCATACCATCTTATTTACCAAGATCTCTCATCTTGTAAGCTAGCTGTTTGTGTTTAATTCAATAAGAATATATAGCAACATTAGAAACATCCTATGTATAGTAACCAAACAACAGAGGGACATGTTCAATATATAACGCACTGTGCTGAATACTTTGATTCCCTAAGTCAATTTGAGTTTTGCATAATTAAGAACCACAGAATTTGTCCTATCGATATTAATTTCTTATATAAACTAAATAGAATGTAGTCATTTTGTATTCAGTTAGGCTTAATACAATTGTTGTCATTTACTTCAACAGTCCTATTTAAATGCTTAAAGTTACACACATGCTTAAACACCTTCTTGAAATGATGCCAAAATCTAGAGCTGGAAGAAAGAGAGGAAAGACTGGTGAAGGTTCGAGACAAAAGCTCATGATGAAATACAGAAAGAGAGAGAGGATAGTTTAAGGATAACAATGTTCTCCTTCTTTGTTTAAAATTAGAAGAAAACAACTGTCTTTGTGCCTTTATGCCATTGTCACATAATATGTGCCACAGGATCATGCTTTTGTTTCTGGACTGAATGAGCCCACAAGTGATTCTGACACAAATACTTGTGTATGCAAAACTGCCATCACAAATACATCCACAACTCCGGAATTTGTTGTCTGCAAATGTTTGAGCTAGTAAATTTGATCACTTCACTGTTCATGGAAAGTGAACATAAAAGGGGTGCAGCCACCTCTGAAATAAATTTACAATTTGAGTGAATATTGGCAGACATTTTTCATATTATTTATCCTGCTCTAATACATTTCATAAATGTCTTGATAAATAGATTTGCATAATTGTATGTTATTCATAATTAGTCCTCTGCAGCACACCTAGTATTGTACATTTTTAAAAATTTTAACATCTCACAATTAAAACTGTATATACATCCATGCACACACTCATATAGATGAGAATAGAAAACACTTACCTCTGATGTTAGGTTTTGGCAGTTACTGTAAGAAGTGTTTCCAAAATGTATAGGATAATTTCTTAACTCTCCCTTTAAAGATTATGCTACTTGAAAAGGGACATTGAGCTTACAACTCTGATTTTGTGATTTGAGTATATATAGGGCTATGTGACTTCCATAAAACTATTGAGATTTACATCAGTTGAAGATCTGGGTATCTTTCAGTTTTCTTACCCAATAACAAAGACAATTATGAACAGTAGGAAGTCCACAGAACCACACCAACACCAGGAAGAGGCAGATCAGTGTGATTTGTGACTTCCTACTAAAAAAGAATAGACAGGCCTGCCACCAGAGCTGAACCAGAAAACAGAAAGGTAAGAGCTAAGTTATTGGATGTAGACCTGAGGCTGAAGAGGATTCAAATGGGAGCAAGAAAGAATTCACTGATTGGCCTTCACATGGGAACAAATGATACTGCTAGATTCGCTCTGGAATGGATCAAGGGAGATGATGCCAGGATGGGGAAGACACTTTAAGAAGTGGAGGCTCAGGCGATCTTCAGTGGGATTCTATCTGTCCCTAGAGGAGGAGAATGAAGGCAAGACAAGATTATAATGATCAACAGATGGCTCAGGCAGTGGTGCTATAAGGAGGGATTTGGGATGTTCAACTACTGGGAGGCATTCATGGACAGAGGACAGTTCTCATGGGATGGACTCCACCTGAGTAGGGAGAGAAATAGACTGCTGGGGTAGAGGTTGGCACAACTGATTAAAAGAGCTTTAAACTAGGAACTCGGGGGAAATTCTTGGAAGAAGCTCATGTAATCTCCATGCTTGATTTTAATATTGACTGGGGGGAAAATCAAAAGAGAGAGAATACAGCAATAGAGAAAGGAACAGCTATGGGTAGGAGAATGGACATTAAGAGGAAAGATACTGCCAATACCAATGAAGCTAACAGTTGTTAGGCGATACTGGCAGTAGAATGACTGTACCTAATTGGGTGCAGAATCTGGGCAAAGTCAAGCAAAAACACTAAGATATGTGCACACCAAACAAAGGAGCCTATGTGACAAAATGGAGGAACTAGAACTATTGGTGAAGGAAGTGAAACCAGACATTATAGGGATAACAGAAATATGATGGAATAGTAGTTAAGACTGGAGGATATGTGCTGTTCAGAAAAGACAGGAATAATTGTAAAGCTGGGGGACTAGCATTGCATATTAATAATGAGGAAGAATGTAAATAAATTAGAAATGATGGAATTGATAAAGCAGAGTCTGTTTGGGTCAAAGTCACTTTGGGGAAGAAAACTACCAGAGGGTCCCCTGGAATAGTGCTTGGGGCATGCTTCAGACCTCCAGAATCTGATATGGATAGAGACCTCTTTAATATTTTTAATGAGATAAACACGGCTGGGAATTGTGTGATTATGAGAGACTAACTTTGCAGATATAGATTGGAGGTCAAGTGCTACTAATAATAGTAGGGCTCAGATTTTCCTGGGTGTGATAGTGACAGATTTCTTCACCAAATAGTTGCCAAACCTACAAGAGGTGATGCCATTTTAGATTTGGTATTGGTGAGTAGTGAAGACCTCATAGAAGATCTGGTTGTTGGGGACAACCCTTGTTCGAGTGATCATGAACTAATTCATTTTAAACTAGGGCTGTCAAGCGACTAAAAAAATTAATCACGATTAATCACGCTGTTAAACAATAATAGAATACCATTTATTTAAATATTTTTGGATGTTTTCTACATTTTCAAATATACTGATTTCAATAACAACATAGAATATAAAGTGTACAGTGCTATTTTTATTTTTATTACAAATATTTGCCCTGTAAAAAACAAAAACAATTGTATTTTTTAATTCACCTAATACAAATACTGTAGTGCAATCTCTTTAACATGAAAGCTGAACTTACAAATGTAGAATTATGTACAAAACCCCTGCATTCAAAAATAAAACTGTGTGAAACTTTACAGTGGTGGTGGGCAACCCGCGGGCTGCATGCGGCCCATCAGGGTAATCTGATGGTGGGCCGCGAGACATTTTGCTGACGTTGACCATCTACAGGCACTCTCCCTCCCCCCCTTCCCGCAGTTCCCTTCATCTCCTTCGCTTGCAAGTGCCGCTTCCTACAGCTGCCATTGGCTGGGAATGGTGAACCATGTCCACTGGAAGATGTTGGGGGGCATGCCTGTAGATGGTCAATTGAATGCAGCCCACAGGCCACAGGTTGCCCACCGCTGCTTTAGAGCCTATAAATCCAATCAGTCCTACTTCTTCTTCAGCCAGTCACTCAGACAAACAAGTTTGTTTACATTTGCATAAGATAATGCTGCCTGCTTCCCGTTTACAATGTCACCTGAAAGTGAGAACAGGCATTTGCATGACACTGTTGTAGTCGCCGTCACAAGATATTGACATGACAGATCCTCTAAAGATTCATATTACCCTGATGCTTCAACCACCATTCCAGAAGACATCCAAGCTGATGATGGATTCTGCTCGATAACAGTCCAAAGCAGTGTGGACTGACGCATGTTCATTTTCATTATCTGAGTCAGATGCCACCAGCAGAAGGGTGATTTTCTTTTTTGGTGGTTTGAGTTCTGCAGTTTCCACATCAGAGTGTGGCTCTTTTAAGACTTCTGAAAGCATGCTCCACACCTATGTAGGCACATCCTCCACACCTCATGCAAACAACATGTGCTGAGTCATCATCCGAGACTGCTATAACATGAAATATATGGCAGAATGTGGGTAAAAGAGAGCAGAAGACATACAATTCTCCCCCAAGGAGTTCAGTCACAAATTTAATTAACACATTTTTTTTTAACGAGCGTCATCAGCATAGAAACATGTCCTCTGGAACGATGGCCGAAGCATGAAGAGACATACGAATCTTTAGCGCATCTGGCATGTAAATATCTTGCGACGCCCGCTACAACAGTGCCATGTGAACGCCTGTTCTCACTTTCAGGTGACATTGTAATTAAGAAATGGGCAGCATTATCTTCCTGTAGTAGTTCAGAGGTGGGTTTCCTCCCCCTCTGGGTCCGTGGGAGGCCAGTCCACCTCACTATGTCTCTGGGCATTGCCTGTCATGGGGAATTAGCAGCGGGGCAAGAGTCTATAGCTCGAGCCTGTAGTCACGGGCCGAGAAACAAATACAGTGAAGTAGCATGGAACCTTAGTCAGTGTGGGCTAAGGGGAGTCTGTAGCTCAGGCCTGCAGTCAGGGGCGGAGGAACAAAGGCAGTCAGGTAGCCCACGTCCTCAGTCGGGGTGGGGCTATGAGTCTATAGCTCGGGCCTGTGTTCTGGGCCGAGCAACAAAGGCAGTTAAGGAGCACCAGCCCTCAGTCAGGGCAGGGCAGCAAAGGTCTATCGCTCGGGCCTGTGGTCAGGGTTGAGCAGCAAGGGGTTTGGGCATCCTAGCTCCGGTGGATGGCAGACAAGCATTGGCTTCTCAGCCTAGAGAGGGAGAGACTGCCACCCCAGGGTTAGGGTGGCCAGGGGGAGGGAGTGCAGGCCCCCTCACTCCACTGTGCCCTGGCCCAGGGCCCTAACAGTGGTAGTGGGATTTGCCACTGGGTCAGCGGAGATCCTGACTGCAACACGCTGACCTAAACTCAGGCAGTGCTGCAGCCAGACTAGGGTCATCTGCCCCTGGGCCACTTCCTAACTCCCCCTCGGGGTGTACCTGGGTCTGTAGAGGGTTGTCAAGATCGTCGGGTAGAAGGCCTATGGTAGTTCTGGCAACTCCTCCGTGGTCGGATCAGCGTACAACTCCGGCAGTCCTCAGCTCCCCGGGGCCTGCAGCAGTCTCCCAGCTTGGAAGCAAGAAGGAGGTGACTGGCTTCTCCAGCGGCTGCAGCCCAATTGAGCTTCCAGACCCACTTTTTATACTTCCTGTCCTGCCCACTGACTTCTGGCGGGAAGGGTGAGCATGGTCTGTCTCCGCCCACCCAGGCTCAGTGAGGGTTCCTCCCCCTCCTGGTCCACGGGAGGTGACTCCATCTCACTACACTCCCGTAAATGTAAACAAACTTGTTTCTCTTAGTGATTGGCTGAACAAGAAGTAGGACTGATTGGACTTGTAGGCTCTAAAGTTTTACATTGTTTTGTTTTTGAGTGCAGTTATGTAACAAAAAACCCTACATTTGTAAGTTGCACTTTCACGATAAAGAGATTGCACTACAATACTTGTCTGAGGTGAATTGAAAAATACTATTTCTTTTGTTTATGATGTTTACAGTGCAAATATTTGTAATAAAAATAATATAAAGTGAGCACTGTACACTTTGTATTCTGTGTTGTAATTGAAATTGATATATCTGAAAATGTAGAAAAGCATCCAAAATATTTAATAAATTTCAATTGATATTCTATTGTTTAACAGTGCGATTAATCATGATTAATTTTTCGAGTTAATTGTGTGAGTTAACTGTGATTAATCCACAGCACTACTTTAAACTAAGTGGAAGGATAAACAAAAATAGGTCTGCAACTTTGGTCCTTGATTTCAAAATGGGCAAACTTTAAAAAATTAAGAGAATTAGTAAGGGAAGTGGACTGTACTGAAGAACTCAAGGATCTGAATGTGGAGGAGGCTTGAAATTACTTCAAGTCAAAGTTGCACAAACTATATGAAGCCTGCATCCCATACAAGAGGAAAAAATTGTAGGGAAGGCCAAGCATATGAAACAGGTTATTAAGCAAAAGCAGGAAACCTACAAGGAATGGAAGATGGGATAGATCAGCAGGAAAAGCTACCTCTTCAAGCTCAGAAAGTATAGGGAAAAAGTGAGAACTGCTAAAAGCCAAGCAGAGATGGTCCTTGCAAAGGAAATTAAAACCAATCATAAAAGGTTCTATAGCCATATAAATAAAAAGAAAACAAAGAAAGAAGCGGGACTGCTAAACACTGAGGACAGGGTGGAAATTAAAAATAATCTAGGTATGGCCCAACACCCAAACAAATACTTTGCCTCAGTTTTTAATAAGGGTAGTGAGGAGCTTAGGGGTAGTGGCAGAGTGGCTAATGGAAATCAGGCTATGGAAGTGGATATTACCACATACAAGGTGGAAGTCAACTAAAACATCTTAATGGGACTAAATCAGGGGCCCCAGATAATCTCCATCCGAGAATATTAAAGGAATTGGCACATGAAATTACAAGCCCAAGAGCAAAGATTTTTAATGAATGTGTAAACTTGGAGGTCGTACTCTATGACTGGAGAATTGCTAACATAGTTCCTATTTTTAAGAAGGGAAAAAAAGTGATGCAGGAAACTCTAGGCCTGTTAGTTTGACCCCAATTGTATGCAAGGTCTTGGAGCAAATTTTGAAAGGGAAAGTATTTAAGGACATAGAGGTAAACGGTAATTGGCATAAAATACAACGTGGTTTTACAGAAGATAGATCATGTCAAACCAACCTATCTCTTCCTTTGAGAAATTGATTTTTTTTAGACAAAGGAAATGCAGTAGATCTAATCTACCTAGATTTCAGTAAGGCATTTGATACAGTTCCACATGGAAAATTATTAGTAAAACTTGGAGAAGATGGGGATTAATATGAAAATTGAAAGGTGGATAAGGAACTGGTTAAAAAGGAGACTACAGTGGGTTATGCTTAAATGAGAACTGTCAGGCTGGAGGGAGGTTATGAGTGGAGTTCCTCAGGGGTCGGTCTTGGGACCAATATTATTTAACATTTATTATTTTTATTAATGATGTTGGCACAAAAAGTGGGAATGTGCTAATAAAATTTGCGAATGACAGAATGTTGGGAGGTATTACCAATGTGCAGGAGGACTGTAATATCATGCAAGAAGATCTGGAAGACCTTGAAAACTAGAGTAATAGAAATGGAATTAAATTTCATAGTGCAAAGTTCAAGATCATGCATTTAAGGGCTAACAACAAGGATTTTTGCTAGAAACTGGGGATTTATCAGTTGAAGTGACAGTGGAGGAGAAAGTCCTAGGTGTATTGGTTGATCACAGGATGACTATGAGCCACCAATGTGATAAGTCTGTGAAAAAAGCTAAGGCAATCTTTGGATGCAGCAGATGAGGTATTTTCAGTAGAGATAAGGAGGTTTTAGTACCATTATACAAGGCATTGGTAAGACCTCACCTGGAATACCGTATGCAAATCTGGTCTCCTGTGTTGAAGAAAGATGAATTCAAACTGGAACAGGTGCAGAGAAGGGCTACTAAGATGATCAGAGGCATGGAAAACCTCCTTTATGAGAGGAAACTCAAAGAGCTTGGATTGTTTAGCCTAACCAAACAATGGCTAGATATGATTGCTCTCTATAAATACGTCAGAAGGATAAATACTAGGGAGGAAGAGGAGATTATTTAAGTTAAGTGCCAGTGCTGACACAAGAACAAAGGGATATAAACTTTAGGTTTAGGCTTGAAATTAGGTGAGAGTTTCTAAGCATTAGAGGAGTGAAATTCTGAAACATCCTTTCAAGGGGAGCAGTTGGGACAAAAAACCTAACTGGCTTCAAGACTGAATTTGATAAATTTATGAAAGGGATGGTATGATGAAACTGTCTACAATGCTATTAGCAAATGCAACTGCTTTTAGCAAATGTCCCATCAGCAGCCATTGGGGATACTAGATGGGGAGGGCTCTGAGTTACTACAGAGAATTCTTGGCTGTTGCGTCTTGTCAAAATTTTCAGGCTCCAACTGACCACCATATTTGGCATCGGGACGGAATTTTCCCACAGGTCAGATTGTCAGAGATCCCGGGGGATTTTGTCTTCCTCTGTGGCATGGGGAATGGGTCACTGGAAGGTTAAACTAGGGTTAAATGGAGGATTCTCTGTAACTTTAAGTATTTAAATCATGATTTGAGGACTTCAGTAACTCAGCCAGAGGTTAGGGGTCTATTACAGGAGTGGGTGGGTGAGGTTCTCTGGCCTGCAAAGTGCAGGAAGTCAATCTAGATGATAATGATGGTCCCTTCTCACCTTAAAGTCTATGAGTCTATAACATTTAAGCATTGGTCTGAATTCAATGGGACTTTTGCCCCAGTAAAATTTACAAGATTATTCATCGCTACATTTATAACCAACACAGTCAGATCAGCTGATTCCTCACTAACCTGCAGCTTATGTAGTCAAAATGTCTATGCAAATCAGATTGGTAGCATTTTATATTCACTTTGCACTGGTAAAAAATAATTACACAACACGTAAGATAATGGCTGAAGTTCATTCTCTTCAGTTTATAAGCATGATCTATCTATGCACACAAGAGCAATTAAAGGCAGGTAATATTGTCCTTTCTACTTTTGCAAGTTTTGCAAGTCTACAATGCTGCCTTTCTAAAAGGAGTATTTGTTACATACTATTCTACATGTAAAGGAATTATCTTATTGCTTCTATATTTTGCCAAATCTGTACAATAAAAGAGATTCCCCTAAGTGAGCCCAGCATAGATACACTGTTTCATGTAGGGAGCCCACACTTTGTTTATACTCCACTAGAATTACATTGACCACAACACACACATTTAGTTCTGAAAATGCATTAGTCTCAAGGCAGTATACTTGCTAACAAGAAACACTTGACCCATCCCCCAGTACAAAGTGGTTTTGTGTCCTTTATATTGTCAGTGTACAAATAAGCAGACTTTAAAGCGTTTTTTGAAACCATCAGATATGGCTGATGATCCCTCCGTTCTTCACAAAAAAAGGAAGAGCTGTTATATTAAAATATTCAAAAAATACTGTACACAAAGCATATGACTTCGGTTAGCATCTTTTTCAAATTAACGCAATGAAGGAATGATAAATATTCATTTTCTTTTTTCCCACTGGCACCAGAATGTAAATAAAGCTAATTATGGCCTTCTAAATACAATTATTAATCAGTTTTGTAGCAACATGTTATTTGTGCCCAGATGTATGCAAGTGTTCAGGTTCCTGTCCCAGATGGATTTCATTAAATGAAAGCAATCACAAGCTGAACAAAGGTCTGATCAAATTCTCTGTTATCAATTCTCTCTCTCTTTCTCTCTCTCTCTCTCTCTCTCACACACACACACACACACACACACACGCCCCCCTCCCCCCACCATGTTAAAACAACATCCAGGATCTGGCATAAACCACTACAGCTGGAAAATATACCATAAGACAAACTTCAGTATATTTTCTCCATACCCTCTGTGGCAATGGCAGAGGGGATTTGTTCTATGGAATCTACAGACCTGCAGACCTCAGAGCATGGAATCTGCAGACCTCAGACGGATCCACTAGGCCAATTCCATCAGGATGGGAGACTTGAGTCTTCACACTGCCTACTGGCCTTCCTCATATCAGTGTCAGAAGAGCTTTGATCGACTCCTGCTCCTATGAGCTTGCATGCTAGACCCTAGTTCCACAATCTTCTTTGGTTGCAGGGGGTGTGGTAGTCCAGAGCAGACAGGGAAGAATCCATTATTCTAAAACCAAACAAGTCAGAATTAATTTAGGTTGGGAATCCCAGCAGCATGGGCAAGAACTACCCTGAAAAGCATCCATCCCTCTTGTTCCACCCCCTTTGACCTTAATCCACCACCTTCCCACCTGTGTGGATCCCACACAACATTCGATCTGCCAGTTTTTAGATCCAAAAAGGCAAAGGAGATGACTTGATCTACTATACATAGTGACTTTTGTGAAAGACTGAAACACGTACCAATATAGCAAACTGAGTGATGAGTAACTAGGTAATTTTTCTTTCACTAAATTGTGAGACTCTCTAAACTGAACTAAGAAAATTAGTATTAACTAACCTTAACTTAAAAAAGAAGTGCCGGAATGCAATTCTAGGACTATCATTCATAAGTGATTGTAATGGAAGAATCAGAATGCCCTTCTGACTCTCAAAATAAAATAAGGGTGTTCCCTGAGTGTTCTAATATGACTCAAGTTCTGGGCTTAATTGATGGATAGCAGGTGAAATTCAATTTAGATTATGGAGCAACAGCAGTCACTCCATAGTTAAGGCTGAAGTTAGCTCTCTGTTACATTACCCTGCTCCAGAATTCTATACCAAGATACCACATTCCTCAAAGGTGAAGAGCCATATTGCTATCTAGGTTACATGTTTTCCCTGAGATTTAGGCAAAGTTAGAATTTTACAGCTATGATGTTGTGAAAATTTGATATTTGAGTAGTATGATAGGCCACACTGGCTACCACTTATCTTTTATTCATGAATATTAACACTTTATGTAAATCACAGGAGTATCTAAGTGCCTCCCAGAGTAATGGACTAGCATAGCCAGGTCCCATATGGATGCTGTGGAGTCCTTATGTCTGTTTCTTCCCCTGGTTATAGAAAATTCTGCTTGAGGTAATATTTTTGGTTCACCTAAGTCAAATAGGATTATTTCTATTCCATGACAGACATTTCAAGGTGGTTTCAGGAGCATATTCAATGTGAATCTTCATATGTATTTTTATTTACAAAAGTATTAATGAGAATTTCACTTTTAACAAACATTTCTATTCAATGAAAAGATTAATTACCCTCTATGTCAGAAGGGTTAGGCCACTACCATACCAGACATAAGTGCTTACAAGATGGTCGTCTTTAGAATACAGATAATCATGAGAGACTTCATGAAACATGAAAGCTTTTTCTGGACTATGACATCATTAATTCCATTTTGAGTTTCATGGTACATCAAAGCATTACTTTCTTTGATAGTAGGTACAGTTTTATTTCAAATGTAATGTTCCATGGTTACTGGTGATAATCCATCCACATTATCTCTCAAATCCCCATTTGTAATAGGAAACATACAACTAGAGGAACGAATGAGTATGGTAGTTAGATTTACACACATTCACCTTAAAAAGACTGAAAAGGTTAGACAAGTATGTCTGAAGGTAGTATTCTATAAACGTGAAACTTAAACACTGAGAGACTCACCCTATGGGAAACCCATAATTCCTACACGAGGATGCCAAAATGTTGCTCTACAAAGTATAGTTCATGTTCCTCAGTAAACTCCCCTTTTTTAAGATACTTGAGTGAGTGACCTTCACTTCCTCACAGTGCTAGTTCCCTCCTCAGAAATAAGACACTTATGAAACCTTTTTGTATTTCTCTGTATTATTAAAATATAATATTTTGTATCTATATAATCCATCCCATCCATAGATCTTAAAACCCTTTACAAATATTAATTCTCACAACATCTCTGTACAGATAACTGAAACACAATGTGGTTAACACTTGACTTATCCAAGATCACGTAAGTTAGTTGCAATTGTCAGGGATAAAACTAATAGGCCTCAGTTATGTCTGTAAAATTGAACTGCCTTAAAATCTACCCTCAGTTACATCTGTGCAGTGTTGTGTACCGAAGTTGCACCTGTGCAAGTCCATTGTCCTGCCTGGTATGGACTTAATTTTATTCTACTCATACAACTTCGTTAGTGGCTCTTTTTTAATTACAAAAGAAGGAATAGAAACTATTTAATGATCTTGTATCTGCTTTGACTCTGAGGTGTTAATGGGAATATTTTTTTAATTAAAGTGAGAAGATCTGACTCGTAATATTCCCAGGGAACAGATCTCTTAAGTAAGACAGTGCCATTTTTACACAGTTTCTCTTCAGAGCGCAGCCACACTCTGCCGCTGCAGGTCCACAGAGAACACAGTAGTAGGCTAATGTACTGGAGAAGCTATCGTAGATGCCATGGACATGATTTTTGCAGACATTTCTGTGGAGATGAGAAGCACTAGTACATATTAGTTTCAGTCAGCAGAAAAGAATGTCTCCTTTGATTTGCTGCTAATAAGATCAACAGTCATGCTGCTTTAATAACATTCCCTCTCACATATTAAAACTTGTTTTTCAACACACTACACAATGAAATTATATATGTGGCATCTAATGATGCAGAAAGAGGAAAATACTTTAATCAATAAAAATTTCCCATATACCTGTATCTGTATGTATTTTTCATATACCCGCCATGTTTGGACACAAATAATTCAATGCTCGATATTGTTGGATATTTGGAGCAAGATGGTGCACACCATTAAACTTCTTTGAAAATCCCAGCCATTATGGCAAGCCAAAATCAGGTACTTAAGAACTCAACTGGCATGTTGAACATCAGCATCATTATTGCCAAGTAGCAGTGTCTGATTTCTATCAGAGATACAGAGCTGGGAACAGCAATGTCGACAGTATCACAGGTTTGCTTAAAGAAAAGGAGTACTTGTGGCACCTTAGAGACTAACCAATTTATTTGAGCATAAGCTTTCGTGAGCTACAGCTCACTTCATCGGATGCATTCCTAAGTTAGTAGTATCTTGAAGATCACTATACAAATACGGAACTCTCAAAAATTTACTTTATTACACTTTACTGAAATCTCAGTTACAATGAAATAATGTGATAAATGTAACCAATGATAAAAATGTTTTAACTATTAAATTATACAGATGCCTTGGGTCGTCAGCTCTTGTGCTCAATGCAACCCAAATACTTTATCCAATATGAAATGAAAACAGAGTTCATATGTAGCCTGAAATGAAATAATCCATTATCACTAAAGATAAACATCATTTATTTGCTCTCACTTGTGCAGCGGGGGGCCTTCAAAGCTCCTTACTTTTCCAATAACTTGAAGTGAATAGATGGCTATTTTGGCAAGAGGGTCGTTGAATTTGCTTCGCTTTAAGGAATTAATTTTGCCTCAAAAGTTTTGTAAGAAAACAATTTTCTAACTATGTACTTGTTGAAGTACTAAAAAATCATTTAAAATTCAGTTGCTAGTCAGGGAAGACTAAGATCTTGTTGCCAAATTATTATGCACAAGATGTTTTTGCACAAGAGGAGAAATGAGCTAAAGGTTAGAAAAACGTATTCTCCATTTTAGAAATCCAACAAAGCATTTTTGTTTTAATTTTAAATCAAAAGTAAAATAATGTACCAGATGTAAGTAGAATACCACTGGTGTAACTAAACAATTTACTTGTTGGTAGATTTTAGTGTTCTGAAGAGTAGAATTTCATTCTCTTTGATGAATCACAGCTACATAGGAATTCACAGTTCATTTCCGGGATTTATCATAACAGAAAAAATATATCACTTTGGAAAGTCACAATATAAATTCAGGAGTGAACTTCACAGTGAAAGATAAAGTAAATACCAAGATGCGATACTTATGGATTAGAAATGGTCCATCTAAAACCTCAGACATGAACATCTCAAACTTACAAGAATCTCAGATCCAGATGTCAATACCAATTCTGCAGCTGTCCCATATCTCTCTAATATGCCTGAATCAAAATTCTGGTTCCAACCAGCCCATTGGCTACCCACTAAGTACCTCTAATTATGAGCACCTAGGTACATGCAGTATCTGGGGGTTGGCAGTTTGAATTGGGCTTAATAAAAGGAAACAAGGCGTGGTAGAAGGAACTGGGGAGTGGTGAAAAAATGCCAAGAACCAGGCTCTTTACTTTCTTGCTCTTCAGATTTTTTTCCCCTGCTGGCACAGCAGATGTTCTCATCGGTAATGGATCATACATGCACACTCTCCTTTATAAAAAATATGGCTGCTGCACTGGGAGAAACTGCCTCTGGCTCTCTCTTAATTTCTCATATCATGTGAGTGTCAAGGAAATTTGGCTCCAGGAAGTTCTGTTCTGGTAGGCTTAGGTGTTTGTCAGAGAAAAACACCAGCTCAGCATGGGATGAATTTCAATCTAGCTTTTTGTGTGAGCACTTTAGAGCTGGTGCTCCTGAAATACCCCACTGAGCCTCTAGGAGACTTGCCCCTGGACTACAGCAGCAATGGCACAGAAGTTTAGGACTTGGTGTCCCAAACTGCCAAGGGTCCAGGGAGGAGATAGAACTGGCTACGCTGACAATCGGTTGGCAAGAGCAAATGGGACAAATGCCCATTTTTGCCAAAAAAGTCAGGACGTCCAGGACAGGGCTTAATAAGGGGACGGTCCCACCAAAACAGGACATATGGTCACCCTAGTAAAATATCATACCAGTTACTTAAAAGGTAAACATGAGCAGCTTGCTGAGGTGTGCCTTGAGTTGTTCATGTATGGAGGGGATGGCCGTATTAAATCCTGCTTTATAAACTTATGTCTCACTTAAAGAAATTTGTGTAGGTTAGTCACTTCTCAGTTCTGATGAGCAGGGGGACCTGCTTTAACTGCACACCTCGAAGTACTGGGGGCCCAATCCAAAACCCAGTGAAGTTAATGAGCATCTTTCCATTGACTTCAGTGGGTTTTGGATCAGGACATAGTAGAGTTAGTATTACTGCTCAGGATTTTCTCCCAATATGCCCTGAAGTATTAACCATATAGCATTATACCTTAAACAAGCATGATGCCTTTACCCATCTTCAGCTGGGCAATGTTGTCCCATACCTTCAAGCACAAGTGTCAGCAGACCAGGTCATAGGTAGTGAGAGCTGGAGTCAGCCCTAGTGGTCAGAGTCAAAAAGCTGGAGCCAAGGGTTGAGGCACAGCCAGAACCAGATTACCAGGAGTTAGGGAAGATAGGAGCAGGGGTAGTAGGAGGCAGGAACAAGGCTGGAACAGGATGGGAACATGGCTGGATGAAGGTCAAGGTCTGGGCTGGAACTATGAAGGAACAGAGCAGGACTTGGAGAGACAATCACAGGGAGACAGAAAGTCCATAGGTGTGTTCACTGAGCAGCCAGCAAGCTAATGCAGCTGCTAGGTTTAATTGGCCTGCTGGCTTCCTCAGCCAATTGGGCAGAGTGGTCCATTAGTCCATTACTTCTGATGACAGGCTCTCTGGAGCCATAATAACTGCATTTCGAGCAGGCTGCAAAGATGGTGGCATTCTAATGGATTTCTCCCCTTTACCCCCATTTGGACTCTTAAGGGGACACAGTAAAGATGACAATTTTTACCAACTAATTCCTCGTTTTGGTTTTTAACATTAAACCTGCTAGAATTCTAAATGTCTGATTTATTTATTGCATTTGACTCAGCTTGGATGAATCAGTTCTATTTTAATGTATAGTCATTTTAACTTTCTAGGTCTTATACTTAGCACAATGCTGTTTCCAAGTTTTACAAAGAAAAGTAAAATGTCATGAAAACCTTTCTATTCCTAGTATAGATGAGCCTTTTTATTTTAAATTTGGCTTGGAATTTGCCAATTTGTGATTCTGTTAATCAATCAATTGCAAAGTTAGGGTGAATGAGAGGAATTTGTAGTTTTAAAGGATAGTTTTGTAAATGCATTACATGTTTTTTTCATTAATTGATATACAGAACAAAGATTTTGCTTTTCAGAATTTATTTTTGTATATCATGCTGAGTTGTTTGGGAGTGATCACATGACAGGAGACATACAGCATATGTTTTAATTAATTGATTGGCTGTGCCTAACCCATATGATCACTAAGCTAAATAGAAACTATTTTCACTCTGATTCTCAGAAAGAGGAGTTGAGTTTTGTTCAGATCCTCAATTCTGAGGCACAGGGGTTCTCTAAATTCTTCCCATTTGCTCCTCCTCCTCTTCAGTCTTCTTCTCTCTTTTCTCCTCCCTAATACCTTCCTTCTCTTCTAATCTGTTCCTTCCCCATGAAAAAAAATTCTAGTATGGCCACAACTCTACTTCCACCCTAAATTTGTTCTGTGATTAAATGAAGTTCACTAATTTTGGCAATGATTTAATGGGGATGGGGATGGGAGACGAGAATGAAACAAAAAGGATCACATCACATCACATCAGCCACCCTATCAGAGACTTGTTCACCTGCACATCTACCAATGTGATATATGCCATCATGTGCCAGCAATGCCCCTCTGCCATGTATATTGCCCAAACTGGACAGTCTCTACGTAAAAGAATAAATGGACACAAATCAGACATCAAGAATTATAACATTCAAAAACCAGTTGGAGAACACTTCAATCTCTTTGGTCACTCGATTACAGACCTAAAAGTGGCAATTCTTCAACAAAAAAACTTCAGAAACAGACTCCAGTGAGAGACTGCTGAATTGGAATTAATTTGCAAACTGGATACAATTAACTTAGGCTTGAATAGAGACTGGGAGTGAATGTGTCATTACACAAAGTAAAACTATTTCCCCATCTTTATTCCCCCCCCCCCCGCCACTGTTCCTCAGATGTTCTTGTCAACTGCTGGAAATGGCCCACCTTGATTATCATTACAAAATGTTGCGCCCCCCCCCCTCCAGCCCCGCTCTCCTGCTGGCAATAGCTCACCTTACCTGATCACTCTTGTTACAGTGTGTATGGTAACACCCATTGTTTCATGTTCTCTGTGTATATAAAATCTCCCCACTTTATTTTCCACTGCATGCATCTGATGAAGTGAGCTGTAGCTCACGAAAGCTTATGCTCAAATAAATTTGTTAGTCTCTAAGGTGCCACAAGTACCCCTTTTCTTTTTGCAGATACAGAGATACAGACTAACACAGCTGCTACAATGAAACAAAAAGGATGACACATTTGTTAAACTCTTTGCAAAATGAAATACATCTCTTGTGCCCTTATTCAGAACAGACTTTGTATACCATCCTTCCCTCCTCCTCCTCCTCCTCCTCTTCTTCCTCCTTTTTTTTGTAAACACAAAACCTAACCTTGGAGTCTAAGCTACTTGACAGCAGCTCTTTAATCAAATAGGCAATTAGCGATTTTCTCTACAACCTAAAATTGTTAATCAGAATTAAGACTAATTTGATGGAGCAGTTCAGCTTGATATCACCCAGTCTGCCATCTCAAAAGTAATAAATTCTATTTTGGTGCTATATTCAGAAACACCGTCTTTTAAAATGAGGGCTGGCAAACTCTTTCAAGTGTACCTGTCAGTATTAAAATATACACCAGTCAGCTGTCTTTTGTTTTCCATATTTTTTTTGTTTCAAACTATTGGTGGTATTTGTGCCTAAATCCAGATACTTTTTATCCCCCTTTTCACTAATTTATCCTGTAGCCAAGATCCTCAACCTTGTGAACTTGCAAAACTTGAAAATCAGTGGCTATTTTCTGCTGGATCAAGCCTTTTGTTAGATGGTCATATAGCTCTGAGTAATGTGATATACTAGTTACCTGATATTTACTTTCCAAATATTGATTAACACTTCAAGTGTGGTATAATAGTTACACGAGATTTAATACAGCAGTTGTGACAAGAGGCAGTGTGGCAGAGTTGCAGTTTTGAACAGTGGATTGAGACTGGGGTAGGACTGTGTGGAGAGGTACCATGTCCCTTCTTCCTTCTCATCCTCCCTTTCCGTATGTGACACTGGAGAATAGAGGTGGAGCAGAGCATAGGGCTGTGATTCATAGGGCTAGACCAGGGGTGGGAAAACTTTTTGGCCTGAGGGCCACATTGGGTTTCCAAAATTGTATGGAGGGCCGGTGAGGGGAGGCTGTGTCTCCCCAAACAGCCAGGCATGGCCCGGCCCCTGACCTCTATCCAACCCGCGCCTCCGCCCACTTCTCGCCCCCTGATGACTTCCCCGGGACTACTGCCCCATCCACCCCCTCCTCCAACCCTGACTGCCCCCCGCTGCCCCATCCAACCCCTCCTCCTTCCTGACTGACCTCCCAGGAACTCTGCTCCATCCAACCCCCCCGGTTCCCCGCCCTCTGACCGCCCTGCCCCCTATCCACACCCCTGCCCCCTGACCACCACCCTAAACTCCCCTGCTCTCTATCCAAACCCCCCCCCCCTTACCGCCCCACTCAGAGCCAGCGGTGCAGTGAGCTGAGGCTGCAGCGGAGGGGGAATAGCAGAGAAGGGGCTGGGGGCGAGTGTCCCAGGCCAGGAGCTCAGGGGCCGGGAAGGACCGTCCTGTGGGCCAGATGTGGCCCGTGGGCCATAGTTTGCTCACCTCTGTGCTAGACCCTTATGCAGGACACGCAACAAAGTGCAGCCTCCCCACCACTGCATACTTGCAGAAGTGCCAGGTGGAATCTGGTTCTCAGTGATTCTAGTCATATGGATCATACTTGGACTCCCTTCAAGTCATTTCCAGGAAGGGGGAAATCCAAGTAATTGACTTTGACTATATGGCTTGGGTCCTGGCTATCTATGACCTTGAGTTCACTGGCAGCGGTGTATCGGGTAGGCTATGCATAGCTATCTCTCTGCTGCCTCCCCTCTGTCTTTCCCTGATGCTGGAGTCTTTCTTTGTCATAGTGAAAGGCTCCAGTAGTGGAGGAAGCAGGACACTGCACTGCTAAAAATAGCTGTGTAGACATGGGAAGCCTGGCTTGGGCAAGAAGAGAGCTGTGTAGGGTATATACCCTAAGTTCAGGCATGTAAGGCACTTTTTCTACTCTACTTACCTAAGCAGTACCGCACCATCTACACTGCTGTTTATACCCATGCTAACTGGGCATGCAGGATCAGTACATACTGCTGTAAGTGTAGCCATACCTTAAGAGACCACCTCTCCCCTTGTGTTCCATTCCAACTGCTGACATCTTTTGAGGTGCTCTTGCTTACAATCAGGTCTAGGTTTTGCCAGGGAGGTTTGGAATCTGAACCCAGATCCATATTCCACAGCTGGGTTTTATGTGTAAAATGAGTGGATCCATTTAACCCAGAATCCAAATGCTTTGAATTCTGCAGGCTAGACACATTTTTTTAAATTACCTTCATTACAGCAGTATTGCCCAATAACTTCCTGTTGTTACTATTGTGTACATAGGGCAATTAATGTGCAAAGGAAAGGAAAGTACAATTTTACATTAACAATTCAGCGATTATGTTTTTTCTTACTAAAATCTAGTTCAGAAATTTCTCACCTTCCAAATTTGAGTTTGCTTTAAAACAATAGTTTATATCACACAAAATTGCACATATCATTTGGAAGAATCTGTCTGTAGTCATTATAATAAACTACAAGGGAAAAATCAATTTCTTTTTGATTGGTATAATTCAAACATTCTACTGTAGGGTCCAAATTATGGCTCCACTACCACACAGATGGTTAACTTAGCAGCAATCATTATTTTCATTACATTTTCTTCAGGTTAATGATCTGTGATTGGTGATTGGTGCCATGCAAGGCAAAAAGAAAGCTGGCATAAGGAATTAAAGCAATCAGGATTACACATCCTTGGATCACACCTGAGTCACCTTGAAAATGTTAAATGTAAAAAGGAAAAAAGTGTCTAAGTAACTTGAATTTGAAACTGCGAAGTGCCATGAAAAAAAAAGACCAAAAGAAAATAGATTAAAGAAAATACTATTATTTAAATTATTATTACTGCTAACAAGGAAGAAAGGCTATATCATACTGTCTGGTATGAAAGACTGAAATAGTTATGGTGTCAGAACAATTTCCACTATAAATCCATTGTTTTTTGTTTCATAATCATCAAAAACACGAATCTTTTGGGCTGATTTTTTTCTGCTTTGATTTTTCCTCCATGATTAATTTTTCTGGACATTTGAGTAAAATCCCTTTCACATTTTTGAGTTCAGCTCTGATAAGATGTACAAAACAAGTCAAATTTGAAGAAAATTGGTTCAGCAGTTTTGAAGTTAGGAATGTGGTGGGGAGAGGAAGAGGGAAAGGAAAGTCTTGTGGTTATCATGTGGAACCATGAGATAAGAGATGTCAGCCATGGCCTTCTCTCCATACTGTCCCTGAGGATGCCTGGAGGGAGCAGGCCCTTCACTGACCTTTGCACAGGCACATGATTGTCATGCTTAGAGGAGGAAATGCTGTTTGTACATTCTCCCTCTTCATCCATACAAAGGCTGAGAACAATCTGACCCTAGAGGGAACTACTCAATCATCAACTCAACATACTAAAGTCTTTATGAATTCCAAATACTGTCTTGATCCAATCCTGTTTAGCTTGTGAAATTTGAGAGGATCCCAGCATGCAGTATAGTTGTAAGCCTTTCTGAGGTGTTTTTGTTGTATTACTATATAGTATAAATGGAAGAAACATAACCATGTTGGAAATTTCCAGTAGGGACAGCCAAATTTGCAGACCATTTACCTACAGTCCTGTGGCTTTACAGCATATAGAGGACCCTCTCTGAGGTTAGATGCATATGTAATGGTTCTCTTCTTTTACATAACAATTGTAGCTAGTTTAAGAAAGTCTGATGCTACAAGCTCTTTCGTTAGCAGCACCTTTTATTTATTTCCGAAATAATAAACAGCGAAGTGACCATCTTTTGGTGTCCTCTGTTTTAATTGCTTTGAAATGAAATTAGGGATGTTACATCCTGAGTCACATATTATTGATGTCATGTCACATCACAGGTAAATCAAGTAGGAATTATGTTTTAATGGCCAGTTTACAGTCAGCAGTCATACACTGGGAGCTCTTTGTTTTCATTTCCATCTGATTTATTTTATTTCCTGCATTTCAGTAAACTCTAATATTGTCATTTTCCTAGCAATAATAGAACAGCCTTTAGATGTTCCATAATATTCTGAACTGTGCACTAGGTTGTCCAGTCTGCCCAGAAAACCTTTATGTTTAGAATAGAAATTTGAACTGTGTCTTTAAAGAGATGGTGGATAGAGCCTAAATAAGTCAATAATTTAATTTCAAAAGCATTTGAATGTTTCCACAGTTCCTTTTCCTCTCTGGGGAACAAGTGCTACAAAGGCTTTCCTCTAAGAAATTCCATACAGAGATGTTAAACACACTCTGAAAGAGACAGTGAAGAACAAGAAGACTGTTTTTATGTGCTTGGGTACATTCTGACATCTAACCACAGTGTAATTCTGCTCCACTTTCCGTCTTCTTATTTCTGGCTTCAATGCCACAAAGTGAATACTTATGACTGAAAGCAAATTTATATTTAAAGGAAAACAGATTTTAAAAATATATGTATATACACTTCCATAGAGAAATAAGAGGTCAAGGAAGACCCAACTCTGAAATAATCCCCCTTGGTATTCAGTCCTATCGTGTCCCATGGTGTGACTCTGCTACCATTCCAGAGCACTGGCAGAGGCAAGCCACTTCCACATAAAGGTTTGCAAACTACATGGCTTAAGCCCTCTCAGTTTCTCTGTTGTCACTGAGCAGACTCAACATACATTGAAGTCAGTGCTTAGGACATTGCAGGGCTGAGGCCTAGCAGAGATCATCAGCCTATGCTTACAGCTTACAGCTCTGGTGACCACAGGCAGACTTATACATTGTGTTCAGATACGAGGAAGAGTATATCCCCCATATTTATCCCTAAAGAGGGAGTCAGAGAAGTGAAAATTGTCCTCAAATTCAACCCCAACAAAAAGTGCTCCCTATCCTCTGATAAACTTAGACAAAAACACCCTCTGAGCACTGGAAGAAAAAAATTTCTCTGACTTCACTCTTAAGCTCTTCATTTTAAACCTTAAAATACTGAGTCAATTCATTGCTGCCCAAGTATTTCACACTGACAGACAAAAGAAAAGCACAGTAACATAATGGGCAAAAATAGGTCTCAGCAAAGCTTTACTTTTAGTATCCTTATGCATTGACAGCGAGGGTCTGCTTGCTTAAAGCATGGGACTTGTGGTAACAAGCCCTTAGCTCTCTCCTTTCTATTTTCCCCCACACATGGACCCATGGACATAAGGAGGGCATTTCATGGCTGTTGGGGTAGTGAGTAACAGTGCAACAGAAGAAATGAGAAATGGGAGGTTGCAGAGAGAAAGCAGATGTGACCTCCATATGCTAAGGCAATCTACTCAGGGTGTCTGAGCTGCCTTCATGAAAACTAATGATCCCTGGATGATGGGAAATTCTGAAGTATGTGGTTCTTTATGTCAGGGAGGAGTGTGAATTCCCATTTGTGGAAGAGTAATGTGGCTTGATTCCCCAATTTATACAATCAGATTACAGCATCTTTTAATGCAAAAATAGGTAATTCTGTAGAAGCTAGGGGAAGTGTACTTGGTACTTGGCTTGCAGCAACTTCAAAGGAAAAGAGGGACAAAACTGGCAATTAAGCCTTATTTGCATCAACATGCTCCTCAGGACAGCTGGCTCCACTTTTGGTTGCCAGTGCAAGGTGGCGGTGTTCTACGACTTCACTGTCTAATGCTGGATGCCAGTGGCCCTAAATTGCTGTTATGGCAGCTTGGCATTGGGTAGATATAGAAGTTTCTGCTACATTCTCTTTTCCCCACCCACACCTTGGAGAAAGGTTGTGTAGCAGTTGCTAGACAGGAAATACCCTACACAAGTATTGCCCTGTGTTGAAGGAATCCCCAGATAGTTGGTGAAGGGGCTGTCCATAAATTACCTAATGCATTAGGGGGTGGGTGGGTCCTTAATTTTGTGTTTGTTTCAGTTTTATAAAATGTTTCCCTTTTTGAGAGTCTGTAGCAATTATTGTATATTTCAGGCATCTAAGATTTGTGTTGTGTCTGGTCCAAACTGAATGAAACCAGAAAAGTATGAATTCCAATGACCTTTCTTTAGTCACAAACTTTATCCACAATCCAGCCACTGGATATTATTTAAAGGGGAAGGTAATAATAATGCATGTGAAAAACATGTATTTCAATTCTCCTTGAGTAAACCGGATTGGTTGTTTTTAAAAGCGACAAGAGCAATCAGATTAATATTAAAAGGAATGTATGATAAACACTGTATAATGCATTATTGTTTAGGGTGGTTCAAAGGCTCTTTAAATGGGAAGAGAGAGAACAAGCAAAAATGTAGAGTGAATATTAGGGAAAATGTTAACAATTAATTCTATTTAGTCATATTCATACTAGAAAATTTTATCTCAAAATTTCAATTCCACTGTTAGCTTTGTTAGGAGCCCTAGACTAGACAAAGCTCCTGCAAGTTTTGGCATTTTTACTATGTTGGTTTAACTCTCTAAGGTTTGGTAAATTTCCCTAGTGTACAATGACTTAGCCAGGGGTGCCAAACTGGTTGTGAGTCGCATATGGCTCTTTTACAGTTAAAGTGCAGCTTGAAGAACCCCCATGCACCCGGCATTCTCTGCCTACCAGACTGGGGGAGACATGAGTGGTATGTGAATCCCTGGCTTGGGGAGGCTAACCCTAGGCCCCACCCCTTCTGCGCCCATCGGAGCCCAGCCCCCACTGTGGCTGTTGGCCCCTGCCCCAGGATAGTGCTCAAATCCCCACCTATGGCCCCAGAGCACGGGAGAGCCAGGCAGCGTGGGATGACTTCCCAGCCGTCCAGCCCCCCCTGCCCCTGAAGGTGCCCCCTGGCCAAGCTGCCAGCCCCAGCTCTGGGCAGGCGGCACAATCAGAGTGCCCCCAGCCCCAGTGCTGGGTAGGTGGTACGGCCGGAGCAGACCCCGTCCCAGCGCTGGGCAGGCTGCATGACCGGTGTGGCCCCGGCCCCAGTGCTGGGAGGACAGGTAGCGTGATACGGACCCGGGGGCGCACCATGGCCCCATGACTGCCTGCCCCAGGGAACTGTAGGTGGGATGAGGCCTGGGGGTAGAGCATAGGCCGGGGGCCATCTGGCTGTTTGGTAAGGCAACGCCTTCCCATGCCTATGATACCTGCTGCTCATGGCGGGAGAGCTCAGGGCTTCTGCCCTGGGGTGGGGTGGTGAGGCTGGGGGCTTCTGCCAGAGATGACTGGTGTCTGCTGAGCATGGATGGGGACAATTTAAAGCTTCGGCTCCCTCAACAGCTTGAGTACCAGGCACAGCCCCTTTCTTATGCTCAACATCCCCACCCTGAAGCTCCCAGGTGTTAGCTCCATGTGGAGAGGCAGCGGCAAAGAGCTGGGAGCTACAGGGAGGAGCCACTGCTTTATCTCTATAGGGAGTGGCACAGCCAAAGCAGCAGCTCCCAGCTGTTTGCTGCTGCTTCTCCCCACAGCCGGCTGTAGCTCCCAGCTTGCCGGCTCCAGTAGCTGCCATGCAGTGAGGGGGCCCGGTGGCACCATGTGACCGAGCGAGGCCAGCAAACCCTGGCGAAAATCTGGGAGGTCATGTGACCCCCCCATGCCCTCCCATGCATCGCCTCTGGCTTCTGTCCAGTGGGGAGGGGGTCTCAGGGCTTCAGCTAAAGCCCCGAGGCCCCCAGTTCCCACAGGGCTGAAGCCCTGAGCCCCGGCAGGTGCCTCCTGTGAGGCTGAAGACCTGAGACCGCCCCTCCCCACAGGGCTGAAGCCCTGAGCCCCGGCAGGTGCCTCCTGTGAGGCTGAAGACCTGAGACCGCCCCTCCCCACAGGGCTGAAGCCCTGAGCCCCGGCAGGTGCTGCCTGTGGGGCTGAAGCCTCAAGCCCCAGCAGGTGCATCCCGGCTCTTGAACATCTGAAGATTGTCATATGCGGCTCAGAGAGTCAGCAAGTATGGCCACCCCTGGCTTAGACTATGGACAAGCCTTCCCAGGAGGTGGTGGACGTGTATTTTAGATTTATTACTCTGGTTTTCATCATCCACCACAGGTATAAATGTTTCAGATAACGTTAAACTCATTAAAGTGGATATTCTGTATGCCGTATTTCAAGATACAGAATCACTCATGATCACTTCTTTATTAGGTAGCCAGAACAACAAACCATTCTTATCCCCAGCTATTGAATAAATGCTAGCTATGGTTTTGTGTGGTTCTGGAAATCACTCCTGCAGCAGAGACAACCGTATTTTTCTTGATTTCTCTGGTCCTGGTCCTGTGCAAAGATCCTTTGACAGCTGGGAGATCTTTGCTCAGATTTCTGTTGGTTCAGTTTGGCCCTATAGAAACTGGAATTAGAGAACTTTGTCTCGCTAACTGTAATGAAAGAATGTTCATGTTGCATTGTGAGAAGAATACTTTTCATGTGTGAAATGTAAAACAGCAGGGTAAGTTATGAAAAGGAACAATAAATGATAGAAATTAAAGAAAAAAGAGGTGTAGTGCTGCACATGGGAGATCTTGTGTCAGTCCAATTAACATTCCTGAACATAAAAGAAAAATCATGTTATTTAGCAACATCGGTTCCTTCAGTACCTCTTCCATATGCTGTTTCTGCTTTTAAATATTACACATGACAGTCTGTTCCACAATTACATAAGGCTAATGCAAATACGGTGCTTGAAGCTATGCTTTAAACTATGAGTTCCCATTGAAGAGATCAATGTGTTTATGGGTACATTGGATACTAGCATTTTTTGTGAGACTTTTTGAGCATCCCTTTATTTATAGAACCAAGGCTAGCATTTCCACAAATGCTTCAACGTTGCATCGGAAGCGGTTAAAAACACTAACTGCACTGAGGTTGTGCTTATCAGACTATTGCATCATATTATTTGGATGGTGCTTGGGGGAATTCCTGGCTCCAGTGAAGTACAGGAACTGTCTTTCTATGTTTGTACAGTGCCTAGCACAATGGGGCCCCACTCTCGATTGGCACTATTCCAATGAACATGATGAATAATAAAGATATTGTTCCAGTGTACTGCATATCTATCAAAATAAAAACAAATAAAAAACCCCTGTGAATTATTCAGAAGCCTGTATTTTATTTTAGGCTTTTAAGACTTTGCTTTTTATATTAGGACAAAATGGTCAAGGATGCAAATTGGTACACATGTGGAAGCACTGAAAGATCATTTATTTTTAAGGAAAGTACTTCACTTTTTGAAATCCACTTGGGAATCCATGTACATTAAATTATTTTTTCACATTTCATTCAACCCACAATGGGACAATCAGCTTCAGGTTTCTGTAATGATTCAGTCTTTATCATAGCACATTCTTATAGTTACACAACCATCATTTGCTTTTCTTTCTCCAACTAGAGATGATTGGGTTGCTTGCAGCTTTCTTAATTAAAACACTGCTTATTTTGACTGGATTTAGGAGAAGAAGAATAAAGAATACTGTGAATATACAGTTTATGACTAAAATTAAAATTACCTGGGAAGAAAAGTGAAATAGGAATTTAGAACTGGCTCCTCTTTCTCTGACAAGTAACTTGGTTCAAAATGGGCCAAGTTTTCAAAAGAGAATGCACAGTAATTGCACATGTGCTTTTCTGTGAGCACAACATGGTAGTCCTTTTCAAAGAGCTATATGTGCATTCAGGCGGGCTGGAAAATAGCACAGACAAAAGTGCGGCCAATTTCACACACATGGAGGGATTTTGTAAAGCATTCACTGTGCTGTTAGGAGATAATGTCAGCTATAATGCTCAGCTATAATGTCCACTCTTTTAATCCCATTTACCTCCACCACGTGAGGCAGCTGCATTTTACAATCTCACCTTTTTCTCAGCTAAAGCGAGGAAGATCACTGCCCGGCCACAAGTGGATTAACCCAGGAATATTAAGGTAGGTCATCCATTCTGCTTGAGGTTATGCATGGCATAGGTGCCCCGGACAGGCATAGGCAATACAAGTATAGTAACAACTTGTAACGCATTCATGTTTTAAAAAGTCACATCGATATTTGCAGTGACCTGAAATAAGCTTCCTCCCATTTCTTTACCGTCTGCCTGTAACAGAGTGATTGTCCCCTTAAGGACAGGTTTCAGAGTAGCAGCCATGTTAGTCTGTATCCACAAAAAGAAAAGGAGTACTTGTGGCCCCTTAGAGACTAAGAAATTTATTTGAGCATAAGTTTGTTAGTCTTTAAGGTGCCACAAGTACTCCTTTTCTTTTTGTCCCCTTAAGGGTAGTAAGGTCTAGTGGTTAGTCAACACCTGTTCCATGGTATGTTTCTTTATGATTCCTGAGACTTTTAGAGTGGAGGAAGATCAAGAGAAGGGTAGATGTAGGTGTTGGGATAGATGAAGATGGCCCCAGGGGAATAGTTAATGTTTGGGGAGAACCAAGCTGCTGTTTCTTTAAGGGCCCAGGACCAGTAATCTAGTCTCTTTAAGGGCTTAGGACAAGGACCCAAACAGTACAAGCTCTAGGAAGAAGGCTGTGTATACTGTGTCTCTTCCCTCAGCTTCTCAGGGTCTGTGCTTCTCAATCCTGGCCTCACTGGCCTGTCATCTCTTGTCTTGGGTTCAGGTGGTTGCACAGCCCTACTCTCCTGAGGCCTGTGTTTCTGGGGTCTCAGCAGCTCCTCCAGCCACTTCCTCAGCCATTTCCTTCAGGAACCCTTCCATTAGTTCTCTGCATAGTTCTTTCCCTTAACTCCCTGGGCTGAAAAAGTTCCACATGTAGCAATCCTTTCCCTGCTGCTTTCTCTCCTGTTCTGAAGAACAGTAACAAGGTTTTCCCCAAGCCTCTACTGTTCTCTTGGAACCATTTTCCTTTCTCCCAGCACTGACTTCTGCCCTTCCCTTGGTCTTCCTTTTCTCTAAAAGTCTCATGGATCCTAAAGGAAGACACCATGGTCAGTGCTGACTGACCACTACTCCTTACTAACCTGAAGGGGACAATCACCATGTTATACTGCCCCATCTCTCTTCAGTGTCTAAGTCCATGACTAAACGATTGAATTTGGTATAACAGCCTAATGTTCTTGAGACATCTGTTGTTGGAAGTTTGTTTTTGTGTAATCTTCACTTTGTCCTCCATATAATGTCTGGATTAACCAGTCAACATGCTTCCTTTCAATAAAATGTGCAGCCAGCTAAAGTATCCATCTAGTCCAGGAAGAATAATACCATGTGTGAGAAAGGAGGATACACCCAGGCCTGTCTAGTCCCCAGGATGTTCCACCTCCCATACCTTCACAGATCCCCATTGTTGTTTGCTAGAGAAGTGGTAAAGCTGAACTACACTTCAGTAAATTCAGGCCTGATGATATTTAGGGATAGGACATGATGAATTTAAAATTCATATCTGAATGAATATTGGCATTTGAAAATTACCATAAACATTCCCACAATTAAATTCATGAGCAATGAAGTCTTATGACCTAAATCAGACTAGTTGAAAGCAAATGTGACTCCACTGAAGTCTGCTTGAATCAGTTCTAAAAGTTTCCTTTTATGTGCATAGTGACTTCACTGATCATTACACAGATTCAGATTTGCTGACAAAATGTAGATGCTAATGTTCAGTACAGTTGGCTGAAAAAGTGAGAAACATTTTGAAAGAAACACATTTTTGACTGAATTGTTTGATGAAAAAGATTGATACTTTTTTTTCAAATTTTTTCAAAAAGATTTTAAATGTTTTGTTTAATTTCCACAGGGAAAAATATTTTCTTACACTTACACCAAAAAATTCTCCCCCCAAGATTTAACAAGTATACAGAACACCCTCCTTCCATCTCTTATTGCAGAATAACAACATATTTTACATCTCTTTCTTAGTCATAACCTCAAATTTGTGTTCTAAAGAGACTAAGTTGTACCATGCTTAATTTTGAAAACTTTGCCATATCCTAATATTTAGTTAAAGGGAATATAATTGGAAAAAATCCCTATTAGTTTTTTAAATTTAATTAAATAATCATAAAGCAGGGCGACTGCTTTCACTATTATGATTCTACAGTGTAGCTTAAACTTTTTATCAATTTAGGTAATTTTGATAAAGTCCTGTACCTAACACCAAAAATTCCTGACATGACTAAAGACAATCATGCTGTATGTGCAGGGGTTCCTGTATGGAATCAAAACCAACATAAATCATCAATTTTGTTAAGTGTAGCTCTGTCTATTAAATAGCGGCCCATAGTGTGTTCAATCCCATATTTTTTCTACTCCTGTTCAGTCAGAAAATTCTGCTGCTTGTAACAATATATAAACATGAGAAGCTGTGTGGCTGACTGCCACAAATTCTTGTACTTTATCATAATATCAGCATGGCCAATATTAATGGTCTTTTATTTCAAGCTCCAAGATAAACAGCTTTGTAATGGCAAGTATTTAAATAAAAATTTGATTGATAAATTACACTTCTGTTATAATTCTTTGAAAGGAATTAAAGTATTAGTTGGAAAAAGACCACAAATGTTGGCAACAATTGCCTCTAACCAATCATCCCCATGAAATTATGTCTTTCATGGGACAGAGATATGTCAAAAAGTGCCTCAATAATGAAACCAAGTTTAACTTTGGATGTTGTATTCCACTTACTATAAGCTTGATCAGTAGCTCTCGAGATAAACTATCCAATATCTGCTATGCTAGCAAAATAGCTGATGTTAGGCTAATGGTAAAAGGATTAATCAATTTTTCTTCTATGTTCAATCAATTTGGAAAAATATCTGTTCTGAGTCCTAGAATTACAGGAAGTGTTACAGGAAGATTAGTAAATGATTGATTTTTTTTTTTTACCAAACTCAAACCATTTATTGTATTGAATAGATAATCCCAATAACCTTTGTCAAACGTTTTTCAGTGTCGACAAACACAGTGCCGAAGAGCAATCTGGATTACCCTAATATGGGCCTCTTTATTCCTTTTCCTCTGGTATTATTCTGATGATATCTACCTTTGTACTGGAGGTCTAAACACCATGGGTGAAATCCTGACTGCACTGAAGTCAATGGAAAACTTCCCATGAGTGCACTGGACCCAGGATTTCACCCTTTTTTTCTATCCCACTCCCCCACAAAACCTTTTGTTCCATTTTTCATTCCCTGACATTTATTTTGTCATCAGCTTTATCTACTCACCTTCAGTGATGTCACCACTCCTTTTATCCAGGTCAGGCCAGAGGGTATCTAGTTCTTTGTTATTTGACAAATTATGTTCTAGAGGAAGTAAGCAAAAAATTCAGGAGGATCACAAGCTTCATCTCATTGACCACTGGTTATTCTGTCAGAGTTAATTTTACTGGTAAGAATGGGCCTTCTTTTTGCTTCTTAGAACCTTTGTGGCCCCAATCCTGCAAACCTTTAAGCACTTGCGTGACTGTATGTGCATGAGTACTCCCATTATATTCAATGAGACAACTCCGACATATAGTTTCACATATATTTTTCCTTTCCTATCTTAATGGATGACATATTCAACTTTTAATATATACCTTCTGAAAGGCCAGATGGTGATATGTTTCAACATGTTGAATAATACATTACTTTCTGAGTGGTCACATTGACTTCAGTGAGACTTTTACTGATGTAAGGTACTATTCAGAATGAGTAAGGGTGTCATAATATGGCCTTTAGAGAAATCTTTTTTTTCTCTCTATCATTTCCTTTTTTATATATTTCCCAATAATTTTGGAGAGTGTATTAGAAGTTCTTGGCTACTATTTGAGGAAAACTGTAAACTGAAAGAACCTCATTGGAAGGTTATAAAGCTACCCTAGATTCTCTGTCCTTCCCTAATATAGAGAGTGATCAAAACTACTCAGAGAAGTATTTATTGTTAATATCCACCAATCAGAATTAATTTATTCATGTATTAATTTCCCAGGGATAGTTTTCCATATAATTTTTATTGATGTACATGAATTCTTGGAACTCGATGAATATCTTAACAATTAAAAACAAGACAAACTTTCAAAGCTTAATAATAATTTGTTTTTATATTAACTACAAATAAAAGTTATCTCAATTACAGAATATTTCAATTCAGTGTTTCAATACTTAGTTTTATCATTAATTGAGTACTCGTCACTCTAGGGCTTGAGGCAACACATTTAAGAATATTCCTTTAAGCCTATGGTAAAATCCATCCCTTCTCAGCAAAACATTTAAGTATCTGGATGCTTAGCTTTAAGAGGTGTATAAGTCCCATTGAAGGCAGCCACATGCTTAAATGGTTTGCTAAACTGGGGCCTGCAATATTCAATATTCAGTTTAAGTAAACCCAATATATATATAGATAGATATAGATATCACATGGATTTACAATTAAAGATATTAAAAATGTATTAATTAAACTCATCCCTGGTGTAACTCCACCGAGCTTTGTTCAGTGTTGTTAAATTATAATAACATTTTGATGTCACAAGTATAGGCAAATTATTTGGGATTTGTATTATTGAGGTGGGTCTTTGAAGATTTTTTGATTTATTATTCAGGGTTATCATGCTTTATATTGTTCATTGTTTAAACTATGTTTAAAGGAAGATCTAGATATTGGTGATGACTCCGATCATTACTACTTTTTAAAGTGTCTCTCAGGAAACCTTCTGCCATTTTCCAAAGTGCTTCAGGATTTACTTCAGTGACTGCAGATGTCTTAGTTTCTGTTCCAAAAAATATGAACTTCCTTTCGAATTTTTTGCTAGATTTGTGTGTTGTCTGACAGAGACTGAATTTTTTTTTACAAGTAGATAGCATTGGTTTTCCTAGATCTATCACAAATGACAAAAATTCATCAGAGACACGAAGTGACGTTGATCCCAGAAATAGAATAAGTCGATGCAGAAATCACGTTATTCTATTTCATGCCTTTGCCATATTAAATATTAAAGAAATATTCTTTTCAATTGTATGATCTAGATCAGACCATCAACTTGTATTTAATAAAAAAAAGGTACTTGCCTTAGAGAGTTTTCATCTAGTCAAACAGTACATATTCCTACTGCTATTGCTAGCTATCTGCTATTGGCTAGCTTAGATGACTTCCTGCTTAGTGTGCTGGCTTTTGTGAATCCCATTCTTAGGTGCCTAACTCTTCCCCTGCATTGCATAGGGAGCCTGGCCCATAACTCAGGGTTGTGAGTTCCACTGGTTGGCCAACTGCCTAAACAGTAGTCAGTGCAAAACTGAGCATTGCAATGCATAAATCCCCTTTGTAAATCTAACCCGTAGTCCCTGATCTTGAATTTGATAAGGCTACTTACATGATTAAAGTTGAGAATGTATTTCAGTGTTTTGCTGGATTGGGACTGTGTTTCATTTCTAGGGTGAAATCTTGGCACCTTTGAAGCCAATGGGAGTTTTGCCACTGATTTTAATAGGGACAGGACTTCACCCCACATCTCTCGTTCCTTGACCTAGCAGGGGCTGGAAAGGCGCATATTCAGCTCCAGGAGAGAGGTAATGCTTCTTTCTCAATAGCATCCAAAAGTGGAGAGGACAGTCTCTGAATGAGGTCTGGTAGCGTTACCCCAGAGCATAGACAGTTATTAAATTATGGAAACCTGTAAAATGGGGTAGTGCTAACAGACTGACAGTGTTCAGTTAACAGTGAGTTGGTAACATTGAGTAATAACAAAACTAATATTTTGTTCATACTTCAGTGGAATGAAATTGTCTCATCCAATCAGGGTTCAGGAGTGCTGCACTATTACTGCTCTAACACTTTACAAATGTGGCTGAGATCTAATGGGAGTAAAAGACTATTGTTCCTGATTCCCCCCAATTGGCTGTGTGACTTCAAGCAAGTCACTTAACCATCCTGTGCCCAAGTTTTCCCACATATAAAATTGGGGTAATAAATGCTCACCCACTTTTGTATAAAGCTTGGTCAGCTCTAGCTGAAAGGGAATATTTATGTGTACATGTATTATTTTTATGCAATTGCTTGTACTCCATTTGTGAGAGTTTGATTTGCATAATATCTATATGGTTATTTCTCTACCACTATATGGTATTCAGATCCCTTGACTCTGGTTGGCAGACATTGACTAATTCAATTGCTTGGCTCTACATAATAATTTAATAGGTATTTCTGAATAATTTTACACAAATCTCTGCACTCTAATTGGCTCTATAATCTCTCTGTTCTGATTAGCTCCTGGAGTCCAAATCTTAAAACAGTTTTCAATTGGCAACAAAGATATTGCCTCAGTTTCTCCGGCTTTTTTTTACATCAGCTTATTTCAGTCGATGCAAAAATCTTCAAGGTTTACACAAAGGGAAGAAAATATAAGCAAAACAAATCTTTTCCTCCTATCTCACTTTTTCACCATCTTCTTTGAAATAGTGAGTGGGAAAAGAAGAAGGAGAGGGGTTGAAGAAAGGACAAAGAGATTTCCTTAACCTTTTATTAAATATATAATTGACCTTTCAACAGTTTGACATCCCTTTCAGTTCTTTGTATTTTTTTCTCTCCCCTTTCATTTAAATTATGGCCATATGCCTCCAAATATATTCAGTTGAGAATATAGTCTTTAATTTGTACAATCTTTCAGATTACATTTGGTATATTTATATTTTTATGTTGGAATGTTTTCAGAATAAACCCAATTTTTTCACGGGTTTATTCAGCTAGTTTTAATTTAATTTGCATTAGATTGTAACTTGGTACAGTGCATATGTGAATGTATATTTCTATATATCCATCTATATATCCACTGTTTATATATCAAACATACATGGCATATAAAATGTTTGTATGGGTATATAATACTTTGATTGATAAATACATTCAAAGTTTCATAAATTTGCCTCATGCTTTACAGCTATTAACTAAAAAGCATGATCCTGTGTATAACTTCTAAAGCCCAAACACACTGTTTTCATACTTAAATCCCTGAACTGGATAGATGGGAGTTACTTAGGTTAAAATTGTGTAGAACTGTAAAAAGTTTTAGGAAAAGTGGCTTAACTCCTATGCAGAAGGTGGTGTTTTATTATCACAAGAGGTGTTACAAAAGCTCTGAGAGGAACTTAGCATGAATTCCATTTGATTCATATTTAGGCTGCTACTAGAGAGTCTGATCCTATATTTCTTACTCAGATTTTTCATGTGAGTAAAGAAAGGTTCTAGGTTTGAACCAAAGAAATTAATAGTCTGGATGAGAAAACATTTCCATGTAATTTTATCATAATGGGAAAAAAATCTGTTCAATCTGATCTCAACGAATTTATCAGTTCATTTCTATTAGATTTCTCATTCTGTCCAGCAGTAATGCTTTAATCTCAATCATTTATCTGATCTTCTTTAACTGGGTAATAGCTGGTATCACAGTTATCGGGATAGCTGCATCTTTGCTCTCTCTGCATGCACTCCTCATGTCTCATTCCACATGCCTTTATCTTTCTTGAAGTGGAATCCCACAATTTTCCAGCTCTTAGACCAGGTCCTGGGCCACAGTACCCTATGTGTCACCCCAGCAGGTCTGACTGAGTTCAGCATTTGCTATTTTCCCCTTTGGGAGCTATGATTAGAGGCAAATACAGTGCCAGATGGCCTTTTTAAACCAAGGTATTGCTTAATCTTAACAAAATGAAGCATAAGAACAAAGCAAAGGGAAAAGCATCAAAGAAAAAGGATTTTAAAACGATGGAGAGTCTGCATGCATGTCTATCATGCCTAGAGTTCTAAACAAGCCTATCAGACCACTAATCTGTAGAATCTGGGTTCCCCTTAGCTCTTCCTCCTTCTGTCCTTGAGGGACTGTCTGTAAATCCAGCCAAAGTTCTTTGTTCTCTCTGCTCACATCTTGGACTTGCTGCCCAAAGTCAGTTTGGTGAGCTCTGCCAGAACTTCAAAGCAAATAGCTCCTGCATTGCCTCAAGTGTTTGCTGAGAAGGGTATATCTGGATCCACCTGCCATTTCCTGGGAACATTTCCTGACAACCCTGCTATTGAATCACATCCGTAGATGCATATAGTACACACCACAATAACCTGGTCATGGCACAGTATTCATGAATTATTACAGGCAACTGCAAATCCATCATAGCTTGGCATGTGAAATTATAAATAAAGAGCTAAATTATGGCTTACCCTGAAATAGTGTACGGCATGGACTGGAGAAAAATGCAGAGAATTTCTTCCTCCTACAGTGCACCCATACTATATGCACCAGGAATTTAAGCCTAGTATTCACTGGAGCACTGTGGAGTAATTAACCTAATTCAGGAAGCCTGCTTAGATTCAAGGTCACATGGGGTCTTGATTCTGCCCTGTACAAGCCAATGGGAGTTTTGCCACCAGATTCGAGAGGGGCAGGATCAGCTATGTGATTGGCATGGTTGGAATGTGGTCAGGCTCTTCTTGCTGTTTCTGGCAGTTGGTGCTGAGGGTGGGGGATCACATACTGCATCTTTCAGAAGTAAACCTGCTGCTGCAAGTGCTATCCTAGGCGCCCTGTACCATCCTATCTGTACAAGCCATGCACAGACAGAATCGCTCTAGAACCTCTCCTTTCCTCCATTATCTGTCATCTCCCAGCATGTCTCTAGCACCAGAATTTAGGTTGAACAACTTAAATTTTTAAATGAAAATTACAGTAATGTGATAAAGTGCTGATTCTGTGTCTGAAAGCTCTGTTCATAAAGGGCTAGATTGTGCGACTCTAACTCATGTTAGCGAGCACTTACTAAAATGAGTAATCTCATTCACTTCCACTGGGTGACTAAATTTCATGAACATGAATGTGAGCTCCACAAATTGGTCCAAAGAGATTACTTTGTGTCTGTCACAAAGTGACATCTTCTGGCAGTTTCTCAGGTCACAGATACTTCTTATAGGTTTTGAACCACTGCTGCAAATATGTTTTAAAAGAAAATAAAATCATTCGTGGATGACTTCTTATAAACTTGGTTGTTCTGGTCAGTTCTTTCTTCTTCCATATTAAACAAGAGGTCAGATTTCATTCAAGCAAAATTTCAAGTGCTGGCATTGTGTCCTTCTCTGTGCTCTAGGTCCCAGCAGTTTTTTGTTTTTGTTTTTGGTCATTATTGTTTTAGCTGGACCTAAAATAGCAAATCACAATTGCAGCAAAAACTACCTCCCACCCTAAAAACTTAAGTGAGAACTATACAAAACTCATCAGTTTGGTTTCTCTTCACCAGAATTTGCAGCTCGTTTTCTCTGGTTTTGATCTCCGTGAGTTCACATTTCTAGAACTTCACAAGTCCATAATTTCAATATTGAAAACTTAGTTGAAACTATTGCGTTCTACCTGATTTCACACTGTAATAATTGGATGTCCGAATTCAACAACCATCTAAGCATGCACTTAAATTAATCACTATTCAGCAAAGCACTTGAACTCAGTGGACTTATGCATGTGTCCAAAGATAAAGCACTTGCCTGAGTGCTTTGCAGAATATGGATGGATTGGGGTCCAAAAGGCCAAATTTTCTATGAGTTCCATGAAAAAATATAAATCAGACTGGATTCGCACAAGAGGGTAATGAACCTTTTGATATTGTCTGGGTTTTTAGTTTAAAAAATATATATTTCTGGGGAGGTTTGTAAAGTTTGGGATTTCATTGTAAACATTTTACACAGCTTTACCAAAACTAACTAACAAGGAAAAGAAAAGGATCAATAATTCAGTTGTGGAAGAAAGAAGAGAGGGGCAGACAGCTATTACAAAATTGGAAAAGTTTTTTCTTTTTTAACAGATGGCTCAGGATATGAATCCAACTCCAGATCCAAATCCTCCCTGGATTTTTCTATGTTTGTAGATCTGTTTATGAGAGATAGAAATACTCATTCCAAAGAGGGAACTGGAAATGAAGGGATGGACTGTACAAAGTCTTGATTCTGCATGAATTACCCAATGTGTGGGCAGACAAGGGGACGACAGCAAGTTAGAGCCAACAATTTTAAGAGTACCTTATGGACTTAATTATTAAAGTTCAAAAAGTCTTCAAAAGCCAATTATAACTGCTATTTGTAATAGCTAAAGCAATTAATATGGAAATATAGCAAGAATGAGCCTTTTTAGCTTTGGTGCCCAAAGGAATTCTTTGTTACAGGTCTTTCAAATCACTTTCAGAAATTTGGAAAGAAAATTGAATAGGGATTTCCTGCTGTTGTGCAAGATAAACAGAAAATTTTCCTGCATGGGTAACACACTGTAGTTGCAACACTATATTTAAGTCTAATGTCTGACTGAGACAAAATGTTACAGGAAAGGTATTACAGAGCCCTACCATCATTAGGCATTAGCTAACAATGCACTTGAGAATCATTTACACTAGAAGATGAGTATTGTCTTTTAATAACCTTATTAAAGCATTATCAGATACACTGTGACTAGTAAATCACGAGAAATATAATGGGACAGGCCTAATTTAATTCATTTCAAAGTTAGTTATAAGGGGAGATATATATGTACTGTGACTGAATAAAAAGGCAAAATATTTATTACTTTGCCTGAAAGAAGATATTTTTAAAAAGCCTAATAAAAAAATCTCATTCTCTTGTTCTTTACCTCAAATGTATCCTTCAAACTTGATGTCTGCCACAATCACAGGTGCTGTAACAATAAGCAGAATTGGAACAGTATTAATTCAAATGCATGTAAGATGTTTTCAGACAAGGACAAAGGTCTATCCTTGGCCATTTCCTTCTTTTTTTTCAGATTACACTTAAATATGTTCTTTGAAGTGCAGTGTGAAAAACCTTTCCAGCTTGTTAATGCAAAATGAAGGCAAAAAGCACACAGTCATGCATTATTCACGCAATACTCCCATTAAATCATTGTGGTGTTCTGAATGAGTAAAGAAAGCTAGCTCGTGCCCATCAGTAGCAGCAAAGACAAAGAAATTAAACAAACTGTGAGTTTATGTATTTATGTTACAGAATCACTCAGAAACTCCACTCAGGGCCCCATTGTGCAGGGTGCTTTACAAATGTTTATGAAGACCCCTTCACTGCCTTTGCTAGAGAAAGTGGGGCTTGATCCAGAGCTCACTGAACTCAGGGCAGTTATTTCCACTGATTTCAGTGGGCTTTGACATATTCCCTTGGTTTATTGTCTAAATTTGTATGTTACTACTTGGTTCAAGTCAGAAGATTTTTCTATGCTTACTTTATTTTTGCCTGATTGTTTTGGAAAACCCTTCCTCCTTTCCTAGGTGCTAGAACTAGGGGTGCTGGGGGTGCTGCTGAACCCTCTGGCTTGAAGTGAATTCCATCATATACAGGCTTTACAGTTTGGTTCAATGTCTCTCAGCACCTTCACTATGCAAATTGTTCCAGCCCCCCGGCCTCCTTTTCATTTTTCTATATATTCCTGGCCATAGACATCATGCTTCCACTCTTGCCAGATTGTGTGATGCGTGTTCCTGTTGATGCTGATGGCAGTTACACTATTGACTTTTGTTGGCAAAGGACAGCTGCAAAGCAATCTTCACCTTGAATGGCCTCTGCCTCCTTAAGTGCACAGGACGGAACTGCTGTGGGGATGAATTTGTATACTTCACAATAGGTGCTGACTCCATGAGTGCTCGGGGGCTGGAGCATCCATGGGGAAAAATTAGTGGGTGCTCTGCACCCACCGGCAGCCAAGCTCCCCGCCCCGCCCCCCCGCGCCACCTCACCTCCTCCTCCGCCTCCTCCCCTGAGCACGCCGCGTCCCAGCTCCTCCGCCTACCTCCCAGCACTTGCCGCCGCCAAATACTTGTAGCAAGCTCTGGGAGGGAGGGGGAAGGAGCAGGAACATGGTGTGCTCACGGGAAGAGGTGGGGAAGAGGTGGGGCCGGGGAGGGAATTTGAGAAGGAGTCTAATAGGGGCAGGGAGGGGGTGGAATTGGAGCAGGAACTTTCGGGAAGGGGTTGGAATGGCGGTGGGAGGGGGCGGGGCAGGAGTGGAGTCGGGGCAGGGCCGGGACGGGGGGGGGGGGGGGGGGGGGGGTTGAGCACCCACCAGCGCCATTAGAAGTCAGCGCCTATGTGCTTCACACCAATCCCCCTTAATATGCACAGTATTCCTTTAAAATCCATTTTTAATGAATCCTGCAGCCCTTTCATGTGATCTCAGAGTTGGGCCAGAAAGTATTTGAATGTAGGCAGTGATGTTGGTGATCCAGTGGCTGGAACTCTTCATGTTGCAGTCCCAGCTTTAGAATGAAATCTCATAGCATTTTTCATAAAAATAAAAGCATCAACCCTGGTGTTCTGGTCAAATTCCAGTACTCTGGCAGGTGGATTGAGAATGTTTAAAATTAAGAAATAAATAATATGGTGTATAAATCATGCTGGTTCAGAAATTCTCTGTTTCTTATATTAAATCACTTCATATAGATAATTGCCTGCAATCAGTGCATAACTTGATTAAACATTTTCAGAAAAAAATAAACTAATAATACTTTTTAATCAACATGCATTCTGAAATATCTCTCTCTAAATTAACACCGGTAAGCAGCTGCAAAGTAGAGACAAGACACATGACTCAATGATCTAGAATTTCTTCTGGGCCAACTGCAGGAAAAGAAACCTCGAGGAAGAAGAAAAAAAATATTTTATTGCAACATCATTCTATGCTGTACATTTTCACTATGTGCACACCTGGACCAGACCATCTCATGTGCTAGCATTATAAAGTTTATTTGACCTGTACTTGGCTCAATAGCCATTCTTGGAACTTCTGGTCTTGGTTATACAATACCATATGCTTGCAGAGTACTGTAGGACTGACCGTACAACAAAAGTTGCACCTGGGTTTTGAAGCAATCTCAATAGTTGGTATTGTAACATGGTTTTATGTTTATAACATTTCTAGATAAAAGCAGCTAGAAAGTACCAGACTAACTTTACCGAAGGACTGGAAACAGCTTACGTTGATTGTTTTCCTGAACTATATTGAATTAAATATTTTCCACTATATTTATTTTCATTAATGACCGATTATCCATATCACCTTTGAATCAGCGATAATAATTCCATTTGATGGCAGTGATCTGCATTAGTGGGAGGGTGGAGATTCTTCATTGTAAGGCCTCCAGCTGTGGAATGCAGACAAAAGGTCACTTTGGAAACTAGCAGATGTTCTCACTTTTTTAGGTCAATACAAAAACTCTTCTGCTTCCCTCTCACATCACACCAAACAATATTCAAAAGAAAGAGGTTTCCCTTTGCAATTTCAATGCAATACGAAAAGCAAAAGTCTGACAAAGCTGTCAAAATATAACTATAGCAGGGTAAAAAGCCAACCTTTTATGTAATGCGTATCACTGGAGTACATCCAGTCTACAGTGTTCTCATTCTAACCGTAATGGTATATAGTTGTTACTGACACACAAGAAGTCCTTATTTTGTGAATATTCTTGAATAGTAAATATGCATTATCCTGCACAAGAATGTATATGAAGGAATGCATGAACGAACAATGAAACTTGGTTGGATTCAGTGAAGTGGATAACGGGTACATCATCCTTTTCCTTTTTCATAATTTATATTTGTATATATTTTATATTTTCCCTTTTTTTAACAAATAGTCTTCAGAATAGCTGATAAATTTCTGTAGACAAGACAGAAGAACTTGGGACAAGTTGTCCAGAACATTTGCAAAATATTTTAAAACTTTTTCTGGTAAACAGTGATTCTTCCAAAGATCAAAAATGTCTTTTTTTCCTTTTGTTTTCCTTCCTAAATTGGAAAAAAAATCTAGAAAGCTTTAGATTTTTGCAGCCAGGATGTTCTAATGATGGTTTCTGGATTCTATAATCTGCAATTTATAGCAAAATAAACTGTATAACACAATTATATTTAAGAGTCTAGTGCCTTATCTATCCATTCACCTGTGCAAGAAACTTTCCATTGAAATCATTAAGGTAATATGCATAAAATTGAAGAGAAGGATATGCTTTATGGGAATTACTATTATTCTATCCGTTCTAATATTATATCTGTGAGTGATTCATCAGTATCTGATGTTTCAGAAGAAGACAATTTTCCCTTTTCATTGTACATCTAGATAAATGTGCAGTGTTATGAAATGAAAGGACAAATAATTTACTAACTAATTTACTAACTAAATAATCAGTTTATGTCCTGAAGCCTGAAATTTGATTACCCACATCATGGTCTCAGTTTGCATAGCAACAAATGTTAGTAATGAATGTAAAATTATCCTTTTTTAAAAAAAAAAATCTAGATATTTAGATGCTCTCCTGTTGATGAGGTGTTTTACAGGTTAAGAGCACTGTTTGTAAGGACCATTCTTTTATTTCCAGCTGCTTGTTCTTAATTTCCGTATAAAACAATCTAGTGCAAAGGAAGTTACTCTCTCTGGGCTTGATCCGAAGTCCACTGAAATGATGGACTTCAGTGGGAACTGGATCAGGTCTTTTTTCAGGGCATATTCAAAAAGGCTCAATGGAAATGGGCTAATTTAACCAAATTATATTAATGAAAACATATTACGTTACTTTGTTGACGAAGGAGAAATACTGTGTAAGTTACTTTATAAACTTTCCAAGGAATTATGAATTTGAAATTCACTGGAGAACAACAGCTTCAAAAATGTTCAGTGATACCTAGATAGAGAAAAACATATATATTAAGCTTTGATAAAAATATATAGAAATGAAGAACAACAATAACAAACAAGTTTCAGAGTAGCAGCCGTGTTAGTCTGTATTCGCAAAAACAAGTGAACTGTGTCTGGTTTGTGAATACAGGTGATGCACTAATCAAAGCTGATCCTACATTTGAGCAGGTTTGAGTTTGATGTTTCACACAGCTTAGGTTGTAATATTCTATCCCTATTGATACTCTCAATTATTCCCCCCCAAATTGAAGTGAGATTTGCTGGTCCATAATCCTTGAGGATCCGTGTGTCACCTTTCTGAAGATTAGGAATCTTCTCAGTTGGATCCTTTTTAATAAGCACCTAAACCAAAGATGAACATGTGCTGTATTTCCAGTGTATCAAATTACTCGCTAGGCTAGAGGGGAAAAAACAAATTGAAGTCACCAGAAACATTTCCAAAAAAGCATGATACTGCCTTTATTTCTGTTGGTTTTTTTTTTGTTTTTTAATATAGAATAATTTGTACTATAAGAGTAGTGAACAATACACATTTGGTAGGTAAGGAAGAATAATATGAGCAAGCAGTTGATCTGATTATGAGTGTAACACCAAGAGACCCTGGTCGTCAGCTGGTGGGATTGAACCTGGGGGCCTCTGGAGCTTAGTGCATAAGCCTCTACTGCATGAACTAAAAGCCAAGTGTCTCTTAGTTAAGGCTATAGAACAGACTCATTAATCTCTAAGTGGTCTCTGTGCCACTAGGTAGGACAGAACACCTCACCCAGAAGGTGTGAGGGTTACATAAGCTCTATGGAGCAAAGACTGCTTCTTCATGTCTTATGAGGTGCCTCATCACCATTAGATGCCAAATTATTAACAATAATCATATTAATTATGCACTCTGTTGGACTATTCTTGTTAAGCTGGAATGATGACATTTTGTTCCGAAAATGCCATACATGGGTATATAAACTCAGGGTATTTTGACACCACTGCCCTGATGTTTCAAAGAGTTCAGCCCTGTGTCCACCTCACACAAGCCTTGAGTGAGTTAGTGTGAAGGGACCAATTACACTTAGATGCTGCACGTGGATGGGAACCAAGGATAAATAGAGCCTAATAGCAGATGAAGCCCAGCTAGGGGAGGATCTGGACTAAATAAAGCCAGGAAGTTGAACCAGGAAGGGGCTGAAGGGAGGAGATCTAGTAGTCAATCCTAGAAGAAAGGGAGTTGCCAGGGACAAGGAGGTGATCCAGCAGAAGAGTAAGCCCTGGGGAGTCTGGCAAGAGGCCAAGAAGAGTAGAGTAGTCATGGGGAGCAGAGGAATCTCCAGTGGTAAACCCAGAGATAGGCAAAAAAGATAGAGAGGTAGATAGGAAGGAGCCCAGCGAAACAGGAGCAGGATTGCTAGTCATAGGGTCCCTGGGCTGGAATCCAGAGTAGTGGGGAGGCCCAGGTTCTCCTGCCAGCCATTTGGAACGTGTCATAGGAGATGGAGACTTGGAATAGAAGACCATCTGGACAGCTTGTTCAGTTGGACCTTGTTACCCTGGAGAGGGGGACTGTATAGTGACCTGGTCAGAGGGCTGAGTCACAGAGGGAGAGAAAGAGGCTCCAGCACAGGCAATTGATGAAAGGGGGTGCTGTATGGGGGGAGAGCTAATTCCCAGATGCAGCCACCAGGAAGTACACCTGTGCTGATTGGAACTCCCTTCACAAGTTGACCCCCTCGCTGTTGGGGTTAGATTGTCAAAAAAAGCTCAGCACGTTAGGCTCTGAGTTCTTTTTGAAACTCTAGCCAGAAGAGTCATAATGGGTGCTGCTGAGCTCTGTTAAAAATTGAGCCCGAGTCATTGGTGCTGGCACTGGATAATCTAGATCTGAGCAGTTCTGAAAATTTAGCTCTGATCTTTTATAGCTCTAGGCAGGATGCCCCTGCTTCCCATGGAGAAACTTGTCTACATGGGGCAGGCCTTAGGAAAACTGTAAGACTTTCCTGAAAGTGTTTTAAGCCAAACTAAGTAGGGTTTGGAATTTGTAGGAGGTAAAGCCTACTCACCACCCCACCCTGCCCTGCAGAACTCTATGAGCTTGTGTGACAACTCTCACGAAGTCAGTGGACATTGGGTCAGGTCCCATCAGTGTGCTTTTCAGCAGAGGGCATCAACAAGTAAAGGGGACTGTGCTCAGAAGATCCTTGGACGAGAGTCCTGGCCAATGCATGGAATTCTGCTTATCCAAACCAAAGATTTTCATAAATAAATCTACATTTCTTCAAGGAATATCTTGATTCGAATTAAATCCTGTCATTTAAAAACAGGCCCTTATAAGTTACCAACTAATTTATAGAGTTCTAAAAGATAGAAGTATTTTATCATATGTTTAGGTATGGTTTTCATTCTAAAAACATTGAATGTTATTTTATTTATTTGTTTAATTAAAATGTGACTTGATTACACAGAGTTAACTGTACAGGACCTATTAGCTCACTAAAACGACAGCCTTTATTACTAGCAATAGCTAGCTTATGCTTGTGCTCCATTCCTTAAAGCCACAATGCCTGTGTATTATGCTAAGCTTGATTTTAATTAAAATATTCAAAAGAAAGTCATTGGTTTGCCACCATTCAATATGATACCAGGAAAGTGTCCATTTCCCCACCTCTCTCCTTGTTTTCTTTAATTAACAAAACTAAGTTAGATGTTCATTAGAAAATAAGATATACTATTTGAAGAAAAAAAATGCTCTCAGAGGCAGATCCTCAGCTCTGCTGCCTTCACTGGACAATTTACCTCAGCTGAGGATCTGCCCCTGAGATCTTCATGGATTCAGTAGCTTGCTTCATTGATTTAGGAACTGATTTGAGATTAACTGTTCATTATCAGAAACAGTTGCTTGTTTACCGCTTAGAGATTGCCATGTCTTTGGCTAATAGGGAACCCTGATTAAACTTATGATATTTAACAGTGACCTACGTCCCAATTTCTTTAGGAAAAGGTTATAAATAGATTTCAGCTCCTTGACTGTACAGTACATGTAACATGAAAAGTTAATTTATGATAAACTTTTTTTTTACCTTGGCAGTTATTGTGTATCCATATTCTCCCTTTTTCCTAACTAATGCATTTTTCTTATACACACACACACACACACACACACACACAATTTTTTCATTACAAAAATTACAAGTAACCTTAGAGAGGTTTAAGGGAAGGAGCATATGGAGCATCTGCATCATAGTCATATTTACAATACTGCTTGGGGGAAGGGAGTGTATATATTGATAGCAATGTGTCCCCATGCCTCAGAATCACAGGGTGTGGAATCCACAAAGCAACTTAGGTGCCTAAACCCAGATTTGGTCACCTAAATCCCACTTTTAGGTGCCTTAGTCCCCCACTGCTATCCATAAAACTCCTGACCAAACCTGTATGCACCTAAGTTTTTTTTTTTTTTAAATAATAATTCCCTAAGGCCTAAGTTTCTGTCTCTGGTCATGTGCACTGCTTCCTCAATCTAGGCATCAGGACATCTATCTCCCACCTAAGCCCCAGAGTGATTAACGAACCAGGGAAAGCCAGGTGTTCAACCACAGACCCCCCCAAGGACCCAATTGCCCCAAGGACCCAATCCAGAAAGCATATTCAGAGTGGTCTACTGGATCAAGTCTCATTCAAAATAGCCAGTGCAGGAGGTGGTGCCAATCTTATATCTTTTAGCCCAGTGGTTAGTGCACTCAGATGTGGGAGATCCAGGTTCAATTCCCCCTCCCTGGCAAGGAAAGGATCAGAACTGGGCACTCTTCCATCTCAGGGGAGTGCTCTAACCACTGAACAATGGGATATTCTGATGTGGGGCTCCCTTCATTTCTCATGTAAAGCTGTGGATAATAATGAAAGAGCGCAGAGTTGCCTGTCCCTGAGATAGATACCTTAACTACTAGACTACAGAGTCATTCCCTCCCTCTTTTTCTGGGCCCAATCACTTTTTCTTTATTGATCGACAGTGGAACAGATTCAACAGGAGAGACATAACTGATGTCTACACTACGAAATTAGGTCGAATTTATAGACGTCGTTTTTTTAGGAATCGGTTTTATATATTCGAGTGTGTGTGTCCGCACAGAAAATGCTCTAAGTGCATTAAGTGCATTAATTCGGCGGAGTGCTTCCACAGTACCGAGGCTAGAGTCGACTTCCGGAGCGTTGCACTGTGGGTAGCTATCCCACAGTTCCCGCAGTCTCTGCTGCCCATTGGAATTCTGGGTTGAGATCCCAATGCCTGATGGGGCTAAAACATTGTTGCAGGTGGTTCTGGGTACATATCGTCAGGCCCCCGTTCCCTCCCTCCCTCCGTGAAAGCAAGGGCAGACAATCATTTTGCCCCTTTTTTCCTGAGTTACCTGTGCAGACGCCATACCACGGCAAGCATGGAGCCTGCTAAGCTCACTGTCACCGTATGTCTCCTGGGTGCTGGCAGACGCGGTACTGCATTGCTACATAGCAGCAGCAACCCATTGCCTTGTGGCAACAGACGGTGCAATAGGACTGGTAGCCGTCATCGTCATGTCCGAGGTGCTCCTGGTCGCCTGTGTGAGGTCGATCAGGAGCGCCTGGGCAGACATGGGCGCAGGGACTAAATTTGGAGTGACTTGATCAAGTCATTCTCTTTAGTCCTGCAGTCAGTCCTATTGAACCATCTTATGGTGAGCAGGCAGGTGATACGGATTGCTAGCAGTCCTATTGCATCATCTTCTGCCGGGCAGGCAAGAGATGAGGATGGCTAGCAGTCCTATTGTACCATCTTCTGCCGAGCAGCCATGAGATGTGGATGGCATGCAGTCCTTCTGCACCGTCTGCTGCCAGCCAAAGATGTAAAAGATAGATGGAGTGTATCAAAACAAGAAATAGACTAGATTTGTTTTGTACTCATTTGCAACCCCACCCCCACCCCCCGTCTAGGGGACTCATTCCTCTAGGTCACACTGCAGTCACTCACAGAGAAGGTGCAGCGAGCTAAATCTAGCCATGTATCAATCAGAGGCCAGACTAACCTCCTTGTTCCAATAAGAACAATAACTTTGGTGCACCATTTCTTATTGGAACCCTCCGTGAAGTCCTGCCTGAAATACTCCTTGATGTAAAGCCACCCCCTTTGTTGATTTTAGCTCCCTGTAAGCCAACCCTGTAAGCCGTGTCGTCAGTCGCCCCTCCCTGCGTCAGAGCAACGGCAAACAATCGTGCATCTGAGTTGAGAGTGCTGTCCAGAACAGTCACAATGGAGCACTCTGGGATAGCTCCCGGAGGCCAATACCGTCGAATTGTGTCCACAGTACCCCAAATTCGACCCGGCAAGGCCAATTTAAGCGCTAATCCACTTGTCAGGGGTGGAGTAAGGAAATCGATTTTAAGAGCCCTTTAAGTCGAAATAAAGGGCTTCATCGTGTGGACAGGTGCAGCTTTACATCTATTTAAAGCTGCTAAATTCGACCTAAAGTCCTAGTGTAGACCAGGGCTGAGGGAGCCTCACATCAGAATATCCCATTGCTAAGGATTACAGCACTCTCCTGAGAGATGAGATAGCTCAGTTCTAATCCTTTTCCACCACTTGCTAGAGAGTGGGGAATTAAACTTGGGTCTCCCACATCCCAAGTGAGTATTATAACCACTGGGCTAAAAGTTATAAGGTGGGAACTATCTCTTCCACTGGCTGTTTTGTGTGGAGTGAGCTAGGTGCCTAACTCATTTCCTGCAAAAAACTACTACAGAGGTTTCTCTTTGTGGATCACTGGCAGAGCTAGGCATCTCCTTGCAGCCCAGACGCAGGCACCTAGCTCTGAGAAAGGGGTGGGGCTTAGCACCCCCACCCCCTTTCTGGTTGGCATCTGCCAAACTGAGGCAGCTTCCTACCTAGTGTGTTAGCTTTTAGTGATCACATTCTTAGATGCCAGTCTCTTAACACTGCAATCCACACATCCTCAAGTTCAGTGCCGAGGCTCCCTGTACAATGAATGTGATCTCTGTAATTTTCTAGATGCCGAGAAGTTAGGTGTGGATTCCAGCCAAGGTGCTTTGCCAATACAAATTCTCACCCACCATCTGTGGCACCTTGCATAGATAGGAAGCAACTTCCTCCCTTCCCAGGCCTCTGTCTGTAGCTTTGGTTTACCTGTGGGCTAGTTAACCCCACCCATTCTCTGTTCTCCTGAGGATAAAGTTTTTCTTATCCTCCAAAATAGTCGTTCAGGACTTTTTTCCCCAACAATACATCAGATCTGAATTCTAGTTGCATTTGAACAAAATGATGCTTACTTAAGAAATGGAGGGGTGAAAAACAGATCAAAGTAAAGAAAACCGTTTAAACTTAATTTCATCGAGTTGCAAATTAGAAAATGGGAAAAATTTAATATTTGTTACTATTTCAATGGTTTTTCTTGTAGTTTAAACGAAAAATATCTATGCAGTCCTATTGCAAACTATGAAACTTCTGGGGTATGGATTAGGAGGGTTAATTACAAAAAATAAAGATTGATTAGACTCCATAACTTAAAATAGTTTTGAAAAGGTAATATCAGCTTCTGACTTTCTCAATCCACAGCTCCAAAAGTCTGTCCATTTCCTTTCCATGGAGCTGCTAGCAGCTTGTCCCAAATCCAGACATGGAGTCAGTTACTATTTTGTTTTAAACAAATTTCTTTCTTTACGGGAATTACTTTCAGGGAATCCTAATAGTTAAAAGCCCACATTAACATTTACAGCAAGCCTAAACTCAGCATTCAATGACAATAATATTTTCCAAATCACAATATATTTGACTAAATACAGTCTGTCTTGACATACAATCTTTTAAACGATCATTTTCATAAGCATTTCAAAGATTTCTTTTGGTCTTTAGTTACCTATTGAAAGAGCCCCCATCTCCTGGGAGCTGACTGAGCAAACTTTTTTTTTAGTATCCTCATCATTGCTCCCTGATGAAGGAAAATAGATAACTTTATGTTTTGAGAAATCGAACAGAAATTATGCAGTGTTCCCACAGGCTCAATAAAACCTGATACATTATATTTTCCAATGCACTCTTCATAGCATTCATAGTACCCATTGCTTGAGAATCACACATACTAAAGTGTGTACGTGGGTAAGCATTAAGGTGCAATTTGACTCTTAAGTCTCTCTGCAAAGGTGGCATAGAGAGGTTCCACGTTTGTTGTGTCTCAGTGATTTCCAGATTTACATGCACGTGGCTTAGATTTCTGTGCAAAGTACAGCCTACTATCTTCAGTATATTATTTTGCATGCTTTTAAAATTACACATAACAATTTTGATGTGCACTGAAGGATTTTGGAGTATTTTTTAATAATCAATATTATCTTTGATTTTGCAAGCAGAAAAAGATGGTATGATCAAAGGTATGGCTGTGAGTTTAATAACAAAATCTGAAATAATTGGAGAAGTATGTTTTCTGCATACAAATGCTATCTCATATAAAGCTCAAATGTGCAAGCAAAGCCTGTCCTAACTACCAGGGGAAATAATGGATGTTGAAATGTTCATCAGTGCTTCCCTGTAGGTATTCAGCACCTAGAAGGATTGGGCTAATTATGTGTTTTATTAAATGCTATATGATGTTAGGAAGATGATCAGTATGAAGCCAATTCACTTCAGAATATGTCCTAGGATTAGCAGACAGAAAGAGGCACCTTGAATGAATAACAATGTTTAACTGTAGCACAAGTGACGAGCCTACCTATTAGTTAGTTGCACACCTAACTGTTGGATGTTCTCCTATTGAATTCACATGAGGAAAGCAAGCAAGATGTAGCCCTATTTGTTTCAAAATGCAGATCAGTAAAACCTTTTCCAGCTGACTTTCATATCAGCAAATAAAGATTTTGTTTCATAACGTAAGTGAGATCTGTGCAGCTCAGAGTATGCAGAGATGTCCCTTGGGGATTATACAAAAGTCCAAATTCTCCTTTTGGGCCCATACTCTGAGCCTTATCATCCTCCTGTTGATACTTATACAAGTTTTACTATTGTCTTCGAAGTGAGAAGGATTGTACCTCAGTGAAGTAAGTTTGTGAACTAAGTAAAATGTGAGAACCTTTGGGTTTAACTGACAACCGGCTGCTCTTTTGCCATCCTACACAAAGTGAAGCTCTCCACTCCTGTGGTGATTGCACATTTGGAAGGGATGCAGTCTGGCCCAACTGGACTTTTATAGCAAAATCCTTTAATATTTCCTATGCTATGCTGCCAGCTGCAGTTGGTGGAATGGGAACCAGTTTAGTAATCATAAATTACAGCTGAATTTGGAAGCATTCATATATAGACTTGGCTTTCCTCAGATGTGTAATTAAGAAGGAGCTGTTTGACTACATAGTTTTCTGAAAATCCTTCCGCTAATTCAGAGTTCCAAGTGCAAAATCTAGCACTGAGATTCACTGTTGAAGACACTGGTTAATGGTGAACTAAATTGCCAGATTCAGTTTCTGAGATTCCACTATCTGGTAGACTTTGCTTGGGGGTTCTACTAGTGTTTACTTTTATTGCTTTATGGTAACATTTTAAATGGCTGTATAAACCTCCATATCTAACAATATTGCAAACTACAATTTCTCTGTCAACTTATATTTAATATAATTCAAGCAATTTCTTTACTTTATATACACATTTTAATATTTAAACTTTAATTAGGGTAATCATTAAGTCCAAACTTTACTAAAAGCAACTAAATAACAATGTTATTATCATAAGCAATGCCAATGGGAGCATGCACATAACTGTTTTCTTATGACAAAATTTGATTTCTAATATATACTTAATGATAATCACTGATAACAAGTTGCCTTGTGAAATTCATCTGCACTTTCCAAGCAAAACTTGTGAGTTTGTGTATCTTTTTGTCTGTTTGCAGTGTTGTAGCCATGTTGGTCCCAGGATTTTAGAGAGACAAGGTGGGTGAGGTAATAACATTTATTGGACCAACTTCCTTTGGTAAAAGAAACAAGCTTTCAAGCTTATACAAAGCTCTTCTTCAGAAGTTGGTCCAATAAAAGGTATTACCTCACTCACCTTGTCTCTCTTAGCTACATATAATTAGCTTCTGGAACATTTGACTGACTGTCTTTTATCTGGCTAACTCTATATATTGCTGGAAAGAAATAGAACTGTTTGTTGTTGGTTTTCTTTTGTTTTTAATACATGATTTCTTCTTGTTTTCTAGCTGCAACCAGGATCCTCAGTATATCAAAGGAAGAGGCTGTGAAAATTATAGCTTCCTTTTCTCCATCATTCTACACTGAATCCTTTGGTGGGAGTCTGTAGGTTCCCTATATAAATTGTTTCATCATCTGTATTTATTTCAAACTTTATGTTTTAGAAGATGAGGAAATGCAATTAAGTTCTCCCCTTCTAGACCCACAGGAACCCCGCAGCAGCCACACTTTTGTTGCATACTTAGTTTTTTTCAAAGTTCAGTCTTAAAGCACTTTCTTTCCTTCTATTTGTGCTCCTGCTAAATGTATAGCCAATTGATTTGGACGACACTTGCAGTTCAAAAGGCTAAATAACCAAGTTTAGCCAACGCATTGCTTAAAGACAAAGTAGTACAGTACGAAAAGAAGTTATACATACTACTCCCTCCAGGAAGCTGTTTCTAACAGCGTACAGTTCAACTTACACAGAAGGTGTGCACCGAAGTATGCCCCCCCAAAATAACTACATTTATATTATAGCTCTTTATGAGCTTAAAGCACTTTGTGTGTCATCCAAGACTAAATTTACCTATCAGTTTTTTACCTTGTTTTTCTGGTTCCAGAGTGTAACTTCCCCTCTCTCTTCAGTGAAATTTCCCAACTTGTACCAGGGCAGGACATTCACATGTCTTGTATTTGACCTGTTTTGTATCTGCTAGTGCCAGAGATGACTTAAGCTTTGCAAAGTGTTGTGGGATACCTAACATGGATGAACAGAATTGTGGGTAAGCATAATACAGTAATTGACATAACTTCTCATCACACACGCACAGACACACATCATATTACACTCACAACAATAATGTTAATGTTGTGTACATAATATCTATTAATGTAAAGTGTATATAACATATCTGTGTTGGCTGATGCTAGGTGTAATGAGTTCCCTTATTTTCTCTCCCTGCTTCTTAATTTCATTTTCATTCTAAAAATCCTATGAAGTATTCATATATTTTTACCAGGATAGAGACCCTGGTAAACAAACCAACCAATGTGGGTGGCATCTATGGACACAACAAGAGTTTGCAAAGAGTCTTAGCTCTAATTTTTTTCAATTTCTGCTAGACACTGTTATTGGACTTTGTCCAATTCGGGGAGCTCTGTAGCCTGCAGACAGCTGTATCAGATCTGTAAGATGGCAAATCTGCCAGATTCCCCTTCCTCTACCTACACCTGCAGGGTTCTAGAAAAGTCTTGCCCCACTGGGTTTTACGTGTCCTCCTGACTTCACAATGATTTTTCCTTACAAATTAAAAAGTTGGAAGTGGCTAACGGGGAAACTTACAGGAATTTTAGTTCAAAGTAGTAAGATCTTCTCATTCTGGCATGTCTTTTCCTCTTGGCTTGCCACTCAGATTCTTCCACCTTTATTAAGTTCTTTAATTTGTTTTTTTGTTGAAACCACTTATTGATATTGGTCAATTAATATGGTTATTTAACTAATGTGTTAAATATAACCATTCTATATGTGAGGAGATTTGTTTAATAGGTACATTTTATAATTTGAAAAATAAAATGCATTAATTTTGTAGTGCCAAAAAACCCCTCCACTTTTCTAAGTGGATTCACCAGTGTGGTCCCTTGTTTCTGTGATTATATGGCTATAACACTCTCCAGTATAATAAATCTCTAAAGTTAGTGGCCCATTTCTTCATGGTATTGTTTGTCTTTTAGCTTCAGAACAACCATGCATCATTTATATTGCTTCTGTTCATAATGCAAAGGCTGGCTTTGCAATCAGAAGTAGGAACACTTCATTTTGACTTTAAATGGAAGTTTGTATTCTGGAGAACACAGCACAGTTTCTTAAGATTGTAATTCCATCGTCTCTGAACACAGAGGGCCATTGTTCTTGAATCTGTGGATTGATGACATTCCCCAGTGGATTTAATACCCCTGTGAATGGAGCATACTGATCCATAATATGTTGTCTTCTCATTCATGGAAGACATTAAATTCATATCTTCAATTTATTTCACAGTTTTAGTATCCTACCTGGAAAGAACACAGCAGAATGGAAGATGCCTATACAGTATTGCAGTATATATTGGCTAGGTCTTCTGCATTACTGGTCTATATGCCTCATATAGTTGCAATATGTCCAGCCACAATGGTATATGCAAGAAATGCATGAAAGTGGGACACTGGTAGTATGTTTGTTAAGCCCAAAGAGCGGCCAGTATGGTAAATAATGAGGAGATGGCCTATAATTTCTGGGTTTGTGCCAAGCACTCTAGAAAGTAAAGAGACTGTTCAGCTGTTTTAATGATATTTGTGATACTAAAGTCACTAAATGTAGTTTTCCCCCTCAGTTTACTTTATAGTAAAAGGGCAAATTATTAATTCCTCACATTCATTCACTAATATTTGTAAAAAAAAACTGTAGAGATCCTCATATGAAAAGTGTTAGCTTAATGCACAGTGCTAGAATAAGTTACATAGTTTACATAATCTATTATCTGAGACAGTATGTTCCATCAAAGCATGCAGTTTTGCAAAATCATCTCTTTCAAAATATCCCACAACCGTAATCCACTGTGTTACCCCTTTCCTCAGCAAGAGTCAGTTTTGCCTGAGATTAGACGGTGTGTCAGCTCCCTGCCACACCAGTCTATCTACTTCACTAGCAAACTCCTTGAGATTCTGCCAGTCTTAACCTTGCTCTTCAGGTAATCATCAGTGAACCCCACTTCCTGAGCTCCCTAGAGACATCTTTCTATAGTGTCCAGTTCCTCTCCAGGAACACTCACAGAAATTAAGTTCAGTACCTCCAAAGAGACAAAGTACATCCCAGCCTGTTAGGTTAGCTGAAGACTCGCACTTTATTTCAATACAACAGCACCTAGATGGTTAATAGTAAAACTCAGAATAAGTTTATTAATAAAGAACAAAAATTTAAGTGATACTAAGTAAGAGAAATAGAGCTAAGTATGGCTATGAACAAATCACACACAAACAAATCACACTGAATTTTAGCAAATAATCTTTGCATAAACAGTTTTCTCTCTTACCTCAAGTTACCAAAGGGATCCAACTTTCACAGAATCAGCGGGTGCTGCTCCTGTTGTCTCCTAAGAGATGGATAACTGGAATGCCTTTTTGCGTTCCCCTATTCATAGATTCTAAGATCTGTAGAGACCATTGTGATCATCTGGGGTGGCCTCCTATATAACACAGGCCATAGAACTCCCCCAAAATAATAGCTTGAGCAGATCTTTTAGAAAAACATCCAATCTTGATTTTAAAATTGTCAGTTGTGGAGCATTTGCCAAGAACCTTGTCCATTGTCTTTGTCTCGAGAGTCAGGGTGACCTCCTGGGTGTGCAGATTCAGACCCCGGGTGGGCTAACTAAATTGTTTCCTTCACTGTTTGTTAGCTTGATTGCTTTGTTTACCTTATGCGTGAATGTACTTTCATTGTCCCCTGCCTGTAATCAAGCTGGGAAGCCAGGTAAATCCACAATCCTTTGTTTAGGACAGACTTGATTTATGTACTACCTCCTAACACATTTTAAGAACCTATTTCCAGCACACATGCATAATTCTTCATATGTCACACAATGATTTTCATGACCAGCATGTCCCCAGGTTACCTGATATCTTACTTCACAACTGTTAGATACATAATATAACAACAATGTTTTGGGGGTAATGTCAGGCCTGATATGCAGTAACGTGCAGTAGGCTCTTTGCCAATTGGCTCTGAGGGGCTCTTAGGGTCGAAGAATTCTGTGAAGTTTGAAAGATGGTACCTTCCACCAATAGAAGTTGGTAAAATAAAACATATTACCTCACCTATCTTCTCTCTTTCATATTCTGGGATCAGCACAGCTACAACAACACTGCAAACAACTATGGAAAATAATGAGTCTTTCAAAATAGTCATAGAATCATAGAACTGGAAGGGACCTCGAGAGGTCATCTGGTCCAGTCCCCTGCACTCATGGAAGGACTAAGTATTATTTCAATCAGTGGTTCTCAACCTATTGTGGGTTGCATATGCTGCTCTCTGTGTTATGTGGGCCGCATCCACACAAAATATATATTACCTGTTTGGCCCTGAGGATGTCACATGGGCCGCAGCTGTGTGCTGATCGGGCTACAAGTGGGCTTTGGGTTGAAAACCACTGATTTAGACCATCCCTAAAAAGTATTTGTCTAACCTGCTCTTACAACTCTCCAGTGATGGAGATTTCACAACCTTCCTAGGCAATTTATTCCAGTGCTTAATTACCCTGACAGGAAGTTTTTCCTAATGTCCAACCTAAACTGCCCTTGCTGCAATTTAAGCCCATTGCTCCTTGTCCTTATCTTCAGAGGTTAAGGAGAACATTTTTTCTCCCTCCTCCTTGTAACAATCTTTAATGTACTTGAAAACTACTATCAGGTCCCCTCTCAGTCTTCTCTTCTCCAGACTAAACAAACCTTTTTTTTTAGTATTCCCTAAATAGTCAACATACAAACATAACATAAGAACATAAGAATGGCCCTACTGGGTCAGACCAAGGGTCCATCTAGCCCAGTATCCTGTCTTCCGACAGTGGCCAGAGGGACTTAGCCCCAGAGGGAATGAACAGAACAGGTAATCATCAAGTGATCCATCCCCTGTTGCTCATTCCCAGCTTCTGGCAAACAGAGGCTAGGGACACCATTCCTGCCCATCCTGGCTAATACCCATTGATGGACCTATCCTCCATGAATTTATCTAGTCCTTTTTTATCCCTGTTATAGTCTTGGCCTTCACAACATCCTCTGTCAAGGGGTTCCACAGGTTGACTGTGTGTTGTGTGAAGGAATACTTCCTTTTATTTGTTTTAATGTTTTCTAGACCTTTAATAATTTTTGTTGTTCTTCTCTGGACTTTCTCCAATTTGTCCCATCTTTCCTGAAATGTGCTGCCCAGAACAGGACACAATACTCCACTTGAGGCCTAATCAGCGAGGAGTAGAGCAGAAGAATTACTTATACGTATAGAGTTTAAAATGAGAAGGGACAGCTAGGTCATCTAGTCTGACTTCCTGTATATCATAGGCCACCAAAACCACCAGGACATTCACACTAAACCCTACATCTGAAATGAGTATTACAGCCCACAGGAAACTAGACTCATATATGCCACAGGCGGAAAATAGGAGAGACCAAGGTGCACCCATGGACAAGGAACCTGCAATGGCAGGGAAACAATTAAGTGAGATATACCCAGCTGACCTGTACCCACACGCTACAGAGGAAGGTAAACCGACACCCCTCCCCCCTGCCAATGTCACTGCCAATATGACCTGGGGAAAATTCCTTCCCAGCCCCACATGTGATGCTAATTAGGGACCCTGAGCACATCAGCAAGAACTAGCCAGCCAAACACCTGAGAAAGAGAAAGTTTGGTGCCACCTCAGAGACTTTGCCCACTGCACCCAATGTCCCATTTTGTTGTGACCAACGCTGATGCTTCAGGAGATAAAAAAACTCCCAGAATACATTGTGGGGAATCCTTTCCTAGACCCTGCTGATGGCTTCCTGAAACCCTGAAGTATGATCTTTAGGAACATAAACAGAAGCTGGAAGTAAGCCCCATGGCTGTTGATCCCTCTCCCCTACCATCACAAGCAACCCCGTCAAATAACTGTGCTCAGGCATTTTTCCAGCTCTTGTTTAAAACGAATTAAATTGTTTGCCCCCACAATTGCCCTCCCTATTGGGAAGCTATTTCAGAACCTCAAAGCTCTGATGGTTAGAAACCTTCTTCTAATTTCCAGCCTGAATTTGTTCATGGACAGTATATATCTATTTGTTCTTGTACCAACATTTTCCTTTAGCTTAAATAACTCTTCACCCCCCTTTGGTATTTACCCACCTAATGTATTTATAAAGAGCAACCATATCCCTCTCACCCGTCTTTGTTGCTAGACTAATCAAGCCAAGCTCTTCCAGTCTCCTCTCATAACATAGACCTTCTATTACCCTGATCATCCTAGTAGCTCTTCTCTGCGCCTCTTCATCTTTCTTGAACGTGGGTGACAAGAATTGTACACTGTATTCCTTGAACAATGGCATAAATGCATGTATGCCTTGAACAATGGCATAAATACATCTCTATCTGTACTGGAAATGCCTTGCTTAATACACCCCAGGATCACATTTTCCTTTTTCACAGCCAGATCACATTGGTAGCTTATAGTCATCTTGTGATTGACCCATATACCCAGATCTCTCTTCTCCTCTCTCCTTTTATGTTGCTTTTCGTTTATTATTAAATGAAAATATATATAATTGAGAGAGTCTCACATTAATTTAGTTGGTGCTTTGATTTCCTTCTCTCTCATGTAAAATAAACCTGTTGATTGAAGAAGGCCCAACAGACTATAAAGGAAGGGTAATTCGTAGATTCACAGATTGTATGCAATGTTGTTGTAGCAGCTACGGGGGCGGTGGCTGCGGACAGGGCAGCCCGCAAAGTGGTGTGGCCCCGCCTCCGGAGGGGGGACAGGCCGCTGTTTCCAGGATCTGCTTCAGGTAAGCACTGCCCAGATCCTGCACCCCCCCCCCCCGCACCCCAATGCCCTGCTCCAGCCCTGATCACCCTCCCACCCTCCCTTTGATCCCAGCCCTGAGCACCCTCCTGGTGCAATCCCCTGCCCCAGCTGGCCCTCCATACAATTTATACAAAATATACCGAGATGTGGCCCTCCAACCAAAAGTTTGCCCACCCCTGTTATAGCTGCATCAGTCCCAGGATACAGATGCTCCCCAACTTACACAACCTTTCTGTCCGGAAAGCCTTGTGTAACTCAAATTTTGCGTAAGTCGGAAATGTATACCTGTACGTTATGCAAAAATTTCCGCGACTCGAAAAGTCTATTTCTGGATTACAGAGTTTTTTCCGTAAGTGCGAATTTGTGTAAGTCGGGTCTGGCGTAACCTGGGGAGCGTCTGTATTAGAGAGGCCAGGTGGGTGAGGTAATATATAGGACCAATTTCTGTTGGTAAGAAAGACAAGCTTTCGAGCTCTCTCACCAACAGAAGTTGGTCCAATAAAAGATGTTACCTCACCCACCTTGTCTCTGTAAGGTTCATATATTATAAGGATAGAAGTGACCACTGCTATCATCTAGTCTGACCTCCTGCATAACACAGGCCATAGGACATACCTGAATTAATTACAGTTTGAACTAGAGAGTATCTTTTAGAAAAACACCCTATCTTGATTTTAAAACTTTCAGTGATGGAGAATCCACCACAACCCTTAGAGCATTGCTCCAATGGTCAGTTACCTTCACAGTTAAAAGTTTGCACCTATTTCTAATCTGAATTTGTCTAGCTTCAATGTCCTGCCATTGGAACTTGTTATACATCTGGCTGCTAGCCTGATGAGCCCTCAATTATCAAATTTTCTGTTTTCCATGTAGATGCTTATAGACTGTGATCAAATCATTCCTTGACCTTCTTTTTGTTAAACTAAACAGTTTGAGCACCGTGAGTCTTTCATTATGTGCCCTATTTTCCATTTAATCATTCCTGTGGCTCTTCTTTGAACCGTCTTCAGTTTATAAACATCCACCATAACTGTACACAGTATTCCTGTGGCAGTTACACCAGTAACAAATGCAGAGATACTATAGCCTCCCTCCTCCTATGATATTTCCCTGTTTATACATCCAGCAATCACAATAGCCCTTTGGGCCACAGTGTCGCACTGGAGGGTCATGTTCAACTATCTATCCACCATGATCCCCAAGTCCTTTTAAGAGTCACTGCTTCACAAGATAGAGTACCCCATCCTGTATGGCCTACAGTTTTTGTTCCTAGAGATATGACCTTAAATTTGGCAGTATTGGAGCATATATTGTTTGCTTGAACCCAGCTTACCAAGCAATCCAAATTGCTCTCTATCAGTAACCTGTCCTCTTCATTATTTATCACTCCCCTAGTCTTTTTCATTCACAAACATTATCCATAGTGATTTTATGTTTTTTTTCTACATCACTGATAAATAAATAGAATAGGGCCAAGAATCAGTTCCTGGGTGACCCCACTAGAAACACCTGCTTGATGATGATTCCCCATTTACAATTTTGAGTAGAGCTGATCAGGAATTTCTGACTTTTTTTTTTTAAATGCTGATTCATCAAAACCAAAACTGTTTGTGAAACATTGTTGGTTTCAATTAATCTCCTGACTCAAAAATGTTTTGGTCTAAATGTTTCAAAATTGTTGGAATGAGATGTTTCAGCATTTTCAGTCCAGAAAGTTTGAGTCAAAACTTTTTTTTTGAAAATTTAATAAATTTAGACAAAAATTTCTAAATCAAAATTAAATGTTTCAAAATTATTGAAATAAGAAATTTTAGTTGAGGTGGATTTGTGGTTTTCTTTTTTCTTTTCTTCTTTTTTCTGGTTCATGAAAATTTGAGATTTTTTTGTGTCTGAGTTGGGAATGGGAAATTTTTTTGATATCTCAAAATAAAAATCAAGATAGGAAAACAGTTAATTAATGGTTAATCCATTTTATGTGTACCAACTTGGGTTTTATGGAGTTACAGAACAATAGAAAAAGTGCAGCATATGAGTTACTTAGGTAGGAAAATGTGACAATTCATGGGTCAAATTTTTGCCACATAATGTAGTTATGTTTCTTTATTAGTGAAATAGGCACCTGGGAAGAATCACACCAATATCACACCATATGCAGTAGACAGCTTTCCTCTTCTAGTTTGTTTGTGGCTTAAAGATTTGTGATAGAAGTTTTAAATGACCCAGGATGAACACCATTAACCGATTTCCTGGAGAAGTAATTAAAAGTAAATGATTTGCTATTTTGGTCTCTGTTTGGAGTTTACCTTAGGTCTCAGAGGTGAGATGAATAAAAGTGTATGTGGGGGGGAAAGGCATAGCTAAAAAGAATACAAAATAACACATTTTCTTTATTATTGTATGTATCTAATTTTATATAATAGAATTTAGTGGCACTGTAGCTGAACTTATTCAAGCCTCATCAGAGTGTTTGGCAGAGAACCGAACAAAATTTCCAAGACAAGTGCAACTCTCTTTTTTCATCTCTTTGACCTTTAAACTTAACATGCGTGCTACCATTGTACAGAGGTACAATACTGCTATGACTTTGATGACTGCTCCTTTGATGGTTTGTTTACTCAAATAAATTTCACTCTTGTTTCCAGAAGTAATTGAATTACATTTCTATACTACAGATTTTATCGAAGAGGTTATACAGATTCTGAGACATCATCTTCCTTAGCTTTCATTTAGCTGTTGCACTTCATTTGCTACTTCCACTTCTATATAAAGACATTGTACAATGCTTGAGTGCTTGTGTGAGTGTGTGTTTGTATGTGGATCCGCGCACGCCTGTGATTTCCTTCTCCCATGTCCTGAATTCTGACTGCACTCTATTATCTGGAGAGAAACTTTAGAAGCTGTAAGTTCAGGAAGCAGGAACTGGCTTTTGATAAAAGGCTTCCTTTTCTCCCCCACAATACATCTGGGAATTTTCACCGTTGATTACTGTAATAGTAACATAATATAGCATTGACATAGAAATGAGAACTGTAATGAAATTTTAACACTGGAAACAAAATTGGCTAGCAGCAGGGACATTTAATTAACTGAAATATAGCCAGTTTTGATAATCTCTAATCAAAGACTCTCAAGCTAGTCATGTCACACTAATTTTTTTTGTATGTGTGGTAGTTTCTTAGAAACTGCTGAAAAAGCTACAGCTTGATAACCAGACAATAGTTTTGACATAAAGGCACTTCCCTGTTGCAGGTTAATATTGGCTGAAATGTCCGACTGTTATGTACATGAATTCAATTTCACTAAGTTTTATGAACTCATTAAGATATTCCTTGTATGTGAGGCTACATCATCTTGAATACATGAGTTTTCAATTGTTGTATTTGCCCTGGATTCTGAGTGGTCAGGAAGATTTACAGTTTATTGATAGTAGGTGCAGCCTTTTTCAAGGATATTAAATAGAGGTGATCAGAAAATGATATTTTTTTCCTGTGGAATAGTCTGATGAAAAAAAAAACCCTGAAATTCTCCAAACAACTTTTTTTTAAAAAACCCACTTTTTTTTCTTATTGTCACAGTTTTTTGACACTAAGAATTTTTTGGTCAAAATTTCCATTCTATTGTAAGCCATTTCTATTGAAAAAATATGTCAAATGAATAAAAAAGGAGTTTCAGAATTTTCCACACTTTCTTTCTGGATAAAGATAAAATGTATCTTTATTGCTCTGAGCTGTGTGTTTCAATTCCTTCCCAAACACAGGAAATCCCTTAGTGTTTTCTGGGCTATCGTTCAGAATTGCCATCCTAAATCACATGAAACAGTTGTCACTCAAAATCAGATGGGAGCAGGGGACCAACACATCTGAATTTTTCCTGTGATTGGGTATATGTGTCTACAGCTGTTTTAGAACTTGGAAAGAAAGCACACCTGAATTTCATCATGTAAATATGTAATAGTTTAGGCTGTTACTCTGAAACCAGTTTAGCATGGCTCAATGATGACTAAGGGGACTAGCTGTTGACAAATGAAAATGGATCACTAGTATGTAAAATGTAAAAACACCAAAAGGATATAACTAGAAATATGGAATAAAAGTAAGAAAAGGTAATTTTAGGCTGAGTATGTCCCAAAAGTCCCAATGGTCAAATCTATTAGACTGTAGAGAAGTCTCACAAAAGGAAGTGGTAGAAGTTCCATGGCTATAAAATTTTATAAGCGAAAAGAACAATCCTTTATTCACAGGGGCTTTAAGCACATGAGCAGTTGACTCGACTTCAATTCTCCTCCTGTTTCAAGGAGACTGTTCACATGTTTTTTGTTAAGCATGTGCTCAGTGCTGTCCTGGATCAGGCCTGAGTGTTCAGCCCCTCACAGGATTGAGCCTTGTATTATTTGGCAGGACGGCACTCTACAAGTGAAGTAATAGTTAAATCCCATTAAATGTTGCTGAATGCTGACAAGAGTGCCATTTTTGTGTGTGCCAAACCTGGTGTTTTTATCCTGGGGGCTCAAGAACTAGAGTATGAACAGAGAATGGACCACTTCACTTGACATAGACCACCAAACACTGATTAATGCATATCAACGTTCAGTCACTTCTACCAACCTAGGCTGTAGGGGTTATGTGGAAAACTTCATTTCCCAAGGGGTTCATATCACAGGAGAACTTCTACAGGTTTAATTGGAAGTTACACTCTGAACATCCTCAGGCCCTAAGGAGCCTCTTCACCAATGCTGTATTCAGAGGATATGGAGAGGAAAGGCAGCTTGACATTATGGGATTGCTGTGTGCTGTCTAGATTAAGAGAAGGGACAAATAGTTTCCCGAGGTTCCTAGTACAGTGACATGGGACCCCTTAGATCCAATGGACTTTTGGGCATCTCTACACATTTGTGTTTCCATTAGAACTACAAACCCTGATTTGGGGGCACAAAGATTAGAGTTCTAGCTGAATATTTCCCACAGCTCTACTCTTTGTCCTGTTACCAGTCCTCTTTGTCATCCAGTCCCAAGCCTCTTTTACTAGACATAAGTTTACATTATAAAATACAGGTATTGATGCTGTGACGTTGCACTCTGTATGATTTTATGAAAGTATGCTGATGAGTGTGAATATAATATAACTAAATTATGGTTCATGCAAAAGGTCTCTTGTCAGGTATCATTACAAAGCTTATAATCTACTGAGTGTGGTCATTTGTATAAATGTATCACTCTTGTATCTGAAACTAGAAATATGAAATATAACTAAGAGGTCCTATTGTAGTTATGCAAAGTGTGAGCCATTAATGGTGGTTTGGAATCTTAATGGCTCCTATTTGCCAGGACAATTGACTGTAGATGGCTCTGTTTTACTTGTAAGTCTTCCTTATACCTGAGTGCTGGCAAGTGAGTAATGAAGTTTTACAATGACATGAGATCATGTCACCTGAACTGGAATCCATCTTTAACCTGGTACTTTTCCACTGAGAAGGAGGGATGGGAACCCAGAGGGATGGGGGTTCCCGCCTTATACAAAAGATGTGTGGGTGGGTGGAACAGAACAAAAGAGGGCAGCTATCATGAGAAATTCCCTACCTACCACTTGAGCTGGAACAAGGGCTGTACCAGGGGAAAGGATTGTGCCCAGACTAGAAAGGTGTCTGGTCTGTGAAAGAAACTTATTGAAACATCTTTAAGGGTGATATTTTATCTGTATTCAGTTTTTATTACTGTACTAGACTTAGACTTGGGTGTTTTATTTTATTTTGCTTGGTAATTCACTTTGTTCTGTCTGTTACTACTTGGAACCACTTAAATCCTACTTTCTGTATTTAATAAAATCACTTTTTACTTATTAATTAACCCAGAGTATGTATTAATACTTGGGGTGGGGGGGAGGGGGAGCAAACAGCTGTGCATATCTCTCTATCAGTGTTATAGAGGGCAAACAATTTATGAGTTTACCCTTTATAAGTTTTATACAGGGTAAAATGGATTTATTTAGAGTTTGGACCCCATTGGGAGTTGGGCATCTGAGTGTCAAGGACAGGAAAACTTCCTAAGTTGCTTTCAATTAAGCCTACAGCTGTTAGGGTACCTGGTTCAGACCGGGGTCTGCATTTGCAGCAGGCTAGCAGGTCTGGCTCAAACCAGGCAGGGCACTGAAGTCCTAAGCTGACTGGGCAGGAAAGCAGGAGCAGAAGTAGTCTTGGCACATCAGTTGGCAGCCTCCAAGGGGGTTTCTGTGATCCAACCCATCACAGATGCAAATTGTGATCTATACAGATCATTAGCACAATGACTGTTGAAAAGACCCCCGGTTATCTCAGTTTTCAAACCTTAATCGTATTTCTGTAATCAAAACTAAGGTTCATACTTGGCTGGAAAGGACAACCACATGGGGAGAAACATGATCCATGCTGGAATGGGTTCCTTTTCTGTGAGCCCCTCTGAGCTATTGTTGCAATATGATATTGCAAAGCAAGTAGTATCATGTTGTGCTGTTGAGTCTGCTGAACCCAGTTAAAGAGGGCCTGCTTCTCCCTTTCTTTGCACTGTGGTAATCACTTCGATATTGTGCAAAGTGGCAATAAAATACTACCATCTGATTTGGTGGCATTTCACTACCACTTTGCATTAATTTTATACAATAGCAAATGACTACATATGCATAGGGCAGTGGAGAATGAGCTCCATTTTACTCTATCAGTTTGACCGACTTGTACAGGGATGATTCAGCTAGGTTTTGGTATTTTCTTAACCCATTGCCCACTTCTGGTTTCTAAGCTTTTCCCCCCTGTGGTCTTATTTCCTGTCCCATGCCCAGTATCTTTCCTGTGAAAATCAATTTCTCAAATTTGCATAGATCAGCAAAGAATAATATAGCTGGTATGTTTGATGAATAACTAGCAAGATTTTGCTGCACGTGTGTTCATCACCTATATACTTGATATTTAAAATTAAACAGCCAACTGGTTGCAGATGAGAATTAATGTTTTTAAACAATTCCAGATATGATTGTTCTTTTGTGTTTGAATTAAATACCCACTGGATACTAGCTATTATTTTCAGATATGAACATGCCTTTCTTCTCATATGGTTTTCCTTTCAGCTGCTATGGCTTAAGTCCAGACTTGCAGGGATATGGACAATATCATAAATATAGGGGAAGAAGGGATGTGTGTGTGGGAGAAATCTCTAGTATTGTTTGAAAACAGAATTCAATTATTTTAGCTAGGTTATTACTCTTAAGTCTGCTGATACAACCCCAGTTCCCTGTCACATTATGATTTCAAGATTTTATCTTTTAAATGTATTTTTCTGTATAAAGAAAATTTTAAAACATTCAAGTCACAAAATTGTGACATATGTTACTGTATATATATCACTGTTGTGTTGCTCTGTAGTTGGCCGAAAGAGTGCAAAGATGCTATCTCATCTTTCATGAGTGGGTGCTACTGAGATTGGTGGGGTAGAGAGGATTTCACCCATTTCAGAAACCTATCTCCAAGGTTTCTCGTCCAATTTGTTTTAATCAGTTTATGAAACCACATGGCACAAATGGCATGGGTCTCATTTACAAATATTTGAGAACATATGCAATAACATGCTCCATTTGCTTTAGCTTCTGTTTTCCCCTTTGTAAGAATCAATACAAAGGTATACATCCATAAAAAGAAAGACAACATTCTTGGGGAAAGAATGACAGATCTTGCTGGGTCTGGCCAGAAAAGCAAGGATGCAACACATCATATAGTTCTTAATTTTGTGTGTGTCATTTAGTTCTTAAACTGCAAATCTTGTTTCCAGGCTTCCTTTGTAGTGCAAGCTTCAAAGCTTCTTTTGATTGTTATTAATGTGGCTTATGCCAAGAAACTAATTACTCAAAGAAAAGGAGGTAGTAAATGAATGATGGAAATTTCACTGAAGTCATATGAACTTTGAAAAATACAAACTGCAATGTATTTCTTCCCCCAGAGGCTGGGTGACTGAGTGCATTAAACCCCATGTTTTTCTTATCTTGGACTTCAGTTCATGTCTCAGAGGCATAATTTATTGTTTACATTCAATCTCTAGTGGATGTTATTTTACATCTGTACATGAAAAAAGCATAATCTAAATAATCTAGCAGTAATCCCTAGAGAAAGTAGATTATATATTTATATTAATTAGGTCAAGATTATCAAGGGAGTATTCATTAAGGCCCCAGTTCAGCAAAGCATTTCAGCTTGTATGTAAATCTATCCCTATTTAGCAAACCACTTAAACACAATGGGATTTCAACATGTGTCAAGGCTGAATCCCCACTCTGTCACTCTGAGTGCAGAAAGTGGGGGCCACAAGGATTCTAAAAATTAATCCTTGCCACTCCAGGCTTGTATTAAACTCCCAAGGTTACAGCTTCTCTCTGACCTTGGCTTGGTAATGCTGCCACCACCCAAATGCAAAAAAAAACCCAAAAAACCCTTTGGACCCAGGAAGGAGCACTTGGGAATTCCTCCCTATGGGGTACCCTCAAGCCCTTTCAACCCCCCCCCCCAAACCTTCCACGGAAGAAAAAGAAAACAACGGAAATTAGCTGTTGCCACCAGCTAATCAACAGCATATGCAAAAACCTCTTAGGGCACCAAAAATCCAATCCTGTTCTTTAAAAAGGTAAATTTTATTAAAAACAAAAAAGAAAGAAAATACATCTGGAACTTAGGCTTTTGCTAGATTTTAAAAGAGCAATTCCAAAAATAAGTACCCAAAATAGCTTTCTTGGGGGTTCAGCTTAAAGGTTACAAGCAAACAAAAGCATCTGGGATTAGCACAGAGGACAGCCACAAGCCAAAATAAGAAATAAACCTTATAGCATCTAACTAGACATTCCCAATCCAAATTATTTCTTCTAGGTATGGAAAATGCTTTTTCATACCTGGTTAAAACTTTACACAGCATTTCTGCTTATAGCATTGCTGCTCTGTGTCCCTGCAGCCCAGAGAACAACAGACAAAGGGGAAGTTTTTTTCCCAATTTTAAAAAGTTCTGGCTTCCCATTGGCTCTTTTGGTCAGGTGCCCACCCCTTTTCTTTTACGTATGGGTTTGTTAACCCTTTAAGGTAAAGCAAGCAGAGGACAGACCAAGGGGGATTTTATAGCTAATTGGCTGGCTGGCTGACCATCAAAGGGAGCTACTCCCTTTCCCTTCATGTATCACAACATGTATTGAAAGTTAGGCATGAGTTTAAGTGCTTTGCGAAACATGGATGGTCTGCTGAATCAGGGCCTAAGGTCTGTGCATTGTTTTCAGGTCCAAATATATTATCTAAAGTTATGTTTCCCTTAAATAGTTATGAAAATCACTGTCAATTCCCTAGAAATTGATTCCAAAATATGAAGAATGGAAACTTTTCAAAGCAGTTTTTTCCATGTGAAAAATGACAAAATTGTCCATCTATAGAAATCACAGAGGTTAGCGATGGAAAAGACTTAATAGGTCATCTACTCCATCTCCCTCCCAGTCAGTGGGCTAGTGTTAAATGTATAAAGGATATTAAAAGATCAAAGCCTTCTACCATCAACAAGAAATAAAAATACAAATGGGGGAGGTTACAGAAGATTACAGAGTTCTCCTTCAGCCTAGTTTTAGCAGCACAAACATGGATTATTCACTGCATTTCAGGTAGAGTAGGGTGAAAATTTTTCAGCAAATAGAAATTTCACCAAAACTGCATTTTTAGGGCTATGAAATTCTTCGCTAATTTGGTTCAAATTCATCTAATAGTTTTGGCTGAAAAAAGAAACCCCTCAAAAAAGTCAAAATGTTTTCTTTTGACCATTTCAAAACATTTCATTTTGCCTTTTTCTTTGATACAACATTTTCTTTACAAATTTGGCTGGCTGAAAACAAACATACAAACATCCCCTTCCCCCCCACACACGTAACCAGATGTCCTGGTTTTATAGGGACAGTCCGAATTTTGGGGTCTTTTTCTTATATAGGCTCCTATTACCCCCCACCTTCTGTCCCGATTTTTCACATTTGCTGTCTGGTCACCCTAACATACATACACACATTTCAGGACAACCCAAAACATGTAGGTTGACTTGAAACAAAACAAAACAAAAAGTTGAGTTTTTCAATGTGATGTAATTTTTGAAAAAAAATCGGTTTGCATTTGAATCAAACTGCATTCTTTCTCCCCTCCCTCATATTTTTTTGGTTTGACCTCCCAAACCAAAAAATCCATTATTTGTTCAGCTCTATTTTCAGACCTTTGGCACTTGCAGAATGTGAAGCTAAGATTTAGTCCAATAGAATTAGATTACCAATGTGATGACTGTTTCTCCTTTGCTTACTGAGAAACACAAATCCACTGAAGTGAACAAAATTTCCTCTTGTAGAAGGGTGCTAAGATGTAACAGCCCTTTTGGTTTTCTCATTCAACCAGCATAAACAATGAGGTTTACATAAAACTGGGCAATTAGAAAAACGCTCAGGTTTAAGTCATCATATTAAAAATGTATGACAATTGTAATTATTTAATAATTACACATTCCTAATTATGCTTCTGAAACAATTACAATTAGGCACCAATCCCAGTATTTGTATATAAACGTTCCCCTGTCTTAGAAGTCCTATGGGTATAGAACTGAAATAAATACATATTGAAATAAACAAGATTGGAGACAAAATGCTATCTGAGCACGATTGTTTTAGAGAACAGTATTATTTAAAATATAAAGAGTAAGAATAATTAATAATGGACAAAGTTACCAATTTGCAACTTAAATGGGTAACCCAAAGAGATTTCATTATGCCACCTGTTCAAAATTATGCCAATCCAAAATGACAAATAACCACCCTACCACAAACCACAAATAACCCCTCATATATCATGCTTAGTGGATTGGGCCCCATTTAAGCTCCAGTGGGGGAGGAGGAGGAGCCACCCTTACAACTTTTAGCTTAATGATTAGGGCATGCACCCAGAAGTGGGAGACCCAACTTCACTGCCCCCCTCTGCCTGATGTGGAGAAAGGATTTGAACTTGGGTCTCTCCCCAACCCATTTTAGGGGATTGCTTCAAACACTGAGATGTGGGATATTCTGATATGGGTCTCCCTCAGTCTGTCCTGTTCAAGCTGTTCCACAGTGTGTTATATAATTAAATAAATAGTCATAGGGCTAGAGAGAGCACCTGACAGAATGACTCACGGCCTGCTAGTGAGGGCACCCACTTGGGTGTTGGGAGACCCAGGGTCCAGTCCCCTGGCTCCAAAGTGGAACAGCATCAACAGGAGAGATTAACAGAAAGCCACATCAGAATAGCCCAGTGGTGAAAGCAGCACTCTCCTCAGAGGTAGAATGCCCTGTTTCCGATCATTTCTTCCTATCAGGCAGGCAGAGTGGGGGATTCATCCTGGGTGAGTGCTCTGACTACTGGACTAAAAGTTACAAAGGAACCATTACTGCCTCCTGCTCCAGTGTTTCTTACAACTATGCCTGAGGTTCCTAAGCTTGCTACTGCTGGGAGAGGGGTTCCAGGATGTGGAATGCGAGCAGAGATAGGCACCTCCTTGCAGTCCTGACTGAAGCACCTAACTCTCTGAGAGGGATAGGGCTTACCTCTCACTGGCATATCTCATTGGCTATATAAGGCAGCTCTCTGCCTAGCATGCTGGTGCTTGTGGATCCCTTTCTTAAGTGCCTATCTCTCCCCTTGCATTGTACATGGGTCAGCAACCTTCAGCACTCAGCCCACCAGGGTAATCCACTGGTGGGATGTGAGACATTTTGTTTTCATTGAGCATCTGCAGGCACGGCCCCCCGCAGCTCCCAGTGGCCACGGTTCACCGTTCCCGGCTAATGGGAGCTGTGGGAAGCTGCGCAGGCAGCAGGGATGTGCTAGCCGCCACTTCCTGCAGCTCCCATTGGCCAGGAATGGCAAACTATGGCCACTGGGAGCTGTGGGGGGCCGTGCCTGTGGTCAATGTCCTCAAAACGTCTTGCAGCCCACCAGGGGATTACCTTGATGGGCCACGTGCTGAAGGTTGCCAACCCCTGATATAGGAAGTCTAGGCACAAAACACAGGCTTTGTGGATCTCGTTGTTTCACTGATTTTCTAGGTGCCTGAAGTTCAGGCACTGCAATACTGAGAGCTACAACACCTAACTTCCTTTGTGGTTCCAGGCTATAAATTACTTACTTTATACAAGTGAAGTAGGTGTATTGACTCTAAAAGGACAACTCATAAGCTTAAAGTTAAACACATGCTTCGAAACTTTGCTGTATGGGCCATAAATGGGGATAATAATATAGATGGGTTCTGAGTCTAAATTCTGTTTTGTTTGTGTTTTGCTTAGATACTACAGTAATGAACACTTCTTAGAAAAGACTATGAAAAATAATAAATATCTAATATCTTCCCTTGTTCCATTATTTGTATATAGAGCTGGTTGAAATTTTTCAAACAAAATTTGTTTTCACTGAAAAATTGCTGTTTTGGAAAATAAAGAATTCCTCAAAACACTGCAGATTTTAGAAAATTGTTTTAAAGACATTTTTAATGACATTTTAAAATTATTTTTAATCAAAAACAGTACTGAAACCATCAATGTGTGTATCGAGTAAATGAAGATTTCAATTTGCAATGACTTTTTGAAAAAAATGATTTCACACAAAAATTTAAATATGAAAAATGGATCAGTTTCAAACCCTTGAAATTGAAACAATCTTGAAATTTTGAATTTTTTCACCTTTTTTTTCAGTTAACTTTAGTTGTACTTTGTGTTCTTACAGTATCAGTAATTATTTGTTGAGTTTACTGATTTTATCTAGCTACTTGTTATTTATTTTCTTACATTTGTTCTCAATCAAGTACCTAGAGTATTTAAGGTTAGAAAATACTTTTATTCCCAATTAAATTCCATTCAACGTTATTTATGCCTTTTGGATTTAGTGGCAGCTTGTTTTTTGTTCCTGAACATTATCTTCCTAACACTGTTGATTTTGCTTTGACTAGTTCCTGAGTCAACCTAGTATGATGTACAATCATCTTTATCAACAGTCAGTCTTCTGTTTGTGCTTTTAGCCAAAAAATATAGCATGTATAGGCTGCTGTAACTATGCAGGATCAGTGCAGCTTGCTGTCATGCAGGCAGCACAACATGTCGGTACATTCAGAAAATTTACAACAAGGTAGTGGTAACAATAGAAGTAATATCACAACAGAGGTCTCACATGAAAGAGGCAAAATGGTCTTTTCGTTGTAAATTAGTTTATGCACAGAATGGCAATATGGAATCAATTTACAACACTGAATAATCTTTCAGTGAAGTGGATTCCTGAAAACCACTGAAGGATTAAAATAAAAGATTAATGGGTTATCTCTTGTTGCACCAATTAGCAGGAGGGTAAGAGAGAAGTCATTTATCAGCAGTTCATTGTTAAGTCATTGAGAAAGCTGGCACTGTAATGCTAAAGAATTACGTGATCTCGCATACTATATGAAACCAGAAGGATATTGTTTTCCATAAGCCATGTAGTTTAATTATTTTTAGATAAATACCTATTTCTTCTCTACTATATCAGATTGTGCAAAATGAAGGATCTTAAAAGTTCTCAGAGAAGATGGTAGATTCAAGAGAGGCCAAGGGGGTTTGATCTTTGGGTGTACTTGAAATGTATATTGAGATCCTAAGCTGCAGCTGCTTCATAGTCTCCCGCTTCCCTCCACAGAGAGTGCCTATGCAACAAGAGTCCAGACAGTAATTATTTCACAAAGAGTTTTTTACTTCAGTCAAAGCTTAAAAAAAAAAAAAAAAAAAGAAGAAGAAGAAGATGAATGGCCGCTTTGCTGACTGAGGTTGTCTGGTTTCATGACTGCTGAGCTGCTGGGTTCAGGGTTGTTTACTTACAAATCAGCAAGTGAGATTAACGCAAGGCTAACAATAAGTGACTAGCAGGAGTCTGCAAAAAGAGGAGTTAGGCAGAAGCACACACTCCTTTCTCACAGCTTGCTTTGAAGGTTTGGATCATTTGTTAACATTCTGGTGACCTGTCTAAACTTTTCCCACCACTGCTAAAACAGGTTCTGCTCCACCAATATAAGCAAGTTTGTGGTGGTGACCAATGGCTGCTGCCACCATTACATGGACCATGTCAATTTGCAATTCATGTTTTAAACCTATTATCTTTTTCACCTGAATTATATGAGATAAAATAATGGGTCACAGTCTGGCTCCTCTCCAGGTCCTGTATGCCACTCTTGTCATAAACAGGCTGCAGTATCTCAGGAGGAGCTTTTCCTTATTATAGGCATAGTTGTGCAGAACCGGAGAACGTGGCTATAGGCTTCCCTGCCCTCCCACATTGGCCCTGGAGTACAGGTGTGGCTAAGGAGGGGAGTGGGAGGGACCACAGCACTCTGAGCTAGGACCATTTGGAGCCATAAAGCAGCCCACTGGCCATCATAAGGAGTCTGCTGTAAGTTAGAGCAGTCCCTCTGGCTGCCCTAACCTATAACAGGTGCTGTGCTGGTTCTGAAATAGGCAGAATCCATGTGGCACAAAGGTGTTTAAAAGACATATTTACCATCAGTGCCCCTTTTCCGGGCTGCACATTCTGATGTTTCAGCAACATGATGTGTTCAAATATCATGAATCATGCTAAGAGAAAAATGAGATTTAAAATATCATAACATTTAGGTCCCTTTTATTTGCCTTCTGGGGTTTGAGCCGTTAGGTTGTATATTTTCAAGATTTTGTCCACAGCCATTAGACTGGAAACTTACTTTTAAAAAAAGTTGAGATTCTTATGTAACTACATGACTCCAGGAGCTGGAGCTTTAAGAAAATTACTAGATATCACAAGACTGAAGATAAAATTATAAGAGGTGGTGACACTGATTTTTCCTACATCAACTCTAGTTTAATATGAATAATATTATTATTTGTTGTTCATGGGGTCTTACATGTACATAGCATTGTACAAGTACTTAAAAGACAGAGGGACAAATATAAATCTCAGATACACTGGTGTAAATCTGGATGATCTCTATAGACTTAAGGAATTATTCCAGATTTATATTGGAGCAACTTGAGATCAGACTCTGGAGTTTATAATCTAACTCACATAGACAAATATGATATATGGATATGAGTCAACAGTGTGCCCTTGTTGCCAAGAAGGCTAATGGCATATTGGGCTGCATTTGTAGGAGCATTGCCAGCAAATCGAGGGAAATGATTATTCCCTGTTATTCAGCACTGGTGATGCCACATCTGGAGTATTGCGTACAGTTTTGGGCCCCCCACTACAGAAAGGATGTGGACAAATTGAAGAGAGTCCAGCAGAGGCAACAAAAATGATTAGGGGGCTGGGGCAAATGACTTACGAGGAGAGGCTGAGGGAACTGGGCTTATTTAGTCTGCAGAAGAGAATAGTGAGGGGGGATTTGATAGCGGCCTTCAACTACCTGAAGTGGGGTTCCAAAGAGGATGGAGCTAGGCTGTTCTCAGTGGTGGCAGATGACAGAACAAGGAGCAATGGTCTCAAGTTGCAGTGGGGGAGGTCTAGTTTGGATATTAGGAAAAACTATTTCACTAGGAGGGTGGAGAAGCACTGGAATGGGTTACGTAGGGAGGTGGTGGAATCTCCATCCTTAGAGGTTTTTAAGGCCCAGCTTGACAAAGCCCTGGCCGGGGTGATTTAGTTGGGGTTGGTCCTGCTTGGAGCACGGGCTTGGACTAGATGACCTCCTGAGGTCTCTTCCAACCCTAATCTTCTATGATTCTACAGGAAAAAGAAGGGAGAAGATGAGGGAGATTAACACTGGCAGTCTTCATTAAATATCTGTGTTTTAAGGGAGGATTTGAAAGTGGGATCTTAACAGACAAAGAAGTGGGACATTTCAAACTAATGAATGGATATGTTTATCTGTATTATACAAGTATATTAAATGTGTTGGATATAGGCTTTAACTGCAAGCCTAATCTCTCTTTATACAGCTGTTATTTACTAAATATGTTGTCCAGCCTGACTGTGAGAGGAAATGCAAGTACCTCTTTAATTTCCTAACATGCCCAGTTGGAGGGAGCAGCTCGTGGCTTGGCAGCTCCGGCCTCTTCTTTTTTGGCTTGCTTAGAGACAGAATGTGGGTATGTGTGACTTCACTGAGTTTATGTAGATTTCATGAATGTGAAAACCATGCTCAAATAAATAGGCATATGGGATGCAATGTCCTGGGAATATCTCCTCCAGATTCCTGATGGAGACTGTGGAATCAGTAAAAAGAGGGCCCTGGAAACTCTGTCCCAGGTTTTGCCCACTGTTTGTGAGGAGAGGATTTTGGTAGTAGTTCTAGCCAGTGTTGCATGAGTTTTCACACAGGGCAAACAAACAATTATCTCATAACTTACCTACCTCATTACGGAGTTGCCATGATTTAAGGAGATCCTCATGAACTTGGGACATAGCACAGAAGGTAGAAGTTGAGGATAGCTTATCTTCCCATTCCTCCCTTCTACTGTGGTTTCAGGACTGTGGTAGCTCCCATACCTGTTTTGCCCTTCCCCTATAAACGTAGCCATTGGAGGCAATGGCTACGGACTGTTGTCATAAGATTGAAATAACCTTTTGTAACCCTGGTACATTTCAGGCAATTGGGACCATGAAAAAAGAGCAGTCTCAGAGTAGCACTGAGTTATCAGGAGGGCTGCTGCAGTGTGTTACTCATGATGCTGTAGTAAAATGAGGAGGAAGGAGTTACACCCCAATGGGCTGGAAAGATCACTGTTCCCAGTATCCATCAGGAGCTGTCAAGCAGCTGGCTATAAGAGATGCTGGTTCACAGAAACAGCCAGAAAACTGGTTGTAAAACATCGGGCAAAAGTGGAAAAAATGTAATTGATTTTCCTCTTTCCCTCTCCCCCACCATTTAAAAAAAACCTAAATGGATACCAGTGTGCTCGGTGGTGTGGTGAAGGCACCTTGTACATATACAGTGTGTCTAAATGGCAATTATACACCCGCAGCCGGCCTATGGCAGTTGACTTGAGCTCCCAAGGCTCAGGCTGTGGGGCTGTTTTATTGCAGTATCAACGTTTGGGTTTGGCCACAGCCTGAGCTCCGGGACCGTCCCACCTTGTATTCCCACCTGGAATACTTCAGGATAAGTAGTAGAATGGAGTAGAGATAACAGAGGAGCAAGAACAGAAGGACATTCAAAACGTATCCTTAGTAGAGAAATAATTGAATCTCTTTCTATCTAAATACACAGGATTTTGATTGTGAAATTAAATGATAGAACAGAAACGTCTTGGATATTCAAAAATAAAAAATGGAAGAAAGGGAAACAATGAGGTCACACTCCAGTTCTGTTTGCAGTATAGATGGCATGGGGGTTCACTCTACTTGATTTCGATTTCTTTATACTGACAGCAGTTAGAACAGAACTTATGAGAATGCTCTTTTGGTGACCTAGTAAAGAAAACTTTTTTTCCTTTTGTTAAAAGCGGCAGTGGTGTGGTTTTGTGAGTAAGGCATTGCACTGGAATATACTTCTGGCTCTGCCTCAGACTTCTTCTGTGATCTTGGGCAAGTCATCTTAGCCTCAGTGTTACAGCTGTAAAATGGAAATTATAATACTGCACTTATCTTTTTCCCACTCTCTCTTTGTCTGTCTTGTCTATTTAGCATTTAAGTCCTCAGAGCAGGGACTGCCTCTTTCTGGCCATGAGCCAATGTCCATTAAAGTCAATGGAATGACTCATTGAGTTCATTGAGCACTGGATTAGGCCTTCTGAGTACAGGTACTGCATTTAGTACACTGCCGTCCTGATCTCAGTTGAGGCTTCTAGTTCCTACTATAATTCAAATAATGAAAACAGTCCAGAATATTGGGACTGAAGATGCAAAATTAGTAATAACAATCACCACCTTTGTTTTATCTCAACAATGTTTTTTTTAAATTTAAGAGCTAAATAGCACCTTCTACTTTTGTGAGTGGAAGAGCATGAGGTCCCAACTGCATTGCCTTTATGGGTCCAAGATTTGCATGGGGGGTATCCAATAAAGGTGATCTGTGAAGCATTAAATTCAGCATTATTTGTACAGATTGATAAAAACAGACAAAATTAGCACCCATCACAGACCGTAGCAACCCATCATTATTGAAAACCATTTTCAAACATTAGGACAAAACCAGCAACAATCTTCATCTTGAAGATCAATCTACAGGGGCTAACTTTTGTTTGTTTGTTTTTGTTACGAACAGAGTGCCAAATACCTTGACTGGATCCTAAGTCTAGCCATTCACATTGTCTGGCTTCTTATAGTCAAAGTCTCGTGGAGAAGATTTGAAGCTGGAGAGAGCAGCTAAAATCCTTGCCCCGACTTCTAATTGTGTTTGCCAACACATCAATGTCCTTACCTCTTCCCTCTTTGAGATTAAGGCCTTGTCTACACTGCCACTTTACAGCGCTGCAACTTGCTTGCTCAGGGGTGTGAAAAAACACAACCTGGAGCGCTGCAAGTTTCAGCGCTGTAAAGTGGCTGTGTAGACAGTGCACTGGTAGCTACTCCCCTCGTGGGGGTGATTTTTTTACAGCGCTGGGAGAGCTTTCTCCCAGAGCTGGTGCCGCGACTAAACAGCCATGGTAAAGCGCTGCCGCAGTGCTGCCGAAGCAGCACTTTAACATGGCTAGAGAAGACATACCCATACATTTGTGCCTTCAAAATGAGTTCCAGACACAAATCAGGGTAATTGCAACTCCCCCTACTTACCAGATTGAGGAAAGCAAACCTTGTAGATTTGTGCCTTACAATTAGATTATGAGTGCAAATGTAAGCGGGGGAGTAGTCCCACTATTGTGGGGAACTTTCCTGGCTTCTGCACTACCTTGGTGAGGTGGGCTAGTGAAAGGATCTGAGTCCTCGCTCCCACTTCCTTTACCCACTGGCCTCCCTGCCCTTGAGGACTCTCCTTCTACTCTCCTGTCTGGTAGAGTCCTCGTAACCCCAACAAGGCTGGGCCCAGGATTCCTGGGGGGCTCAACCCCCAACCCTGCTGTGGTCACCTAGGACAGGGGCTAAGGTGTCCCTACTGCAGGGTAATCTCTCTGCACTGGGCACTTCTCTGACCCACTGACCATTACATACAAGTTAAAGCAAATGCAAGTTATTTAATCAACAATTAATTTTAAAAAGAATAAGGAAAAATGGGAAAAGTTAAAGGAAACACATCACCCCGCTCTGTGGCAGGGAACATCACAAACAGTGTCTCTGGAATGTCAGGGCAGTTCAGTCTGTTCCTTGTAAGTCCCAGGCCTTCTTCTCAGGCCCTGGCTGTGCTGCAGGGATGCTGTGGGTTGGACACTTGCTCTGGTGGTGGCCACACGCTCTCAGGCTCTAAGTGGTAGGACCCTTCTTCCCAGTGTCGCCCCCGCCCTGTCGGGGTTACGATCCAAGCCTGGCCTGCAGAGCCTCTTGGCTTAGGCATCTCCTTGTGCTCGGCCTGCTGCCCAGGGTCCCCCTCGGTCTCCCCAGCTGCTCACCGCACCCAGCTCTGGACTGCTCCAGCCCCAGCTCCACCACTCTGTCTCTGCACTGCTGCTGCTCTGCCTCCAGCTCCCTGGGCTGCTTCTTTGGCCCCTCTGGCTCTGGTTGCTGCAGCTCTGCTCCCAGCACAGGTCTGCTCTGCAGGCTGCTTCTGTGACTCTGCTCCCAGCACTGACCTGCTTTGTGGGCTGCTTTTCTGGCCCCTCTGGCTCTGGTTGCTGCAACTCTGCTCCCAGGACAGGGTCTGCTCTCTCTGGATCTGGCCCAGCTCTGCTCCCCAGCTCAGCTTGGGCTCCTGCTTTCTCCTTAGCTCTGCCCCACTCTGTCTGACCCAGGCAAATCCAGCTCACACGGAGGATGGGACCTCCCTGGCCTCCTGACTCCCTGATTAGCCTGCCCGCCCTGACATTCAGGCTGACCTGGAGCATTGGCCTCTCCCCATTGTTCCTGGGGACTGTCAGTTTCAGGGTCCTGATTTCCCATAGACCCTTCCCCTTTTAGTACTGGGAGCTAGCCAACCAAAACACCCCCACTGAATGTTAGTAAGGGGTCAACAGTCCCCTTACACAAATGTCACTTGTAAAATGGAGGTTGGCCTTCTGACAATTTTACCTCTAGATGATAATGGCATATCTCATCAACAGTCAGCCTCATCAACAGCTATCTTATCTAGGGTTTTATACTGCTGCCCATCTCTGCAGTGTCTGAGCACCTTCCACCTCAAATCCATAACAATAGTGAAGTCTCTGGTCACAGAGGACTTCACGGTGTCTCTGGCCCTTCTCTCTTTTCATGGTAAAAATTCTGCTTGGGGCAGGGTTTTGTTTTGGGTTGTTTTAGTAGGGGTTTAATGATAGAAGGGGATGGATATTGGGTTCCAAATCCTGGTCAGAGATTTTCCAAAACCTGAGGTTTTCATTTGGGCCCATATTCACATAATTGACTATTACAACCTCTTTGGGGCTTGTCTAGATGAAGAGTTAGTTAGTGCATGGCAACCTGAGGGTGAGGGTAGGGTTGGAAATCTATCCTGCACTAGTTTGCTGTGCATTAACTGTTCCTGTGGACCTTGCTACCACTCACAAAAAATTCCTTTGTGTTCATTGACCTACTTCACTTTGAACGGCAGCACGTCAGTGCTCACTAGGGAACTTTTACTGCATGGTAGCAGGGTCCCTTGGGACAGTTAGTGTGCAGCGGGCCAGTGCACTGTAGATTCACAGCCCAGCTTGCCTTGTGCTACCTGTTCATCCACACAAGCCATTACTGAAACTTAGGGACTGTGAGCTTGATCCTGCAAAGTGCTGGTCCAGAAAAGCACCTTTTGGTGCTTTTGGTCCTCATCCAGAAAAGCAGTAAAGCATGTGCATAATGCTAAGTATATGAGTAATCAATGAGACTACTAACATGATTTTGGCAATTAATTGATCTTTAAATATTCACGGTAAATAGGCCCAATGGCCTGTGATGGGATGTTAGATGGGGTGGGATCTGAGTTACTACAGAGAATTCTTTCTTGGGTATCTGGCTGGCGAATCTTGCCTATATGCTCAGGGTTCAGCTGATCGCCATATTTGGGGTCAGGAAGGAATTTTCCTCCAGGGCAGATTGGAAGAGGCTCTGGAGGTTTTTCGCCTTCCTCTGCAGCATGGGGCACAGGTCAGTAGCTGGAGGATTCTCTGCTCCTTGAAGTCTTTAAACCATGATTTGATGACTTCAATAGCTCAGACGTAGGTGAGAGGTTTATCGCAGGAGTGGGTGGGTGAGATTGTGGCCTGCGTTGTGCAGGAGGTCAGACTAGATGATCATAACGGTACCTTCTGACCTTAATATCTATGAATCTATGTTCTTACGTGCGTTGCTGGGGCAGATGCTCAGCACCTTGCAGGAACAAGCTCTATGTAAAATATATGTTTGTATTAAATAGCTGCTAAAACTCAATGGCCCTAATCCTGATTTCACTTACACTGCTAAGTAACTCTCAGTGTAACACTATTGGCTTCAATATTTACTGCTGGATATACCCTGTTTTAGGTAAATTTAGAACCAGGCCCAGAAATTGTTGAAGTTTTCTGCTAGCAAGTGCTCAAGTAGTCCACAATGACTTAGTTGAATCTAAACAAAATGAATGTTGTATTAGAGAACCTGCATTCAATGTATTTCCCATGTCTGAATATGATAAATGAAGTAAAATGATGATTCTAACAAATCAAGACAATGTGTTGTTTAAAGGAATCCTGAAAAACAAGTCAAATCTACTGCAAGAAAATTAACAGTGTAGTTGTCTTATACTAGGCCAGAGTTTACATTTCGATACTGACACTGATGAGGAGATTTTTCAAGAATATCGAACACCACATTGCAATTTTGTTTTGCCTGTGTTTGCCTGGTCCCATACGATCAATTGACAGTATCAACACAAAATTGTCCAGTTTTTATGGTGTCATTTATGTCATTCATTCTTGTTTTCTATATTGTTTTTCCTAAACTTATTCTTTTGCAATATACATTTTCATTTAGTGAAATTTAGACAGCCCTCAGTTTGAAAGCAGTTCAATATGTAATTTCATTCAACTTAAAAATTAATTCAATATTTCAAGCAGGGTTTTCTCTTGTGCTTGCTCATTTGTTTTTTATAATGAATTCAATACTTAAACTGATTTACATTTGAAAGCAACCCAAATTCTAAGCTGATTTTGTTTTTAAAAATATAAATCTATTTAACTTTCAATGGTGACAAGGGCTCTTTCCCTGGGAATTTCAGTTCCTGCATTGAACATTTCCAGAGCAGGCAAAATACATGATTTTTATCTTAGACATGTATCATTTCCTACAAAGCTGGTTGGATTATTTGTTGTCAATAAAGACTCCTATAAATTTAACCCCTTTTTTGTGTTTCTGAATCATTCATGAACCAGCCATGATTTCTACAACCTTATTTTTTATTAATAACATTGCTCACCAAATAGATTATGCAAATAAATTTTAGACTATTACAGGCCTCCTCTATTAGAGGCGTCTCTGAATTTATTCAGGAATGTTCCAGATGGGAGAATCCTGAGTGCTGCAATACAACCTTGGAGACTACAACTCCCATGATGCCTTGGAGAAGAAAGAGATTTCTGCTTCCAGGGATGAGGAGAGCCTTGTTTTGGATTCAGAGGCAGCATGCAATGGGCTCCATTTTTGTGAGGAGCTGAGATCCTGGTCAGAGGACTGGAGATTGCTTTGTGGAGCTCTCTCCAAGCCAGAAGGTGCTACTGAGAAACTGCTGGGACTTGACCAAGCAGGGAATCAAGAAGGCTATTGTTGGGGGCTTCACTGGAACCAGGGCTGAGACTGTTGTGGTGATTGGAACTGACTGAGGTTGGTATGCACTGAAGGCAGCAAGAGTAACCACCACATTTGTTATTTGGGGAAATGCTTTCAGGGAAACAAGGATAACAAAGAGACTTTAAGGGCTTTCCCTCAGTTTGAGAAGAGATGAAGTGGTCTTATTGGCTAATCAGGATCTACGGTTACTGACCTCTGGTTATAACTACTCTTGTCTTCAGAGAGGTCAAGACACTTGAAACGATCCCAACTTAGAATTGCTCTGCCCCTTATTGCCTTGGCTCAGGCTGGACTACTTTACTGGACCAACAGAGTGATGCCTGGTTTCAGGATCTTCAAGTGTGCCCATGCAAGCATCTAGATCTCTGAAATATGAGGAGTGCATACTCAGAGGTGAGGTAAATGGTGCCAGTGTATATGGAAGTCGGTTTTCATTTACTACTGTAAACTGCATTTGTTAATTGATTTATTGAAGAGCCTCCTATTGATTCAGAGTGGCTGTGACATTTTAATTAATCTCAGTCTTATATCGTGTTTGCAGAAATTGTTAAGTAAAGGTGTGTTAACTGTAGTCTAAGAGTGTATTGCTTGTATATTGGTACTTTTGGGTTAGAGCCATTGCATAGATTAGCTCAGGTTTATTTCTGGAAGCTCTCAAGGCATGCCAGTGAGCATGTACAGGCCAAGCAAGGTGGAGGTTCTGCCAAGATTCATTTCCTTTATAAGTAAAAGGGCAGCAGCAGAGCAGTGGATAGAGGATTCCCACCTATCCAACATCACCACTGGGATATTCAGAATCTCCTTTACTGTCAACAACATCAGGCATCTGGGCACACAGGTGAATGTTGCCTGCTCCCAAGTAATTCAGGAAGGAAATGAGGGGATTATGCTATTTTTTTCCTAACAGTTTGCTTTGATAATTTGCCCTTTGCGCTTCATGGTGTATGTCTGATCACTTGAATCACATCTGCCTCTTGATTGGATGGCTGAATATTTTAAAACAAGAGCAAGATGAATATTTAATGATTATCCAAAGGCACTTTGGCCCAGATACTCAAATACCCAGACATTTAGGAGTCTGTCTGCCTCTTTAGGTACTTACATCTGCCATTTTAGGCACCTCTGACATTTTTGAAACTGTCACTCAGCTGCCATCTAATCACAGAGTGCCTAAGTCTCTGCCAATTGGCATTCAGACAGCCACCTGAGCCCTGATGCTGCCCCAAAGCTAATGCACAGCTCGGAGCTGTGTCAAGCTGGAGCCTCAGAGGCCCTGAAGTGGGATCCTCAAATGAAGTGGCAGAATTTGTACTCCACAAGTGGGGCCCAGTCCTGTAGGGGCATTCTCTGAGCATGCCTAAAACCTGATATCAGTCGGACACCATAGCAGAGGGCCAGATGCAGGCTGCTGTTGAGGGGGAGGACAACACCTACGCAAAAGAAAGCCAGGGCACAGGGAAATGTAGGCTGAGCATGAGAGAGGTCTTGAGTGTGAATAAGAAATAGAGAGAGAGAGAGATACATGGTTTTGGCTGCTCGGGCATAGGCTACCTAAGTGGCTGAAGCACTTACCCCTAGGAGAGGGATTGCAACTGAAGTTCCTGAGCAGAGGGATGTATCTATCTCTAGTACATCAACCAGGCACCTAAGCCCCTCTCCTCTTCCTGCCCCTCTTTGGCATTTTATTCCTAGCTGGTTTAGGCAGCTCACTGCTCACCTTAGTGGCTTCTAAGATCCCTTTCTTAGGCATATAACTCTCCCCATGCATTGTATGGGAAGCCTGGTTGTCTAGCTCAGGACTGAGGATTCCACAAGGGGGCAGGCTACCTAGGGGTCAGGTGTTGCAACACTGAGCTGAGCAACACCTTAGTCCCTTTGAGGATCTGGGCCTTTGTGACTGGTGGGTTGTGCCTAAAAGCCATGCACCTACTGACAGAAGTGCATAGATAAGAACTCATTACTGAAACACACAATATAAATATCTCTTCACATGCTTTCATCTGGTTCAGGGGAACACTGATGGGGGAAAGGAAAGACAATGACCCTCCGTTTGGGAATTGGGGGTTTGTCTGCAGAGTCTTTTGAGGTTGCGGTAAGGATGAAGGGCAAAGAAGAAAAAGTGAGTTATAAACCATCTCCCCCCCTCCTCCCATCCTCAAAGTGACAGGCAGCAATGAATGGCCTTTTTGGTTACAGACACTCGCAAGTCAGTTTAAAAATTAATCTAGGGCTGTTGAGTATTCTCAATTGAGTGGTTAGAAAAGTTGAAATTGGTTGCTGGGCTATACATTTCTCCTGAAAAGGCAGCAGCTGAGTGTTGTGTTCTAAAGTTTAACACATTTGGCTGGGAGAAGTGAGTCATGGCTATAAAGTCTGCCTTGGAAAGAAAAGTTTGTAATCTCCTGGCTGGATGGAAACAAACAAGGACATCCTAGCAACTGCTGAAACCTGAACTACTAACAAGTTGGAAACACTAGTACCAAATGGCAGGTGAATACCGGACAGTTAATTAGATTTGTCATTTAACATTATTTAAGTCAGTTTACCTCCATATAACTTGTATAGCTTGTCTGTCATATTTTAAAGCTGTCATTAAGCCTGTCCTGGCACAAGATATTGCTGATTCTGCAGTCCTTATGCATTTAGAACTCTCTCCTGAACTCAGTTGATGACTCGTGCAGGGTGTGATGTTACACCCCATATTCTTTATAGAAATATGGTTATGATATGAATATCGCGTAACTAAGATATACTTTATGCCAGATGGCTCATGTAAGATATCATTGGAAAGGTTATGATTTAGTGAATGTGATTATCCAATTTGTATGCATGTGTCATTTCTGTATCTGAAGTTAAGAGTATTGACTATGCAATTGACTATGCAATTGACTATGCAATTACAACTGTATGTGTACTTGGGGAAACGCCCACAAGACAGTAAGCAATCAGACTTAATGGGCCATTGGAAAAAGACAATGAGTCTTTGAAGATGTGGCTCTCACATCTCCCTGGAGTTCCTTCCTATGGACATTGCAAATAAACCTGGTTTCATAGTTGCTTTGACAGTGCAAGATCAGGTGATAAGCTTACCTGATACAAAATACCACCATGGATACTGCTGGTACTTCTCCTCTGTAGTGGATGGGGATCAAACAAAGGTTTCCCGCCTTAGATAAATTCTTTTTAAGGCTGGGGAGGGGGTTAATGTGGACTCTCCTCCATTGCCTACCCAAGAACAAAGACTGCTGAAAGTACCTGAAGAGAAAAAGGAACTAATCTGAGAGGCAGGGGTGAGTCCAGATTGAGACAGGGGTCCAGTCTGTAAGAAGAAATAACTGGAAGTCTAAGCTACAGAAACTCAGCAACTTGCCTAAAACGATCTTTAGGGTGAAAAATTATTTCTTGAAATCAGTCTCTTTAAGGTCTTAAGCATAGTATGCATGTTTTGTTTTATTTGCTTGGTAATCTGCTTTGTTCTGTTTGCTGTCCCTTACAATCACTTAAAATCTGTCTTTAGTAGTTAATAAGCTTATTTCTTGTTTATAACATAACCCAGTTTGTGCAATCCATATCTGGGATGGGGTGGGGTGAAGAAGTTGTGCATAGCTTTCCTCACATTGAGGGAGCAGGAGGATTTTTATGACCTTGCGCTGTGCAGATCTTTCTATACAGTGCGAGAAAATATGCCTTTGGGTCTGCACTCCAAGGGAGGTGGGCACCTGAGTGCTGAGACAAATCCCTTAAACTGAGTCTTCCCAGAGCTGATCTCAGTGTCTGTATCTTTCTGCAGCTGGGTGTGGCCCTACCTGTGTGTGTGCTAGAGGAGGCATAAGAGCCTGGCTCAGCAAGACAGGATAAAATGGGCCCAGGCTGGCGGAACAGGCAGGCTCAGTGGTATCCCAGTACATCAGGTGGCACCTTAAAGGGGGACAACCCGTCATGCAGGGGATTACTCATGGCTTGGGCTCTAAAATATTGTACAGGAACAGACTCCTATGCTCCAGGTCTCAGCACCATTTGGCTCAGTTGCCCTTCCATCTGAACAGAGGGGCAGCCAGGCCAAATCTCAGTGGAGTTGTAACCAGTGGGCACCAGATCACAATGCCGCTAACAGGAATTTGGCTTGGCTGCCCTTCCTTCAGTACAGAGAGGCAGCGGATTTTCAGTGGATGCATCTGGCCGGAGCCGTGCTGATTTAGTATTGGACCACTGCTTAAAATATAGCCCGGGCTTGCCTCCCTGCTCCCAGCTCGACAGCCTGTGGAACGTTGCGCAAGTGCAAAAAACTTTGGAGGAGGGTATTTGTCCCCCTACCCTCAACTGCCCTAATTGGAACCACTGGTGTATACTGTAGATTCTACGGGTTCTACTTGAATAGCCTTTACTCGCAGGCAGTCTTTCTGAGTTCAATAGGACTACCCACATAAAAAAGGATTACTCAGAGTGTAAAGCTGCTGGGATTTGTCCCACATTCCCTATGAAACACTAAAATACTATACACTGAAATGCTGATCCACCCTTCATGATGTTCATCTTCGTTCAGCACTGGCCCAATCTTTCTTCCACTCACGTGTGTGAATTTTGCCATTGACTTCAATAGGAGCAGGACTGAGTCACCAAGTACTTTAGCACCTACTTCAGTCTGTCCCTATCCAGCAAATTACTAAAGCACACACTCATCTGTAGCAATTTGCTGAATAAGATTAAGGTTAAGCATGTGCTTAAATGCTTTTCTAAATCAAGGCTTAAGCAAGCAACCACTAAATAAATGAATTGGATTTGAGAACTGCATGGTGTCTGCATGGAAGAATATTTTTTCATATTTAATGTAAAATGACTCATTTATAAAAGGAAATAACTACTTGATGCTGCAGCCGTTGATCTCAGCTTTTCCGCTGGCCTCAAATGGAGCAGTAGTAGGTTGTTAGTTATTATAAATACTTTATAGTTTCAACAGACTTATGTGATGTGGTCAAAACACATTAGTCCGTTTGCTGAAATGCTGTTTCTGATTACTGCAGAAGCAACAAATGTCTTTAATCTGTCACTGTACAGAAAATTTATTTAAAAGGATGGAATCTACTAGAATTCTATTAGAATTCTTTGAGGGGGTCAACAAGCATGTGGACAAGGGGGATCCAGTGGATACCGTGTGCTTAGATTTTCAGAAAGCCTTTGACAAGGTCCCTCACCAAAGGCTCTTAAGCAAAGTAAGCTCTCATGGCATAAGAGGGAAGGTCATCTCATGGATTGGTAACTGATTCATAGATACTGAGGTCAGAAGGGACCATTATGATCATCTAGTCCGACCTCCTGCACAACTCAGGCCACAGAATCTCACCCACCCACTCCTGCGAAAAACTGGTTAAAAGATAGAAAAAAAAAGGGTAGGAATAAATGATAAGTTTTCAGAATAGAGAGAGGAAAATGATCTGGAAAAGGGGGTAAATAGTGAGGTGGCAAAATTTGCAGATGATACAAAACTACTCAAGAAAGTTAAGTTCCAAGCAGACTGCAAAGAGCTATAAAAGGATCTTACAAAACTGGATGACTGGGCAACAAAATGGCAGATGAACTGCAATGTTGATAAATGCAAAGTAATGCACATTGAAAAACATAATCCCAACTGTACATATTGTGACAAAGCTCTGTCCTTGCCTCCGTGGGTCCCGCGTTTCCTGGCAGATTTCACGAGCGTCTGAGGCTCACTGTGACCCTCCATGTAACCCTTCTTTCTCTAGAGACAAGGGTCACAGTCTACTGAGCCATTTTCATCATAAGCCAGCAAGGGAGGTGAGGAGAAGTTATCCTTCCTTGCACAGTCTCTGTTGTCTCCCACTCTCAGTGATTAATCAGGCGGTAAAGGGGGGGGAGGAGCCCAGGCCCACCCTCTACTCCAGGCTCCAGCCCAGGGACCCTAATAGTATCAGTTATGGTAGCTGACCTTTTAGAAACATGACATGTACAATTCCCTGGGCTACTTCCCCCACAGCAGCCCTCACTTCCTCAAGCTCCACTTCACCCTTACCTCAGGGCCTCCTTCCTTGTGCCTGATATGGTGTGTACTACTCAGCCTCTCCAATAGCACAACTTCCTTCCACAGCTCCTGACATGCACACCCACCTGACTGGCTGGGAGGCTTTTAACTAGTTTCAGCCAGCCCCTGATTGGCTTCAGGTGTCCCAATCAACCTAGCATTCTCCCTGCCTTCTGGAAAGTTCTTAATTGGCCCCAGGTGTCTTAATTGACCTGGAGCAGCTTCCATTTCACTTAACCTGGTACCAGGGATTTGTTTAGCCTGGAGCTAATATATCTATCTCCCACTATTTTTCTATAGCCATCTGGCCTTGCCTGGTCACAATATAAAATGATGGGGTCTAAATTGTTACCACTCAAGAAGGAGATCTTGGAGTCATTGCAGATAGTTCTCTGAAAACATCCACTCAATGTGCAGTGGCAGTCCTAAAAGCGAACAAAATGTTGGGCATCATTAAGAAAGGGATAGCTAATAAGACAGAAAATATCACATTGCCTCGATATAAATCCATGGTTTGCCCACATCTTGAATACTGCATGCAGATGTGGTTTCAAAAAAGATATATTGGAATTGGAAAAGCTTCAGAAAAGGGCAACAAAAATGAGGAGCAGCTTCCATATGAGGAGAGATTAATAAAACTCGGACTTTTCAACTTGAAAAAGAGACAACTAATGGTGGGGGGATATGATAGAGATGTATAAAATCATGACTGGTGTGGAGAAAGTAAATAAGGAAGTGTTATTTACTCCTTCTCATAACACATGAACGAGGGGTCACAAAATGAAATTAATAGGCAGCAGGTCTAAAACAAACAAAACAAAGTATTTTTTCACACAATGCACGGTCAACTTGTAGAACTCTTTGCCAGAGGATGTTACTATTTTTTATTACAGTTTAAAAAGCCTTTTAAAGATTTATCAAAATATTTTACATCTTTTTTGGGGGGGAGGGGTTACTGTATAATGGCCAACATGAAAAGGCACTAGTGATTTTTGGACACCCCAATTTGTGGGTGCTCAGCTTGAGACACCTTAAAGGGTATTTTGAGATAGTATTTAACACCCACCCTCTCAAAGGCAGACCCCTTTAACTGATCTGAAGTTGGACACAAGAACTGAGACTCCCAAACTTATTAATCACTTTTGAAAATGTTAACCAATTACTTTTTCTAAATGGATAATAACATTAGAAAGTGTCTACACTCTTAAATTCTAGAATCTTCTACACTGAGTTCTAGGCTCTTTCTTTTACCATCATAAAATAATGCATATTAGCAATGTACTGATACTATGAGGAGAGAAACTCTATGCAGAGCTGTGGGTGAATATGTTCACCTGACTTGAATTCTAAGAACTATGACTCCTTTCTGCCACTCGTCTGTAAGTTCCTAAGTGTCTCCAACGTTGACTTCAATGGGACTATTCTCACGCTTAAAGTTATGCATGGGTATACTTGCTGTGCTGGATTGGGGCTAGGTTAGTAAAGGGAAATAGCAAGATTGTGGTGTTGAGGTTGTGCAGTTAGGATCTTAGTGGGGCCAGCAGAAAAGGCATTGTATGGGCAACTTGGATTCTTACCCCACCTCTACTTTTTGCTTGCTGGGTGATGCTGGGAAGTCATTTCATGTCTCTGTTTCCCCTCCTGTGCTTTGTCTATTTAAAATATAAGCTCTTTGGGACAGAAACTGTCTCTTATTATGTGTCTGTACAGTAGTTAGCACAACAGGGCCCTGATCTCAGTTGAGGTTTCTAAGTAATACAAATAATAATAATAATAATAATAATAATAATAATAATAATAGAGTAAGAAGGGGAGAGAGAGACTGAGGAGGGTGTAGATGGAGGGAAAGGTTGCAAAAGGGTGGAAAGATAGAAGGATATTGGGGTGGGGAAAAAGAGAATAGAGAGAGAGAGAGAGAGAGAGATAGATTGTTGTGGCTAAGAAGATAAAAGATGGAGGAAGGGACTCAAAGAGCATAGGGAAGAAAGGAGACCAAATAATGTGGGCAAATGAAGGGATGAAGGTAAAGAGGTGAAGAAGAATGAACACTGAAAATGAAAGAGGAAAAGATAGTCAGATATACAACAGAAAGAAAAATTGGGCAAGGGGAAAAGAGAAGACAAAAATAGGTGAGAGAAACAACTTTTTAAAATCCATTTAATAAATTTCAAAGTGATGGTAAAATACACATGAATAATACTCCTACACCAAAATTCAATATGAAGCAGGTATTTCCCTAAAGGAGTATACTACTTTCCATCTCTGCCAGGGAAAACTTCCATTCTGACTCATAAAATAGATTCCTGAGGAGTAATCCTCCCCACCCCCTTTTTCCTTTGGAATATATCAGGTCATAGTGAAAAGCCCATATTTCCCTGTGGAAGATACCCCTGGGTGAGAACACAATGGTATGCCCCCAAAAAGGCTTACTTCATTCCCTCAATGTTTTGTGGACTGTCCAAAAGATATTGTCCAGGCCACTTGCACCTGTCAGTGTGGCCCTGTGGGTGGCAGGGTGGATTGTCAGACAGCCTACTCTGCTCAGCTTCAAATGGTAATAAAATGAGAGCATTACTTCCTTGAAAGATTGTGTCTAGTTTTTTCCTTATTAGTGTAGCTCTCACTCCTTCTTTTTATTATTTTAGAGTTTGATTTGTTCCGTGGGAAGTTGCTAGAACTACTGAGGTGCTCCTTGTTACCTTCTTTTCATGTCTTGCTACTCATTTCAAAGTGCTAGCCTGAAATTTTTGCACTGAGCTTCTTGCCACATATAAATGGATCTGAAAGCAATGTTTTAATTAAAATCTGCTTTTATGAGCCAACTGTTTCCATTTAATTTTGGTGGCAGCTGGCATTACTTGTGACACTGACAGTATGGGAGCAAGATGTCAGAGAAAGAAAATTGGTTGCTCTTCTTTTTTTATGCCAGTCTAACACGCTGACGAATAAATCCAGTGTTTAAAAATTAAACTATTAAACATTTATTGTTCCTCATCTGGCTGTTAAACAAGAACTAAAGAAGGACAGAAATGCATTTTCAGTCTCCCATTTTGGATGTTAGTGCCACTAATCACAAATGTTGTACCTTTCAGCTAAATAGCCGCTGACAAGAATGTGCTCAAAATGTAATTTTTAACTACGTTTTCTTCTCACATATATTTCACAGGATTGATGTGTTGACAAAGGCTTCACACCCTGCAGATGTTCAGAACACTGCCTGAGGAAGTTGCCTGCACTTTACTGGACACAATTAATATAGTTTACATTATTCACTGCCTGCCACAGTGGGGCCCAAACTGGTTGAGCCCTTTAAGTCCTGCCACAATTTAAATAATAGTGCTAATTTTTAAAAAACAAAGGGCCAGTCACCATGGTATCTAATCTGCAAATATATGTGATTGTATGAACTGATTTTCTAGTTAATAAGAGATAGAGTCTACATTTAAACAATTGTGAAAACAACATAATGTAATCTTATCCGTCCCTTCTAAATAGCATTATTACTGAAATTGAATGGCCTAATCTAGTTACACTGCAGGGAGGCAGTACAGAGCTTTATGCCTACATGTACATTTTTTCCCAGTTGCATTGTTCTTGTTGTGGAGTCTGATTTGTATTACCTCCACAAAGCTATTTCTTAGTAATGGAACCATATGGTACTCTGATTGCTTGACAGCCATTATTTGCCAGTGGGAGAACAGGGCTTTGCAAAATTACTGTATGGTGCCCCTCTCCCACAATAAAAAAACAACATATTGTGACTACAAAAACCCTTCTGCTTTGCTTGGGCCTCTACTCAGAATGTCCAGGGTTTTTACCTACAGAATGTCCCAACTTTTTAGCTACAACAAAGAAATCACATCAAATTTTCTCTCACTTGAGCGGACAGCAAAACTCAAAAAGAGAAGGAAATAAACACTAAACATAAAGACATGGGACTGTACAACTGCTGAGGGAAAAAAAACTGTTGCTCCTTTTAATATTACATTTTAAAAACCAACAACTTGTGATTCTTTTCCCACTTTACGAGTTGATTTTGCTCTTGGAGAGATAGAAGGGAAGATGATTTGGGAAAGGAGGAAACAGAGACAAAGAAGGGCCAGAAACTGAAACTGCGATATGTGATGGACAGGAATGCCCATAGTATGCCAAATGACACTCAGCTCCAGAACTCATTCTCCATCAGTAAAACCTCTACTACCACCAACATATCCAAGTGCCTAGAAAAAATATGGATGATGAATTAGATGGATAAAGTGTAACTAAATCAGTCACTCTGAACCCCAGGAGGATAGAAGTGATGATGATAGGAAGTAGGAAACACTCTGAAAATCTAGCTCAAACACTGATCTTGCTATCAACAAAGGGCATCGATCCAATGACCCATTGTCAAATTTGTTAAATGACTTGGGATCATACTTGAGTCCAGACTGGTCCTGACACACAGATGGCCACACTGGGAAGAAATACTTTCAAACTCAGTCTCTCTCCTCCCCACCCCACCCTATCTCACCCCATCCCCCAAAAAACTATACCCATGAAAGGTACAAAACAAAAAATCTTCTTCCCTGGGTTTAAGGAGTTATCTAATCACTGACATATGCAGAACAAGCCCATATGTGCATTTTTGGTTTATGGCTCTTCAGGACAGGGAAAGACAATGGAGCAAATAATTAAGCAATCAATTTGCAAACACCTAGAAGATAATAAGGTGATAAGTAACAGTCATCATGGATTTGTCAAGAACAAATAGGGTCAAACCAACCTAGTAGCTGACTTTGACAGTGTAACAAGCCTTGTGGATGGGGGGAAGTGGTAGATGTGGTATATCTTGACTTTAGTAAGGCTTTTGATACTGTCTCATATGACCTTCTCATAAACAAACTAGGTTCACAGTCAAGCGGGAAGGGCATATCGAGTGGGGTCCCACAGAGATCAATTCTGGGTCCAGTTCTGTTCAACTTTGTCATCAGCGATTTAGCTGTCCCTGACTTTTACTAAAAACATCCATGACAAAATGGGGAGCATGGGCAAGTGTGGGCTGGCTGGGAACTCCAGAGTCCTGCTCTGCTGGTGGCTTCAAGTTGCAGGGGTTCCCCCTGCTGGGAGCAGCGGGGACACCCCCTGCCGCCCACGATGGCGGGAGTTGTGAGGAACCCTCCTGCCACCTGCAGTCGCCTGGAGCTGCAGGGGGTCCACCTGGTGGAGACTCTGCATCTTTCAGCCCATGTTGGCTGAAGTCACGGAGATCTTTGGCAGTCACGGAGGTCTGACTTCCGTGACCTCTGTGAGTAAATCGCAGTCTTACTTATGAGGGATGAGTGGAAAAAAATGGGTTTGTTTGGTCTGGAGAAGAGAACGCTAAGAGGGGACATGATAATAGTTTTCAAATACATAATAGGTTATTACAAGGAGAGGGAGAAAAATTGTTCTCGTTAACCTCTCAGGATAGGACAAGAAGCAATGGTCTTAAATTGCAGCAAGGTTTAAATTGGACATTAGGAAAAACTTCCTAACTGTCAGGATAGTTAAGCAGTGGAATAAATTGCCTAGGGAGGTTGTGGAATCTACATCATTGGAGATTTTTTTAGAGCAGGTTAACAAACACCTGTCAGGGATGGTCTAGATCAGGGATTGGTAACCTTTGGCACATGGCCCCCCAGGGTAAGCCCCCTGGTGGGCCGGGCCAGTTTGTTTACCTGCCGTGTCTGCAGTTTCAGCCAATCACAGCTCCCACTGGTCGTGGTTCGCCGTTCCAGGCCAATGGGGGTTGCGGGAAGCAGCGCAGGCCGAGGGATGTGCTGGCCACCGCTTCCCGCAGCCCCCATTGGCCTGGAAGTAATATGGTGCATATAATATGGTTATTGTTGTTGCTGTGCATTCTGAGCAATGGAGGGGCTTGTTCTGACGTAGCACAATGGAATAGGGTGAGAATCAGTAATTGCTTCTACTGTGATGTCTCTTGTGTATACACTGTGCTGTGGTGGCTTTTCCATTTCTAGTACCCCACAAATCAGGTCATTGAGCAATGGTAATTTTTCAGGACATCGTATTCTTTGGAGTAAGCTGCAATTCAAAATTCTAGCCTCATTCTCTTGATAATAAGAAAATTCATATGAGTAGGGAGGGGAATATATTAGTATTCTGAGTGGCTTTGTGTAGAATGACTAATCTGCTTTAGCAGGTACCTTTATGATTTTAGGATAGCAGCACACATCTTAAATATGTCTTTCTGCAGAAAAAAAATTGTTGTAGACCTCCAGCTGATGTGTTCTTTTAGTTATTTGAGCCTATTTAAGTTCTAAGCTTATACTGAATTAGAATTGTTTGCAGAAATTGAGTTTTAATTAGGACATACTGTCTTTTGTAAGAAGATTGGCTGATTTCTTTTTAATAAAATGCATTCACCAGATATTGTCTGTCTAAACAAACATTCCAGGATGATACTCATGTGACTTCTTTGTCTTTCTAGAGGGGACTGTGTTATGATGTCATGAATTACTTAAATAGCTGCTGCTTCTTGAAATCTAAATTCAAATGCTATTTGGATCAGAATGGCAATTTGCAGAATATCATTTGGATCAGCTTATAATGAAATGTAAATTATACTACAATGCAACTGTTCACATGCTTTTTTTAGCAATGTAAAAGGCTGAAGAGAAATCATCAAAGAGAGGGCTAATTACAATCAAATTAAATGACTAGGTTAGAATTGTGATGCAGAACTATGGAAAACTGACTGTTTTGCCTTTGTGGTGATAGTTATTTATCTCTGTGTATGTGTTAACCACGCATATCTTGAACATTCCTACATCCTGATTTGTGAACCAAACACAGGCTGGAGAGAGAATAATACTTGCCTTTGCAATCTGTGAAGGAAGTGGTTTGGCTGAAGAAGAAAGGAAAGTCGCTTATGTGGTATCAGGTGTGCATTACCTGCAAACTATACATCCTCAAATTCAAACTTTAGGACTGTTGCCAAAGCCAGGCCAATGAGATAGAGCATTCTGGGTATTGCCAGGCAAGTGAGCACTTCAGGCAAATCTTTTCAGTATAGTTTGCAAGCCAGAACTGTGGAAGTAATTAGTCTGCTCTTCATGGTACGTTTTCCCATATAGCTTTTGAATGGTTACACATCCAAAGCTTTTCTTTTTTTAATTTTCTCTTCTATTAAATTTTCATATATCTACAAGGGAGCTTTACACCAAAGGGAATGTGTGGCTACAAAAGAAGGTTAACGCAAACCAAATTTGAGAAATGAAAAACACACACAGATCCATACGGACAAGGCTCCCGGTAAACATCGGCAATGAAAGAGAGAAACTTTACAGGGATATACACTAAACAACCACCTCTTTCTTTTAGGGATGCCAGTGTCAATAGTCTTGGTGTTACTTCATATCACAACACTGAAGAATGAATACACAAAGTTACTGCTGGTAACTTTCAGGTTGGCGTTGCATATGCCTTTTTTTCCAAACATCAACCACAGGGCTTATTTTTCTGTCCTAAATATGTTTTTGTTATTTGCAGTATCAACTCTTTGGAAGACTATGTTTCCAGATAGCAGCTAAGGTTACATCGGTAACAAGTAACAAATGATTTGTTTAAGTCAAAATTGTAAACTGAGGTTCTCCTTTTCCACTTTGACATTGGATGTATGACTTCCACCAAGGAAAATTTTTAATTGGATTTCTCTTTATGTTTCCCATGGCTTCTTTTCACAGATAAATAACCAAGCTCAGAAATCTGCACAACACTTCTGCCGATGTAAGCAGTGTCAGGATGAGCTCCACCCTGACATCTGATGATGAGGTGTGGCAAGTTGTGGAAAAGAACTTCAGGGGCCGATCTCATTTGCATAGGCACACCCACCCCGCCTAGAATGAGGCCATAGCTGCCCAAATGGTCACTTTGGGTGCTGTGGGATCACCGGTGTCTCTGTTATTGGGGCAGGAAGAATAAATTGTTATTACCCTGATTATGGGAACTGTGCTTGGAACTGTACTTGGCCTTTTGTTATGATGGAGGGACTCACCATCAACTAAGTAGCACTCGCTAGGCAAGGGTCATGGGTTCCAAAACTCTGTGAATTGAGAGAGGCTGGGGACAAGTATTAATACTTGGTGGCATGGGCCCCTGGGTGAGGACCTTACATGCTAATTGCACTTCCTCCTCTTTCCACTGTGGAATATCAGAGCTAATTTTGATTCCATTAGGAGTCTAGTTACAGGCTGCTGAGCTCACTTTGGGCTAATAGTGCACCAGCACTGAGGCTTCCCTACTACAAGCTGAATTCACCAAAGAGCTGAACTGACTAAGAACTGAAATCACTGAGCATTGTGTTAAGTAGTGGGGGAGCCTGAAGATATATTGTGAAGCAGTTTGTGGGATGGCTGGAGTGCCTTGTGGACAGGCTGGTGGAGCAGTTCATAGGACGGCGGGAGCTGCTTGTGGGACGCGGAGCAGTTTGTGGACCGGCTGGTGGAGCAGTTTGTGGGACGGCGGGAGCTGCTTGTGGGGAGCAGAGCAGAGCGGAGCGAAGCAATTCGTGGGGCGGCTGCCGGAGTGGAGCGAAGGCCTATGGAGCTGTGGGGTGGTCAGCTTCAGATCATGTAAGGTGCCCCTTACCTCTCTTCCCCCCCCATCTCCACCCAGGTTGGGAGGTAAAGCTCTGCAGATAAACTTTTGAACTCTGGGGCTGTCCTGACCAGGGACAGAGACTTTTGGGTCATTGGACTTTTGGGACTTTGGGTGATTTCAGGTTGCTGGACTCAAGAACCAAAGGGAAAGGGCAGGCCCCAATTTGCTTGGGGTGGGTTTTTTGCTCATGGGTTGTGTTACGAATCCTGTTGGTGGTGTTTCCCCAACATAATGCCACATTGTTTCTCTCTGTTATTAAAAGGCTTTTTGCTACACTCAGACTATGTTCTTGCGAGAGGGGAAGTATTGCATCTTGGAGGCACCCAGCGGGGGTGGTATATATTTGTCCCAGGTCACTGGGTGGGGGCTCGAGCCGATTTGCATTGTGTTATTGGAATGAATCCCCTATATATTTAACCCGGCCCTTGTTGCTGCCAACTCTGATGGGCAGAAGGGTTACACCTACAATGGTTCAGTGAAAACTCTCAGTTGTTTGGAGACAATTATTAGCACAGAAGAATGCCACTGATCTATGTCTTACCTAACATGAGCATCTGTGTTTTTTTATTATTATTATTGTTGTTGTTTTTCCTTTATACTATACCACTACAATAGGAGGAAAAAACCTATATTTGAAAAATAGACATATAGTTATTCATTCTTACACCTTCTGAAAGAGAAAATTGAACAGCCAGCATTGCTGGTAGCTCAAAGGTAATTTTTCAAACATTCATTTCTTATTCTTGCTTATAACCCAACATGGGCTTGAAATTACCCAACTTGCTCCCTTATAAAACTTTTTGCATTCATTGCATGTGGAGTCTGATTTCTTCCTGTAGAGTTTTTTCATAAACATTGGGCTGCCTGTATTGATTTAAAAATAAATAAATAAATAAATAAATAAATAATATTCAAGCATTTCTTTTGAGGGAAAGAAAGAGAGAATTATATGGACTTTACAGACAGTGGTAAGTTTTTGTCCCTCCCACCTTGAGTGTCCTTTTAACTTTCAGGTAATTACTGACTTTGGACTATAGTCTCCCCTCTGCCACACACAACAGATTTCAGAAAAAAAGTGGTCATTGATTCAGAAAGGGCCCTTAAGTATTCTACTTAGTGAGTGGAATGTCTGACCAGGCTGCCTGATTCCTCACTACCACCTCTTGAACATTGGAAGTCCCTCAGTGTGAGCACCACACAATTTGTACTCTGTGAGATTTGGATATGGGAGTTGTTAGAACTGGAGTAAGCTGCTCTATATGCCATGTATGGTACTCAGATCAGCATATATATATATCAGGGATGGAATCCATACACCTATGTGGAAACTCATACTGCTCTTAGCTGCATGATTACCACTGTGACTTCTATCTCCTCTCCTCCTCCTGGTCGATCACACAGAGGGACAGTGGAATGGTGGTGAGAGAGGCAGTGTCAGCTCTGCTTGTGAATGAACCATGATGCAGGGAGTAGTGCAGAAGTGGGTGTCGGGGGTCCATGGGTTGCATGGATTGAAGAAGTCATAACTCCCTGTGAAAGCTCCCATCTCTCGGGGAAAAATGTAGTAGGAGCCCCATGAAGTGAACCTTATGGAGTTTTTTTGAGCACTTTAACAACAGATTACCACTTAAGAGCGCATTGTCCATGGGAGGGGAAATTGCAGCTGTACAGCCTTTTCATCTTTGATTACAGCGGAGTATTTTTTGTATGAAATTCCACCAATTTTTTCCCCTCAGACTTACCTATGGTTCTTATACTATACAGCACATACATGTTTAAGAAAAGCATTTCTGCACACGCAGCAGAGATCAGTACAGGTGAGCCAGCCAGATTCTCCTCCATATAAATGAAGCAGTTAATAGGGAGTCTTTTGTCTGGCTATGCTGAAAGAAGGACAGGAGACATTTGACATGGATTTAATCAGGCCTCAACTTTATTATTAGATGTCGGGGACTACCTGGCAGATAACAGCGTACAGTGCAGGTAACCCCATGTTTATTCCGTAATTACCCGGGAGGCTTTTACCAGCTCCCCCTCTTTTTCCCTCCAGATCCCTCCAGCCAATCTATTGCCGGGACCTTACCATTCACCCGGCTTCGTAGGAGGGCTAAGGTGGGCTATAAGAATGGGGGATTGGCTCCCTGCCGTACCAATCATAGGAGTCTCTGACCACCCCCCATTCATTCCTTTAAGGAACACCTCTTTTTAAGTACTTTTCTAGGCCATTTATCTGGACACTGTATACCTCACCTATGGAGTACCTGCACTGGACATCCGCCCTACACTTAAATTATGAGTTGTGACATACAGCCTACTGCCCGTCATGCCATGCATGAACAAAGCCCTTCCTGAACCCGCTGTAGGGAAGGCAAAAAAAACCCCCCAAAAACCCAACTGCACGCAAGCCAATATGGCGGTAGGGGGAAAATTCCTTCCCAGGCCCCCTAAAGAAAGGGCAGCTAGTATAATGCCCACAGCAGGTGTTGACCAAACCTGGTATTTTACCACCTAAAGGGCAGGGAGGGTGGGTCCTGCCTCAGCCTGATCCGTGTAAAAGGGAGGCTTCAGGAGCAGAGCTGCCCCTTTTAATCCCTGCATTCCTACAGGGTGAGTCAGTGACCATGCTGACCCATTGCAGTAGTTTTCATCTCCCCTCGCCCCCAGCCACAAAGCACTCTTCCCTTCATTCCGCCAGCCAGCCAAATACCCCCTTGCTTAAAGATTCAGGGCAGTCATTAGCAGTGGTCCTTGGTCTGCTAGAGCTTAGATTTCTTAATTTTCAAGGCATGCTTCCAATTCTGTCTTCTCTTTCAGCTTTTGGGAGAAGGCGGGCTGAGTTTGGAAGGGGCTAGTGGATGTTCTTTTATGTATTGGAAGTTCTTTGTATTAATATTGTGTTATGTATTTTAATGTATAGCAGAGGCACTCATAGCATAGATTGGGTGTCCAATGGTATTTTAAAAATAAAATAAAATAAAATAAAATAAATAAATAAATGTACAACTTAATTTTGCCTTGTTTATTTCGGTTTTCCTCCCAAAACTGTATGGATGAGTTATCTTTTCAGGAAACAAACCAAACTAAAAGGAAATAAGGCACGTGTCTCAACAAAATTAAGTTCATTGCTCATAGATTCCTTTGGAGACTATTTCACTGTAAAGATTTATGCAAATATTTCTGTCCTTCCATAGGGCACACCCAAACTATGATGATATATTTTAAAAAAATAGCATGATGTGTTTGATGCTGGATTTGTGCCAGCTCTCAGTGCGGATTATGGTTACAGATCTGTTTTGACCATTACGCAGCAAATAGTAACATCTGGAAATTTGAAGTTCAAAGGTTATTTTCCTCATAAAGCTGAACAAGTATGATTCATAACAACCTGATTTTGACCTTCAGTTTAACAGAGTCCTGCTGCTGCAAACACTGTATTGTAAAATATGTCTGTTTTTTTCTTTGGCTTGGTTTTATTTTGTTTTAGTTGAATTATTTAAACAGCTGATGTAGAATGGGAAATCTGCAAATGTTCCTTCCCCGCATTTAAATGTAAAAGGTAGATTGTTGGGTCTTGCACACTAGCACAAGATATGATAAGCTCTGTGTTGTAAAAAGGAAAAAGTTCCTGTCATTTATGGTAGCATAAAGTCCCCTTGACTAGTTGCAAATTACTAATATTCTGGAATTATTTTTGTCTCTTCATTTGCCAACTAGTTCGTGTTTATATTTTCCTGGGGCTTACATACTGCGCTGATGGGCAGCACTATAAAACCAAAATTAGCATTTGTTAATGCAGGGACTTTGATTATACCCTTGGGACATAAAGGATATGTATAGAAGTAAATCCTCTCCTTATTCTCCTACACAGCTGGGTTAGCTGTGTGCAAATCCTGTCTGTGTGCTCAGTGCACTCTCCACTCCCAGAAACAAAGATTCAAGAGTTTGGAAGTGTAGCATGGCTCTGCCTCCACATAGCCCTCCACAGAAGGGCTGAAAAGTAGCAAACTGCTCTCTCTACCCCCAGGAGCAAGAGGGAATCAAAGGAGCAATTGTTTCTCTCTAACACACAAATCTTTCACTAGTCTCTTCTTGTGTGATACAGGTATGCACCTCCCCTTTCACAGGCCTGGGCCAAAAGGCTCTGTCTAACCCAGAGGTTCCCAAACTGGGTTCATGGCTTGTTCAGGGTAAGCCCTTGGCGGGCTGCGAGATGCTTTGTTTACCTGAGCGTCCGCAGGTACGGCTGCTCGCAGGTCCCAGTGGCTGCGGCTCCCGTTAACTGTTAACTCCCAGGGTAACTCCCTTCTCTTCATGTCCCAATATATTTATGCCTGTATCTGTAATTTTCACTCCATGCATCTGAAGAAGTGGGGTTTTTTACCCCTGAAAGCTTATGCCCAAATAAATCTGTTAGTCTTTAAGATGTCACTGGACTCCTTGTTGCTAATATAATAATGTTTACTTAAAAGCTCTTCCTCACACACTAGCACTTATGTTGGCAAAACTTTGGTCTCTCTGGGGTGTGAAAAAAACACACTCCGAGCAACATAAATTCTGCCAGCCTAAGTGCTCATGTGCACAGCACTTTGTCAGCAGGAGACACTCTCTCGCAGACATGGCTACCACCACTTGTTGAGCTGGTTTTATTATGTTGAGAGGAGAGCTCTCTCCTGTTGGCATAATGCGGCTACCCAATGTGCTGGCTGCAGTAAGCTTGTCCGAAAGTGTGGTTGGTGAGGTAACCTGCAGTGTAATGACTAGCTAGGAATGACCCAAAAGTTCATTTGCTTATAGGAAATATTCTCTTCCTGTTTCTTTCCTGAAAATTTAAAATAATAAGGAAATCATATATTTCAATGGGATTTCAATTGAAATGAGATTTTCATATAACCCTTCAAATACATTCTTTTAAAGAGACATACATATCACCATAACAGTAAGAACATAATATTTGGTGCATGGAGCTGCAGGTGGTAAGGTCCACTTGGAGAAATAACTGATAGCCTGATCAGCTTACTTGCTTACTGCAGTAATTAAAATATAGGAAAGGAAAAAGAGCCGTCAGGGATGGCTCACTGTCTAATATTCACCTCTATTTCTGTGGAGTAGTAATCTACAGCTCCATGCAAGTTATTTAGTAAATAAGTTTAGAAGGTAAAAGCTGTAATGTTATATATACACACAAGAATCCAAAACTTCTCTGTCCTCAGCTAGCCTTTGACCTTCTGTTTTATAATTCAGATGGCTAAAGAGATTTACCAAAAAAGAAAAATGAAACAAAACCATGGAAAAATAAAAATTGGTTGCTACAATGCCAAGAGTCAACCCAGATTCCCCTTCTTTTAAAAAGTTGTTGAATGACAAAACCCGTGGGAAGAGGCCTTTAGCAGTGCTGCTTTACCGGCCATTATATTGCTGTTATAATAAAAAAGGCAATCTCATTTGGTAAGTCTGACAATATGTTTTTCAATGCGTTTTAAAATCTCTCTCTTTTGTCGTAGCTGAAAAGAGGGTGATTTGATTAATGAATAGCCATCTATCTTTTTTTAACAAGTTCCAGGTGCCGGTCAGTTAACATGTGTCAGTTTTCTATCATTGCCTGTGAACAAATGTTTCTCGTTAAATAAAACAGGAGGCCTGGGGACTATGAAAGGGTGAGTCTGCACCTTAGACATTGTCAGCTTCATTTGTTGTTTTAAAGCAAAATGTCGGGACTACTTAAGATCAGAAACCTGCTATTATACCATACAACCTACTTAGCCTAATCTTTTATGCCCCGACTGTAAAGATTGCCATCGCTAAACATATGAAAATGCTGCAAGACATAACCAATTAGTCATATTAAATGACCAATTTTTTTGGTCACTCGAAAATAGGATATTATGATAAATAAATCACACTGGCAGCCTGTGCACCTTTCATACAAATCTATTTTACAGATCAACCAGGGCTTTAATAGTCACAGAAGAAATTGGTGTCATTGTGCAGGTAAGTAACTTACCCCAATAATGTACACTCTGTCCAAGTGTTCATTTATTGTTAAAGGCTACCTTGATTCCTATATTCCTTCACCTACTGATTTTCTAACCATGAAAGAGAATTAGTAGAAGACAAGGACTATGTGTTCTGTCATAACCAGTGAAAACAAAGAACACAATGGGAGCCCTATTAACAAATGCTACTTAATTTTTAATTACATCCATTTTTAGTTCATGGCACAGCAGGATGATCAGTGAGGCCGTATGTTTGTCTTCCTTCCTAACTGCAAAAGCCAGAGGGCTGATTGATCCCCTCCCCCTCTTACTTCCTCTTTCTAGTTTAAAATGTAAGTTCCATTCTGTTTTCATTCAGGTAGAGGAATTGTCTTTACTTATAACAAAGTGCTTGCATTTTGTGCTGACCTTGGAATGATGTAACTTTTTCATTTTATTTTCCTTGAGTTTTTGTTCATCATTTTTGAGAGCTTATTTGCTAGTATAAAACGTGTAACTGTTGAAGCACAAAACATGATGAATGAAATGTCAAAGAAATGAAAACAAATTCTCTGTGAACTCTAAGGAGGAAAAAAAGATCTTCAGTCAGGAATATTCCACACAAGCATTGTAGGAACACACAGACAACACCAGGGGAATTTATGTGTTTATTATGGCAATATTTAATCTCTTGCAAAACTATAAGCCAAATTCTGCCCTCAGTTACACCTCTGAAGTCAGCTGGTTTGCAGAGATGTAATTACGGCAGGATTTGGTCCATCATTTTGATGGCTCATCAGTGTTCTCCTTAAGAAAAAAGCAAAAACATACAACTGTTTTAATAACAAAAGTATTAAGAATACACTTCATTATATCTAGATTAATTGGAGACTATTGGAAGTGGAAGGTGAGTAAGGAAGATTTAAAAGATCTGTGAAAATATGTTTTACTTAAATATAAGAGCAACAAGCATTTCCTATGATGAGTCATATTAGGAATTATGTTCTTCTCAACTAACCATACACTAGCTGATAAACATTTTAATATTCAGAATACAACACCATCTTTATCAGATTTAATAATGGAGCCCTAATCCCAGGTTGATGCTTCTAGGCACTACTGCCATACAAACAATATTTGTTCCATTTCATTATTTCCTCCTGATAGCAACACTCAGGAACTCTTTGACTTCCACAGGAGTTGCTCGGCGCTCAGCTCTTCTCAAAATCAAGCCACTTATTTAAGTACCTAAATATGGATTAAAAACCTTGCCCTAATTTTTCACTAAGAATGTCTCAGGTTGTTAATCGATAAGTGGACAATGCCCTTGCCAATTCAGTCCCCGAAGCTGATGTCTGTATTATGTGTATCTGATGCTGGCTGAAGGGGGTATCCTATGAACCAGTGAATGAAAATTCATGCTACAGTAGTGATACTGAGCATAGAAAAATGCAATACTTTGTTGGACTCCACCTAGCCAGGCTTGGGTAATTAGTCTGGGTATTAAATGCTAGGCTTATGTTTTTGTTTTGTCATTTAACTGGGGAGTGACCATGAAGAGTAGTTAATATGTCAATTCAAGCCTACCACAAACCTGTCTTATTCTAAAGAAGTCAGTAAACAGTAATGATCTCCCAGCCAGATTGACAAGGGAGCTGGTACAACCTGAGTCTAGATATCAAATTGTCATTTCTCTAGAACCAGATCTGAGTGATTTGATCTTCTGTATTCAGAAGACTTTTTAAAAGAGAAATTTAGATAGGAACAAATACTGTTTATGAAGATATACTGTATGATCATCTTTCAGAGTAGCAGCCATGTTAGTCTGTATTCGTAAAAAGAAAAGGAGTACTAGTGGCACCTTAGAGACTAACCAATTTATATGAGCATAAGCTTTCGTGAGCTGCAGCTCACTTCATCGGATGCATTGAGTGGAAAATACAGTGAGGAGATTTATATACACACAGAACATGAAAAAATGGGTGTTACCATACACACTGTAAGGAGAGTGATCACTTAAGATGAGCTATTACCAGCAGGAGAGCGGGCTGGGGGAGGGGAGGAGGGGTGATCACTGTCCTTACAGTGTGTATGATAACACCCATTTTTTCATGTTCTGTGTGTATATAAATCTCCTCACTGTATTTTCCACTGAATGCATCCGATGAAGTGAGCTGTAGCTCACGAAAGCTTATGCTCAAATAAATTGGTTAGTCTCTAAGGCGCCACTACTACTCCTTTTCTCTTTATATGATCATCATACATGTTAAATATTAATTTACTATCAATGAGAAATCTAATTAACTATATGAGAGATTATTACGTGTGGCTTGTTCCATTTCATTACTTCTGTAGGATATCAATGTTAATTAGTTCATTGCTTCTCAAAGGTCAGTTTTTTTTCTCTCTAGCACATTGTTTACCTAATGAAAGTTCAGACATTCTGTCTTTGCATGGCTCCACAACACTTAAAACGAACGCTGTTATGAAGACACAATCAAGATGATATTGAGTACTTTAATGAGAGTTGATTATGCCTCATTACAGTATATTTTTATGGTTCCAGTATGACTTTCTCTGTTCTTCTACCTGTTTCTCATGGAAAGACTTGCAAAATTCTCAAAGTGTATTCTCATCATAAAATAGGTTATCAAACTGATTTTTCCCTGATATTCAGAATAGAATCATCTATATATTAATGTATTCCAAACATTGTAGAATAGATCACAAGTTCTAAAATACATTAGGTTATTGCCACTAGTACTGGAAATAAGCCATCCTGTTGACAGAGTTATATAATCTCTATGAAACAGAATTTAAATGGTTTATCTAAGAGTCATCTGCTTGTGTAGTCCTCCTCTGTCTCTATTAATCTGCTTCAGCTTAGAATCAAAGATAATGCTAACCTGTTCATAATGATAGGTCCAATGAATTAATGTGTAATATTCCATGTTCTGTGATATTTTTATTATGCCTTAGACTGAAGAATATGGCCTCATACATTAAGTTATACCCAATAGAATTAAACAAGTCTCTTATAACTATGGGGTTTTCACCAGAATTTGAATGCTGCCAAACAAGCCTCTAAGTTTGCAAGTTTTCCAAAAACTTGCAAACTCGTTCGGAACTGTAAAGTTTGCAATCAAAAATAAACAGAAAATTGTGCCACCGAACCACCAAGAAGTCAATCTGAATAAAATCTAATAGCTTCAAGCATGCCAGGAAGGGCTATTGGAACCATTACAACAACATTAAGAGGAAAAACATTTCTTCATGGCTCTTGGTATGTGAATGCAGAAGATGTGAGCAGGGAGAAAAATGGGGAATAGCATGTATGTGGATGAAGGAATATTATGATTAAAAAGAAATTTCTTAAAATATCTATATATTCTATTTCTGGGATATCCTTTGTCCTCTGAACATTTAAAAACAAAGTTTAATTAATTCTTTTTTAGCTCACATACATTTTCTTGACACTATGCAGAATGTGAGAACATTTGTTTAAATCCAGAAAACAAAAAGGGCTTTTTGGCGATGCAAGATTAATACATAGTATTTTATATTCTGCTATCAACTGGTTATTGTAGTGAATTTTTACAATCTTTTGGAATAGAAATATGGATGTTGCAAAGCACTCTGAAAATATCTTCCTCAAATGCTTTGAAACCCCCTCGAATCCTATGAACTCTTGCAAACTGCACTGCAGGGATCTAACTGATGACACTGAAAGCGAAGCAGAAATATTGTTTTAGACCGTACAAGGAGACAAACTCTCGGATCCTAGACAGCATGTTTCAAAGTTCAGATTTTTTTGGCAATTTAGTGGTTCTACAATAGCTGAAACTTGTGGGAAAGAGAACACTATTACTTTAACTCAAGAAGCTGGGAAAGAGTGACGGGATGGATCACTTGATGATTACCTGTTCTGTTCATTCCCTGAAGCACCTGGCATTGGCCACTGTCAGAAGACAGAATATTGGGTTAGATGGACCTTTGGTCTGGCTGTTCTTATGTGTTTTCTTATGTAAGAAAAAAATCACAGTAAATTGCTTTTTTTTAGTAGTGCAGAAGGAAAGAGACATTTATTTGGCTTTATTTCTTTTGACCAGTTAAAGAAGTGACTTTATGGCTTGTAACAAAAGCAAGAGATGGCTTAAATGAATTTTTCCTCAGAAGTTTGAGAATAAAGTTCCTGGGCAAGATTAAAATCTATGTGGCGCTATTGAAGTCAATGGAGCTATGTGGAGTTCCACTGGCTTAGGATCTAGCCTGGAATGTTTCATGATTTACTATTGCTCCTTTTAAAATAGAATCATAGAAATGTAAGGATGGAAGGGAACCCAGGAAGCTTCGTAGCCCAGCCCCCTGCACTGAGGCAGGACCAAGTATACCTAGGTCATCCCTAACATCCTGTTCTAAACAACAGTCTAGCCTGTTCTAAACAACTTCCAGGGATGAGGATTCCAGAACTTCTTATCCTACCTTCAATGGACATGGAGAACAATTGATCACCATTATCTTTATAACAGCCGTTCATGTATCTGAAGACTTATCAGGTTTTCTCCTCCCCCCCCAGGCCCCTCCCCCCAGCTTCTTTTCTCAAGACTAAATATACACAGGTTTTTACTTTCCTCATAGATCAGTTTTTCTAAATCTTTTGTTACTCTTTTCTGGATTCTCTCTAATCTATTCACAACCTTCCTATAGTGTGGAGCCCAAAAGTAGACGGAAAACTCCATCTGAGGCCTTATCAGTGCCAAGTACAGTGGAAAAATTGCCACTTGTGTCTTAGCTATGATACTCCTGTTAATACACCCCAGAAAGATATTAGACTTTTTTGTAACTGCATCATATTGTTGACTCATATTCAAATTGTGACCCACTATAAACCCCAGATCCTCTTATGCAGGGCCTAGCCACTTACTCCCCATTTTCTATTTGTACATTTGATTTTTCCTTCCCAAGTGTAGTACATTGCACTTATCTTTACTGGCTTGTTGATTTCAGTCTAATTCTCCAGTCTGTCAAGGTTCTTCTGAATTCTAGTCCTGTCCTCTAAAGTTACAACCCATCCGGGATGGGTTGTATCTACAAATTTTATAAGCATATTCTCCTCTTCATTATTCAAGTCATTAATGAATATATTGAATAGTACTGAGCCCAGGACAGACTTCTGAGGTGCCCCATTAGGTACATCATCCCATTTTGACTGTGAGATATTGATAATTATTCTTTGAGTACATTTTTTTTCAACCAATTGTGCACCAACCTTACAGTAATTTCATCGAGACATTTCCCTTGTTTGCCAGTGACAGTGTCATGTGGGTCTGTGCCAAAAGCCTTACATTAAGGGGCTGATCCTGCAATCCCTATGTAGACAAAACATCCGTTAAAACCAATGGGAGTTTTGCCTGTATTAAGGCTGCAGGTTCAGACCTCCTAAATGTTTTCTTCACTTTTAATTGAAGTTTTCCTAAGGTGTGCAAGTTTGTGTGAATTTAGGTGATTATTTTTACCAGGCAAGTTTTCCAGAACATGAGCTGCCGCTGAAAACTCAAGACACCATGTAATTATTTGCAGTTTATCAAAATCTGTTTTAGACATTTCTTAGGTAATAACATAATCTGAAACCTCTGACATATATTTTGAGAAGAGTTTTTAAAATTCTATCAATATAAATCTTCCTGAATAAAGTACAAAGAAAACAACATAATAAGAACAATGAATATAAACTTGATGGTTGATTTTACATAAACAACAATTGGTAGGACAAGAATATACTATTATGGAGTGCCAATGTTTTGTAGAAAGTACACATTACATGACTGTACCTGCCAATGTAATGAGATTTATATTGAAAAATATGAACAGCTCTTTGTGAACCAATACACCAAGAGAATATTAAATGTATAAATTACATAAAAATGCTATTAAGGGTGTAACAACAAATGTAAGGAAGTCTGACACTCTGATTTAAATCTTCCTATCTGGACTTTGATGTTGCTTCTCGCTTCCAAAGATGTTGCTTTAAATATTAGTGGGTATAATAGGCTAATGCAATGATTCTCAAATTGCCGGGGGGAAGAGCGGGGTCACAGCCACACCACTTTTCCCATATTTTATGTGGGAGGAGGTTCACAGATAGAGCCTAATTTAATGGGAAGAGGTCCCAGGATGGGAAAGGGAGTGCTTATATGAAGAAGGTTGAGAATCAATGTACATTAGTATGGAAGGAATAGCAAGTTTAATTATTATTTATTCTTGTTGTTTCAGCCAAATTAAGACTTTTAACATTATTTAAACATTTCCTTTTAGTTAATGCAGGGTTTGGGTTTTTTTTAGTATTTTCAGCATTATATTGCATCTTCAGGTCATTCAGTGTTTTTTTTCTCACTGATGTCGGTTAATTTAATGGGAGTTGGTGAGAGTCGAATACAGTACCTTTAATAGCTAAAGTGGAATTTGTATAAATCTATATTTCTGTCTGCATTTTATTTGTTTGTATTTCCACAATAATAAATGTTGAATAGTAATATTACCAAGCACTGGCCATTCCACACCTTTGGATAAGATGACTACGGTACAGTTTTAAAGCAATATATGTGTCACTGAATATTCTTACAGATGTTTGTATATTGCAGCTGTTTGGATATACTCCATTTGGTACAGCCTGAATGCCTGATGGACTTTCAAGGTTGTCCCTAAGTAGCACAATTTCCTTGTCTTATCTTGGAATAAGATAAAGTTTTCATTACGTATTGCATATTCTCTCCATTGCCATCTGTTAGCTGCCAGAATCATGTATCCCGGTCATTCATGCTTCAGGTTCTAAGGCAGAATTTGAACATGACAATTTTCTTTTTCCCCGAAAAAGAGGGGTAGTACAGCAATACTCATGCAGCTTAACTCTTGGAAACATTTAATGCTACATGTCTCTAGATTCTCCCGTATCACTTTCAAGAACCTTCAGTAATAAACAGAAGCCTCCTAACCTGGTTCTGGTCTTTTCTCTCAGACCAAAACCAGAGTCATTAATGATAACTGTTTCTCCAGCTACAAAATCTTCAGAGTCACACAAAATTGAATCTTCTCCCAGTATTTTTCCACATCTAGAATGCAGTGATTGGGAGAACTGGGGACATAGCATGTGCTGAAGTATACAGATAACATCCAACTCTATATCTCCTTTGCATCAAATATAGACAGCACCGTCTTTCAGCTTTCTCACTGCCTACTGGACATCAGCACCTGTAGCTGGCTATAGCTGAACTCAGGGAAGATTTACATGATGCTGGTAAGAAGGGGAAAGAAATCTGAAGAATTTGCTTCCTTTCTAACATCCCCCACTATCGAGAGACTCTGCCCTCAAACCGTTAAATCATTCCACAGCCTTGGGGTTCTTTTGGAATCCTAATTGGTATAGGATGCTGAAATACACATAGCCATTTCCTTCTGCGATGACATTGCATCACATTATAAATATATCAGTGCACTTGTCTACCAATTTGTTTACAACAGGGTGTGATGTTTATTAGTATTTGCATACCGGTAGTGCCTAGAAGGCCCCAATCAGAAATCAGGGCCCATTGTGCTATACTCTGTACACACAACAAGTTGTCTGTTTTATAAAAAAAAAAATCAGCACTACAGGAAGGATTGTTTTTAACAAGTGGCTCAAATCCATAAGGTAAAAGTTAGCCAGTAGAACAATTGTAAAGTTGGGTTCATTTTAAGGTCTAACAATCTTGAGCATGTCCCTTCATCTCTGGAGTGTAGCAATGTACACTAAATATGCAAAGTCCCACTGAAATCACTGGGATTTTGTATATTATCATTGGTTTGCACTTGGCATAGTATGCAACAATGTGATTTAGAAACATTTATGGTAGGGAGTTACAGTGCATATACAATCGAAGCTTTACAAACTCATATAACCCAGCTCCTTCCAAATGTTTCTGTTAACATGCCAGAGGGGGCTAATTAATATTAAGGGCTAACAATATGCAGAGCTTTTCTTTATTTTTTAAAAATTAAGCCTGTTTAAAAAGTCACAGCACAAAAATTCCAAAATAAGGAAACAATGAACAAATGTCATGATTTAAATTACATTTTTTACTGAAGGGAGGAGAAATCCCTCTGCAACTTTGCTAAAAGCTTCTGTGCCAAGTTCCAGTCCTTTGTGAATTAAAGTAATAAACTCTTCAAATGCAACATTTTTTAATGGAAGCTTGACAGGCCCTTAAATCTAGTGGTACTGCTGGTGCAGCTAAAATGAGTAAAAAGAAAGGATCAAACCTTGTGGTAGCTGTATATTTCCAATAACATACTAAAGTGATAGAAGAATGATCTCAGAATCTTCCACCTTGAAGGAAAAAAAAATAGCTCACTCAGGGGACACTTATGTCATATACGCTTATAAAACAGGAAAGAGTCTAGACAGATAGTTACGGTTAGGGTCTTATTTTCAGAAAATTACATTAAAAATACCTTTAGAAAATCCATTTCAAGTATATCTGGTTCATATCACTTTCTAAAAATAAAGCTTTTTATACAACTTAACCCAGGGATCGGCAACCTTTGGCACACAGCCATCAGGGAAATCCGCTGGTGGGCCAGGACGGTTTGTTTACCTGCAGCGTCTGCAGGTTCTGCCGATCGCAGCTCCCACTGGCCGCAGTTCGCCGCTCCAGACCAGTTGGATCTGCGGGAAGTGTTGGCCATCACTTCCCTCGGCCCACACTGCTTCCCGCAGCCCCCATTGGCCTGGAACAGCGAACCATGGTCAGTGGGAGCTGCGATCGACCGAACCTGCGGACCCTGCAGTTAAACAAACCGTCCTGGCCTGCCAGTGGATTTCCCTGATGGCCATGTGCCAGAGGTTGCCGATCCCTGACTTAACCCATTGTTTCCTGCATAGATCTTGAAAAGAGTGCCTAGAACACCCAGGGGAATGTGCTTCTTCAAGTGCTGCCTGACATCTAAAGTATAATTTTGAGACCCTTTTCCTCATCGTTTGCCTTTCCAGGTTGGTTCAGTTGACAATACCAACAAGCCTGCAGTTTATACTCCCAGTGAATCTAGGAAGACCACATGGGATCTCATTGGCTATATGTAGTACTAAGAGGTGGTAACTACTATCCTTAGAGGGCTCAGGGCCAGATTAAAATTCATTCAGAGGCCCTTACTTTTGATGGGAGCCCCAGGATCTTTACCAAGATCCTGGAAGTGATGATGATCCTTTGCTAGAAAAGGACAAATGTATACCCCAGCCCTGGACCCCATTGTCATCTGAGCATGAGAATTCTCACTTGCTTTGCTTAGCATGCCTTTGTTATCAACAGGGAGAAGTCAAGAGGAACAAATTTAATTTGATCTCTTTTTATCAGCTATTTCATCTAGACTCTTATCACCTCAGATGGTTAGAGGGCCTTCATTCTTCTCTGACACAAGTTCTGTCTGGGTACCCAAGTTCTCTCATCCCTGTGGTGATGAACTGTCCATTAGGCCCCCTGTCTAGATATTCTCCTTTACCCCTATAAAATCCATTCATTAGCGAAACATGTTAGTAAGGTTAGATGTAAAAGACAGATGGAAACACAAGACTGCCATTGACTTCAAATGGCCTTGGATCAGACCCTATGCCAATAGACAAAGATATGCAGTGCACTTATTTGCTTTCATAAGCAGTGCTTCTGAGTGAATCCCTGGCACTTCACCCTCAAGGAAAAATAAATTATTTGACAGTCTGGTTAGAAAGCAGACACTTATCCCTGTGATGCAGGGTCTCAAATGGAATTCAGTGAATATTCAACAACCCCCCCAAATGTGTGTGACTATTCACTCATAGAATCATAGAAATTACTAGGGCTGGAACGGACCTCAAGAAGTCATCAAGTCCAGCCCCTTATGCTGTGGTAGGACCAAGTAAACCTAGACCATCCCTGACAGGTGTTTGTCCAACATGTTTTTCAATACTGGAGATATCACAGCCTCCCTTGGAAGTCTATTCCAGAGCTTAACTACCCTCATAGTTAGAAAGTTTTCACTAATATCTAACCTAAATTGCCCTTGCTGCAGATTAAACCCATTATTTCTTGTCCTACCTTCACAGGACATGGAGAACAATTGATCACTGTCTTCTTTATAACAGCCCTTAACATATTGGAAGACAGTTATCAGGTATCCCTCAGTTTTCTGTTCTCAAAACTAAATATGCCTAGTTGTTTTTAACCTTTCCTCATAAGTCAAGTTTTCTAAACCTTTTATCATTTTTGTTGCTCTATTCTGTACAATTTTGTAATTGTGTATTTGATTTTTCCTTTCTAAGTGAAGTACTTTGCACTTGTCTTTACTGAATTTCATCTTGTTGATTTTACACTATTTCTCCAATTTGTCAAGGTTATTTTGAATTTCAGGCCTTTCCTCCAAAGGGCTTGCAACCCCACCCACCTTTGTGTGATCTGCAAGTTTTATAAGCATACTCTCTACTGCATTATCCAAGTCATTAATGAAAATATTGAATAGTAATTGACCCAGGACTGACCCCATGTGGGATCTCATTAGATATGCCCTCCCAATTTGATAGAATATCATTGATAAATCTTTGGGTATGGTCTTTCAAGCCGTTGTGCACCCACCTTGTAGTAATTTCATCTGGACCACATTTCCCTAGTTTACTTATGAGAATGTCATGAGGAACTGTGTGAAAAGCCTTACTAAAATCAAGGTATATCATGTGTACTGCTTCCCCCTCATCCACCAGGTCAGCAGTCCTAAGAAAGAATGAAATTAAGTTGGTTTGACATGATTTGTTCTTGATAAATCCATGCTGACAATTGCTTATAATGCTATTATCCTCCAGGTGCTTAAAAATTGATTTGTTTAATCATTTGCTCCAGTATCTTTCCAGGGATTGATGTTAGGCTGGCTGGTTTATCATTCCCCAGGTCTTCATTGTTCCCCTTTTAAATGATAGGTGATATGTTTGCCCTTCTCCAGTCTTATGGGACCTTTCCCATCCCCCAGGAGTTCTCAAAGATAATTACTAAAGGCTCTGCGATTGCTTCAGCTAGTTTCTTAAGTACCCTAGGATGAATTTCATCGGGTCCTGCTGTCTTGAATACATCTAACTTATCTAAATATACTTTGGCCTGTTCTTTCCCTATATTTGGCTTGCATTCTCTCCCCATGAGTGTCAATCTTAATTATGTTGAGTATCTGGTCATCATTAACCTTTCTAGTGAAGACTGAAGCAAAATGGGCATTAAGCATGTCAGCTTTCTTGATGTCATCACTTATTAGCTCCCCTTCCCCACTTAGTAGAGGACCTACACTTTCCTTCGTCTTTCTCTTGCTCCTAATCTATTTAAAGAACCTCTTCTTATTGCTTTTTATGTCCCTTGCCAGGTGTAATTTATGTTTTAAAACAAATTGGCTTTGTGCATATTTGCATCGTCTTTGTGTTGGCTTTTCATGACTATCCAGGAAAGTAATTACATTTTCAGGAGTGTTCACAGAAGGGATGAATATTAAAGTGATAGTGGAGAATATTGACAAAGCATTAAGTAGAAATTGTAAATGTGGCTTATGGTAGAGCGCCGTTTTAACAGTCTCAAAGTGGTCAATGAGATGAGGCTTGCAAATGAAAACAAAACAAAAACAAAAAATCCACAAATTTGCTGCCAAGCACAAAAGGATAAGTGATCTTGGATACTACAGTTACTTGGTCAACAAGAAGCTTCTGCAACAGGCTCCCAGGTTGTGAACCTGAGTAACAAAAGGAGGCAAATACTCTTTATTGATAGAATTGATCTAACTGCCATTTCTTCCAGCCAGTTCCTATAGAATAACTTCTGTCATTTCTAGACTGAAATGCAGCTAGGCTATCTGGATCCAAGGCCCATAATCATGATGATAGGAAAGACAACTGGAAATATACTATGTTATCCCAACACTCCAGAAAATCAGAATGGCCCTCCAACTTCTTCAGAGCTTTCGTGTACTTTTTTGTTTGCTTGTAGTTAGTGTATCATTTGATAAAATATATTCTATTACATAACCTCTTGAGAATAAAACTATCTTGTGGGAAATCTGCTTTATCAATTCATATTTCAAATGCTATTTTCAGCTTGTTATTCAATTGTATAGAATACATATGCAGTTATATTTTAAATTTTTATTTAAAAAAGAACATAGTATGCATCTATCCTCTCTCCTAGCATAAAATCAGAAAGGACATGTCAATAGAACTTTGCATTTCTCATCAAAGTATAATCATGCTGCTGGACCAAGAAATAATTTCAGAGTCATAGTTCATACACTGCAGTTCTATTTGGAATTGTAAGACACTGAAATCTGTGCCAAACATTTCAATGTTACCAGTTCAGAGAGCATAGTCTTTATTACGTGTAAGAATGAACCATGAGATATAATACCAGTGAGCGATTTAACATATTATAACTATGAAATGCATCACAGAAAAATCCCTTACACGGATGTGCTCACTAGTGCAAATAGGGACATTTAATTTTTGTTTGATTTCAGTGGTGCATGGGATATAGAAAGTAGTTATGGATTTAATATTCTTGTTCTTGTATTTCTTTACACTAAAAACACTCCCAGAGCTTTGGCTGGGTCATTTAGCTGTCAAGTACTTAAAGATTAATGACCACACAAGATAATTTATTGTGCCCTTATTAGCACTAAATCTATATCTGTTACTTCTCCCAGTCCTCAGCATTTGATCTTTAGCACAGTTATTACATGCAGTCTGGTTCTGATTATTTTACGGTGCATCACCAGACTTGTGTTCCTTTGCTTGCACAGAAAATAAATATGAACAAAAGTACATATCTGAAGCCTTGTTTGAGCACAACATGTTAAAACTGTTGTAAATAGTAATTTCCTGATAATCCTGCTGGTCTAGACAAAGAAAATTCAACACATTAGCCATCCTTGATATTCTGTGTTTGTAGATGTTGCAAAACTTGTATTGTTTACATATATATTTTCATAAAAGGTCTTCCCCCAAAATGAAATGACCCAACCCACTCCTAATCTGAGTCCTGATTCCACCTTCTATATTCACAATGAGTATTATCAGTGGTGCTACTCCTAGGGTATGGTACCAGTCAGTCTCAACAAAGACGACAGAATCAGACCCTTGGTGGGAAGGCAACTAATATCATTGGTCAAGGATAGTATAAATTACATCAAATAAAAGAAGCACTGTTCGTTTTCTTATATTTTAAAGTTGATGCTTGTGAAAGTCTCTTTGACTGAAACCTAATTTATCCCTGAATGGAGAGACACACTGGCACACAGCTTACACTTGGAATACTATTTGGGGTATTAGTTCTTAATTCCTAGCCTTTCAAGATTTTATTATTATTACTCACTTTTTAATGGTAGAAAAATAACATGTACATATGAAATAGTACCATTCAGTGTCCTCCAGTGCCAGAAATAATGCCTGCATTAAATTAGACCACATTACTGCCACAACATTTGGCATTCTTTAATGAGACTTAATTT